>NC_081199.1:7693128-8293128 GCF_902713425.1 Acipenser ruthenus
TAATTGGGGTGATTAATACTTTGTCACATAGCATTTAGCAATACAGTCTGTAACAATGCAAATGATGTACTGTTTATACACTTGTGGTGAATTGCATTTCTCTTTATGCTTCAAAATGTGATTTTAAAAGATTAAAATCTAGGTTACTTATTTAGGTATTGCATCACAGAGTGCTCTTGAGAATTTCCATTAACATTATGGCCTCCATGCCAAGACAGACAGACAGACAGACAGACAGACAGTGATCAAGGCCAAGGGCAGCTTGGCACAGGTCTGAATTATTACAGTTATCTATTACAGTTATTTTTTAGAATCACTTTGTATATCATGTCCTGTTTCAGGTGTCTTTTTAAAGCTCAGAGGCCCAGTGGTCTCTATAGAGCTGTCATGACTCCCATTGCATAGCAGTTTGAGCCACTGCTGGTTTCAATAAGACGCACCTGAGCTTGTTACCCTGTGCACTGTGGCTAATCAAGCTCACAATAAAACCTGGAACTGGTTTCCAACTTTATTTCCACCCCTGTACCTGATTTCTTTCTGACAGAGTTCACGGGAGGCCAAACGATAGAGGAATGTAATCAGCAGACAACACAGAACAATACTGGATATAAGACTGCAGCTTTACCCCCAAAAAATCTGACATTTTTTTGAACCCCCACATACTGTTTCCCCAATTACCAAGATAAGAAGAGTCTTCACTCTTGTACTGCTGTTTGCAATCTGTGATGTTGCCCTTGCTGTTTGTTGTCCTGGCTGGGAATACATAGTGGGATCCTGCCTCATGAAATCGCTGATCAAACCAAAGCTGCTGCCCGACCTTCCTGCTGGCTCGCTGTTCCAGACTTCATTGGGTCAGGGGTCAGGGGTCAGAAGCGTTAAACCCAGGGCTTGGTTTTGTTATTACGTTTTTACGCCAGGGGTAAAATAAAATGAAACTGTGGGTAATTACCACAAAGCAGTGTTGATCTATTTTTTTTCACACAGTGGTAAACTATGTTTTTTTTATTTTATTTTATTAAAGCTGACTTTATTGTGCTGGATTTCTTAAGTCTTTAGTGGAATCATTTGTGCCATAAAATGGCAGTGCAGTTAAAGGGTTCTGGTTGACTCTGGTTAAAATTTGCATGGTAGTTTTGCAGTTTTCTCATGCCTTTCCCATGATTATACCAATAACTTACCAGGGTTTACCATGTTTTAAATATGCTTCACCATGCCTCTCTGGGCTTTACAATGCTTACCTATGCTTTACCATGTCTACATTCTTCTTACTATGGTAAACTTTCGATGAACAGAAAACCATCCTGCACACTGACAAGGGAAAGAACTACGTCTGATGCAGTTTCATGCGTATGTGTACTAAGGGCATCACAAAACGGGGGGGTGGGGGTGGGTGGGATGAAGACAGAAGTAGAAGGAACGAGGAATGCTGCTAAGTCGTCTTGAATTAGCTGATAGAAATAACCGTAGAAGGATGCGCTCCCCCGTTGCCGTGGCGAGGTGAGAGCCGCCTCGAGGGCCTGTCTTGTCAGAGCTGGTTTGCTGTGCCTGGGTTTATTTGGACAGAACGCGGAAGAAAGGGAGCCCTTCACTGCAGCAAAGCAGATGTTCCTCTTGTTTGTGTCTCAGCAGTTTGATGGGAAAGATTGCTCTTCTCCTGCGTGGGGGTGGGGGTTGCAGTGGAAGTCTATTAACCTGACCAGCAGCAGCAGCAGCAGTGAGTAGCAGCATTACCTGGCCACATGCCAGACGCTGTTTGGCTCTGTTTAAACCCAGAAGCCTCCCTGCCAGAAAGCCTGAAAGCTTCTGGGTTTTCGACTCGGGTGCCAGTATTAATGCACCGGCTAGACTAGACTCCCCGTGATTGGCCCGATTGATTCTGGTGATTTGATTTACGATCAATCCCCTCTCAAATTTGGCGTCTCAGAAGCCGGGCTAGTCTTGAACTGCTATGAACAATCTCTTGCCGAGCAGAGAATTAGACCTGATAAGGAATGTATGAAAGGAATCTGAGCTTATCTTAATCACACAGTGTCCCGGTATTGCGTTGTCAGTATGAGGGAGGTGGTTAGAGGGTATAGGGAGGAGGAGGCGGGGGGGGGGCGGGGGGGGCAGTGCAGTCCACAGTCACCAGGCAGAACAGAGTGGATCTATAAATTGATGGAATTCAAAGCCTCCAGTATCGATTACCATTATAGCAAACAGCAGTGCACAGAATGTCTGATTATTTTTAGACAAAGATTCTATGCTCTCAGCAGCAATTCTGCTGATGCTGTCACAGTGTCAGACGTCTGCAGTTGATTGCAATTAGATGCAATACAAAACAAAATAATAATCATTTTATTTTCTTTGTTTTATTACCCTGTGTTCATACAGAGCTAAACCTGCAGGATCAATGGTACACATTATATTGTATAGTGTTTTCTCATTCCTGGCAGCTAAGTTTATGTTTTCCTTTTAAACCTCTCAATGTATCTTTACATGCAAATCTACACTGTCTACATATACCGTCCTATACATAGCAACACATACTTGATACGTGCATATGGATGCTGTACAGCCACAGTGAAGCATCCTTTATGTCACAGTTTTATATCCCTGTTATTTTGTATTCAATTATAACTTTAGCCGTCAATTATTCTAGACTCTCGTTAAAGAAGCCAGCACTCTAGAGTCGTTAGGTGAATATAAACTGTATTCTATTCATAAAAACACATAATTAAATAAACCATTCTCACGAGTTAAATCTTTGAGTAGGATCCACGGTATTTGTTCTTCTCGTCTGGGGTAGGTGAGTGTCTTGGACCTCCTCAGGAGGGTATGAAAACCCTACCTGTCTTAATGAGTTTCTGTGTGGAGCTGCCTATCAATCCACTGTTGCTGCTGCCCTCAGCACAGCTTCTTCTCCCCCCAGAGTGGTCCGGAGTGCTCTGGGTGTGGACCTCAACTTGGCCTCATGTCTATGGAGCCTCTTGAGGGGAAAGTCATCAATTACAGGCTGATGGCTGAGTGGCAGGCTTTTAATCACAGGAGTTAGCTGTCGACAACACACACACACACGCACGCGCACACACACACACCTTTATATTTCTCAAAAATACATATTTCAAAATGCTCTATATCTAGACATGTAGTGAAATGCATTTTCTATATATTTAAACTAATTCGAATCAGAATTCGAATCTCCTAAAAAGATATAATTCACCCCTTTACCTGTAACCCACAGGACTGCACTACTCTCGATACCAGATACACTAAACTATACACCACTAACCTGGCAGTTATCAATGCAGCATGATCGGGGGTGAAGTGAAAAGCAATGGTTTCACCCTGTTATTCTGCTTTGGTAGTAAGTGTATTAGAATTTGGGTAGCACTCCACTGTTGGGACAGACTATAAATGTATTGTATGTCACACTTCCTGTCCTTTTGTCTTTGCATAACCAATGGTCTGTCCCTCCTTCCATATGCAGGTGTTGTTTTTCATGATACTGATGTACTTCGGTTGTGGGTAGCATCTTGTTTCATATTGGATACTACCTCCACTTTTATTTTCCAAAAGTTTTTAAAAAGATTATTTGGCAGCTGAAATGAGTTCTATATGTTTGTTTCTAGTTTCCAAGCACAGTAAAACATGTTTGTCTGAGAGATATTGGAATGTGGATCGATTGCATCGGCTTTCTAGATGTCACATGGCCTTGAACAGAGGGGGAGCAGTGTGTGCGCGTGTGTGGGTGTGAGTGTGTGTGTGCGCGTGCCCAGCACTTCTTCATCTTGGGAGAGCTTCAGACCTAGATTGTATCATAAAATATATATGTAAAAAAAAACAAACAGCTGGATTTAAAAGAACATCCTACTCCCTTAAAGAGATTTACAGCTTTGTACTCAAAGGAACAGTTTGGGGTATATATTATTGGCATCTTCCTGCTTCTAAACTCTGTTAACTTGAAATTAAAGTGCCGTTTTCCTCTGAAAAAAGCTGATTTATGAGTGCTAAGTGTATTTTGTAAGTCATGCTTAGAAGACCCCCTCGGCACTGTTTGATAGATGTCAACCTGCCGTGACGGACTTCAGAAAAGCACCTGGGCCATGCTACTTCAATATTCTCTGCCACTTTTATTTATTTGTATTTTTAACTATGTTGAGCGTGTGAGATGTTGATTTATGACCCTGACGTTGTTTTTTTTCACCCTGTGCAGAAACCCCTTTGCTGAAGCAGGTTTATTGATTATTTCAAATACTGATTATCTAAAAGGCCTCTTGCTTCTTTAGGCATTGGATTTATTGTCGTTTAATTATTTATAGCTGCTGCTTGCAGTGTATCGCTTCTCTCTTTCAAGGCTTCATATATTAGATCTGGCTTTTTTGAATACTGTACAGTTCATATGGCAAGCCCTCTAGCCTGTTTCTCTTTCCTTTCTGCAGAAAGAGCTCAACTCGGTGGCCTCGGAGCTGGCAGCAAGGCAAGAAGAAAGCGAGCACTCTCACAAGCATTTGATTGAACTCAGCCGGGAATTCAAGAGAAATGTACCAGAGGTAAGTATACTCTTTTATGTGATTAACCCAATGTGCATGGCCTTGGCTGATGTGCTTAAGGCAACTGCAGCCCTCAGATACCCCCTTTAACAATACTAACTATTTCTGACATCATTGAATTCCTAGGACAGAGTAACAATGAAATGGACCAATTTGTCAAAAATGATGAACCCACTTGCAGCCGTTCAAAGGGTAATCAGTTGCCAAATGGACACTTGGGAGCAAAAGTAGCAATGAGGCAGAAATAAGGTTCCAGGGGAGCAATCCCAAGAGCAGTCTATGTGACTGATGCTTGGTGTACAGTGTTGAGTGTCACTGGGACTATTTGTTGCATTGACTTTGACCTCCTCTCCCAAATGTCTGTCTGGAAACCATCTTTTTTTAAACTAGACACCGCAATTCCTCCAAAACGGCAGAATCCATTTCTTTCAAATTCTGGAGATGATCAAAGGTGGCCATCGTTTGACTTTTTATTTGGCAGGTGAAAATGCCGTACCCTGCTGTACTGTATATGGTATACAGTATGGAGGTATTGGAAAGAGGCATTTCCACAGATTAAGGCATAAAACCCCTAAATGGTCTGCAGCAACCTAGAAAGCAACCTGGCTTTTTCTTGTCTATGTATGTAAAGCAGGAGGGTCTTTTCCATGCTGTCATGGGTCTAGTTCCTGTTATTGAGGCTTCATTCACTGTCTCATGACCTAACCCCACAGCCACCCCTGCTGGACAGCTGTAGAGCACACCACCTTCCTGCTGTTACTGCAACCCATAGGAAAATTATTATTATTATTATTATTTAATTTTTTTAGCAGACGCCCTTATCCAGAGCGACTTACAATTGTTACAAGATATCACATTATACATATATCACATTATTTTTACATACAATTACCCATTTATACAGTTGGGTTTTTACTGGAGCAATCTAGGTAAAGTACCTTGCTCAAGGGTACAACAGCAGTGCCCCACCGGGGATTGAACCCACGACCCTCCGGTCAAGAGTCCAGAGCCCTAACCACTACTATTTTGAACATTAGGCAAGAGATAACAGGAAGCAGGGTTGTGATACCTGTAATGTTTTAATGTACGTGTCTTTGAATTTCATTTTAGGAAATTCGGGAGATGGTGGCACCCATCCTTAAGAGCTTCCAGTCCCAGGTGAGTGTCCCAGGTTCCTCTCAGGGTAAGGCGGGGGGGAGGGGGGGGCACACCTGTCTGAGGGAGGGGGCACAGATTCACTGGAGCTGTGTCTCCATCTACTGCACACAACCCCCACCTGTAAAAATGTGTGCTTATGTGAGTTTGACAAATCTGCTTTGCAAAGTGTAATGGCACAGTGTCATGACCTCATATTGGACCACATCCACATTGCATTAAAGGGGTTCTGGCTAATGAAATAATTCCATAAATCGTGGTTATATAGGTCTTACACAAGGGAAGCAGCTGATTGGTTATGGTTGTTGGTTACAAAAAAAGAAGACGATGAAGGATTGAGGAGATTTTCTCATTGCTGAGGGGGAGTGACCTGGGAAATGCAAGCACAGTTTATAGGTATACTATAGGAATCTTAAAGGATTTCCTTACATGGTACACTGGCAAGCGTGTGTTCCCAAACCCACATGTGGGTCTCCAGTGGTGAATAAGGTAACAGGAGTGAGAAGCATGTTACTTCCACACTGACGATGGCTTTAGCTGGCACACACGCACACGCTACGGTATAGCCAAGCATAGAGCAGCCTGTGTCATCTTAGAACTTTCTGAAAAAAAACTAGTTTCTTTTCTGTTGTCTTTCACTAATTACAACTAACCAAGAGCGTGATTAAAAGCTGTCAGTGACCTACTTCCAGGAACATGTGCGGTGCATTGGGCAAGACGTTGAAGGGTTAATGAAGTCGACAGCTGTCGCTGGACGGCTTTCTTTTCTGTAACTTTGTTAATGAGGTCCCATCAGACCTGACAAGAGGTGCTAATTTAGCTTTAGAAATGCAGAGGAGATTAAGGACAGAAAGCAGAGTTTATGGCTTAAAATACATCCCATCCTTATTAATCCACTGTCCCTGGGAGCCAAACGTTTTGGGTTTTATAATGAAGTGAGTGCTATAATGAAGATAATTTTAATAGGATTTCCTGTGGAGAGGGGCGACGCGCTGCCTGCCTCATCTCAAAAGTAGCTTTGCTGCAGAGCAAGAGAGAGAGAGAGAGAGAGAGAGAGAGAGAGAGAGAGAGAGAGAGAGAGAGAGAGAGGCCTTTCAAAAGACTACTGAAAGCCTTATCATTAACTACCCAGAGTTTCACAGACGACAAAGACTTTCCTCCTTGGCTAAAATGATGTTGGCCCCCTTCCCTATCCTCTCGTGATCAAAACAATCTGTTATCGTTTTTTGATACATTTTGTATTGATTTGACTCTCTTGTCAACCCTATCTGAAATTCCCAATTTGAATATCGCCTTAACAATCATGAGATTTGAAGACAAATGAATGCTTTTACAGTAAACCTCTCCTGACACCCTTTACATTCTCATCACCCAAACACAACACTAGGAGCGTCCAACAGTGCACATAATCACATGTGTCCACCTATATGAGAAGTTTTTGCCAATGATTTCCCTATCGTTTTTTTTTAAAGTACTTTTAAGTAAACAACACAAGTAGGCAGGCCGTAGCAATATCTCTGCGATCACTTTTACTTGCTTGTTGCAGGAGGGAGCATGATCTGGATACGCTATCAGAGAAATACCGTTTCTCCAGGCAAACGATCTCGAGTAAAAGTTGAGAGATGTGTTCCCCAGGTGATTTATGACCTACTGTAAAAAGTAAAGTAATGTGTTTCTTGTAAGCACTGCAGGGGTTTCTGTAACACATGAAGATTGGAGTCAGTGATCAGCTCTGAGAGAATTTCTTCCAATAATCTGAATTATTCAGATGTTTTTCCTCCCCCCAAAAAAGTTGATTCTGCGCTCCATGCCAGCCAAAAATTAACAAGACATCCAGTTTTTCAGGTTCTGTTTGGCGATGCCAAAAAAAAGAAAACACGGGATCATCCTTCTAATTACCGAAACTTGCTTTACAAAGATAATCCAGAAAGTAATTTAGCGTGCACAATGAAAGTCATCAAGCAGCACAGATGGCAAGTCTGATAAATAGTTTGTAACATGTAATTAGCAGCTTTGGCGGTTTCATATCATTAACCCCCAGAGCTGGGAAATGATCTCCTCATTATTAACTGTAAAAGTACAACTGAGCTGACTAGACAGCAAGCCAGCAAGCTGCTATTAATTACCCACATTTATTAAAGTGATTGTCCGCAAATTTGGTTTTGTTTGGATGCACGCTTGAAAACATCTGAATTAAAGGTTTTCGTTTCTGTAATTGTGTCATCGCTTTCCTCCTAATGGGTGTTTTGTTTGACTGGTTGTTGCTTCTGCAACATACAAAATTGAAAACTGATTCTTTTTCAGTAAGTTGGTTTTATAGCAACAGCAATCTTAAAGGTGTGAGCCAGGTGGGCAGATACTCCCGGACTGGGGGAGTGTCACGAAACCTGTTTCACCAGGCCAGTCGACAAGCTGCTAATGAGGAAGCTGCTGTAAACTAAAAATACAATCGTGTTGCGCTTAGAAAGCAACAGAATGTTATAAAATGCAAATGCTTAAAGGCGCTCCAAATGGAGTGCAGGATGTGCCCTATAGCCTGGAGATCTCAGGTTCGAATCCAGGCTATGTCATTGCCGACAGTTTCCTAGGGGGCGGCGCACATTTGGCCGAGCGCCGCCCGGGGTAGAGAGGGCTTAGGTCGGCAGGGGAATCCACGGTTCACTGCGCACCAGCGACCCCTGTGGCTGATAGGGCGCCTGCGGGTCTGCAGTGGAGCCATTCAGATCTGTGTTGTCCTCCGGCACTATAGGTCTGGTGGCTCCGCTGTGGATCTGCTGTGCGAAAAATGACGTCTTGGCAGGAACACGTTTCGGAGGACGCGTGTTTCAGCCGGGGGGTTAAAATAATAATTGGGCATTCCAAATTGGGGAGAAAACCGGGGTAAAAACCATTGGCGATGACTAAATTAAAAAAAAAAAAAAAAAAAAAAAAAGCAAGTGCTATGTTTCCAACTCATTTAATATGATGTCAAGTCTAAATTTACCAGTCTCATTAAATATGTAAAATACATGCAAGCCTGAAGCTGACATGGCATCGAAAAGTAGGTTGCAAACGTGTGAACTGGAGCGCTCGCAAATTTGAACTTCATAAACCACTTTAATGCAGGGGCAGGACTGGCTGCACCAGCATTGCTACGATATAAACAGGGACAAACACTGATGTATTTACAGGGACAAGCCTTATTTAGACCATGGGGTCTATTTTAATGATCTAAATAGTGGCGGATCCTAATACCACCCCTTTAAAACCTGATTTTCCCTGAATCGCATTTCAATTTTATTTTATGTAGTAATGTAATAAGTGGGTCGATACCTCACCCCAGGGGGAACTCCATTTGGATTTAATATGGAGTTAAACAGTGATGGTCTTTAGATATGCCATAGTTTATAATATTATAATATCTCCCAGAGTCTGCAGAGGAATGTATATATACTGTATATATATATATATAACCCTGCATGTCCAGCCACTTGGAACTGATGTGTTTCAGCACATTTTGCTGTGGAGTTTCATTTTTAACATCCTGACAGTGCAAACCCCATTGCCTCAAGATGTCACACTTGGCTGCCCTGCTGTGCAAATGTTAGCAGTGTGTTAGCTGCCCACAACTCTCTAAGCCGCTGTGTTGATCGTACTGAGCTTTTGAAATGCTTTTATCAGCTCTGTTCTGACCACCAGTGTCTCCCAGTTGTCTTCATGACTGCTAAGGTGCGCCTCTTCTTTTCCTTTTAAAAAAGAAGAAGCCTGGAGAGAGTAGCAGGGCGGCTGCTTTGGGATTCATACAGGCGTGGCAGTAAGACTTCCATTGCAGTGCGGTGTGAGCCATTCCAGGGTGAGCCATTCCAACAGTGGCTGCAGTTGCAGTGTGAGATATAGAATCTCGTAATAGCCTTGCACACTTTATCATGCCCCTTATAATTCCTTTCACTGGCAATTAAGAAACAGCCTTATACACGGCACATTCACTTCTGATACCTAACACCTGACACTATGATACCTAACAGGGTTCATCTCCTATGAATAATATTGCATCATGATATTCTTAAACAACCCCAAATAATGTGGCTGCTTCCCATCCAAAGCTAGCTGTCTAAATAGAAAGTGCAAAAAACATTGCAAGTAGCAGCATGGAGGATCCTGGGAAGAGTAACGCACGGATATGAAGGCTGTTTTTTGTTTTCAGCGACATACAAAATGGAAAAAAGAAAACATCTTGTGATAAGCTGTGAATGCTATGACTGGTGCTGTATGCGTGCGACTCATCAAGATGCAGACAGCAGAATGTGAGAGAGAGCTCTGTGACTTACTTGGCCCTGGGAAGGCTGCTGGCAAGTGCACACTCAAATTAGCCAATAAACATGTGTGAAATCAGTGGTGGCTGCTCAGCAAGCTAATGCCAGCAGAAATATTCATCAGCGCTGTAAGAAAAAACACAAAAAAAACATGCTCTGGGCTTGTCACAGATTTGCTTCATTTTATTTTTTAGGAAATAAATTTCAGATTCGATTATTGTCTCTAAATGTATTGCGCCCACAGAGACAGATTGGCACACTGGCACCATATGTACACTGACTGGCCCCATTCGTGTACCTAATATAGGGGTGGCCCACCGTTTCGCTTGGTCATAGCTTTGAGACGACATGGCATAGACTCCACAAGGTGCTGGAAGGTGTCTTGAGGGATGTTAATCAGTCAGTAATATTTCACACAATTGATACAGAGGATTAGTGAACAGGTTGCTCAAGTTCATCCCAGACATGCTCAACAGGGATGGGTGGCTGTGGAAGAAGCCTGCAGTCTCTGTCATGCTCCTCAAACCACTCGCACACAATTCTTGCACGGTGTATCTGTGCGTTATTGTCTTGAAAGTCACCATCAGGGCACAAATACAGCATTATTCATCCTTCCATAGTAATCCAGGGACCCAGGGTATACTAGGAGAACACGCCCTACACCAGGGCAATGCCAAATCCAATCAGATAGGGAGATCCTTATTAGGTAGCCAGGCAGCGTACAGCTCTAGTGCAAAGATGAGCCAATTTTCTGTGGAATAAAACAAATGGAGATGTACATTAATATTAGTAAGAAACAACTTTGTTATTTCATATTGTTTAGAGTTTATGTTGCCGTTTAAGTGCAAAACTGTTATTTAACAAATTCTACTAGGGACACTAGAAGCGGTATACCCCATGGGATGAAGGAATCTGCATTGTATAGTACAGTCATTTCTGTGTAATCTAGTTGTATTAATTATATATCAAGTCAATACAAAAAAAATACCTAAAGGTAGCTGACATTTTAATTTAATTTAAAAATCAAAAACTAGTAAGTTCAGATTTTAAAGTAAATCTATTGTTTTAATTTAAACTCTAATTGTCTTTTGTCTTGGAAAATAATGTAATATGTAGTTATGATTGATCTGTTAATTAAAATATGCAGAGGAAAAAAAATGTTACTGCAATATTTTTTTTTGTATGGTTTTACAAAACAGACGTGCTTTTTATTATAATTTTTCACAGTGATGTTCTTTGCATTGTGTTCGTAGACATTGTTTTTCAATTTTCATCTGCGTTAAAAGATCGAAGAATCGATACGAAAAGATGGAGCTTTAAATAATAAAGCAGAAAACTTTCATTTTTGATGAACTAAGTATTTTAAGCTTTTAATTTTAGTTTCTAATTCTTAATTTTGGTGTTTTGCTGGAATAGAATACCATATATCACTTA
Organism: Acipenser ruthenus; assembly: GCF_902713425.1. NCBI lineage: Eukaryota > Metazoa > Chordata > Actinopteri > Acipenseriformes > Acipenseridae > Acipenser > Acipenser ruthenus. Next base: position 7,704,542 of record NC_081199.1, read on the forward strand.
AATATCACACAAATAAGAATATGGGCTTATACCTGGTTATTTGCTGTTTTCTTTAAAGTAGTTACTTCTTTTGTATTTATATATAAGCTAATGAACCACTGAGTATACGCTCCCTCACAGATGAAGAATAAGTGGTAATAAAGGAGATTGTCAGGTATTCAACTCCTTAAAGTAATCATAGCTGAGAAAATAGTTACCAAGGAAGTAAAGCAGTAACAGACTTCCTTGAAAGCAAGGTTAAGCAAACTGAGATCTTACTGTAGTACCAGATGACTGTTTTAAAATACATCTTTGCCTTTGTCTTTAAAAACTACACGTAGCTATAAAAAGGGTATTGTGCTCCATACAGTAGTGTAGTTATTGTATAGGTTGTTAAACTTGTTGTGCTTAAAACTCAAAATATACAGTACTAACGATTCTTTGTAAAAGCTTAAAGTAGGCCAATTAGTACCTAAGGAACACACCTTGTTCCCAGGGATGTCAGCCTAAATGCCAGACCTAGAACTGCTTGGGTCTATTTCTTTATAATGTGACTTGACAGTTTGGGGCTTGCAATGGTGGATCATCCAGAATACTAATTACCATCTGGTGATATTCAAATAATCAACAGGGTGAGCCCTACATACAGTAGTACATTATTTTGGGATGATTTAGGAATTGCATTTGGAATAGGCAACCAGGCTTTATTGCAGTATGTGATCAAGTGACCTGCCAGAACAACTGAAACACCCTTCAGAGTGGGTGCCGTCCCAACTGCCCACAGTGTCCCTGCACTCTGTTGACACTGTTATGGCAGGTTGATGTTTTTTCATTGTATCTCAAATAACTGCTCATGTAATTATGATGGTTTGTTCTGAAGGAAGTTCTTCAGGGTAATCGTAGAATCCAGTATTACTGTAGGTTATCAGTTCACTAAACAGTAATTCAAAATCAATCCAGGGCTCTTTTAATTGCCCTTTCGTAGGTAGGGCTGTTATGAAATAGACACACACCCCCAGTTCTGGTTTACTGCACAATTTCCCATATATACTGTTTCGAAGTAATAGCAGTAGCCATGCATCTTCCTTGTTTTACTTCACCATCCCTTTAATTGGATCCCCAGGTATCAGTGCGGATGCTTGCGCTGTTTACAGAGAGTAATGTCGCCTCACAGTTTATTGAAGCGCTGAAGAGATGGCATGAGAGCAGGTGCTGACCAATGGGATGGGGAGTAGCGTTTCATCTCTGTGTTCAGGGTCTCTTAAAAGTGCAGCACCGCTGGGTCCAGGCAAAGTCATCATACACCTGTGTAATATGAAAGTGTGTGCTGCATATCTCAGGTGCTTCTGATTGCGCTACCCAGCCCCTGTGCAGAGCCCCTCCATTCAGACCCCCAAAGGGACTGTGCTGTGAACTATTCCTCCTAAGAGAAGGGAGAGGAAGGATCGTCATCTTATTCCCTTTTTGATTCAAGGGGAATATCGTCATCTTATTCCCTTTTTGATTCAGTAGTATAGTACTGGACTTCTTGTTCCCTTACTTGCCCTCGTTTGAGTGAAACTGAGCACGCATGCCAGCTGCCTGCCTGTGTAATTTATGTAGAAAGCTGCATGCTAATGGAAGCCTACTTGGGAGTGCCTCCAGTTCACCGGCAGCTCTCTTCAACCGGGCCCTCAGTGTTTTGAGTGGTAGACACGGGAATCGCCACCCTTGAGGTATGTGTGACTTGATTACCAAGGACACTGTCTGTATGCGCTGGCTATGGATATTATTTGGACAACATTAGCAAACATTAATGAATAACTGACTTATACGCTGATTCATACAGGCAATGTCAACTCGTTCTTTTCCTTGAGCGTTTGGTTTTAACATTTTAATGGACCGGATGCAAATGATTTGAATGAACAATTTGTACATTTGCAGTTCTAACAGAGAGGTCCCAAACGCAGTATTAGGCCGGCTCTGGATCACTGTAAAGAGGCCCCCAGCTCGGATAAACTATAGCCAGGTACTGTACCATGACTGTCAGAGATCTACGGACACTGAATGGACAATGCAGTTCTTTTCAATAGCACCGCTTGTCCTGTAATACAGTATTTGAAAATATTAAATGCGGGCAGCGCTGATGGGTTTCAGCTGGTTTGCACTGTTTATGATGGCTTTTGGCATTTGTCACCCCATACAGGCCAGCTAACTACATTACCATATGTGCTGATAACTATACAGTGCATAGCTGAACCATTCCTGATTCCTGATCCATTCCTGATACGAGTTTAACTTGAGCTTGTTACCTGTACAGTGTGGCTAATGAAGCTCCTAGTAAAACCTGGAATGGGTGAGAATGATATGCATTGGGAGTCTTATTTCTATCCCTGTACTCAAAAAATACCTAAAAGTTTTAGACATTGAGGAAATTAGGATTTGTTCTACTAAAATCCCTATATACCAAACATGTTATAGACACCCCATGAAATGTGACTCTACTTGCTTAAAAAAATCCCTGTGACTGCTCCATAGTTTGTATTAACTGCAGCCAGCCCTCCCACAGTATAAAATGTCTTCTGCTGGCCACTCCCCCCATCCGGTTCTTAACAGTGTTTTAAGCCCTCGTGCAGATATGTGAAATCAATAGATTGCACATGCAGTGTTAAGGCGCTACAGGCAGCCTTACCACACGTGCAAATGTTAACAAGGTCAGATCACAACGCTCAAAGACTTCTGTCAGCGCTGTCATTCCACCCACCTGATATTTGCTACTTAAAACATTTAAACAGCTCTGCAGTACAACAAGGAGAAAAATCAATGCAGGATGCATCGCTGGAGGCTCCTTCCTTACGTTGCGCCAGGGATAGGTGGAGGCTTAATGGGAGCTTGATCTCGCTTTCCAGAAGAGGTTACTGCCCGACTCCCCCCTTCCCCAAGCAAGCGCCGGAGAAGGTGTTCTGACTAAATCCAAGGGGATTAAATTCCTCAACACGAGGATGATCATTTCTTAAGCCTGCTTGCTCTTTGATGTTTCTGAGTCTCTTATTGGCCTTTCCAGGTCTCTGTCTCTAAGAACTTTACCTAGAAAAGTATAGATACAGAGTCCAGCCTTTTAATGTCAATTCCAAAAGACTGAGCTGGAAAGGTGACGAGAAGCGGATTCATCAAATAACAAAATAGGCCCTGAAGCACAAACACAGGTGTTGATGCGGATTCCTCTTTGCCTGTGTGAAAGTGCACTGTGCAGTACCATGCACCCAATACTGCATTGATTACAGTGCAATACTTTTCATTATAATATTTCATCATTCAGAACAGTCTGCCGTACAGAACATGCACAACACATTGTACTTTTAAAATGTTAAAAAGCTGTATGTGCAAAAGTTAAGGATTGTGCAGCTGTATATGTCAGAACATTTCACTACTATAACAGCAACTTACTTGCATTTAAACAGCCCAATATTATGCTTTTATTTTGTGTTATATAATAAATATTCTATACCCTCTGTATAATATTGTATCTGCCAGTCATCTCATGATGTACCTGTTATTGGTCACCATTCATTACTGCTTCTGCCTTCATGGGCTTTATCTTTGGGACTATCTCTGAGCAAGCCTGAGGTGGACTTTTTCATGAGGCCGGTATAAAACTGAATGTTAAGAGTGCACTAGGGTTGCCAATTGTCCGGTGCACTGAAACCCAGACACGCATTGCCCTTTAACACTCAGTGCTGTGCCTTTAATCATCAATTGCTGTTGCTAAAACAACGAAAGAGCTGGACAAATTTACATCACCATGACGAGCAGCACAATTACAAATATCGGGTACTCTATTCGGGTACAGAAAGTTATCCGTCTCCATGCCTTATCTCAGGAAGTCTGTTACACTTGCACTTCCTGGGTCATTTCACCTCAGCAATATCTTCTGGGTCAAAGATTGTTACTGGCTGAAAGCATGTCACTCAGTGGGTTGGTTGGTTAATGACAGAAGGGAGCTGTTGAAAGGATCGGTACAATTTCACCCTCCAGCAAGTGAAATCTGAAAGCGTGGTTTTGAAGAGATTTCTTTAACCAAGTATAGTACCAGGTATCAAGTTTTTAAATAAAAATATATATTATTAATACATGTGTTTCTATGAAAACTACACATCTGAGACCTAACGAACGAACAGAAGTGCATTTATTTAGTTAGCTACATGGAAATCAGATGCAAGACAGATAAACTAGATTGATATTAACCAGAGGTTGATTATAACCAAAGTGATATTATCAAGAGCTTGTCCCCATTAACTCCCATTATCATGTGTCCAGAGCATTTCAACACAGTGGTGACAATGTTGTTTGTATTTGTATTTATGTACGTGCCTAATGCTAAGACCAGGAGTACTGTCTGGTGGAGCAGTGCATTAACTACCCAGTCTGGACTGCATCAGTGATGGATGCATTGACCTGATTAGGAAAGCTGCTTGAAAGGGAGTAATACAATAACGTAGCTATGAATGGGAGTCTTAAAGGCTATTACTCATTAATAAGACACTGCAGGGAGTTGGGTTGATGGAAGGTATGTAAAAATAGACTGCCTGCAGCAGACGGGTTTAAATGTTTAATCGAATCATCCAGCTATAATACAGGGCAGCCGCGGAGCTTCGCTCACGGTAACTATAGACCTTATAGAGAATTTGAACTCGCTCGCTCTATAAATAAGTGGGAATGCTAAATGCACAGGCAGGAATATAAATCCATGCTTTAACTCGGGAGTTATTTAAATATGTTTTATTAAGTTGGTTATTTTGATTAAATAATATTAATATAGACTAAACAGCAGCAGGGCAATGTTTGGATTATAGATAGTAATAAATACTGTACCTTACTTGTTGCTGGGAAACATCAGCTTCAATGAATAATGAAGACGAGTTCTCATTCCAAGGCCAAACACAGACAGACAGACAGACAGACACACACACACACACACACACACACACACACACACACACACACACACACCCAGAAACACACACACACACACACACACACACACACACACAGAAACACACACCACACACACAGAAACACACACACACAAACACACACACACACACACACACACAGAAACACACATACACACACACAGAAACACACAGAAACACCATACACACACAACCCCCCCCCCCCACACACACACATACACAGAAACACACACCAACACACACACACAGCCTTTCTTGTTTTGAAATCAACACATTCAAAAAAAGGTGTGTTTTGATTTATTTAATACCTGCTGACAATTACTTCTTAAATGCAGTTTCGACACACCACTGTGCTATATCACTGTCTAGGCGTTTTGCTGTGTTGCTGGTATGCAAAGGAATCCTATTGCCTCCCTGTGCATTTAGCATGGGACGTACAGAGCAGGAACACTCCTGTCAGTCAGCAGCTTGAATTAAAATTTTATCACTCATTTATCAATAGTTTTCTTTTAAAAATTGGTAAGAAGCTGGCATGATGTCCTGTTATAATGAAACAAAGGCCACGCTGACACGTGTAATTAATTAGGCCATTATGCATTCTGCAATGATAATTGCTTTACTGGAAAGTCACCAGCCATGAAAAAAGACTCCTTGGTATACACGCCATCCATCAATGTGAGCATTTCCTGTGCAGCTGTGCTTTCTCACCTTCACTCGCTTTACAATGGGAAGGAAAATCACAAACTAATGATACATCAATAGATAAGCCGTGATCCTGGTACTTGGCATGCTTCAAGCTGCTGCTGGAGATCGGTGTGCACCACGCAAATGCAATTTATGGCTTTTTTTTGCAGGGTGTCTGTCTATAAAAATCCCATTCTGAGGTATGTCGGTGTGTCACTCCTGTTAACGGTACGACAGTCAAACTGACAGGCTGTTTTACTGTTTATTGATGGTTTGTGCTTGGAGTACTAACAAAACAACAGCTTGACAAAAAGGACAACATATATTTTGAATTGATTTAAGTCAGTAGGCCACTGCCAGCAGGGTATGATCACAAATGCCCCTTGGTTTACTGTCAGTTTAATATTCGAATATTTTAAATAGAAGCCCATTTAAAAATCTCTGCATAATGCCAGGGTAATGAAAACCTGTGTAGCAGTGCATCAGGTGAGGTGAACTTTTCTTTCTTTAAAAATGTGTAAAATGCCAGAGAGGATCAGTGATTCGTTTAGGGTCTATAATCTTGTGTGGTAAGGTCAAGAGGACCAAGGACACCACAGTAAAAATGTTTTTATCTATTTAAGTATTTATAACATATCTGTAAATGTTGTTACTGAAATTATACATTTTACACAATATATTAAGCATCTATCAAGTGTTAATATAGTATTTATAAATGTGTGTGGGGGGGGGGGGGGGTCTCATGGAATTGTGGGGGTTTGTGACATCACAGTACAACAATCTGAGCACCTTCAGTGGGGAGGAAGGGGGCTAGCTGAAGATTCTAATGAAATCAGTCACTGGTATGATGCAGGCTGTTTTTATTTCATGATTGACATGTCGAGCTGATTTGAAGCGACAGGACTTGATTTGTGTTGTGTGATGCTGAATGCTCACTTTGTAAAGTGGAGCTCTCCATCAGAAACTGAGGAAAAGATACAATAAAGATTAGAGGGCACATTTGGTGCAGTGTTTTGTGGTGATGGTTACAAAGATTCTGATTTGATTGGGACCTTTCTGTTCTATTTTAAAAAAATAAAACCAGTAAGAAATACAGGTCAGTTAAGCGCCACACCGCAATCACTGTCAAATTATACATCGTTTCACTGGCCTGAATGATCTGGAAATGATTGGCTAACAACTACCAGTAGTTTATAATTCTTAGTAACATGTAAGAGACAAGAAGCTAAAAGTAATGGACCTCATTCACCAAACTTAAAGGACTGTTTAAATAAAAAAAAAATGAGGTCTCTTTTAGAACAGTCATCCAATGTTTGGGAATAGGGCCCAACACCACAAACTAGGAATACAGTACTGCTTCATTTTAACCCTAAGCTGATGAATACAAACCTAAAGTGGTATATAATAAAACAAATTATAAAATATGAATAAAATAGTTTATGAGATTAAACCTCTACACCATGTCATAGAGAGACATGGACAGACAGACAGTAGAGTGTTATAGAGAGACAAATGGACAGACAGACAGACAGATGTGCATGACTCTTTAATTGACTCAAGATTTGTGAACATAGCCCTCAGTCAACATTTGGGGTGATGCCTTAATCAGTGTCTATTGTTTTTCTGCACTGGCTCCTCATGAGGGTCTGTTTGGAGCTGGAGTGGAGCCGGGGCTCAGTCTGCAGTTCAGGGGTACCCGGGATTGTGGGGGTGACCTTTCCCTCTCTCCTGTGGGTGCCGAGCGATTTAAATTCCACAAGAGCCTTCCATCACAGCACACACAGCCTGCAGCATGCTGCCAAGCTGGCAAGGTTAAAAATGAGGATTTCAAGTGATAATTGCATAAGCACCAGTTGTGATAATTGTAATTGATGATTACATAATTGATAATTGCAGGCTTGCCAATCTGAGCAGCTTGAGTTTTTACTAAAATAAGCCTTTGGTTCTGCGCACGGATGGCACAGAACTGGCAGGCGTGTTTCTTTGTTATTTATATCTGAGGTAAGAGGGATGAGGGCTGAGGGGCGTGTTCCTCTTAAAGGAACAGTACTATCACACTTTAAAACAAGAGGATGGACTTTAAAGGGGAGTACATATTCACTGAAATTGTATTCCCTGTTGTGTTCCAGTGAAGTGACTGGGATACCTTCCACACTCACGCATGTGTGTGAATAACTGCTTGTTGTAATGCTTCACCTGTATTGTTTATTGTAATACAATTTCCAAAAAAAGACTACACTTCTGCACTGTTTGAAGATTAAAGTAAACCAGGGCAGAAATCCTCACGGCACATATTTTACTCTTCTTACTGTTTTATTTTCTGTTTTAATTCACCGTAATTGAAAGTTTACATGACTTTATATTGTTTAGCTATTTAGTGTACACAAAGAGAACAAAAAAACCATTGAGTTTTTAATTCAGGCCTTTTAAATGTGTTTTTAATTTTGTAACTTTAAAGGAAACAACCTACGTCCTGGATTGAAAAGCTCCCCTAAACAGAGCATCTGAATCTGGACTTCTCACAAGAGCGCCTATGCAGTGTATCAGGCCTAGAGCAGTTAGATGTTTTGTTTACTGTAGTTGGCTGTAAAATGGGAAGTAGCACATATCTAAACTGTGGATTGTACAAACCCATAATCTTCTAAAATATTTTTGAATCCAGAATGAATGTTTTTAAAACTGCTGGAGTAGTCAGAATTCTGGAAACTCATAAGAGTCAAGGCTGTCCCCAGTGCTGCTTTCACAATATTTACATAATCTTCATAGCAGGCTCTTAGATAATAGTAGGTGTTTCAGCCAATTTGCATGGTACAAGAGATAAAACAAAATCCCCATCCAATTCACACTATGCATCTACAAGTGCTTTGAGGATCTTGCACAAGGTAGATGATATGCATGCCAAGCATTGCATGTGAAGGTAACAGGGTGTGATTGATATCTCTGCACTCGATCTCAGATGGGTTAATGGTTTGACTGCAGAGATAATATTTCTGCGCTGTTTGGAGAATTATAGGAAATAAGGATACACAGCCATGGGTCTTTGAATGGGCTTCATTCAAATCTAAAGGAAAAGTATACAAAGCTAAAGCAACATGACAAGGGGAGCAGTGAGAACTCTCCAATACTGATGAGAGAGAAACCTTGAATATTACCCCATTAAAGGGCAATTTGTGGATTATTGACACGCCAAAATGTACCACTATGTACATGCCCAAGGGGGCCAAAAGAGGCTTAACTATTTCAGTGTCTTTGATGAGAGGCGAACATAGCACGTGTGAACATGTTTAACAGAAAGTCTGTAACAGTGTGCAACCTTTAAAACAATAAGTGAGATCTCTTTAAAAAAAAGAGACACAGTGCCACTTGGGGTCTCCCTGTTTTCTCACTGGGATGTTGAAATCATGTGATATTTCTTAGTAAATATCTGAAACAGTAAGTATAACCCTTATAAATGTATATAACACTTGTTAGAAATCATTACCCAACTATCCCTGTAATGGAACTGTGTTTAAATGTGGAGCAAAGAACGCATTTTATCAATTGTAATAAAATCAAATTGATTCCCTATACAGAAAGAAACAAAGAAACACACACACACGCGCGCACACACACACGCACGCACACACACACATGCACGCACACACACAAGAGCAATGGCAGAACTCTGCAGATTGTTGCACCCGCATCAATCCTGTCTGTTGCCTTCCCAGTTTACATGAACTCTTTGCAGCTTAGCAGCTGGGTGATGGACAGGATTTAGCTGATCTTTATGATATTTCTTTTAACTTGATGCTTTCTGTCAGTCCCCGTGTGGGTATTTCAGTAGCTTCAAGTAAGTCATGTGTACAGTACTGGAGTTGGGTTTTTGTCAGCAGTCTCCATTACTGTACATCTACAGCTGTGGCCAAAAGTTTAGCATCACCTAGAATTTTAAGATTGATACATCATTAAAAAAACAAAACTATGTGAACATAATTTAGATATTTTATTTAACATCAATTATCACAGCATAACAGTTAAAAAAAAAGGTAATATGTGGTGTCTGAAATATTCCTTTTTGCAACCTACAGCAATTGAACAGAAATGATTTACAAAATCTTAAGTGTACTCCTATTTTTTGGAAAGGTGAAGAGTACATGGTAACACTATGAAATAAGAAACAAGCAACTTGAGAGTGCTTAAGACTTCCTGTATATTACTGTATAGAAATATTATTCCTTAAGTGTTCGGTTCTGGTTGTGTTCATTGAAAATATGCCCTGAGTGGGGCTCCCGAGTGGCGCATCCAGTAAAGGCGCTCCTCGCAGGATGTGCCCTATAGCCTGGAGATCGCTGGTTCGAATCCAGGCTATGTCACAGCTGACCGTGACCGAGAGTTCCTAGGGGGCGGCGCACAATTGGCTGAGCGCTGTCCGGGTAGGGAGGGCTTAGGTCGGCAGGGGAATCCACGGCTCACCGCGCATCAGCGACCCCTGTGGCCGATAGGGCGCCTGTGGCTCTGCAGCGGAGCCGCCAGATCTGTGTTGTCCTCTGGCACTATAGGTCTGGTAGCATTGCTGTGGATCTGCAGTGCGAAAAATGACGGCTTGGAAGGAGCACGTTTCGGAGGACTCGTGTTTCAGCCTCCGTTTCCTGAGTCGGCGGGGGGGTTGCGAGCGGTGAGCCGGGGATACAGATAATAATTGGGCATGCTAAATTGAGGTAAAAATAATTGGCGACGACTAAATTTATAAAAAAAAAAAAAAAAAAGAAAGAAAATATGCCCTGAAAGTCTGCCATAACCCAGTCTGCAGGGTGAGGGGCCACCGTGGGCAGCGAGGACTGATTCAGCATGACAGGTATGAAATATCCATGACAATTCCTCAATGATTACCACTTCCACAATGGGTTGCAGAGTCATCACAGCACTATGTACATTTCTCTATACACGCTATTCCATTTGAAGTATGGAATAAACCCAACCTGGCCGTTGTGCATACTAACACATACTGTACTCACTGTGCCATGCAAACGTATTCATACAGCCCCGGGTCACAGTGTTGAAATGCTTTGTGAAAACTGCTGTTGCAGCAGTGACTGCTTTACCCATTGCTACAGCAATCAATAAGGTTCAGTGTGAGCACTGAAACAGAGCCTTTTAATGAGGCTTGGGAACATAAATATCCAAACATGGAGACAGGGTGGTGTGTAATTACAGGACCAGCCAAATGTATTCATACAGGTGCCCCGAAAATAGGTTGGGTTCTTTTGGGTCTCCTAATTCATTTTTAAATGGTTCTAACACCTGCAGAATACTCCAGCCAATCGCATGTTTTTTGCTGAGCCGAATGGATGTGCAAGCTTTGTTTATTGCCCGGTCTCATAATGAAAACTAAGGTTGGCTCAGCAGGTCGGCCAGGGTGTCCTCGGCTCAACGTGCACCAGCGACCCCTGTAGACTGGCCAGGTGCCTGCGGGCTTGCCTGTAAGCTGCCCAGAGCTGCGTTGTCCTCCGACCTTGTAGCTCTGGGTTGGCTGCATGGCGGGCTCGCAGAGTGAAAAGAAGTTGTCGGCTGACGGCACATGCTTCGCCACTCCCGAGTCAGCGCAGGGGTGGTAACAGTGAGCTGAGCCCAAAAATACAATTAGACATTTCAAATTGGGAAATAAAATGGGGTAAAATCAATTGGTGACTACTAAGTTTAAAAAATAAATAAATAAATAAATAAAGATCCGGTAGGCCTAGATGTGTCAGCCCGAGATCCTGTCTGAAAGAGCTTTTGAAGTGAGCTTTGAAAAACAGGTACAAGGCGATACAGCAAAACAAATTGATTCCAAGCTTCAGCATAAACTTTTGTAACGGGATCACCTGTCAGTAGTAAGCCTTCATTGAAGTCACTTCAGTCAGTTTAAAAATAAAAAACTGACAGGTATGTTGTTTATGACAGAGGCAGTGAAAAGGTGAATCAAATGCAACAAAAGCAAGCGCAAAAAAAACTGAAAACTGGGAGCCTGGTAAAAGGAAGGCCAGTGATACTGCCAACCATGGTGATAATGACACCTTCTCCAGCCTCTCCGTTACAGGTGTAAGGAAGTCCACGGGTTCTATTAGCACTGCAATGAAAATCTAATACAAGTTTGATTACAATGCTGCTTCTCTTCTAGGTGGTAGCACTTAGTAAACGAAGCAAAGAGGCTGAAGCCGCCTTTCTGGGTGTTTACAAGCAGTTCATTGAAGCACCAGGTAAGGATGCTCTTCTAGTTCCTTTTTTTTTACCATACCTTTATGATTTTTGCAATAGTACAAAAAAAGGTCATAATGCTGTTTCTGTAGTGAGGAAATTTAGATAGCAGGGCATTTAGCATTCAACAGATGAGGTTAATTTAGCTGAAAATGAACCTTCGGCTCAACCTAACCGTCATCGCGGTCTGTCAGTTATCTAGCCGGTAATGACCACTGCTCAGGACATTAATGCTTAATGATGTGCTGGAAAAAATCAGTTTTGCCTATAAAAACCAAGGCGATACTAATGTTTCCATGCTTCTCTTCAGAGAGTGTGAAACCTAAAAATCTGAAAAACATCATTTCCTGACTGGTATCAGCAGTGTCCTGAAGTTTTGCAATATTTATTGAATGAGTGGCCATCTCATGTATTTGTAATCTGGTGACAGACTCAATTCATCTTAAAATTCTGAGCTCATTAATCTTAATGCTGCCATTACTGTTCATTGAAGAGGGGGGGCTTTTTGATTACTAAAGATTATTCTGCCACCTTAGAGGCAGCTAAACGAAGGCCAATGCAAAGGCCAGGAGAAAAAACAATGTGTGGTCAATATTGCTAAACTGTAAGTGTAGGGGAGAAACGGGGTAGAGCAGCTGGCAGACACTTAACACACTGCTTATCAATAATCTAACATTATGAGCTCCAGCGTATTATGTAAAGAAAGAAATCATATATATATTTAGTTGCATGTGTTTTGAATGAAAGGGTGTCCATACTGCTAGAACAACATATGGGGAATAGAAACTACAGCTATGGCCAAAAGTTTTGCATCACTTACAATTTTAGGATTAAGATATAATTTAAAAAGAAAGAACGGTATGAACATATTTTAAATTTTTTATTTAACATCATATAATCAAAGAAACTACAAAATGATATCGCAAAAGTCTGCCATAATAGTAGTGCAGTATTTCATATTAGATTAAATGTCACATTTTTCAATTTTTATCAGTTTTTCCTTAAGCAGATGGAAAACTACAAAGCGGTATGTAATTCAATATGTTAACGTAACATTTTTCAGCAGGTTTCCTTCCTTGTGAAGTAAAATTGGTTAATTCTATAGGGTGATGCTAAACTTTTGGCCATAGCTGTACTTAGTGATAAAGTAGGGTGTTTGAAACACACTCTCGCTAAGTTGCTGATCTTGGTTGGGGGCCCACAGGGAGCTCTGCTTTGACCTTTGCACTCTGTCAGGGTTTAGAGAGGAATGTCAGTTGGAGCCAATTCGCCTCATCTTGTCTCAACATGAATGTGGGTCTCTGCAACTTTATGTAACTGAGGGTGTGATACACTGAATGTCTTGACTCAGCTTCATACTAAGTCTGTTCTGATTCCTCATTTAGGCCTCTTCTCAGGAGGGTAGCACCCCTATCTTAGAGGAAGTCTCTGGGGTGCAGTCTCAGAGGCCCAGAGCAATTAATTCCCGTCCCCACACAGCATGTGACAATCTGAGTGGAATGGAGGGGTTTTACCCTTCCTCAAGAGGGCCCTGGCTTAAAGACGTGTTTTTCAAGTGCAACTGAACCACTTTTGTCAGTCCTGGTCTTGTATATATGAAGGGGAGGGAGTAAGACAATGGCACACCGCAGTGGTCTCCAGTAATCCAGCGCTCACACTTCAAATGAAAACTCAGGGAACCGAGGAGTTACGTGGGAGGACAAACAAACAACACGCTGTGGGTGGGAATGCTTTCAAGAGAAGCCCTAAGCGCTACTCTCCAGACGGCAGTGTGTGTTTGTGTGCTTTGGAGAGGAAAACAACAGGAGAGAGAAAGCATTCAGTTGCACCTGCTCTTTCAGAATCCCTGACTATACCCCACACTATCCAGTTTGCAAAGCTTACTGGTTGGGTCAGGGTTTAAAGTTTACGACACGTAGAATGCAGGTGTACCCATCAGGAAATTGTAGTGTTGTACCTTCAGAGATGAAAATGAAAAGTTTGAACTGCCTAATGATAAAGGAGACGTGAGGTGGCAGGGTATGGACTTCAGGAGAGTTAAATTAAAAAAATAAAGGCTGGAAGGCTTTTTCTGAAGCCTTGGTTATTTCCTGTTAAGGTAGGAAAACCCTTGTTACTAAAAATGGCAAACAAAGAATAAACAATAGAGGCATATTGGCATAGGGAACTGAATAAATATTGAGGCATTCCATTACGCGGGTAATGTTTCAAAGAGCAAAAGCATGAATGCCATATGCCAATGTACTGAGGTGCTTTTGTCAATGAAAAAGTCAACAGAAGCCTTTGATAAATTTGTAGGTGGCACAAAGCCTGAATAAACATTTTTTTTTTATTACTAATCTGATTTTGAATGGCTGGTGTCAACACAAATCTTCAGACTCTAATGCAGTTTGTGTTGTTAAGCTCTGTTTGCACGGGTGTATGTAATTACCAAATGAAGCCATAAATCCTTTTAAAAACTGTTTGCACAGATGTGCGCGAAGTGAGAAAAAAAAACATGTTAAAAGCTTAATGAATGTCATTGCTGTAGGAAGGTGGTTTAATTTAGGGCTCCTTGCAGTTTGTGATTGCTGAATTCGTGACTACATTGTGGAGCTGGCTTACTTGGGCTTGTGGTGTAGCTCTGATATTGAGACTATAACTAACAAGCAGATGTCCAGACAGCTCCTATCTATTGCAATTTGTGTTAAACCATTTACTGCCTAGTGCACACAGTTAGGGCTAGCACAAGGTGACTTTACCATTTGCATCACCTCGAATTTTAGGATTGAGACATGATAATACAATATATATATATATATATATATATATATATATATATATATATATATATATATATATATATATACAGTACTGTGCAAAAGTTTTAGGCAGGTGTGAAAAAATGCTGTAAAGTAAGAATGCTTTCAAAAATAGACATGTTAATAGATTAACTAAATGCAAAGTGAGTGAACAGAAGAAAAATCTAAATCAAATCCATATTTGGTGTGACCACTCTTTGCCTTCAAAACAGCATCAATTCTTCTAGGTACTCTTGCACAAAGTCAGGGATTTTGTAGGCGTATAGTCAGGTGTATGATTAAACAATTATACCAAACAGGTGTTAATGATCATCAATTCAATATGTAGGTTGAAACACAATCATTAACTGAAACAGAAACAGCTGTGTAGGAGGAATAAAACTGGGTGAGGAACAGCCAAACTCAGCTAACAAGGTGAGGTTGCTGAAGACAGTTTACTGTCAAAAGTCATACACCATGGCAAGACTGAGCACAGCAACAAGACACAAGGTAGTTCTACTGCATCAGCAAGGTCTCTCCCAGGCAGAAATTTCAAGGCAGAGAGGGGTTTCCAGATGTGCTGTCCAAGCTCTTTTGAAGAAGCACAAAGAAACGGGCAACTTGAGGACCGTAGACGCAGTGGTCGGCCAAGGAAACTTACGGCAGCAGATGAAAGACACATCATGTTTAGTTCCCTTCGCAATCGGAAGATGTCCAGCAGTGCCATCAGCTCAGAATTGGCAGAAAACAGTGGGACCCTGGTACACCCATCTACTGTCCGGAGAAGTCTGGTCAGAAGTGGCCTTCATGGAAAACTTGCGGCCAAAAAGCCATACCTCCGACGTGGAAACAAGGCCAAGCAACTCAACCATTGCACGAAAACACAGGAACTGGGGTGCAGAAAAATGGCAGCAGGTGCTCTGGACTGATGAGTCAAAATTTGAAATATTTGGCTGTAGCAGAAGGCAGTTTGTTCGCCGAAGGGCTGGAGAGCGTACACGAATGAGTGTCTGCAGGCAACAGTGAAGCATGGTGGAGGTTCCTTGCAAGTTTGGGGCTGCATTTCTGCAAATGGAGTTGGGGATTTGGTCAGAATTAATGGTCTCCTCAATGCTGAGAAGTACAGGCAGATACTTATCCATCATGCAATACCATCAGGGAGGCATCCGATTGGCCCCAAATTTATTCTGCAGCATGACAACGACCCCAAACATACAGCGAAAGTCATTAAGAACTATCTTCAGCGTAAAGAAGAACAAGGAGTCCTGGAAGTGATGGTATGGCCCCCACAGAGCCCTGATCTCAACATCATCGAGTCTGTCTGGGATTACATGAAGAGAGAGAAGCAACTGAGGCTGCCTAAATCCACAGAAGAACTGTGGTTAGTTCTCCAAGATGTTTGGGCAAACCTACCTGCCGAGTTCCTTCAAAAACTGTGTGCAAGTGTACCTAGAAGAATTGATGCTGTTTTGAAGGCAAAGGGTGGTCACACCAAATATTGATTTGATGTAGATTTTTCTTCTGTTCAAATTTTGTTAATTGATAAATATAAACTATTAACATGTCTATTTTTGAAAGCATTCTTACTTTACAGCATTTTTTCACACCTGCCTAAAACTTTTGCACAGTACTGTATATATGAACATAATTGAGATATTTTATTTAACATCATGTAATCAATCTCACGTTTTTCAATTTTAGTGTATGGAAAAACAACAAAGCAGTATGTAATTCAATATGTTAACATACCATTATTCAGCAGGTATAGTTCATTCTATAGGGTGCTGCAAAACTTTTGACCATAGCTGTACAATGATAAGGGATGCTGGGGAAATTGCTAAGATGTGATAAAGGGGAGCAAAACTGATTTTAAGGAAAAGACCTCATGTGAGGACAGCCTGTTTCGAAGCACACTGTTAGCACCATTAACATGTTAGTGTATGTATTCTGCTCTGTTTAAGGCAGCATGCTCCATTGAGCATCACATGGTTCCCATTGTCCAGAATACAAACAAGAAATTGTTTACTACTCCTGTTTGTAATTCACAGCTCAAATAACTAGCCTGCTACATACAAATTATCCTGTGTTAAAATTCTCCTGGCAGATAAAGAGGACAAGGGCGGGTGCACAGGTCACACAAACAGTTGTCCTTTCCAAGGGGAGGGGAACAAATCTTGAGAAGCACACGGCCAATGCTATCTGTGTACTGCATCGCTTCTAAATCCCCAGCACGCCGGGTGATAAAGAAGTCATGTGACAAGAAGGGCACTCCAGAGGGAAAGTCTGTCCTGAAAGAAGAACTGTTCAGAAACATGATTTTAAGACGGAATGTTGGCCTCAGGATCTTACTCACAAAAATGCTTGAATGAAATCTACAGTTTATCAAAATATAATACCAAAAGTCTATAGGAGACAAGGAGTCTATGGTAAAAGTTTGGAAAAGATTTGGTGCAAATTATGACAGACAGACAGACACACATTTTGAATAACATGTTTTTTTGGGGGGGTTTTTTGCTTTGTTATAACAATTCCTGATGGAAGCATTGCGTATTCAGAGGTGAGCAATATTTTGAGCAACAGCACCAACTAGTGGTCATCATTAGCACTGCTGACAGCCACTCTGCCATAGCAGAGCAAGAACCACAACAAGGACTATCTAGACTCAGGGTCTAATAAATACAGTAGTTATTAATGTAGAACATAAAAATACACAGATTTAAGAAAATTGGATTATATATATTTGTGGCCTCAAAAGAGCTGTGAGAAACATGTCTAATCTCAAAGTACATTTGGTGCAGCGACGTGTAACCATTAACCTGTGCCCCTGCAGCAGCCCTTGAGGATGAATGAAATAGAGCTTCGGGGGTAATTGGTACTTTTACTGATATATTTCTTATAGCACTGTGAATAGGGTCACCATGGGTAGCCAGCACAGCGCAGCACAGACTTGACGAGTCTGTAAGGAATTATAAGTGTTCTGGAGCGATACCTGACCATTCCTCACTGATTCCTGGAAGTCCTCAGTAAAGTTGTCAGAACTGAGACATCAGTCATTTATGTAGGTCTTGTGTAGGGCATTACCTGCAAACCAAGCACCTACTGTACTGTATCATTGTGCCCTCTATGAAAGTTGAGTGTTGTGTGTTATATACGAATGGTTTGATGGTGCAGAAGGAAAACGCTCTGTGCATAAGTG
This sequence comes from Acipenser ruthenus, assembly GCF_902713425.1. NCBI lineage: Eukaryota > Metazoa > Chordata > Actinopteri > Acipenseriformes > Acipenseridae > Acipenser > Acipenser ruthenus. Next base: position 7,722,352 of record NC_081199.1, read on the forward strand.
ATTAATACCAGCAGCAATAAACTAAGACCCAAGGGATGGTTGGCTATTTAATAATGCAGAGTGTTCATAAAAGATTTGTTCAGATAAGAATGGTGCTGGGGATAGGGGCTGTGTTTAGAACTGAAAAGCTGCGCTTTTAAATACTGGAGCTCAGGATACTGGGGAAGTTTGTTACACAGTTTTCAACACAGGCTTCTAACTTGGAAATGACCAAAGTGTTGCTTAAGAATGCTTTCCTTTTTATTTCATTTAAATGTGTTGGAAGAATATATTGTGGTGGATCGATCTTCTCACTCTTTCAAGGCAAGTGCCTGGCCCAATGGCAAAGATCAGTGACGTTGGCAGACTGCCATGAATGGAACAAGACTGTCCTGCCACCATAGTAAGTGTCTGAGCCCCAGACAAACCATGTTGGTGTTGTGAAGTCTAGTGCAAGTAAGATGATTCTGTGAAGCAGCTTTCCACAGGACCAGCTAAAAAGTCAGACTTATTTTTTATTAGACTTGAAACCAGGAACTAGAAGTATGTGTTAACAATGCCAGGTTGCAGAGGAAGAGGAATTTCACTAATTTGGAGCACTGCTCTTTTAAAATGCAGTTATTATTAATACCATTTCTAGGTGAAACTCAAAACTGGGTCCCAAACAGGAAGAGGAATATGTCTCCCGGAGATTGAAAGAAAGCGAAAGGGAGCACGGTCTTGTAAATTAATTTGTTCATGTTGCGCGATGGTAGCACAGCTGGCCTCATTAACATGCACACAACAAATAATTATAGCTGAATTTTTAGCCTGCACTTGCCTAATGGGCTTGCTGGGTTAATTATGTCAGAGCATAATTACAGAGGCCCAGGGAGACATAATGGCGCGTCCCGCTGAGCAGAGACCAACTAATGATGGTGTATCTCTGACAGGGAGAAGACAGCCCGCCCCATGCACACCTGCTTACCTCTGCGCAATGCAGCCAGGAACACTCGACACACACACACAGGCATCACATCCACATCCTCGGCCCTCTCTCGCTTCTCCGTGACTGTCTTTGCATCATCAGTGCAGGGTAGGTCATTGGGCGCTGTGACAGAGAAGCCATTGCTGTGTTTCTTTTTAAGGACTTACAAAATAGTCGTTTTCACCAGTTATTTTCTTTTCTTTGTTTACATTCCCCTTACTATTTTATGGTGTTTGCCATCACTCTGAGTGGTTCTGCGTTATGTTGCTGAAGTATCCTCAGTGGCACGACTGAACATGTGACAATGCAAACTTTCAACCCTGACAGCTCTTCCTGCTCTACATTTATATACAGTAGTAAGAGAGCAAGCGAGGCTGGCAGAGTTTAAAGGTCGCTTTGTCACATGATTTGAATGCATGTCAGCTGCAAGCAAGTGCAAAGCCACATAAAGGCGGATTCGGAGGAAAATGAGAAGAACTCAAGACTGGAGCAACATAGTGATTCCAAACACCATTCAAATTAGTAAGGGACATCTAATAAGCAATTCAATTGACATTTGAAGTTACTCTTAAAAGTGAAATGAACATTTATATATTGTAATTTGATTCCAGGTAATCAGTTATTCATTTCACAAGGAACAATGCTTTAAGATTTCTTTACACAGTGAACTGCTGCTCAAATACTGTAGGCATAGTGGGTTGGATGGCTTTTTTGTATGTTTAGTAGCCTGTGTTTAGTTAGGATGCCTAGTAGTTAGAGCCTTTTCATCACGTCGCATAGTAACAGAGGGGAAAGAAAGTGTCAAGGGGGAGTAAGCTTGCATCACCGTTGCTACAAATACATGTGGAGGTGGCTTTCACACAAGCCGGTTAGCAAAGCATGCGTGGTGATGAAGTACAGTGCACTGTGAGCTGATCTCTGAGAGAAGCCAAGCCGCGGTGGGGACAATCAATGCAGCTTCCAGTCCTCTCCCTCGCTCCCTTGCTCCCTCGCTCCCCTGCTATCCGCAGGCAGGCACAGCACTGTGAGTGTGTGTGTGTGTGTGTGTGCATGTGTGTGTGTGTGAGTGTGTGTGTGTGTGTGTGTGTGTGTGTGTGTGTGTGCGTGTGTGTGTGAGTGTGTGTGTGTGAGTGTGTGTGTGTGTGTGTGTGTGTGAGTGTGCGTGTGTGTGTGTGTGTGTGTGTGTGTGTGTGTGCGCACTCGCAACGCTGCTGAACTTTCACAAAACATCCTTGTGATGTTGAGAGCGAAGAGCCCCTCGAGAGTCCACAGCATAATCATTTAAATGATCAAATGATCCAGCAGAGACTTGTTAGGAAAGAAACGGACTCTTAGTTGGCCCCAGGGGCTCGGGGGGGAGGCAGATGCATTGCAAAACAGCTCCTCCGTTGTTTTACACAATCTGCTTTTTCTTTTCAAAAGAGGTTCGCAGTCTAACAATGTTTGGGAAAGAGTGCGGTGGGGTCGAGAGCGGGGCATTTGAGATGAAGTTGAGAGGGGGCGGTATTGGTTCAAACAAACTTTATGGCCTGTGGCTTAGCAAAAATGAAATAAGTGTGTGTCACCTCCCAGTTCTATGTCTTCATCTCAGCCAGAAGGTTCAGAAAACCATGGTTAAGCATAGAAAAGTGCAGTATGTTATCCTCACTGTTTTAAATTAAACTGTGGGGTCTATGGTTTGCATGGTAATGCACTGCCAAGACTGGGAAATATGGTGAAGCGTGGTCAGTAACATGGTTAATCGTGGTACAGAGCAGTAAAAGCATAGTAATACGAAAAGCATTGCTAGCTGCAAAATTCCTTTGCAAATATGTTGATGAACTTTTCTTAGGAAAATAGCCGTCCTCCCGCCAGGGTGACCCTTGTTTGTTGAGATTGTGGAAGGCAGGTGGAGGGGCAGGCAAACACAGGCAGAAGGTAATGCCCATCCCAGCAAGGTAATATCAGGGGAGGTCATTGATTTCGACAGGGCTCTGCCTCCTGAACCAGGGCTCTAGCAGTGTCTGTCCCCTGGCCCCCTGACCTCACCCCCTGTGTGTTTACACACAGACCCATCTCCGGTGCTAGAAGCTGCCCACAGTCTGGAGGAGAGGCTGCAGCAGCTGCAGAGCAGCGACCCCGAGAGCCGTGCCCTCAAAGAGATCAGCCGGCACTGGAGGAGACACCTGGAGCACCACAGCAGCCAGGGTGAGCCCCTGCATTACTGTTACACGAGTGATAACCACGGCTTGGAAATCCATGCTCTTACTGCATTTTCACTTGAAACATTAGCGCTGGTCCTCCTTCCCTTGTGCTGCAGATGTGCTTTGCGTGTTTATTTTACTTGTTTAATTATAACACATCTCTGTCGCTTCTTGGTTGACTCCAGTTTGACCAACAACATAGGAAGCGATTGGGCACATTAACATGTTAAACGTTTATAACGCAAGGGCTCCTTTTCTGCTGCCACACATACACAGTCTGGGCTCTGCAGGCACCAGTCCGGTTGTAGATCCCCTCCCTGCCTTGCTGGGTTTCTCAGTGGAGCCGGGGCCCCATGGCAGGTGTTTAATCAACAGCATGGCACCTGCAGATCGATTCCCTGCACTCTGACATTGATCTCTGCCCTGATGGGATTCACTCCTGAACTCAGCGTCTTGTTTTCTCTGCTCGATGTCGCCCCCTGCAGTGGAGACGGAGGAAGGGCTGGTGGCTGAGCCCTCGAAGCCCCACCCCAACAGAAAGGCACTTAGAGCAGGAGAGACCCAGCTGCTGAACAATGAGAGCAAGAAAGAAAAGTACGTGAGTAGCAGAAAAACATGAGCCATACAAAGAAATGCCACTTCGCACTTGGGGTTTCCATGCTGTTAGACAGAATTGCTCACTGAGATTTTATTTTTTACAGCTTAACGGTTAGTGCCTGCTGGGCTGAGTAACACAGAAGCTGCTTTTTTTAATTGAGTTTAAGGTTTAATTAGGCTGTATATTAAGAAATATACCACTGCAGTTACAGTGCGGCCCTGGTACGGTAGCACACTGCCTGGTACAGAGTACATAGCAAGCAGACACCACTATGAAAATATAACGGCTACAGTATAATTCTATCAATAAGAGCACCATAGCACAAAACCATTGCATTGCGACTGCACGGCCATTGAAGGTCATTTGGTAAAGATAGCTAAATCTGGTCCAAATGGCACTTCTGTTTTATACCCATCAGTCTGGCCGATGTTACATTACTAAGGGCTCAGAGTATTGTAAATACTGGTACCTGTGCCTGTGCTCAAACCATGCAGTCTGCAGTATAGAGCTTAGGAATCTATCGCAAGAGGATCCTGAGCCTACAACCTACAAAACAGAGAGTTAGCATTCACGATGATGAGGAGGATGCCTCCTCCGCTGATTTACCAGACTGTTCCGCACTCTTTGATGTGCAGAGGACAGGACTCAGATCAAAACGGCTTCACAGCCCCTCATTTCCATAGCCGTCCTCCAGATCTCTCCAAGACACACACAGCCAGGGCCACGAAGATATATTCAACGTGTGTGTTTGTGTGCGTGTTCGCAGAGGGATCGAAGAAGCACAGATCAGCTTGGCAGCCAGGCTGGGGGAAGCAGAAGAGAAAATCAAGGTCCTTCACTCAGGTGAGTTTCCTGGGGTCACTCTTAGAACCTGCTGAACAGAATGAGTAGCGTGTAAGGCAGGTGGAGCCCACTGCTCCAGTGATAGGGATAGAGACGAAATTCCCAGTGCCATTTACACAATAAAAAAAAAGAAAGTATTCATTTTGCATAGCTAGAAATTAAAACCATACAGGAAACAGCCCTTGAAGTTCCTCAGTTGCTTTTTTATGTTTTGTTATTTTCTGAAAGGAAAAAAAATACACATCAAATAATGTAACACCAAACCGGACATAAGCAACTGAGAAATGTATTTAAGGGCTTGTGAATTGTCTAAAGTCATATTAGTATTAGAATTGTGAATGGTGCTTTTTCTTTTCACCAAAAAATTGTTTGTAATAATTGGAGTGTTTGAGAATGTTATATTTACAGCCAGGCAGACTGTGGCGGAGTGTCCCGCCCCTATTTATTATTATTTGTATTTTTGTTTGCGGCGCGGGTAAAAGCGCCGCGTCTTTTGTTATTATATTTAAAAACCCCGTGAGGATGCATGGCTGATCAGCTACTGATTATTTAACTAGCTGACAGTCATGCATCCTTACCAAACGCGTGCAGACTCTGGCCGGGGGATAATAAGATAATTACCAACTAGTTAAATCCCTCGGCCAGAGTATATAAACCAGCAGCACTCTGCACTCGGGGTTGAGAGTGTAGAGGAGAGTACGGGAGAGCGGAGAGAGAAAAAGCAACATTAACAAAACAATTGCTAAGACGTGCTGGATTTCCCAGCACATCACTTACTTGTTTGTTTGTTCATTCGTTTGGCCCTTGTGCCCTTTTGTTTTGTGTTGTGTTAATTTGTTTAATATTTTGTTTATTAATAAATACGCTTTAACCGCCCAACCATTGTTTTGGTTTCTACTTCCTGGTCCGTGACGTCACCACTGCGAGCCAGACTGTCACATATGGTGTCCTGCGTGGGACAAACAACGCCTCCAACAGCCGGACCAGGATTGAAAAGTGCGTTTTTTTTTGTTTGTTCGTTTTTTTTTTCAAATTAAAAATGGGGAAAAGTAGCCGGAGGAGAAAGCAGCAGCAGCAGCAACAACAGCAGCAGGAGGCGCAGCAACATCAGCCTTACCTTGCCACACTGGATATCTGCCTCACCTGCCTGAAGGGTGAGGAGTGGTGCTTCGCGGTTGGTGAGGTTGGGCACGTGGCACCAGACCAACCCCCTCCATGGCAGGAGAAAGAGGAGCCAGAGCGTCCAGTGAGGGAGGACCTGCATCCTCCAAAGAGGACGAATGCACTCTCCTCTGAAGGAGTCTGGGACTGGCTGGTGGAGCCGGGGAGGGATTATGAGGAAGCCCTCCCTGCAGTGATCAACCTCCTGTGGGCAAGAGATGGGGAGCGCTGGGAGGCCTGGGAACAACAACACCACCCAGCTTCCCTCCCAGACATCGCAGCCATGGTGTTCAACTACCTGGCTGCGGATATGGGAGAGACCCTGCTGCTGCCATCTCCAGCACAAAAGGGAGAGGAGCCATCGCTGCCGTCTCCAGCGCCAGAGGGAGAGGAGCCATCGCTACCGTCTCCACCAGCAGAGGGAGAATGCCTGCTGGTTTCGCCTCCACAGCCTGGGGAGGAGCCCGAACGTCCTACGCCCGAGTGGGAGGAGCCCGAACGTCCTACGCCCGAGTGGGAGGAGCCAGAATGTCCTACGCCCGAGTGGGAGGAGCCCGAACGTCCTACGCCCGAGTGGGAGGAGCCCGAACGTCCTACGCCCGAGTGGGAGGAGCCCGAACGTCCTACGCCCAAGAGGGGGGAGTCGGTGCGTCCACAGCCCAAGAGGGAGGAGTCGGTGCGTCCACAGCCCAAGAGGGAGGAGTCGGCGCGTCCACAGCCCAAAGAGGGGGGAGTCGGTGCGTCCATAGCCCAAGAGGTGGAAGTCTGCGCTTCCACAGCCTTAGGACCCAAGCTGCAGTCCCAAGAGCCAGAAGGGGAGGAGTTACAGGCTCAACCCCCTGAATTTTTCTGGGGGGGAGAAGGGCAGGATGCTGGTGTTCCCCAGCAGCCTCTATTTATGCTGCTGAAGGGAGCACGGCACACACCAGCCCAGCCGCCACAGCAGAGGGAGCCAGCACCGCCACAGCCTCCCTCTGAGTGGCCAGCATCCGCCCCATCGCCTCTGCCTCCACCACCACCAGGAGCAGAGCAGCAGGAGCTGCCTCTGTCTCCACCACCACCAGGAGCAGAGCAGCAGGAGCTGCCTCTGTCTCCACCACCACCAGGAGCAGAGCAGCAGGAGCTGCTTCTGTCTCCACCATCACCAGGAGCAGAGCAGCAAGAGCTGCCTCTGCCTCCGCCACCTCCACCAGCAGAGGGTGAATGCCTGCTGGTTCCACATCCACCGTCGTGGGAGGACTGCTTGCCCCTCCCACCTCCACCAGCAGAGGGTGAATGCCTGCTGGTTCCGCCTCCACCGTCGTGGGAGGACTGCTTGCCCCTCCCACCTCCACCAGCAGAGGATGAATGCCTGCTGGTTCTGCCTCAACCGTCGTGGGAGGACTGCTTGCCCCTCCCACCTCCACCAGCAGAGGATGAATACCTGCTGGTTCCGCCTCAGCCGCCGTGGGAGGACTGCTTGCCACTCCCAGCTCCACCAGCAGAGGGTGAATACCTGCTGGTTCCGTCTCAGCCGCTGTGGGAGGACTGCTTTCCCCTCCCACCTCCACCAGCAGAGGGTGAATACCTGCTGGTTCCACATCCACCGTCATGGGAAGGACTGCTCCTGCCCTGCCTCGCACCACCCAGGGATGCCTGCCTCGCATCGCCTGGGGCTGCCTGTTCCACATCGCCTGGGGTCGCCAGGGATCCTGCTTCGCCTGGGGTCGCCAGGGATCCTGCTTCGCCTGGGGTCGCCAGGGATCCTGCTTTGCCTGGGGTCGCCAGGGATCCTGCTTCGCCTGGGGTCACTACACTGTGGTCGGAGCCCCACGGAGGGGAGCTGCCGGCCATGAAGAAAGGGGGGGAGGTCAGGAGACCAGCTCCCCCAGCCGCACTTTCGCGGCAGGAAATACTGTGGCTGGAGCCCCGTGAAGGGCAGCTGTCAGCCATGAAGAAGGGGGGGGAGGTCAGGAGACCAGCTTCCCCCGCAGCAATTTCGCTGCAGGAGAAAGGGTGGCCAGAGCCCCACGGAGGGGAGCTGTCGGCCATGAAGAAGGGGGGGCAGGTCTGGAGACCACCCCCAAAAATTTTTTGGCCAGAGGAGCTGGCCGGTGCGCGGGCCATTGGAACACTACGGCTGTTTGGGTGGGAGGAGGACATCCCACCGTGGCCGCCACCTTTGGCCCGTTGCTGCCCCTGTTCCTGCGCCGGGACTGCTGACCGGGACTTTGGGGACTAAGGGGGGAGGTGGCCGAAAAGGCCATGTGTGCTGCGCACAAGGGGGGGCATGTGTGGCGGAGTGTCCCGCCCCTATTTATTATTATTTGTATTTTTGTTTGCGGCGCGGGTAAAAGCGCCGCGTCTTTTGTTATTATATTTAAAAACCCCGTGAGGATGCATGGCTGATCAGCTACTGATTATTTAACTAGCTGACAGTCATGCATCCTTACCAAACGCGTGCAGACTCTGGCCGGGGGATAATAAGATAATTACCAACTAGTTAAATCCCTCGGCCAGAGTATATAAACCAGCAGCACTCTGCACTCGGGGTTGAGAGTGTAGAGGAGAGTACGGGAGAGCGGAGAGAGAAAAAGCAACATTAACAAAACAATTGCTAAGACGTGCTGGATTTCCCAGCACATCACTTACTTGTTTGTTTGTTCATTCGTTTGGCCCTTGTGCCCTTTTGTTTTGTGTTGTGTTAATTTGTTTAATATTTTGTTTATTAATAAATACGCTTTAACCGCCCAACCATTGTTTTGGTTTCTACTTCCTGGTCCGTGACGTCACCACTGCGAGCCAGACTGTCACACAGACCTACTAGTGGAAGCCAGATTTTGCTGAAATACAGATTTAAAAAATAAAAATAAAAATAAAAAATGCTTATAGGGTTGTTAAGCATTTTTAACCTCGAGATCATTTTTTAAAACAATGTCACCACCTCTTGGCAAAATAATGTCAATGGTCAATGTTTAAGAAGCAATATCTCAAGCAGAAATAAAAACACAGGCACTGCCCAAAACAGCCTGGTGAACAATGTCAGTGTACAGTAGTACTTATATTCTCAAAACAACCTGAAATAACAAAATAATCAACCAAGAAAAATAAGGCCACTGACCTCCTTTTGCCTCCTCTTCAGCCCTGACAACAACCCAAACAGAGCTCCTGGACCTGAGGCGTAAATATGAGAAAGAAGCAGCTTCAAAGTAAGTGCCTGCTCTGGGCTTCTCAGAGATCCTCACCTATCAGAATCCTTGCAGGGCGTCCCCACTCATTCTCCCAGTCTTATTACTCATGTCAGACAGACAGCTTATTACTCATGGCCAGGAGGAATTGTTTCTGTATTTACTTTCCTTCAGACTCAACAGTTATATTAGGTGTAGCAGTAGCCTGTTGCCATTGTCGGGACTCAAAGTGAAAGCAGTAATCCACATTTAAAGAATGGTGACAAATTCTTGCGCTAGTGCGGTAAGCTATGCTTGTTTTACTATGATTTTTTTTTTTTTGTAATTTATAATAATCAACTTATCCCATATGATGTACCTTGGATTCCCTGGTTGCTGGGATGCAAAGAATTGCTGGTCATTGGATTTCATTCCCTTTGGAAATAAGCGTACAGCACAGGGTTCACATTGTGGCAAGAGGATAAAATCACATGACTTATATGTGGCACAGCAACAGCATGCTGGGAGATGAAGTTCTCTTGCTATGACCTCCAGGTGGAATGTGCATGATGGTATCAGTGTTATAAAACAGTTCTTTGTGTCACCGGGTTTACTGTATATCACATCACAACACTGCTTCAGGTGACAGTTTCCTAACAATGCATGATACAGCGCTTACTCTTTGTTTCGCTATTAAGAACAGTGAATTAGCGGAGAGCTCTTATGCAGTGCAGCATAGTGATTGCACATCAAGCATGACATCTGTATTGTGAATGATGAAATCGTGAAATACGGAATGAGCACTGTACTTCTGCAATAAGGTCCTGAATGCAGGCAGATGTAGCAAACACTGTGTGGTTCAGCAGCTTACTATATATTGTAACACACAGGGGAGAATGGTGTAGTAACACACAGGAGGCAAACTGTCTACTAGAATAAGAAGTTTCTTTGGTTTTACTGGCACCTGTGGCTGTGTGGAGGAGGTGAAGCAGGCACTGGGGCTGAATGGAAATGATGAATGTTGTTCCTTTAGCCGCCTGTCTCCGATCCGCCTGAGGAACAGCAGATCTCAGCATTCCCGGCTTTAGAAGTCCATTTCAAAGTGAATCAGCGCCTTCTATTTTTCCTATCTGATTCTAAAGGCCTGATAATAAGAGCCATTTGTCTGCTTGGACTGGAGGATCGGAGCAGTTAATCAATACAATACATTTCCAAACTACACAAGTTCATTAAATGTGAATGTGACACTTGTTATTTTTCCCCCCGTTGGTCCGATGCCATCTGTTCTCGTGTATTAATACGTTCCTTCTCACCCTTGGCACCTCGCCTATCGCACAGCATGCCAGACATTTCATCTGCTTCGAGCGCCTTGGCAACCCTCTCTCAGCCAAGCTCTGTAGAGGAGCTGTTTCATTCATAGTGAGACATGAGAGAGAGAGAGAGAGGAAGAGGGAGAGGGAGGGGAGAGGGGGGAATGGGAGGGGGAGGGGAGGGAGAAAAAGAGAGGGGGGGAGAGAGAGGGGGGAGGGGGAGGGGAGGGGAGAGGGGGGAGAAGGAGAGGGAGGGGGGAGAGAGAGGGAGGAGAGAGAGTGGGGAGGGGCAGGAGAGAGGGGGGAGAAGGAGAGGGAGGGGGGAGGGAGGGGTGTGGAGGGAGAGAAAGAGAAGGGGAGAGAGTGGGGAGGGGTAGGAGAGAGGGGGAGAAAGAGAGGGAGGGGGGAGAGAGAGCGGGGAGGGGTAGGAGAAAGGGGGGAGAAGGAGAGGGAGGGGGGAGAGAGAGAGGGAGAAGTAGAAAATAAAATGCTCTATAACATGACCTGTGACTGATGTTGTCTCATCGAGTACTTAAGGGATACTGTAGCTTGAACAATCCCTTATGCTTTTAAAAATATATTGTCTACATACAGGATTTAGCAAGGTTACAGTACCTAAAAAGCACATTCTGGAAATATCAGGAAGCTTTTCCTGTAAAATGCTGTCAGTACAACAGAGATAACATTTCTGAGAAATATCAGTCTGGTATTTATTAACCTCATACTACTGCAAGTATGAGTAGATGAATGTCTGTCTGGCTCCCAGAGCAACACATGAAATTAATAAATCTTCAACTATACTTTTATTGCAAAACGTATGATTTACCAAACTACTTTACTGCAGCTGAAACTGGGATTATTGCTCCCAGAACAAGGGAGTACAGCGGAGGCGTCTGTACAGGTGTCTACTTTTTCATGCTACTTATTTTATAGCTGGGACAGCAGTGTCGAAAGGATTTCCATACCCGACACAGCCAGCAGGGGGCACTGTGGAGACCCCATAGCAAGGTCTGGCAGAAATATTATATTTCAGCAACTGCCTGGAAAATAAACCTGCTTTGTATCTTATGTGTTGTAGAGCAAAAGAAGTGGGATTGATCATGACGAATCTGGAGGAAGCAAATCAGGTGAGGAAAGCGGCTAATTGATGATTTGCATAACGATTCCTGTAATCAGGATGCTGTTGTAATTATACTTTATTTTTTCAAGGGCTGGGCAGGTTTAATACGAGTGCCTGTGTAAGGTGGATTCATGGACATGTTTCCCAAAGCAATGGCAAGGTAGTTAGTTACCGAATCACACTGTTTGCTTCTTTCCTGTCATTTTTCCAAGAAGCACTGAGATACATTTTCTTTAAAATAATAATCAATTACCTGGAAGATTGTGACAGGGCAGGTTCTGAAAACAAAGTCACATATTTATCTGACCATTTTTTAAAATGTTATTATTAATATATATTTATTTTATAAACCCAGCAGTGAATTGAAGAAAGTATACACTGCTTATTAGGTCCTGTTTACTGGATTGGGTTTGGCACTGCCCTGGCATGGGGCATGTTTACCCCGGGTTCCATGATCACCAGGAAGTCTGAATAAATGCTGTAGATCACTTAAGCAACATTGATGATCCACCCAACAATGCTGCGTTTGTACCAATTGCAATGAATTGAGGAACAGGAAGGAGACTTCAGGCATCTGCCATGGCCACCACAATCCTGGACCTCAATCCAATTGAGCACATTTGGGATGAACTTGAACAACTAGTCATCATGATCCTCTGCCTATCTCTATACACCAAAAAAACATGAATGGATTAACAACCCTTGAGACACTCTGCAGCGCGTTGCTGGAGTCTGTGTGACATCATGTCAAGGCTATGATCAGGGCTAACCGTGGCTGGCCCAGTCAGATATTAAGTACATGTCCTTATAAAATGTCCAGGCAGTGCTAGCAGCTATCTGAATACAAACAAACAGAACATGTCAGAAAACAACATGCTCGCAATAAAACATTAAGCTTTAAGGTCCCGCGCTGTAGTGAGGGTGAGAAGTCGCTCCTGAACAACATGGTGAATGCTTGTCGTTGCAGAGAACAGAGACGGCACAGAGGGAGGTAGAGAGTTTACGAGAACAGCTTGCGACTGCAAACAGCGCCGTCCACCTGGGCTGTCACACTGCGGAGGAGGCCAGGGGGGTAAGCAGTGACGTGGTTTGTAATTCATTGAGTCCATCTAAGGCACATTCAATAGGGATGGAAATAAGACTCCTCTGCATAGCAGTTTCACCCATTCCAGGTCATACTACCAGCTTGATTTACCACAGTGTATAGATAACAAGCTCAGGTGTGTCTTATTAAACTAATCATAAAACCAGGAATGGATCAAACTGCTATGCAATGGGAGTCTTATTCCCATCCCTGTTTATAATGTACATATAAAATGTGTGAGAACATCAACAAGCCTTGGCTTTCAGAACCCCTCAACTGTACTCTTTCCCACCTGAAGCACAGCTGTTGTGTACTCTAAGAGACACAAGGTCAACTAGACATCTCCATTAGAGAGACTACAGTTATATTAAGTGGGTCAACTGAACGGATTCACTTACCTAGTGAGAAGAAGAGAAAATTGTATTATAGGAGACAACAAAGGATGGTCAGCCGGACAGGTGTGTTAGTATTAGAGAGAACACAATCTTACACCGTAAAAGACAAGGCCATTAGACCTTTAGAAGCAGTGGAAGGGGTCCACCAGACAGATGCATGTCTATCTCTCAGAAGACAGTGACGCACTGTACATCATTAACGCTGGCCCTGCATGTTTTGTTGCTTCTCCTCTTCTCCTCAGGATAAGCGTGAGTCTCGGTGCTCAGGGTCCCGTTTGGAAGCCGCACTGGCAGCTAAAGACAGAGAGATCATCCAATTACTGAAGGACGTCCAGCGTCTGCAAATCACACTGCAGGAACTCCAGGAGAGCTTGGCCAATCAGGTTGCAGGGATGGAACGTCAGCTTGCATACAAGACTGCAGCTATAGAAGTATGTAACCTCAATTGTGAAGAGAATCCAGTATGTGATAGGGTAGCAATGCCTGTGTGGATGTTCTATACCAGCTCAGGGTGTACAGGAAAGCATGGATTTTTTGCTGGAAAATGGAACACAGAAATAGATAATATCACCCAGTTGTGTTCTCGTTTTTGGGTAGCTCACACTTTATGGATCCACAGTTGTAACCCCAGCCCTGGTTTAGACCTGCCTGCCTGTCCGTGCAGGTGTACTAACTCCTGTTTATTCTCTGTCCTGTTCAGAGACTTGAAGCAAAGTTACAAACACAGGTGGATTATGAAGAAATTAAAACAGAGCTCAGGTAAGTGGTATATATAAATGTTCTCAAACGAATTGAATTAACAACAGAGAACTGTCCATTTTAAAAATGCATTCAGACATGTTTTAGATGTGGCTCTATTCACTGAATGCATTTGCCTTAAATACTCTACAGCACAAGACTGGCACTGCTTTATCCATCTAAGTCTCCTTCCCCAGTTCATGAATGTCTTTTTAATGGATATCTTTGGAATAGTTCAGTCCTGTTTAAGATGACAAATAAAAGCACATCAATATTTTCTTTAAAAATAAATATATGAAGAATTATTGGAAATGTAAGGCAGTGCATGATAGATTCTCTTTTTTTAACAGCATACTCAAAGCAATGAAATTCGCTTCAGCAAACAGCAGCTCGTCACAAGTAAGTACATATCTAATTGTGGGTCTCCAAGTGGATGTTCATCTTACCATTCACAGAGCTTATGCAATTGTTCAATCAAAACCTTTATTGTGCATAACTGAGCAAATTAAAGGCATGTTGTAATCTATAATCTCAGTACTGTGAGCTGTAATTCCTCTGCCCATATCACTCTATGTTTGTCTGATCCGAGTCTCTGAATCTTCCGACTGATTGCAGGACACATCAAAAGCTGCAGAGGGTTTGCAGCTCGACAAAGAGGCCTTTCTTCCATCTCAGAAGTACCTGCTTGAGAAAACCAGTCTCTTACAAAGCAATGGTAATGTGGCTTTCTGTAGCTTGTTATTGTAATGCTCTACTTCCATTGAAAGATATTGGAGATACAGCATTGGAACAGATTAATCAAACTCATTACATATTCTTTTGGAACAGGACAATAGAACAGGAATGGCTAAAGTTACAAAACCAACATGCATCCCAGCTTGTTAATTCACTTAAAAATGCTTTGTAACATGAACTGATTTAACCTTTCCCCCAAAACAATCTGTCCCATTTTGTACTGATCTCCCACCAGGATCCTGATTCTACTTTTTTACTGTCTTTCTCAGTTACTGACCCTTTTTCTTCCAGAGGAAAACCATTCTCAAGAGGAGTCCTTGAAGGATTCTCTGGGCACCTCGCTGTCCTACCTGTCCCCCCTGAAATATCCACAGCCCCTTCTAGACGGCCCTCCCTCCCCTGGCTCTGGACCGCCTTTGCTGACCCCTGATCTCCCTCGCCCCTTCTCCGTCTCCCCCTTCTCCGGAGACAAGCTCCCTGTGGACCCTCTCCTCCAGAAGAAGCTGCTCCCCCCGCTCTACAAGAAAGACAGCGTTAGCCTCATGGCCTTCCCCACCTCTCTGTATGCGGCCAAGGCGGCCATCGTGTCAGCCAATCAGAGCCAGGCAATAGCCAGTGGCGAGGCAGGGCCTCCCAGCGACCAATCGGAGAGCGGAAGCTCCACCGCTGGGGACGAAGAGCACCTGGAGACGACGGAGATAGCCTATCAGGTGAAGGAGCAGCTGCTGAAGCACAACATCGGGCAGCGTGTGTTCGGACACTATGTGCTTGGTCTGTCGCAGGGCTCTGTCAGCGAGATCCTCGCCCGGCCCAAACCCTGGAGGAAGCTCACCGTCAAGGGGAAGGAGCCCTTCATCAAGATGAAGCAGTTCCTGTCCGACGAACAGAACATCCTGGCACTGAGGACCATCCAGGTCCGGCAGAGAGGTGAGGAGCCTGCTCCGCTGGAGTGAATCCTAATTGTATATCGCACACAAAAGCACTACACTCTGCCTACACTAGATGGCAGCATCTCTGTAGTCTAGCGCTCAATATGAGTTTGCCATGTTTCTGGATCACTGAATTTCATGACCGTTCCATTTCGCTGTGTTGTGCTGTTCCCTCTGTAATGTACCGTGACACTGACTCCTAGCTGTGAGGAGGAGCCATTGAGCTGTGCAGCAGAACACCCTCTAATGCATTCAAGCTGTTTGAAGGGCTGATAACCTGATCATGTGTGCTCTTTCCCTTTCCCAGGAAGCATAACTCCAAGGATCAGGACCCCGGAAACGGGATCAGATGATGCCATTAAAAACATCCTGGAGCAAGCCAAAAAGGAAATTCAGTCACAGAAAGGGAGTGAGTACCTAAAATATCTAACCCCATTGAGCCTGCTTGCTTAAAACAAATAGTGTGCGTAAACATACTAAATACAGACTCAAAAATATTAATTCTTAATGCATCTTAAAGGAGTACTTACTAGACTCTCAAGCTAATGTCCAACAGTCACTGAAAAAGCATGATTTCTGAAGGGAGGGCGTGTTACCACTAGAGGTGTGCAACTGTACTCTCCAAAACCAAATTCCCGAAACGGGACTTAGGAGTGGTCATTCATCAATCCACCTACAGCCAGTTCCCTGTGTTTGTACCTGCAGGCGATGGCAAGCCCTGCTCCGTAGCCACCTCTGCAAGCAGCAGCAACGGTAGCAGCAGCAGCAGCAGCTCAGATGACACCATCAAGAGCATCCTGGAGCAGGCGCGGCGGGAGATGCAGGCGCAGCACCATGCCCTGCTGGAAATCGAGTCCTTCGGCCGGGGAGCAGTTCCAGCGCCGGAGGGGCAGGGGGAGCCGGGCAAGGTGCTCCCGCTGCCCGCCTACGTCAAACAGGAGGAGGGGGGCGAGCTGCCTGACTCTGTCTGTGGCGGCACCATCTCAGGCAGCAGCCAGACCCCCCTCAGCGTGCTGTCCCCAGCCGCGTTCGTCCAGAATATCATCCGCAAGGTGAAGTCAGAGATTGGGGACGCAGGGACTTACTTCGACCAGCACTGGTCAGCCGAGAGGGGCCCTGTTAGCAGCATGCCCCGTCCCTTCACTTCCGTCTCCCCTTCCCTCTCGTCCTCCTCCTCTTCCGGCTACTCAGCCATGCCCAGGCCCTGGCCCCGCGCCGAGAATGGAGAGAGCCTGCCCAACAGCGAGGAGGCCTCAGCAGCCGAGGAGGACCAGGGCAAGCTGGTGGAGGTGAAGTCCGAGGTGGAGGCTTCTGGCAGCGGGGAGTCGGAGAGCCTGGGCCGCCTGTCCTACTACCCGTCCTACGTGCCTCGCACACTCAAGCCCACCGTGCCCCCGCTCACCCCTGAGCAGTACGAGCTCTACATGTACCGTGAGGTGGACACACTGGAGCTCACGCGGCAGGTCAAAGAGAAGCTGGCTAAGAACGGCATCTGCCAGAGGATCTTCGGCGAGAAGGTAGGGTTTTTTATTCTGACACAGAAGTATACCAGGGCCTGTGAAGTGTGTTCGGTTGTGTTAACAGCCCGTGTTTGTCCCCCTGCTCCCCAGGTGCTGGGACTGTCCCAGGGCAGTGTGAGTGACATGCTCTCCCGACCCAAACCCTGGAGCAAGCTGACCCAAAAAGGCCGTGAGCCCTTCATCCGCATGCAGCTCTGGCTCGTGGATCAGCTGGGCCAGGGACTCGTCCAGTCTGTGAACTACACCCTCGGTACCAGGCTCTTTAATACAGTACTCATCCATTAAGATATAATGTCAAAATCTTAAAGCTGTATCATCCCAATCCGCAGCCTTACATACTATAAGATTTCTTAGTGCCCAATGTTGATTAGAAAAATAACTTGAGAGTGCTTTAGAGGCCTTGGATTATATTACTTTTTGGTTCTAAGTTTGTAAAATTGGAACTAGACAAAACTATACCATGTCCCTCAAACACAAACTGCTTTTGAGGATTGGCTGAATTTACTGTTTTAGACCCATAATAAAATGTGCTGTTCAGTATGTATATATATATATATATATATATATATATATATATATATATATATTCTGTATTGAATTATATCCACTGGGAAGGCAGATATCATCTAAATATATGATATTCCCCATGTTAAATCAGCTGCATATAAACACCACCTGTCTATTTATTCTTCATTGAAGTCTGAATTCTGTCACACAGATAAAAGCCCACTGCAGGCCCGGTCGTCTCCCTCACCCCCTCTCAGCCCTGTGGAGGACCAGCCCAGCCCCCAGGGGGAGCCGATGAGCCTGGCACTGGAGAGCAGCAAGGAGAACCAGCAGCCAGAGACCCAGGCCTCCTCACCCACTCTGCCCAGCCACCTCCCCCACCAGCACCACACCCCGCTGGGCATCCAGGAGCTGGTGGCCATGTCCCCAGAGCTCGACACCTACTCCATTACCAAGAGGGTCAAAGAAGTGCTGACAGACAACAACCTGGGTACTGCTTCTCACAGTGCTGCTTTTATACAAGCAAAGATTATTAGCAAGACAGCTTGAACCCTGGTGAAAATTACAGCTGGAACCTGGAAAGAGATGGGGATTGAGCCCTAGCACAAGTTAACAGCAATTAGATTCATGTAGGACACATGGATTGACACTTAAATGGACTTGTTTTGTTTTTAAACCAGTACAAACAGCTCTTCAGCCAAGTGACTCGAACCGCCTACCTACCAGCTCTGACCAGGATAGACCTGTGATGGGCACTGCTAGGATTTTCATCAGGGCAAACACATGTTCTGTTGGGATTACTATTGCTAGAACGTGGTGGTCTTTTTAAATAAGATTTACTGAGAATACAGTACACAGTTAAGTAGTATTTGCTACTTAAACATAATCTGCTTTGTACTGCCATGCAGAAACCTGTTCTCTTTCCTAACACATTCTATCTGATTACATTCCATGGAAGATATTAACGGAGTGAAAGTCTGTCATAAAGGTCAGAATCCTGGTCTCCAAGTTTAGAAACCATGCCTGCTGTGTTCATAAAGACATTTACTAAGGAGACATCTTTATATTAGTCATAACACTTAAACAAAGCTGGCCCAGAGCGCAACCACTCATTTATCCATCTCCAACCATGCAGTTAATACAGTGCACGGTGCAGGAGCATGAAATGTTATTACAACTAATTGGATCCTGAAAATGATATAGAGGTAGGGACTCGGATCGAAGCCCCGTTACACAGGCATTAATGGCAGGTTTGTGCTGTGTCGTTACAGGGCAGCGGCTCTTTGGAGAGAGCATTCTGGGTCTGACCCAGGGATCAGTCTCTGACCTGCTGTCCAGACCCAAGCCCTGGCACAAGCTGAGCCTCAAGGGGCGTGAGCCCTTCGTCCGCATGCAGCTCTGGCTCAACGACCCACACAACGTGGAGAAACTGCGCGACATGAAGAAGATGGAGAAGAAAGGTACGCCGTCTGTCTGTCTGTCTGTCTTTCCATCTGTCTGTCTGTCTGACTGCTAAAGCTCATTGGGTCTATTCAGTTGATCTGAATGGTGGTAGATCTGAATACAGGGCAGATATCCAACAGTTTCTAGCAGTCTTTTAGTTTATTTATTGGAGATGTATTACTGGTTGTCATACTCCTGTGTCTTTACGCTTCATGGCAGATTTACTAGGCACTTGATTGCTCATTCTGTTTGGTTTTAGTAGTCTCAGGACGTCTTCATTGCAGTGGGTTTATTAGAAAGACTTGAGGCAGGCTATATTATCTTGCTGTTCATTGACCACCCTGACATGCGCTTGTCCTCTCATGCTCTCCAGCCTACCTGAAGCGGCGGTATGGCCTGCTGAGCACAGGCTCCGACAGTGACTCTCCCAGCACTCGCTCAGACTGTGTGAGCCCCTGCCTGGCGCCAAGCGACTTCGGACACTTCAGCCAGTCCAAGAAAGCGCGCGTGGTGCTGGCAGCCGAGGAGAAGGAAGCCCTGAAGAAGGCCTACCTGCTGGAGCCCTACCCCTCCCAGCACACCATCGAGCTGCTGGGCTCTCAGCTCAGCCTCAAGACCAACACCGTCATCAACTGGTTCCACAACTACAGGTGGGCACAGCAGTAGAACTGGTCAACTGGTCAAGAACTGGTCAGCTGTTTTATAGCTTTACAGTAGATAATCTGAAAGCATCATCTAGGAACTGGGGTCAATCAGAAAAAAAACAATTGTTTTTTATATAGTGCCTTTTAAGACTGAGTCTTCACAAAGCGCTTTATTAAAAAAGTATGTTTTGTATAGGGCAGGAATGGAAAAAGGCTCCTATTGCATAGCAGTTTCACCCATTTCAGGTTTTACCACAAGATTGATTAGCCACAGTGAATTCCACAATCTGGGGGCACAGTTACTGTACAGAGGGCTCTGCCACACATTGATTTAAGGCAGACAGCTGAAACTGGCAGCAGGCCAGCACTAGAATATAACGACCTGGAGTATCTGGTGTTCCTAACTTGAACAAACTTGTCTTAATATGTATGCTGCTGTTTGATGTGCCTGGCAGGTCTCGCATGAGGAGGGAGGTTCTGCTGGAGGGTTACCAAGACAATGACACGGATCCAGAGTCCAGTAGCTATGGTGGGGGCTACCCCCACAGCACCCCCACCCCACACAGCCCCGACTCAGACATGGAGGACAGGAAACCCGCCGTGTTCCACTCCCGCAGCAAGGGCTGCGGCCTGCACGGGGAGACCCTGGTCAAAGTGAAGCAGGAGGCGCCGGATAACTGTGAGGGAGAGGAGGAAGAGGAGGAGCAGGTATCCACAGCCGTCAAGTTCCCCTGCCTGCTGAAAAATGAGGAAGAGGCCGACGACTGCCACAAGAGCCTCCGGGAGGATGGGGCACTGTGCAAAACTCCTTTGGGAACTCCGGGCTCCCTGCCCGAGCCGGGCCAGTCCGTTTCCAGGCAGGAGAGTGAGGAGAAGCTGGTGTCAGACCCAGTCAGCTTCAAGGCTGCCTCTGAACCTTCTCGCAGCAGCCTGGAGGTTTCTCTCAACTCCCCCTCGGCAGCCTCCTCACCCGGCCTCGTGATGTCAGTCTCACCCGTCCCATCGTCCTCCGCTCCCATTTCACCCTCCCCGTCCAACGCTGCCACGAGCTCAGACCCCTCGCCGCCTGAGAACCCCAAATCCAATAAGAACACACAGCGGCGAAACGAGAAGATGGCAAACCTGAACAACATCATCCACCGGCTAGAGAGAGCAGCCAACCGAGAGGAGACCTTGGAGTGGGAGTTTTGAAGATTTTTTTTTTTTTTTTTAAGTTTTGTAAACTTGAACTCTCAAAGAGTTTATTGGATCTTGGAAAGCTCTTGAAGAGGATTTCTTTGATTTCCTTGCCCCTCAACTTCAACTCTTAAATACTCTCCCTTTTGGAATACAGTATCTAAAAGGATCACTGTTTTAACACTTAAAAGACTACTCAAGAATACTTTTAGAAGAAATTATTTATAAACGTGTCTTAGGTATTTTAATAAAGGATACTACTTTGAGATATATAATACAGCCCTAGCTGTGGTTTGTTTTAAAAAAAAAGAAAAAAAAAATCGAAAGCTGTCACATCAAGACTTTTGCAGCAAAGTGTCATTAAATGCGCACTGCAAGTCCTGTAGTTTGCCACTGGATGAGATTAAAAAAAAAAAAAAAGACGAAGAAGGAAAAAAAAGACTTTTGTCTTAAGCCATCGAACAAAAAGCACTATGATTATAAAAAATAAGACTGACCAAATTTGCTAATTTTTGAATAGCAATTTTTCATATTTTGTCTTTAAGACATCACAGTTACAACGTCAATTAATGTTTGAAATAAAAAATAAATGATATGAATAATAATGATGATAATAACATTAATAGACTGTGTGCTAGTCCTGAAGACTCTAAATAGACAACATCACGTATGTATTTAGTTTATTGGTGATATGTTTTGAAACATTTGTAACACAAAGAAGTGTCATGTGGTTGTACATGTTGTAGAAATGTCTGCAATAGCATTTTTTTCCAAAACAAGATGTAGCATGGTACCTTAATACCCCTGTTATCCCCAATAGTTAGTAACCTGTGAAAAACAAAAAGTGAGAAAAAAAAGGAAAGGCAGTAATCTAAAGAGTAGAACCTTAGTAAACTTGCTTTCATTTCCTTTTAGGGAATATATTATGGTTCTCATAGCTGCCCTAGCACTGCCCGGTCTCAGAGATGAGGAGCAGGCAATCTGCAGTGACTGGAGCTGAACACTCAACACACTAAAGCACCTTGAAGTGAAATCGCATTGGTTCTAGAACTCTCTAATGGAACACTCACTTTTCTATGCACCATTATGGTCATTGTCACCATTATGGTCATTGTCACCATCATGGTCATTGTCACCATCATCGTCATTTCCCCATTTTCGATTTGCAAACTAGGGGTTGCATTTAACATGCATCTATATTGACAGCCCAAGTCGTATTTTGAAAAAATACCAAAAAAGAGGCTGTGGTCACTGTATTGGTGAATATTTTTGTGGACCACTGTGCAGTATATAAGCGCTAGAGCGGTTAGTTGTCAAAATGGGTTGAAGCAAACATTTTATCCCAGCTTGAACGTGAGCCGTCTGTATCCCAGGCTGCATCTCCGCTGGGGCCACAGTGCTATACATCCTTTAGGAACTGGCTAAATAACTACTGATTTGGTGTAAAGAGAATAGGGACTTATTGGTTGATGGGTGCAAGGGATATCCTGAAGGCATCAGTCAACACACACACAGTGATCCTTGTATAAGTTTTTCTGAAGAAAATCCATGGCTAATAATTTGGAAACTAGGAATAGTTAACAGAATCCACTATAACACAACTCATGATACATTACTTCTGCAATCTGAGGCTGTGCTGGGTTTAGATACATTATTTAGGAAGTTTTAAAGGTTCTTTACTCTCTGATCAAATAATATACAAGCCACTCTGTATTCTAAATGACTGACAATTTAAAGTGCTCACGTTGCTCCACTTATCTGAAAAAACTACATTTGATTATATATAAACAGTACATATATATATAAAATATTCGTTTTGATTTTTTTTTTTGAATGCATTGGCAACAGTGAAATGGATTCTGGATGCAAACATCCTCACAGTTCTTGCCATGTATTAGTAGCAGTTTTCTCAGGGTAACCTCAACTCAACATGAATAGCTTCTATAAGTAAGGGACACTGTATATTAAAATGGCATTGTGCTTGAACACACAGTGTAACGGTGAATCAGTAATCAGATTAGCTTCAGCAATTGTGTAAGCAGATCCACATTCACCTACAACAGAATGGCACTCAATTAGAAAAACCTCTTGCATTGACTAGAACATTCCCCCATAGTGTGTGACTTAGCTTTGCATTATCTAAAACCAGAAATCCAAAACCCTGAAGCAGTGTACACTAGTCGAAACTTTACTCTACTTGAAGGCTTTACCTTGTGTTTTGAAGCTATGGATAAAGCACTGTTATTTAACCAAACAAAATGGGCGCTGCAAGAGGAGTTGTAATTATTGAGTGCCTGCTGTGTATTAAAGTCTGGATGTGGCTGTGTACAGTAAATGATCAAAACCTGTGGCATATCCATCTGGAGGTGGGGGTTCGGGCAAGTTATTAGCTATTAGTTATTAATCCAAAAGGAAGCTACTGTTACAGTGCCCCTAACGCACCCCCATCTCCCCACGCTCAGTCTGGCTGCACTGCAGATTCACATGCAAAAAATAGAAAAAGAAAATTAATATACAAATATTTTGCAATTGTAAATTCTTGGAAATGTGAACACCTGTGTTTATTTTGGTCACCTGCTTCTTTCTGACTGGCCTCTTAACACTTGCATTGTCCTTTGGTCTTAGTTTACCATTTGTATCTGCATGCAAGTCACTGAGAAGTCCATTACAGAGGTGCATTCAGCAGGATTTACCCCAGCACTTGTACCCCGTTTGCACTTGACGGCTGCAGCTTGGTGAATTAATGAAGGTTTTGACCCTTGGTTTTTATGACTTGCCGCTGGTGCCTCAATAAAACACTGTTAGACAAAAGAGCAATGACCAGCCCTGTTTAGTTACACAATTCTGTTACACAGTTGTGTACATTTAGTATTATTATTTGTTTCTATTAATTAACTTTACCATGTAGAACAACTGATACATGGTGTCCTCAGAGGTGCCATATGTGCTTCCTATGGCTCTCGCTAGATGGCAGCACCGAGTATCACGCCAGTAGAGGAGTAGGCTTTCTGGTATTTTAAAATATTGAAATCAGTGGATTAGTGTATGAAAACAAAAAATGGATATAATATATTATATAAGAATAATTAAACAATACTGATAATCTTATCTGACACCATTTCTGCCTGATACAAGCCATCTGATACAAAGAAATGTGTGTGTGTCATTATATATATATATATATATATATATATATATATATATATATATATATGCTTTTGCCTTCCAAATTTGTCTAAATTGGTCTATTTTTTGATTATTTTTTTAATGCTTTTTAAAATAGATTTTAAATAATGCTGGTGACATTCTGCCTCTGTAATACAGCTGAAGTTATAAGCTGCAGGGGAAAAAAAACAGTCTTGAATCTGTCAAGTGTAAAAGGGGGTATTACACGATTTTATCATCTGTTCAGATATTAAATCCTGCTGGGCTAGGTCCCTGAATTGCCCACTCACACAGACACCTTGCATTGAATACATCACTGTATTGTGTTTCTGGTTTTTGTTGAAACTGTTGCATAAACTAAGCTGGCCTTTAAAGACTGTAATTATTGCTGTCTTCTCCTTTGTCAAGCGTAACAGACATGCTGAGAATGCAATGTCGCCTTTACCCAAGGCATTTTGTTTTTTCTAGAGAATCAATAATCCTGCTGTTTTTAAACTGTGTTTAAATGAAGACAGTATTGACCTTGGGTAGCCTTACCGCGCTGCTACTGCTGTGTCCCAGTGAGCTCTGGACTCAACCCAGTATCATAGTCAGTGGTGGAACTGGGAATCATCTTCAGACCTCCTGGCTCCCAGTCCAAATCTCTAACAATATAAACAACGCACCATAGGAAAAACATAAAGCTGTAAAAATGGTAATCGGAAATAAAAATCCTAAACTACATTGTATTTAACTAAACATTTACACTGTTTTTTTTTTTCATTATTTTATTACAGTATCTTGGTACTTGAACTGAATAATGTAGGCGACATTTCGAATTTGAAATATATATTTTAAATTACACATGTAAGACCATAAATAATAAGTCTACTTCTTTTATAGAAAATATTTCTGACAAGTTTAAAAGTTAAGCACTCATTTAAAAGAAAGGTTTAAACTTTTCATATATTAGATGTATAAAAAATTGGTTTTTCATGCATGACATTTTTATTGTGAACAGCTCTTATAAGAGTATGTTTGTTTGTTCGGTATATAGTATTGGCACATAGTTTGGCTCCACATTTTTGGTTCGTCTGCACATTCTGTCGTAATTTTGTGGCTTAATTCACCAGTATGCTTTAAAGTGTTGTTTCTATCTATATTCAATAATGAAAATGTTGAAATCCAGTCCCGTTTTTCAAATATCATCATATCAGTAGGCTGGCTGCATCACTAAAGTGTAGTAGCAATGACAAGTATACCTGCCTGGGACCCTGCATTGTCTTAGTTAGTTTTTTTTTTTTTACTGTTATTTAGCTGCGAGAATAAAGATCTGTGGAACAGTTTGAAATATTTATGAAAAATAAAAGTCACAAGGTATTTTTCTGCCTGTCAGAAAACAAAAACCAAGTGGTATCATCCGTCTAAATTATCAGTAAAAGTTAAGCAAGTTATCCGGTGGTAATTTCAGACTTGGCCCAACGGACTTGTTTTTCTATAGGGTACATTTAAATGAATTAAACGCTTGCTTCTTCCGCATTTCTCACAGAAACTTGGCTGCCGAGCGAGAAGCTCATTTGTAGCAGGATCCCATCTGCCAGACCTCATGTTGCATCTGTTGCTGTTAAATGCACTGCATCTGCTGCACAGTACTGTGATCACAGCTCTGGTAAACATGTAGTAAACACGACTCTAAACCAATACAAGGGAAAATAACTGAGGCTTTAAAAAAAAGAATAATTACCTCCCATTGACAACTTTCTCACAAGTCCCTATCATTTTTAAGTAAATTGTAACAGCCAAAAACTTGTCATGACTTGGAACAACTATCAACATGAATTAAAGAAAGATTAGCCCCAATTTTTTGACGTGGCCCCTTTCATAGATCTCACATCTTTATATGGCTAGCCCGTATTAATTTGTTATATGTTTTGCTTCTTTGACATGAACAGGAAAATCTCCTAATTTATCAGCTAATTTTGATATACGTATGATGTTAAGAGTGTTTAGATCTTTATAGAATCTTAAACAGAATGGCATCTAAACAGTATTTATTCATTAATGATACTCCCATAAAGTTAGGTCCTGTATAAAGCGCCATGGTAGATTCACGATAGTTTTCCTCTATAAGTTCATTAACACTAGCTGAACCCTGGTTCCCATACAAGTCCACTTTCTCTCTTATCTGCGCAATGAGCATTGGACTTCATGCAGGGTTCATGTGCTACACAGGGCGTGAACTTGTTTATATCCTTCAACTTCAATTGAGAAGTGAAAACTACAGTAAAATAAGGGACTTCTAGAACATAACATACAGCACAGTTAGAAGAAAATCTACGAGCGAGAGAAGGCTGTTCAGCCTATTAGCGCTCATCCAGTTTCTAGTTGCTGGATAATCGCTGAACTTTGTACAATCTGGTCTTAAAGGATCCCAAAAATTAAGCATCAGCAACATGGCTAGGTAATCTATACCACACTCTCACCACTCTCTGTGTAAAGACGTGTCTCCCACCTTCTGTACTAAGTGTGTCACTTAATTCCCAACAGTGTGCTCTGCTCTTATTGGTTAGTATTCACTTAAATGCTTTGTCAACTAGGAGCTGTCCTGGGGTATGCTGGTTACACTGGGAGAGGGTGTACATTTTACTACCACTGTGATGCAACGGGTTCGCAGTGTTCTTTCATCAGCCAATGCTGACCACTATCCAAACTGACAAGTACTACACCAGCCCAGTCCAAAGACTCTGGAGTAACCCATGACACGATCGATAGACATGCTGGAGCAGACTTATCTGCAGTCTGAGACAGTTACAGATGTTACCCAATGGTTTACTGGTCTTCAAGATACAACCGAGACTGAAAGTCAATAAAGGACATCATTCAGGAAGCATCTTCCTTTCGAATTCAGATTGACATTTTAAAAAATACTCAGTCATTGAAATCACCCTCTCTGGTTTCAAACAAAAGTGATTTAATTGTTTATCTGGCATTTGAGCCAAATCTACAGCAACAACAACATTGCAAAGCAAAACACAAAAATGCAATCAGCCTGAAAGGCCAAATGAACAATTAAAGACAATCAGCAGAATCTCCACTTAAGTTCATTGTAATTCTGTATTTAACATGCTTTTCCAATACTTACAGTTCTGGCCAAAAGGTTTTGCATCGCCTACAATTTTAAGATTGAGACATCATTTTATAAACAAAACTATCTGAACATAATTTCGATCTTTTATTTAACATCATGTAATCAAAGAAACTACAAAATGATACCTCAAAAGTCTACCAGGAGCCATAATAGTAGCACAGTATTTAATGTACACATTTTTGGCAGTTTTTCGTGAAGTATATGGAAAACTCAATAGGTTAACGTAACATTATTCAGCAGGTTTCATTCGACTTTATAAAGAAAAATTAGTTCATTCTATGGGGTGATGCAAAACTTTTGGCCATAGCTGTACACTATTCATGTATCTATCCTTTACAGTGTCATTTGAACAGGGTCTGGGCAGAGTAGCATGTTTAGGTATTAGTGACAAAAAACCCCAAATGGTCTTTATTATGATTCCTAGATTGAAACAAATCACACATAACTTACATCCCTTTGTCGCTAACTCTCTGCATACATATGAGTGGATTGCTTGTGGCCTTTAGATACTTCCTGTCTGCCGAGCCCCCCACTGTATTACTTCATACAGCACAGGACTGTAAACAAGTCTGGCAAGCTGAAGGGAAGAACTGAAACAAGAAAACAACAACATCCTGATATTAAAACATTTAATAGTGCTGAATTTTGAAAAACTAACAGAAAATGTTTGGACACTGAAAAAGACCGAGTCAAAACTTTATCATTGACTTCAAATTTGTCATACAATCAAGGGCAGCTACAATGGTATAAGCCAAAGTGGGATCACAGCAGAAACATGTTGTATTCATTTCAAACACCACACTTTTATCACAATGATATGAACCAATAGACACAGCTGCTGGTAACCCATGAAACCATGATGCCATATCATTGACAGCATGATTATCACAAACACTGTGCAATGGGTTCCAGTCTATTGTGTTGCCATTGCTGGTATAGCTGTGGTTTGTGATTGGTTCTGTTAGGGTTACTTCAGAGGAATATACTGAGGTAGCCCAGTGGTGTTTTTCCAAACTTTCTGTCCTTCATGAGTGCCAACAGAGTTATATCACAGTGTAAATATACCAGAAAGCCCTGAGCTCCAGCTCCCTTTGTTACAGGCAGGAGCCTTGTCCTTTCAGTATAGCACAGGTGGTCTCCTGACATGTGAGCAACACCAGTGTCACTCCTGGCCTTGGTGCTACAGCAGCTGTTGATTCAGTGTATTTATATGGACTTTTGTGACCTCCCACTAATGCTTCAACACCAAACAGCAGGCAGGAATGAGACACCAAGGCTCTCTGCAAAGACTGGGGATCGATCAACTGCCGGTTTATTTAAAGATTTCACAGCTGAACGTTCTGGGAGGCTCTGCACGAGAAAGGCCCTAAGGAAATGTTTTTGTTGACTTAATATCTTTTTAAATCTTGGGATACTTTGACAAGTCTCACAGCAGTCAACTTTATTGGTTGCCAGTTGGTTTCAGAATGTATTTGAAGATTTTAACTGTTTGAACTCTACAATAGCATAGTTATTCTGTCCTGGTAAACACGGTGCCAATCATGCACAATAGCCTTTAACTGTACAGTCTCGCTGCAAATAGATACATGTTTCCATTTATGTATTTGGCCTACCTTTCTTTGATATTTTCAGTTCTTTTTCACGCTGACAAAATGTGACTGCTTTTCCATTTGAAATACTGTACCAAGTAGGCCTGTTTTCATTCTTTGGGGCACAGGGACCCCTAGTGGGCTTTTGGAACCAAACAATTCAAATGATTGCTTGCTGGTTCGTTTTTACTTTGTTATTTTCTCAGGTTTTTTTGTGTTCTCAGTGCAGTTTATTGCTATGAACAGTGGTCTGCTCCAGGTTTTTTTTTTTTGGGGGGGGGGGGGGCAAAGGGCTGTTGACATCTGGGTAAACTACAGAATACTGTGTCCGTTTATTACATGGTGTGCACATGGAACAAAACATGTGGGAAAATATTTAGAAATAAATATGAATGTGTGCATTCCGCAGACGAGTCATACTGGAGTCATACTGGAGCCATACTGGAAGCTGACTCAACGGAAATAATTTACCCAAACAATGGAATGACACTGATTCCAAAAACCTTGCACCAGAGACAGAGAAACCATACAGCGCAAGATCAAAAAATAATGAAATACCGTCTACAGTTGATTTCTGTCTTAGAAGAAATAACTTAAACACTCAATCATAAATCAACAGAATAAAACTGTCCCAGAAATATTTTCTAGCTAGTGTAATAATGTGTTGTAATGGCTCTGGTTATTGCAAGGAAGAACTTCTGATGTCTTTCATTGGTGCAAAAAAATATATGTGTATGAACTTTGTGTTGCTCAAATAGTTTCTTTATAGTATACAAACCACACTGTACTGTATGTAATGAAAAACTTAAACAATAGGATGCTTCTCATTCAAAAGAGCCATATTGTGGAGGTCAGTGACCCATTTGTAGCTCAAGAGCCACCTCACTGGAAGGCTGTGCCTGAAACTATATCTCCCTGCACTGGCTAATTTAATTATAAAGTATGTGGAATTATTTTCAGAAACATCATACCATAGTAGAGAAAGATTATGGAAGGCAGAGATGTCACAAGGATCAACTCATAGCTGCAGCAGATTCAATGCAATGTCCTAGGGAACTGAAGGGGTGTCTCATTGGAATCCCCACCCTGCCAGGGACAGAATAGCCAAGAGGAGGACAAGAATTGTGCATACAATTTGATTTACACCATTTGAATGGGCAATTAAAAAGCTCTCTCTGACTGGCTTCAGATTTCAGTTTCTGAGCCAGAACAGCTGCAGTGCTGTTTGTTGCCTTTGCAGTTTCATGAACAGAAACCAGCCCAAATGCTTCCTCTTCACAGATAACTTGAATATTAAAGTAGCAACAACAACAACAAAAAACAGAGTAACAGAGTGCTGCTCGGGACAGACTCAGAGCCACCTGATGGAACGGAGCCAGTGAATAGTGTGGGATCTCCTAACTGGAGATATGGAGTCAGGATGTGTCCCATACACCTCAAGGAGCTGTGGTTCTATTTATACAGCTCATATGTGAGCAATGGTTTAGTAAGACAGTTATTTTAAAGGTGCGGGAAGCAAGGCAGGGCATTTGGATTAAGATTATAAGATTAAGACATAGTTTCCCTGTTAAAGCTGGCTAAAGTGTAATTATTTGGTAGTTTAAACAGAGGGTCACAAGGACAGAGGCATTTTATGAAACACGATTTTGTCTAAATAAATTATAAAGAAAACAATTTAACATATTTACTCAGCTTCCATTTTACTGCTCAAGGTGGTATTTTGAAGTAGTGGCTGGGTTTTATAAACTTCAGTTAAATCCCTGCTCTCACTTCTTTTTCTAGGTTTAAGATATTTCATTCGTTTAACCTGTCTGCCACTGAATCCTGGGACCACCTGACAGTTTCTGAAGATCAGTTAGAGAAGCCATGCAAATAAAAAAATGCCCACACAAGAACATCTCTCAGTTTAAACTAAACGGAAATGCGAAGCCTATCGCTTCGGAAACGGCGCTGGTGAATTTGATAAGCAGAGCGTTTGTTACCATGTAAATTACGGCTGCAATCTCGGAACCTCTTCTGATTACTCTGATCCCTCGTTCTGCTCTGCCTGTTCAGAATCTCTCCACATGATACTGATTTAGCCTCCCGGGGGAAACATGAGAAAGGAGTAGATGTGACTACACATTTTATCACAAATTAAATATGAACCGGCAGGTTCATTCCCATAGGAGATTTCCCCACACTTTAAAATACATGGCGGTTCATTGGAATAAGGTTATTAATACTGCACTTCCAGAGCAAGACCGACACATTTATGTGGCACTCACAAAGCCATTCTGATGCATTCATACAGTATATCTCCATGTGCTGAGATACACACGGACTCTGGGGATACAGTATACAGTATATGGCTGTCTGGCTCCACAGATGCGATAGTAACAAGCGTGAAATGTATTACAATTGATGACTAATGCCCACGGGAAGTCATATTTTAATTTGGAAGAAATTACATTGGAATTTCATTTCAAGTGCTCTAGGATCATACATGTAGAGTTTATTTAAAAAAATAAATAAGAGTCTAAAAACAAATACAAATAAAGCACAGATAATGCTGTTTATTTGGTCAAGAGGTATTTACTGCAGTATATTAGTCTTTAATGAGCTGATTATGCAAATGCCAGGATCAGGTTTTATTATGGTGAATAAGCAACATTTTCTGTTTTACTTTCTAAGATCACATGACCTCACACTATACATGCTTGCAATGCTGGAATAGTGTTCCAATAAGGTATTGAACTATTACAGCAATACAATATGTTAGGCAGTAGCGAGGCTTGTGGGCACTGAAAAGGGAAAGGGCAGAGCATGCAACGTGTTCTTTTATTCTGGCCACAACCTTTACCGCTACTAAATAGGTATTTTTCCCATTTTGCTAAAGAAGTTGCATTCCCAGGCCTTTAAATGAATTGTCTTATGAATCAATTCCTAGTTTAATCAACTGTTCTTCTTCTGATCCCCCCTGAGCCTGATAGCTCTTATGGAACTGATACTGTGCAGTGCATAGCAGGCAAGAGTTTTCCTGTGTTTGACGTGGAAATTGAAGGTGGGGGTGAAGCAGTTTGTGAATGCCTCCCTGCTCACCGGCCCTGGAAGTGGAATAATAGATAAATAAATATTAAGCAACGGATACTGTGGTTTGGGCTTTTCTCTTTGTAATGTGTTGCTCCCAGGGCCCTTATTACATTAGCTTTGATCTCCAGATTGTAATACTCTAGTTCATGGGATTGTTTTTCTATAGAGGCAATAAAAACCACAACAACGTTTGTACAGCAGCACTGTCTTTATTCATCTACACACAATTCAAATACAGCGCAAAATTGTTCACAAGAGATTAGTGTAGTTTGGAGTCCGTACCATTCATACTAAATTCAAAGATTAAAAGCGAAGCATGCATGCATGCAGATAAAATACTGGAGTGTGTGTGAAACCACCAACCAACAGACAAACTGCAGCTTACACATTCAAATATGAAAAAGTAAAAAAAACATTAAAATAAAAAACACAGAATACATTGAAAATATGAATATATTACAACTTTTTCAAAAACAGAGAACGTCCGAGAGGTCAATTGGAATTGTAAAGGCATTCAGATTCAAAGGGGAATATCCTTCTCCTCTTGATTTACTTTTTTGAAAGGCGTTTAAATAACTAGAACAGCTAAGCACAGTAGGCTCCCTCCTTGTGACCAGCTCCTTATAAAGAACACCACTCTGACCACAGTCAGTCCCTTTAAATAAGGAGAAGATCACCTCTATTAAGACCATTTACTCAGCCCAGTAGAGATTCCACTGTAATACAATTTACCTAAGCTCTCTGAAGCACTCTGAAGTTGTTTTGTATTTTATTACCATTCAGATTTGTTCTCCTTTAAAAAAACATAATTAAGGACTTGAAGAACTGCTTGGAAAATATGCCCCCATAGTGTTAAAGTCCCTTTAGAAAATGTGTGTTTGACACTCACAGCAGTGTATGGACTGGTTGCAGGAAGCACTGGTCATTCATACAGTACATCTCTAAGGCAATAATGATATAGCTGCATCAGAGGCTGTTATACGCTGCCTTGAAGATTGTCTACCTGCAACACCTCTTTGAATACTGTAGTATTCCGAGTAAGTACTGTATTCTGATAACACGTTCAAAGTAAGTACAGAAGGTACTGCTTCTGACAATCAATTCCACACACCTGTAACCTGAATGCTGCATTTAATATATTTTGTATGTTGTGTTCAGTGCAGATCAAGTCCTAGGCATGGCTGTGAGAATGTTTTTAAATACCCTTACAAATGTTTTTGAAAAACCCTTTAAAAATTTAAATAACACTATTCAAATTAAATTTAAAAAAGTGCAATATAAAAATAAAAAAATGTTTTACATTAATACTAATTTTAAAAGATCTTTCAAGATTTTTTTTTTTTTTTTTTTTTAGAGATTAAACACTTCGGAACTCATGTCAAAGGCAACCGTTATAACCACACTGCTGTGGTCTGCCATAGATCATTTTCAGTCATGTAATTATTAAAGCAAGTGGCAATAATTCCAGCTCGCATTTCAAAAAGACCATTGTTTACCAGCAACAATATTTCCTTTATTATCACTATGAGAAGCGCACTGGTGGTTCATTTCGCTACACACACTCATTTCCAAAGCAGATGTCTAATCTAGCAGCACAACTGAAAAAGAGTTAGTCATCCCAGCTCATGCTGACCAAAGGGGGTTAAAGGCTGATGATTCATTGTTTTATTGCAAAGCCCCTGAAACAAGCTTTAAAATGATCCTACTAGGTCATCTCCTACATGTGAAAATGTGGTCAAAAGTCACCTTCAAACACGCTGTCAATCACACCACAATGGCCATGATTTAAGAATCTCTTCTTTTACATGCACACAATACCATGGGAACCTTTTTTCCACCACATTTGGTTTATGTATCATCATCAACCACAAAGGAAGGGAACACTTCCCCAGAATCTGGTCCACTTGAGCTGGAATGAGTCTATAAACATGCAGAGGCAAAGCAGCTTTCTAGAGCCCCTTTCACACTGGCACTCCTACCCGGTCCCAACCCGAGTTCTGGCTACCTGGGTCACAATCCGGCGTACCTGGGTCGACACACTTTGACCCGGGTTGAGAGAGACAAAATGCATGACGGCCGTTCGTAAGATGACAAAATAACAAACAGCCACACCTGCGTGAAGATTTCACTTCCGCAAGGAACATTTCTGTTTAGCCATATTTTTGTTGATTGAGACACACCATGAACCAGCCTGTAGTAGGGATGAAGAAAAGTTTGCTCTAATCAACTTAAATTACTTAAATTACAATAAAGTGACCCACACGCCATTGAAGATGCTGGCTTTCACAAAGTCCCAGTCTTTTACTGATTTTAACAATAGCGATGTGGCAATCATGTAGTGTTTGTTTGCTGTACAAATACAGTTTGAAAATGTTGACTAAGTTTGGCAGGGATGGTATAAAAGAAAAGCAAGGTTGTGCTCTCAGCTTAGGCAGTGACAGCACAGCTTGGGTGTGGTCCTGATTTGTGTTTAAATCTTTTGTTTGTTTTTTGTTCCTGTTTTGTTAATAAAAGTGTGCATCAGAGCTCAAACTGCAGCTTTCTGACTCTGGGTCTGCTTCCTGCTGTTGAGCAGCCCGGCCACAACGCTAGCCTTTCACAAGTGATATTTAGATCACCGTTTAGACCAGTTGAACTGATTAGCTTGCTGTGATGTTCAGAGTCTTTTAATAGGCTGTGCTCCCTCTGAATAATGAATTATGTTCCTGCTGAAATTATACAGGTGCATGCTTTCAAGACAACAGGGGCACCTCCTCTTATCTTGACCCAGGAAGCAGTTGTCTTCCTCGTTTTGTAAACCTGACGGTAACATGCTTGTTTTTGGTCACTGGGAAAATCTTCCAGATTTGTACCAAAAAAAAAAAAGAAAATGCTTTATGACTTGGCAACTAAAATGCAACCTTCTACGTACATTTCAAACTGGATTTTATTTCATTTAGAGAATGGGAGACAAATACTGTTTGTCATCTGTCAAGACAATTACTTGTAAACACATTACATTATGGTATTCACTGGGGGTTATAATTAGAAATGAAAACAGGCAGAAGTCAGACTCTTAGCCTAATGTTTCGGTAGCCAGACTGCAATTCAACAGATTACAATACAATAAACCAGAGGTGTAACACCACTAGACGATTTGGCTCCACTGTTAAATATATCTGCAGCTGTCACTCCTTTTTAACTGCTAGACAAAGTCTAGACAAAATACATCCATAAAGAGAAGACCACAGGTAGAATACAAATATAAAGTGCTCACTGGCTGGCCAAATGTTTTTCTAATTCAGCCCCTGTCTGACACAAAATGAGAAGCAAACTAATAAGGCTTTGGCACCATTTTATACTGTACAGCATGACATCGTAATGTGATACTGAGATCAAGCACTGGTTAGATGTTTAAAAAAACACCTCCGTAGGCTATATATATATTTAATGACAGCATTGAAATACCTAATTCCTTGAGAAATCTACAAGAGATCACAAGTTTTCAGAGAGAAATTAAATCATTTAAATTGCGTAACAAACTAGAAACTACTTAGAACAAGAAGTCAACTGCTCCTTCCTGCAGTGAAGTTCTTTCTTCTGAAGTTTCTACCTTAACAATGGTTTAGTTCCTCTCTGAAAATGTGTCTTTGCATATGCTTTAAAATAGGACCCGAATACCATCACTGCCTTCCCCCCCCACCCCCCACCCCCCACCCCTTAAAATAAGCCTCCAGCATGTGAAAGGAACAAAAAAAAATAATTTGCTCACCCTCTCCCAACCCCCTGACGTTAGCTTTCCAAAAGCAAAAATACGTTTTAGGTCTAATAAAGAGTTTCCATGATCCAGCATCCACACATGTGATTCTTGGTCACTTCTTAAGGAAGCCTGTTTCTATTGGTCTTGCTGCCACTGTGTCCTCAGGGCAGTGATTTCTTTACCGTACCAATCGTGCAGCTTTGAAAAGCAGACCGTCCCAGGTGAAACAGGGCTTTCCAAGGTGGAGGTCACCCCGCCAGTGGCAGTTTTCCTTCGGGGGGGTACAGGAGGGGGTTTAGTCCCATCACTGCTACAACTCTCCCCTGGTAGGGTTTTAGACCCTTGGTAAGCTGGACACAATCCATTGAGCACAACGTTTGGCTTGTTCCAGGCCACGCCGTTTTCCTTCGTGGAGGGAGCGAAATGGACCGTCTCCTCCTGCGAGCGGTTGTAGGTTGCTTGTGGTCCTTTGGCGAGAGCCGCCACAGCGGGAGCAGCAGCTGAGATTGATTTGGACTTGGCGCGCCCTGATGACTTCCTGTGGGAGCGCGCGGTGCCCGGGAGGCCGTGCAGGGTCTGCATTTCTTCCAGCTGTTTCTCAAGCTCGCGGACCACCAGCCGCATGTAGTCAAAGCTGGCCCGAGACAGGGCCTTCACCCAGGACTCCATGCCCGCCTGGCTCTCGGCCGCCATCTTGTACGTGCGTGACTTGGCGCAGCTGAACTTGACGGCGAAGGCGTACTCCTCCATGGACTCGCACAGCTCCACCGTGCAGCCCTCCAGGACGATCACCCCGATGGGCTCCTTGCTCTCCTTGTCCTCGAAGTAGAACAGCATGTTGCCCTTCAGCACGAACCAGCGGCGGTGGTAGGCCGTGTTGCGCTCCCCCTTCTTGTACAGGTGCCCCGTCTTGTCTGCCGGGGAGTCACAGGTGGCATAGTGCACCACGCTCCGCTCGTTCAGCTTCATCTTGTCGCTTTTGGGTTTCTGAAGCAGGAAACACAACAGCATTCAAGGAATTGTAGCCAGACTTGAGGTCAGTTATAATTACAATTACAGCAGCATTGCTTACTAAAATTACAATTACAGCAGCATTGCTTACTGAAATTACAATTACAGCAGCATTGCTTACTGAAATTACAATTACAGCAGCATTGCTACTGAAATTACAATTACAACAGCATTGCTTACTGAAATTACAATTACAGCAGCATTGCTTACTGAAATTACAATTACAGCAGCATTGCTACTGAAATTACAATTACAGCAGCATTGCTTACTGAAATTACAATTACAGCAGCATTGCTTACTGAAATTACAAGTACAGAAGCATTGCTTACTGAAATTACAATTACAGCAGCATTGCTTACTGAAATTACAATTACAGCAGCATTGCTACTGAAATTACAATTACAGCAGCATTGCTACTGAAATTACAATTACAGCAGCATTGCTTACTGAAATTACAAGTACAGTTACAATTACAGCTACAATGATCCCTGTTTAACCTCGACTGAGAAACGGGACCATTGTAACAGGGAGCAGCATCACACAACACACACTGACTTCAGTGGCTTTCTTCACAGGAAACACTGACTGTATTTATTTTGACTGTACTCAGTCTGTACTCCCGCCAAAGGACTTTACTGTGTGGTGTCCAAACCTTTCTGTTGTAGATGATCCCAACAAGCTACACTTTTACCAAACACCTACCCCTTCATACAAAACCTGGGTTGAAAGTTAAAGAAGTTATACAGCTTCTTTACATTTGGATCATGTGTTATTCCTCCTCTGTAGTGTGCTTCAAACTGTATCCACTGGCTTCCTTAAGTTCACAGTCACCTCACTTGATACCTCCCTAATCTATCCTCACGCAAAGGACTTAACTATCATCTAACAAGAAGCATTTGAGAATGCGTTATTTTAATACATACGAGCTACAAGAATATGAATCATTTTAAAAGCAGCAATAGTTGACTGCACTGCATGCATGCATGCGGCAGGTAAATAATAAGGCTGATCCACTTACCATGAGTAGCTACGGGCAGTAAAGGGAAGTTCCATGCAGAAGGTCTTTGGACTGCAATAAGCCCATCTTTGCACGCTTCTGTTTATAAACTATTCTGCAGTTCCTGAAATGTAAAAGGAAACCATTAGTAACTGATAAACAGAAACACGTGCATTGTGCTGTCAGTATTAATGGTAAAACCCAATTGGCAAGAAAACATTCAAACAAACAGGTAGCTATGAATCGATTTACATAACTTAAGCTTACAGTGCAGAACTCTACCCTGACATGAATGGGACATTTTAACAAGAACAAAGGACTGTCAGCAAGGTCTGATTCCTGATCTGCACACGTGCACAGGGTCATCTGTCTGAATAAATGCATGTCTGACTGCGAGGAAAAAATATTCCATTTTATATGTGGTTCCCGTAACTCGCCCAGAATTGTCTGACTGTGAAATAATTCTGCTGGCCGCAGTTTATCCCCCAGTGGACATCATGACAATAGCCACATTATATAACCACCACATCAGACACCATTCAGTCTCAGCAGGCCGTGTACACTACATTACAAGTCAGGATTATGGTGCTTTGATCGGTACTTGCTGGCTATGTCATTCAATGTATCTGGACAGCTTAATTTCAGCCACAGTCAATAGGGAATTAAACTTCTTCAAGATGACACGCGATCTTTAAGTGGAGTATTGTACGTTTTAAACTATCAAAGCTGATACAATCAGATGTATTTTTTGTCACAGTTTTACCAACCACACTTTCAGTGCAGTAATAATGTACACGAATGCAATGTATGACTAAGAGTGGTCGATGTAGGCTACGGATCGGCTCTTCACAGGTTAACCTTATGTTTTTTGGGGAAAAGCCACACATGCGCAGTGTGTTTGTTTTCTGTCACAAAACTAGTAAAACAGATATTGATTGTAAATTAGCTTTTTAAACAAGAACAAATATAACTTTGATAAAACATTTTCCATTTTAAACACACAATGACGACGACTGGATCAAATATACAACCTGGTCTACACATCAACCAGTGTTGGTATTTCCTTTCCGGTCGGAGCGTGTCGTTGCCTGCACAACACACAAGAAGGCCGGGGAACGAATCCAGAGATCTAGAGATAAAAACAAAAGTATTTTCTAAGATTGTGTATTTTTGCGCGATAAAGCTGAATGGTTTTCAAATAAGACAATTCCACCAAACCCAAACATAATTCCTAAACTTTCTTCACACGCACAGGAAACAGCCTCTCTCCTCTCCCGTCTCCTTTTTTTCCTTTCTTTTTTTAACAACGTAGAAACACGTGACGCGTCTCAGCTTAAATTTATATATATAAACTCCTTATGAGATATATTTTTGAAGGCTTTATGTGTAGCATTTAAATATGCATACAAGAGTCACTTTGAATGAAAGTAAATACCTGCCTGTCAATTACCTTTCACCCTCTATAGCCGCTATTCCCTAATCCTTTAACACTAGTCCTATCTTTTACTGTTATGCTTGAAGCTATGGCAATACTGTAGCT
Organism: Acipenser ruthenus; assembly: GCF_902713425.1. NCBI lineage: Eukaryota > Metazoa > Chordata > Actinopteri > Acipenseriformes > Acipenseridae > Acipenser > Acipenser ruthenus. The sequence goes on from NC_081199.1 coordinate 7,761,070, forward strand.
AACCGTCTTGGGTGAAATGTCCCTGGGAGTGAGGCCTGATCTACTGTGTTCCGCAGCAATAATCTAATTATTTTTGTATTTGTATTCATGGAGGGAATTCATATACAGCAATCTTTGCTTAATTAAATATGTGAATTTTATATGTAAAATAAAAAAATCATTTGATTAAATACACAGTTTTTCTTACAAAAATGAAATAAGATGAATTCTTTGAAATCTTATTAAAACTAGAACTCATTTCTTACAAAACATTTCTTCACACGCACACATAATTGTAAAGCTTAATAAAGGGAAGTCCGGCTAGGCTGATGCAGGACAGTACTCACTGTATGTCACCAGTATTTTACCTTTGATGAGTCGAACATTTACATATCCCATTTACAGTGCTGTGTGGAACCACTGCTCAGTGAAATTAAATGACTAAATACTGTAGCTTCAAATTACACACTTCCCATTCTATCTCAACACCAGCACCCATACTGAAATAATCTGACACAAATTTAAATGACTGAAAATGCTGTAGATTACAGTACTTGTAGATGATGATGCTGGGAAATGAAGTTTCATTCTCATTGAATTTTTTTGCAATTGTATATTCTGCATATGATTCAAAGTTTGTTTTATTATCTGCGTTGCAGTCCGCTACCAGCAGATGGAACCAAAGTACCGATTTGAAAGAATTCCTTACAGTGAACAGGCAACAATACTGATTGCAGACGTAGAAGCTACAGTACTTTAGTGCCAAGTTATATATACACTTAAGATACAGTCCCATAATCATGATCTCCTCCTGGCCCTGTCAGGCATTTGACCAATAAGGTTCGCTGAAGCACGATAAGTGGGCAGGTGATTTCCCTCCCTCATCTCCAGGAACAGAAAACGAATACAGAGTTCCCTGTGGGCCCCGAGCCAAGATCGCCAACTTAGCACTGAGAGGAATCGTACCCCACTATGGCCCAGTCAGTCTGAACTAAACAGCCACCTTCCTGATAAACCTGCAGCAGCAAAAAGTTCAATTCCTGAAGTCAGGTGGTTTGAAAAATATCCAATAGGGGCACTGTGACACTTACTGCCCCCACTGAAACCATGACTTTGTGCAGCGATATTTACTCCCAGTTGCCACAGGTGCAGAGGAGGTTGCACGCCCCTAGTGCACGCCCCTAGTGGTCATTTCTAACACCAACTCGCTTCAGAAATTCAGCTTTTTCAAAGGTCGCTAACATTAGTTAGCAAGCCTGGTAAATAATCGAGAATGGCAAATTGCACATCATAATATATTAAACACATAGCAAGGTAAACATAACGTAGATGGCATCCCTGTAAAACTGTTTGTATTAACTAAATCCTTGAAAAGCAACAGGAAGTAGAAATGCTGTGCTCGGTTTGGATTCAAAGGTAATTACAGCACGCATGATAATTGCGGTTACTCTGTCAACGTGTTAGAAACGATGACTCAAACTGCAGCTCCTATTCCAAGTCAGGCAGTCTTACAATGCTGTGCGTGTGCCGGGTTATTGAAGTTTAACTTGTAGGTGTTAGGACAGTTTCAGTTTGCTGATTACGTTGTTTCACTATTGCATGAGATATGTCAACCTGGCAAACTTGTAACCTAGCAAAATACAGAACAAGTGTTGATACAGCAAACAGGCCCGTGGTAATAGCCATTGTTAACAATAGTGTCCATTATTAAAATGTAATTCAATCACCACATACATGCAAATGATAAGGAACATACACAATGTGCTACTTTAAATGCCAGACCGTTTCCATACTGCACAGCAACTTACTTATATATACACTTTCTAATCATACCAAAGGGGTTTTAGTGCAGGGGGAATGCAGTTGTGTGACTGAGAAATGTGTTTGATATTAGCTGGAGCCAGTAACAATCTTTGACCCAGAAGACACTGCTGAGGTGAAATGACCCAGGAAGTGGAAGTGTGACAGATTTCCTGGAAGGAGAGGCAAGCAAACTGAGAACTTCCTTTGCTGTAGTGTAGTACTAGTCATGTTTTAAAATGAATATAATACATGTCTGGGCTATTATGTTTCTTTTGAAACTGCACATATGGCAGCTATATTGAGTCTTTTCTTAGCTGCAGCAGCTTAATGGTGATTTGGTCTTTAGCAGGAGATGGTCATTGGTCTTGGCTGAGGATTCTGCAGGAAGTGCTGCATTGACTCTGGCACTCCTACAGGATAGGGAGGCAAACCATTTCTGTTTCTCCTCATCACCCTACAGTTGACCCTTCTGGCTTAAGCACCTAGTGATCTCTGGTGGTCTTTGTCTTCCAGAGGCTGGTAGCTCGCTGACATCCACTCTCGAGTTCCTGGGTGTGACAGAGGAAACTGGCTCGCTCGTGGGATCGGAGGACGTCCACTGAACCTTCAGTTCTCCTGAGCTGTGCCACCGTGAGGGAACATAAATGGACATTCTGATTTGGGGAGGAACTCTGGGGTAAAATAATTGTGTCTACTTTATTTAAAAAAATAAAATGAGCTGGTCACAAGGGAGAGTTTACACTGTTTCCACACCCCCTGATCCAGTAGATCAGAGGTCCTGTGTGTTTTATATGGAACCCTTATTTTTTTAATAAAAACAGAGGGTTCATTCTATAAATCAAAGTATTCTAATTAAGAGCCATTAGGGGTTCCACAGTAGAACTGGATGCTTTCTATTTCAACCCCCCCCCCCCTCAGTTAGGGGTTCAGAATACAGTGTGATGCAGCATTCAAAAGGAAAACATACACAAGTAATTGTATTGTATCACAGGCCTGTATCAGATGTGGTTAAACAAGTTGCTGATGTGAGCTCTGTAGAGAACTTAGACAGTTTGAAAGCTGAATTATCTCTTCCTCCTCTCTCTGATGTCTCAGAATGAATCAATGACCACAGTTAGGCACGTGCACACACCCCACACACAAGCATAATAATACTGCAAGCACAAGCACCTGTTTAATATCTTACTGAGTGGGATTTGAATAATTCTCTGTTGCTGTTTCTGCAGAGAACATTCTTTACCAGGCTTACTAATAATGCCCTTTTTCAACCTGCTTCTGAAAAGACTCCTTAAAGATGTATTTCTAAAGGGTGTTAGGTATCCAGACCCTGAATTAAGGTAATTATATCATTTTACTAGCTAAACCTGAAGTAGAAAGGCCCTCCAGGACTGTGATTGGACACCCCTGGTGTATATACTAGAAACTACTGTCATAACACTGTCAATAGGGTTCCCGCCAATACAGCCAGGTAATGTGGGAGCTTTGCTCAATTATCACCACCTCCAGTTCCTTCAGTGGAAATTGAGATGGAAATCTGCAGCAAGATGGAAATAAAATCATCTATTTTCAGACTGTTCCTGAAAAGCATAAAGTATTGGGTAAGGAAGCACCTGCCAACTGAGCACCTGCTATCAGCCCTGCTTCAAAGTCTAGCAGAGGTACTGTCTTACCCATCGTTATTGAATCAGATGTGTCATAGAGAGGCGCCACTTTGCATAACAAATCAATCAGTCGTTTGAGGGACAGGCCATTTGCACAAAAGTATGTGCTGTAGATGGCAGGATTTGTCCGTCCTTCTGTATGCTTACTTTTTGGGGTTTTTTTAAGAACGCCACTTTTTATTAATCGCTATAGTAGTTTTATTACAAAGCATCTGAATACAATACATTTTTCAAATGCGTGGATTTTCTCATACACTTCAATAATGTACTGTAATATAAATTAGCTGTAACTTATCATCGGCATATATATCAGCATCACTGTGAAACTTAAATAGCTTATAATGACTAAGAAATACAAGAAAATCACGTAAGAAACTTTCACAGTGCCTCATAGTAAATTCAACGGTAGTTGACACGTTGTCAATGACTTTGTCTCCTTTATGAATGACTAACCCTTTTCTTACTGTAATGAAGAACGCACATACTTTGTTACAAAATTGGTCTTTTCAATTGTATTCAGCAACAAACTTATTAAATTGAGCACTATTTCAGTTTTCTTTTGTTGCTTCAGCATCTTGCAGACAGGGGTCGCTTTGAGACGGTTTATATTCTTATTAAATAAATACCCTCCCTCCGTTAACACTCTCCAAACATTTGTTTTCCACATTTACATAACATGCTGTGGGCGTGTGAGAGCGCGTCTCTCCTGTGTGCGTGCAGAGGGTTAAGTACCTAAAGTCGAAAAAACGTCTCAGTAATGCAGAATTCTAGACGTTTTGAGAAAGAGGGAGGGCTTCGTTAGCACCATATGTACACCTGGAAAAACAAAACAAAAGAGGATACTTCTTGTACTTTATTTTTACGGCTCAGTTTACCTTGAGCTGTCAAACTTTTTTTTTTGTAGGCGGAAATGATGCGATATTAGCGTTTTTTCCGCGCCTTAGTTTCCTTCCTGGAACTTTTGCAAACTTTTTTTTAAACGCCTCCAATATGGGACTGAAACAGACAGGCGACTTTTCTTGCAGGTAAATGTCATTATTATTGATGTATTTGCAATGTAACTTGGTTTCGTCATGACTTAATTAGCTGTTACTTGGAAAATAGCGACGTTATATGCCGCTTTTTTATACAGCAAGTACACTTTGCATCAAATAAGACAACATACGGCTTGATAATGTGGATTTGAAAACATAAATGTTAAGCAGACGCATATTATATGGCTGTGTTGTATGTCTAGTGTGTCAATACGTTACGTTAGATGCACAAATATATACAGCAAGTTAGTAGCATACCCGTTATTTTTCAGGTATGATGTGTTTGAAGACTGTGAATAAAACTAAATTAACCGTTGCCTCCCCGGCCCGCTTCCCTTTTGAATTTTCTTTTGGTCCTCCTTTTTGAGGTGTTTGTCTCTGCATTATGTATGTTTTGTACACACTATTGACATGACATGAAGTTTAAAAACTAGATTTTTCCATGTAGGCTGAACGTTCTTCCAGTTCCCCGACGATTATGTGACACCAGACCATAGCCGGTCTGTCCAAGGATTTGGAGCCGGGCAGCGAATTAGAAAGTAAAAGTTGAGTCTCCTGCAGTCAGAATTGAATCGCTGCGTAGGGAGGGAGGGGTATCCTGTACTCTTTCAGTACTTGTATGGAAAGGACTGATTGTTAGTTCGTGACAATTATCATTATATCCGTTTCTCTGTTTATTTTTTTAAACTGGCTCTTCAAATATGATAATTGTCTTCACAGATGTTGTGTTCAGGTAGGTTCGTTTTGATAACTGTTAGGTAATAAAAACGAGTAATGAAACTACCTTACGATGCGAGTGTGTGTGTGTGTGTGTGTATATATATATATATATATATATATATATATATAATATAATATAATATAATATATATATATATATATATATATATATATATATATATATATATATATATATATATATATATATATATATATATATATAATCAATAATAATAGCATACACAGATTTCACCGGCTGTATTATTTGTTTTATTATGATCATGTTTTCTAGTGATCGTGTTTACAGCATTTTATTTTGACACAGCTTAGCTTTGGGTTTATATTTGACTAACTTGTTCCCGATTTGTTGCCGCGTGATTCACAGAACTTAAAGCACCTTTAATGAAGTTGTGGGCTACATACTGTACGGGAAATGATTTGAATTTTCCATTAAAACCACCGATTTTTAAAAACCTACATTTCACAAGTTTCGCAGGTTTAAGGCACTGTCATGGTGTTAAAATGTATAAACGACACAGGTTTAGAGCGATTTACAGCATTTTATTCTGAAGTTTCGATCTATTGTACTCGTGCTGTGCGTGGAATTGGAAAGTCGAAGTTGACCTTATAGATTTGGGTGTTAAAGTTTCTTAGTTTTGCTCCCATCTGGTTTAGTTTTAATACTTAATGTTTTGCATTGCCTACACTTACAGTAGCAAGGCCTTACTAATGTAGGCTACTGTATGCAGTACTACAGTGTACAGCTTCTTTGTATTATAAAATGAAATCAAGCCTCTGCTATATATCTGTTCTCTATAATACATTGAAGTCCTATTCCTTGCGCCGCATTTTATCGATATTTATTTAGCAAAGATTTAATGCACATGGTAAATCTGTTTCTTAAGTAACTTTCGTGTTTTATAACATATATGAATCACTGTATTCGCAATATTTTTTTATGTTGTAAATTTAAAAAATGATTTTTTATGTCACGTTTATGTTGTCTACTCTCTGTCTGAAATGTGCTGAGCACAAAAAGTAAACAAGAAATGAGAAAGGTAGTCAGGAAGTAAGGACGAGGTGTCTTGGTTTGATTCTGAATCAATATCCATTTTGTAGAAACACGTGAGTGGTATAGATCTGAACCGTCTATTTTATATTCCTGCATTTCCATCCGTTTTGTTTTCAAAACATGACTTCATAAAAACGTCACATATAACCGCGCACACTTCTTAGAATTAGAACTAGGTGTGCGTGTACATTTATCATCAGCCTGCTTGCTGTGGTCTCCTTCAATGTCATGAATTCATCTCTGCTTACTTTGATCTATGTACAAATAAACTGCTGTTATGTACCCTGCGTCTTGTGACCATTGTACAACCTTAATTAAAAAGTTGTAAAATTGCGATGAGGCTTTCGACTTGAGGAAGGACAGTAGACCCAGTACAGTGAGAGTCCTGCTAGATGGTTTAGCGTGTGAAATAAATGATTGCATCATGCCATGCTATTTCAGTGTATTGAGGGTGTGCACATGTCCTGAAATAGCATGAGCCTGCGTTTTTTAATTCACTGTGTTTCAAAAGCATGCACTTTTGAAATCCTTTTATTTTGATAATGAAACATGGTTCATTGACAGTTATTTAGCGTGTTAGATACCTATACATTTAGACTAGTTCGTTATAGCCTGTTTGACTTGGGTTTTATTTTTGGGTCAATCTGTAAACTAATGGCAGTTGCTGTAATTTCCAAAAGCACACAGTATTTTCTTGTTCAATTTTGAATGACTTTTTTTTTTTTTTTTTTTTTAAATAAACATGACATTTAGCGGCTTATGCATTTTTTGCGTGTGTAAGTATACTGTATACGGTTGGGACAATAATTGTTGTAATTATAAGCAGCACGTTTTCAATTATAGGTGATTGTTTTTGAAAACTGCCACCTTTTCTAAGCATGATGAATTTAGATGACTGGGTGCGCACCCTGCCTTTCAAAATGGCGATTTTAATTTGGAATAAAACGTGATTGGGTGATTGTAATTTTAATTTCCACTTGAGACTATTAAGGTAAAATACGAAATTGAGGTTGTCTTTCAAATTGCATGAAAAAACAAGGCTTTTTTTTTTTTTTTTTGCACAAAGTAAGGGCTGACCTGAAACAGGAAGCATGAGATTTAATGGTAGGGTAAGATGAAAGCAACAATGACTGAGGTAGCATAATATGCCTAGCATTATGTTGCTTACATATATATCATGTTAATATGAATAAGCCTTGATGTAACAAGTGAATGCCTTAGGATAGCCATCCTGTTTAACCCTTTATTGAACAGTTTAACTATTTCTATGTGCTCTTTATTGCATTTCTCTTGTAAGCAAACTGTTTTAGTTTCTAAAACTCTTTTTGTATCTAAATCAAAAGTTCCATCCGAGTTTTCAAATGGTTTGCCAAAAAAAATAGAAAAAAAAAAACTGTTTTACAGAAAGTTGGTCTTAAAACAGACTTCAGATTGTAGCTTTAATACTGACAACTGGAGTGGCCTTAATATTGAGGGTGACATTGCATTGCTATCCATAGCAGTAAACTGCTGACTGTATACAAAAAGCAACCTGAATTGGGAGGAGGTCATACAGAGTGGTTGAAATGTGTTTAAGGAACTCTACTGGGATCCGGTACAGACAACAATGAATGACGCACAGTTTATTGGACAAAGATCATTTCCCTTCTCTCCACAGACAAGTCTTGCTTTCGGGATTATAGGCAGACTTTTGTTTTGTGCCGTGGCCACTTGATTAAAGTGACTGCTAGATACTATGCCAGTTACCCCTGGCTGCAGTGGTTACACTGTGGTTCAGTCTGGAGCAATTAGGCAGCTTTTGATTTTGATACATGCTGACTGGAAGTTGCATCGCCACTATAACAATGTCTTTCTAATGAGAAATCTGTCAGGGCTCTTACTTTTTACACATTTGTGTAATTATTCTGCTCTAATTCAGTTTCAATGAAGATTAGGAGATTCATCTAATTAGGACAGTTAATTAGGTGCGCATTGTTTTAATGGTTTATTTTAATTTTTGAATTATTTCTGGGTAAGTGCTACCTACAACGCTTCACACCAAGTTTTGTTTTTCATTTTTCAGATTTTAGTGTAAAATGGGTTGCTGCTTCATTATGAACAGCTCAGCAGTGTATATATATATATATATATATATATATATATATATATATATATATATATATACATATATATATATATATAGTGCTGGGACGAACACAGGATTTTCATGTTCAGGTATTCAATCATAATTTAAATATTCGTTCGGATATTCATTCGTTTTCAAAAAGTAATGAAAGCCATTATATTGCTCAGAACGCAGGCAGAGACCGCATAGCAGCAATATATAAATATTTGTGATACCAGATGAGGGATGGATGTGATCCTGTAGAAGCTAGTTCATTCGCGTCTCTGCTCTGCATTGCACAGTCCCTGTAGTGATCTCTGCCGAACACGTAGTATTTAAGGAAGACATGATGACTGCAATGACTTTGAAGTGGCTAACAATTTAGGAAATATTGTATAGGCCTGCACTGTATCCTCTGGGGAGAATATACAACCCCATCAGGTGATGTAATATTAGACTCTACACATTAGCGTCTTCAATGACAAACATCTCATTTTGCAACAGAGATAGTGTAGGCCCCAGTATCTCCACTACAATATTTACATGGGCTGTGCTACATATAAAAACTTTTCGAACACAACCATGGGTAGCTGGGAAGGTGCTGGCTTGATGTGAGAAGCCAAGATGTTAAACATTTTCTTGAATGACACATGACCATTCCTCAGGGATTCCTGTCCTCCTTCGGGGAAGTTGGGGTGGAATTCTGCAGGGATGTCTGTTCTCCAGAATAGCTGACATCCATTTTTGTTTCCTGTGAAACATCAAAATGGATTGGGCCTGTCAGTAAAGCACCAGCTATGAATCCTGTCAGGAACTGACTTCCACAGGGAGGTGCAGCTTTTATATATTACAGAATATAGGTCTGGGATATGCAGGGCAAGCACGGGAGGGACCATTTATGCAAAAGTGTGTGCTACATATACACATTTCACTTCCACTGTGGGCGTGACTGTGTGCATGTATGGTAAAACATACTGTGCATTCTGTGTCATATTTATTGAAATGATTTCCAGTTTGAGATTTTGACCTCTGTCAAAAAAATAATAATAAAAAAAGCATTCCCTTCCCACACGCTGCCAAGTAGTGATAAGGGCAGCCCTGTAAGTAGAGATAAGGACGGCTCTGTAAGTAGTGTGCTGTGCGCTGGCAGCCTTGATGGACTGTGACACTGTAATCCCACGCCATCGCCATGCGGAGAGAGATTCCCTGAGCCCAAGGGCTCTGCTGTCTGAGGCAGGAAGTGAACTCTGTGCGCAAGGATGCTGAGTCATCCACAGGCTGGCAACACTGATAGAAGCATGAACCCAGGGGCCTGAGAGGGGGGTGGGAGGAGCACGTTCACACTGCAGCTGAGAGGGGAGTGGGAGGAGCACGTTCACACTGCAGCTGAGAGGGGGATGGGAGGAGCACGTTCACACTGCAGCTGAGAGGGGAGTGGGAGGAGCACGTTCACACTGTAGCTGAGAGGGGTGGGAGGAGCACGTTCACACTGCAGCTGAGAGGGGGATGGGAGGAGCACGTTCACACTGCAGCTGAGAGGGGGGTGGGAGGAGCACGTTCACACTGTAGCTGAGAGGGGTGGGAGGAGCACGTTCACACTGCAGCTGAGAGGGGGATGGGAGGAGCACGTTCACACTGCAGCTGAGAGGGGGGTGGGAGGAGCACGTTCACACTGCAGCTGAGAGGGGGGTGGGAGGAGCACGTTCACACTGTAGCTGAGAGGGGTGGGAGGAGCACGTTCACACTGTAGCTGAGAGGGGTGGGAGGAGCACGTTCACACTGCAGCTGAGAGGGGGATGGGAGGAGCACGTTCACACTGCAGCTGAGAGGGGGGTGGGAGGAGCACGTTCACACTGTAGCTGAGAGGGGTGGGAGGAGCACGTTCACACTGTAGCTGAGAGGGGTGGGAGGAGCACGTTCACACTGCAGCTGAGAGGGGGGTGGGAGGAGCACATTCACACTGCAGCTGAGAGGGGAGTGGGAGGAGCACGTTCACACTGCAGCTGAGAGGGGGGTGGGAGGAGCACGTTCACACTGCAGCTGAGAGGGGAGTGGGAGGAGCACGTTCACACTGCAGCTGAGAGGGGAGTGGGAGGAGCACGTTCACACTGTAGCTGAGAGGGGTGGGAGGAGCACGTTCACACTGCAGCTGAGAGGGGGGTGGGAGGAGCACATTCACACTGCAGCTGAGAGGGGAGTGGGAGGAGCACGTTCACACTGTAGCTGAGAGGGGTGGGAGGAGCACGTTCACACTGCAGCTGAAAGGGGAGTGGGAGGAGCACGTTCACACTGCAGCTGAGAGGGGGGTGGGAGGAGCACGTTCACACTGCAGCTGAGAGGGGGGTGGGAGGAGCACGTTCACACTGCAGCTGAGAGGGGTGGGAGGAGCACGTTCACACTGCAGCTGAGAGGGGAGTGGGAGGAGCACGTTCACACTGCAGCACCTGTTTTTGTTTTCTGTATATTTACATATTAAAAAAAGAAAGACAAATCAGATACTTTGGTAGTAGGCCCAATAATATATTAATATACGAATAATAAATAAATAAAAACAGTATCAGAATATATAAACTTCATAACATTGTCCAATTTTGAAAATAAGTATAAATGCACCACGCCATGTGGACTTTGGGAACACACGTTTAGAAAAGGGTAGTCCATTATCAATGTGCATACATGATATGCTTCATTTTTATTGCATTTTAATGTTGTACAATTACACTTTTTTGTTTTAGAATATAGTATTTAAAAAATAAAAACTCCTCTATAGACTAAATACATCCAGTTGTATGAGGATAACTAATTACAATTTTAAAAAATCAGCAGCACTTTATCGAAATACAGTTGTCTCCGCGTATAGGAACACCTCATAAGAGAACACTTCACCTAAGAGAACACCCTTGTGGTGAGACTGATTTTTCCCATTGTAAACGCTCCGCCTAAAGGAACAGGAACTTCGCTTTAAAGAACACCTTTTCGGCACTGCTGGCGATTTGTTCACAACTGATACAGGACTGTTTTGTAACCTGATAACTCATCATTAGCAAACTTAAATTCAAATGGTTTATTCAATCTTTTTATTATTATTATTTATTTCTTAGCAGACGCCTCTAACCAAACTTTTCAAAATTGACACGTCATTGCGAGAGTGTCTTGAGGAGCACTGATTGGTTTATTCAGTCTTTCCTGAACCTCCGTTATTTATCATTGTCTTGTTTTGTATTCTGTTTTCCTCGAGTGCTCCTCATCGCTACAAAATGGCATGTAAACAAACGCTGAAATGTGCCGCTGTTTCTCTTGCTACAAAAAGCTGGAAATTGTTCGAGCTCTTGAAAAAAACCTGAATCAGACCCAAGTCGCTGAGCAATTTGGCATTTCCCGTTCTGGTGAATTACTTCACTGTTAAATAATTTTGTGTGTGTCTTGAATATTGCTCCTGTACATGTATTCATAATTCATCTAGAGCTGCTGCTGTATTTTTTTAACATGTGTAGGGTTCTGTATTAATTTAGTTTGACAGTTAGTTTATTAACGTTAGTTTGTCTGTTACTTTATTATTATAGTTTATCATGACAAGTAATACATATTTATTTATGTATTGATTCATATTGTGTCTGGAGGTGAACTCCGTCTTCGAGAACACTTTAGCTAAGAGAACACTTTGCTTGCTTCTCGAGTGGTGTTCTCTTAGCTGGAGATGACTGCAGTATTCTTGTCTTTTAGTGATTGAACTCCTATGAGATAAATGGGTGCTGCTGCTGTCTGTTGTTAAATAACAGCAGGTCATTACAGGGTGCTTGTACCATCAGGGGTGTGCAGTTTTTGAAATAAACTTGATGTCCAAGGGACAAAATTCTAGAAACATCTACTTGTCCTTCTTAAAAATCTACTTGCCCCCTGCCTGTCGAGCAAAACACACACAAAAAAGTAGAATATAACATGTAGGATTTTGGTTTTATTTAACAGTGAACACAATCAATCAATTAGTGATTAACAGGGGCGGCTCTGGCCTTGTAGCTTGACGGGTTCACTAAATTCTTCAAGATACACAAAAGGTTCCCTGTGACCCCACCTCACCTCAACAAATGTATAACATACTTTAAGGAAATGCTCCTTTCAGTGCAGTTTGGAACACATTTGCTAGTAAATTTAAGTAACATACTAAGAGTACAACTGTAATAAGCAATACTTGGAGTTATTCAAATGTAAAAATAACTTCTGCCTGTTTTTTCTCCATTTTCTCTATTAGCTGAAACTGGAGATGTACAGGTGTTTTAGTTTGTTGCATCACAGATACAAAATCACTGCCGGCTATTACTGCTGCTTTGTGGAATTCTGATTTTTCTTGAGGTTTTCAGTTTTGTAACTGCTGAACCCCACTTATCTTAGAATCTTAACATAGGGTACGGTGGATTCTTTTTTCCACCCCCAGCACTCCCCCAAATTGGATTTCGAAAGCTTTGGAGAGATTGCGGATTACACTGTGTATACTGCACACAAATAATTCCAGCGATTCAGCTGCTCTTCTGTGTGGACAGTAAGGACAGAATAGTATAAAGACTGAAACCTGAGCTAAGTGCATGAAATGGCCCTTAGCCCAACACTGCACACAGTGGCTTTCTGATTTCTTTTAGTTTCATCTTTAACCATCTGTTCAGGGTTCCAGGACTGGGAGTGTTAGAGGCAAAAGAAGCACAAAGAACAGCATTGCGAATGTGACGACAGCAAGTCTAAACAATAATAATGAAAGAAGTGGCTGTCAGGCTCCTGCTTTTTCATTAGCAGCTGCAGAGTGACAGCTTATGAATAGGGGTTGGAGCACAGTATTCTAGGTATGAATCCCCAGAGCACTAACAGAGCACAAAGAAGGGATTCTGAGAAGAAGTACTGGAAGTTTTGATGGGGTGCTGCAGTAAAGGGAGCAAAATGGAACCAAAGAGACTGAAATACGCTTGAACACACCCACCCACTTGTGGGTTGGATCTCCGTTTGACTGTGGTTTTATTTCATTTGGTGATTAAGTGTTAGACCCTCTGTGTGTATTAGATTAGGTAATGCATTGTGTTAAAAAATCTGTCCCACATTGTTCTTGCAAACATCGAACTATACAGTCTGGTCAGTCATAGGATCCCTACACTGGCTCTCGAGATCTCAAACCACCCTTTTTCACCACAGGGAAATTCCAGTAGCAACAGTGAAAGAAGCAGAAATGGGAACAAAGTGCCCAAAACCCATATAGCAAAGGTATGAGTGTGCATTTAAACCAGAAAATGAAACCATTGCAACACATTGGTGCTGATGGCCCTTTAAAGTGTGCTAGCTCGGTTCCCGTCACAGGGGCTGTTTCTGAGAGGAGTGTATTACTCAATTTTATTTGTTTCCTTTTCTTCAGACCCATTTTGCTTTTTTTGCTAATTTCATTTCTATAATAATATAGAAAGCGCCTCTTTCTTCTCTAAACGTGTCTGAGAATTCAGGAAGTGTGAATTTTGGAGTGGAATTATTGACATGCTATTTTTGTAAGTCAGGTCAGTTTAGTCATTTTTTGTTTTGCTCTGATGTGGAACTGGTACCAGTAACAAAGACACATGTGATTTCAACATATTTCAGCATAACTTTTCTTTTTATAAACCAATATTGTCCCAATCGCTGATTTGCAAGCCCCACATGCATGCTTCTTACTTTAACCAGATAAACATCACCGTTACATCGAACCAGCAGACGAACACAATTCATTGGCAATTACAGTCCATTTTTATTTTACTACAGGGGTGGACTTTTTTCAATCAAGCCATTATAAAACATTGATTACAATAATGTATTAAAGTCGCAATTATTCGATAAATCGTGCAGTACCTTCAAACATGTCATTCAGATTTCAAGCAAATTCAGCAAACCTTCAGCAAAGACTCATCTTATAGGTGGTAGTAAACTGGTGGCTTGGATCATGGCTATTTAGAGCAGTGATAGGTAAATGTTGACAAATGTGGGCTAGGGTTAGCTTCTTAGTTCTAAATGTAAAGCCACAACTTCATTAAGGACGACTTGGGTTAATTACCGGCAAGTGCAAGACCCTTGTGACTTGTTATTTGCAGCATAGTTCAGTCCAGTGGTTCAGGAACCCATAGACAGAGATTATTAATATTATAGTTTCCATTATCACTCGATGAGAGGATCAGTGCAGTGTTGAAAGTGTGTCCGACTTCAGTATTGTTCTAATGAAAGATATCAGTAGCATCTCTCAATGTGACTACCCAATACAGCTGATCCCTTTTTTTTCCCTCCCCTCCTATCTAGTATTCCACAGCTGTGCTGGTTACTGCAATGAATGGCAACAGTAGCCACCAAGGGACTACTTCCACTTCCGCCAGTCAGCCCAGGGGCTGGAAGGAGTTCTGTGAGCTACATGCCATCGCCACGGCCCGGGAACTGGCCAAGCAGTACCGTCTCTTCGTCAACGAGTATCCTCAACAAGATGCCCTGGCGGTTGAAAACTTATCGCTGCAGTTCATTGACCTCTTCCAGCAGTATTTCCGCAATGAGATGGGAGAGGGTGGCCTGGCCATGACGGGGCGCTATAGAATCGTGCCTTTCACGGGGGCGCAGGACTACCGAGAAGCAGGCAGGCGCTTCTCCGATGGCCCGCAGTTGTTGATGGCGGTGGTGACGCCCAAACCGGACCAGCCAGCTGTTCCCCGGGACCAGGATAAACGGGAGAGTAGGGCCTCCTCCTCTACTGACACTAATCACCCTACCCTCCTGCTGACTAAGAGCTCCGAGGAGGTTTCTGACGCTGCTTTTTCCGGGCCTGACCGGGCCCCAAGTTCCGCCTCCGCAGACGCAAACACCACACACTTTTCCATTACCAGTTTGCGACGGAGCATGCGGGGAATCTTCCGAAGGAAAACGACCGAGTCTCTTATAGCCACTGGGTCGAGCGACGTGAAAGACAGGGGGGCCTCGGGCACAACGGAACAGGTTACAGCCACGACCGCTGTCGGGCAGCGCTGGTTTGACAGATGGGCCAATAAGTGGCGTCCACAGACTGTTTCTAGAGGGGAGGAGAGCCGCGAGAGCGTGAAGGAGGCCCAGCTAAAGTACCTCATGGTGGACGACGCCAGCTCGGATACCCAGCCCCGCTGGAAGTGCTGCAGGCTGCTTGTGCGAAAGGCTGGCGGGACGGAAAGTGAGGGGTACCAGCTAGAGATCTTTGACCCTCCAAAGGTAAGCTAGCAGAGGTCTTGCATTCTTACTGCATTCTCATTGTGTTGAGACGTTGGCTTGGCAGATAGTGGTTAACGGAAGAAAAAGAAAAGTTTGATCAGATGTCTTTTTTTCATCTTAAACGTTTATCCAAGTGGGGAATCCAGTAGAACTGGGCCGCAGTCGTGATTGATGGATATCGTCTTGATTTATTTGTAGCTTGAAGCAATGTGTTGAAAGATCATTATCATAGAGCTGTCTAGAGTGCTGGTGTTCCATGGAATGTTTTTACTGGGATAGCTCTGTCCTGTGATCGCTCAAAGCAATCAGATCTGTTCATTTTGCTCTGATATTGCTTTATCTGGATCTCTACGCAATTTTAAACACAGCCCTGCGCTTGTTTGGTCTAAAGGGATGCTGTGAAATGTGTTTGTAAAATAATCTGGAGGTATTAAGACCCTTTGTTTGTATATTTCTTTGAGGATGTTTTTGATAATGATCATGGTTGCTATGCAAACAAAGGGTCTTTTTTAGCTTTGCTTTAACACTAGAACGACCGTGTTTATAGGCCTACCTACAACAACCATGACCAGTCAATTTGACCGGCGTATTAAAAACAACAGAAATATTACAATGAAAGGACAAACAATTGAATGTAAGTCGTAGTTTTATTCAGGAACGTCATATAAAGCATCTACACAAACGAAACATTGTAAATAAATGGACCTTTGAACAGAAATGTGTTTATATACAGACATATTACATAAAGTGCAACCTCCAAAAAATCTAAAAAAGTGAAATAAACAAATATTTGAAAATCAGTTTGTGTATATACAGGTATATCATGTACATACAAAACTGCACAACTGAAATGATTTAAAATGTTTTTTAAAATAAATGGGTTTATATTGCCTACATAACAAAGCGCTTATATTCAACCGATCTATGCGTTTATACACAAACCTACTATAATCGAAATGACATGAATAAATAAACATTTAAACAGATGGGTGTCATTTACAATCGTTTACAAAGTCTAAGTGGTGACACAAATCACACAGATCCTGTTCTTTTCAAAATATGCAGTGCACTTACGACAGACTGTCTTTGCGCATTTGGCACAGCTGGCAGCAGTAACTCAGGCTTCTGGCACCAAATGCTTCACGGGCATATACTAGTGCAATGAAAGCTTCTAATTCCTCCAAGGACGTTGACCAGGGATCATCTTGTAGTTGTCGGTGGGATCTGCTTCAGTGCAGTATTGTATGTGGTGAGGCGTATCCATGTTCAATAGGTGAAAAGAACTCAATGTGCTCTCATCAATGTTGTGTTTTGCATATGCCGTGGGCCCTGGAACTTCCCTCAAAATATTATGTTCACCCCTTCTACCTGCAGCTTCAACACCAGGATTTATAGTGTTCCAAACAGTGCCATCATTACCAGCCTCTTGAGTGCCATGTGGTGCTGGCGCGTCCGCTGGAGAAGTGGCTGCCTCAGGTGAAGTAGCAGCTGGATCAGGTGCAGGGGCTGATGCAGGTGAAGTGGCTGGCATCCCACGGGATCTCCTGCGCCCTCTTCGCGCACTTGGTCCTGGCACTTCGCTAGCATCCTCCACACTGTCACTGCTGCTGCATCAGAATGTTTTTTTGGTAAAGTTTGCAGTAATTCAAAACACTGCTTTGCTGTCATGCATCTTCCACGACACTGGAGGAATGCAGACTGATATAATCAATAGACAGCCGGGCGCCGTGAGCTGTCAAGGCTGATTGATTGGCTATCAGGATGCTCATTAAAACCATAGAAATGTCAGAAGACCTCTCACTTGAGAAATGCAGACTGATATAATCAAACTTCAATCAAGTCCCAACTGATAAATACAAATAATACCGCAGCATTTCATTGTTATAATATGTTTTATATGTAGCGGTCACTTTGACAGCTCCTGGTCGGAATAGGTATGACAGTATTTTATCTCCCTAATTTTTGCAGCTGCGCGATTCTTTCTTTGTCAGGGTAATTGGTACATATAATTAGGAAAAGTCAGGAAAGCGCAGCTCTGTATCTTAAACACACATGCCCCAATTTAAAAAAACGGTCCAAATGACCGCCTGGGTCGTTCTAGTGTTCATACCAGGCCTCAGAGAGATGCCTGGACTCAGTGGAAGCTTGTTTACTCTCCCCTGGTCCGGGTGTGGAATACAGTATGAGGCTATGATCTAGGTATAGAGGATCAAGTAGAGCTCTTGGATCTTGGATATGCTTTCTTGCTGCTTTCTTTTCTCTAATCTTTTCAGTACGTTTTGTCTGATTTCCTGGAGATAAGCTAATGACCAACAAAGCCTATTCACCCTGCGAGCTATTTCTTATAACTATGAAAGAAAAGAGGTAGGCTAAATGTAGACTCTGCTAGATTCATTGAAACATGCACACATACACACACACACACACAATCACACTGTCACAAACACAGACTTATTCACTTAGACATGCATAAACCACACAGTACTGTAGTTGCCAATGTTTAGCAGACTGGTTACACCCCCAGGAAGTCTTTGGCGATTTGTTGGGGCTTTATTTTGGTATCAATACTATACCATACCATACCAATTTCACTTATATAGAGACCTTCATGTGTAAACATCCCAGGGCGCTTTACAACAGCAAGCCAAGAGAGCTCCAAACTGCTCGCTAGTGATATATATTTTATGTGGGAAGGTTTAGGACAATTTGTATCATTTTGTTCAGTAGCATTCATTTGACAAGACCAAACATCACATGTTGTGGAAAGCTTCCATCGCCCTGCAGGTACAATTCAATTGTGGTTTTGAAACTAAAACTAACAAATATTGAGTGATTGAAACAATGGACGTTTGTGAATAGATACAAAAATATGCAAACACAAAGATAATAAGCTATTGTATAATAATGACGGAAAGAACAATTCGGTGCAGAGTTTTGTATGCATGGAAATTTCACTGGGTTGTGACCAAATGTTGTCTTTGAAGCTGGTCAGCTGCTGTACTGTGTTGATTCTTCCTCCCACACATCGTGGTGTAACATTTCACAGATATACTATTTCATAGTTGTCATTGATTGCTGTACAGCACCGTACTGTACACTACACAGGATCTTCTCCTGCCCGAAGCTCTTGTTTCTGCTCCTGTTAGGAGTCATTAGCAGACCCAGTTGCCGGATAGCCCAGAACTTGCAGCTCTCTGGTTGCACTGAATCAGTAAAAGGTGTTGGCTGATGCAAGTATCTTTCATCTCTCCCTTTTTAAACAAAGCTGGCGATTACAGCCTGGCTTACGGGTAGCATGCAGAGCTGACCAGACGAGTGTTGGCTGATTCGCTTTTATTTCTGTATCGTAAGAGCTTTCCCAGGCCTATATTTGGGCATGTGCTGCAGACTGTTATCAGAGGGATGCGGAGCGCTGTGTTTTCTGAAGGAGATAAAACCCTCTCGGACGCCCCCCCCCCCCCCCCCCCCCCCCGCCTCCCTTGATCAGCATGCTGTAACAGTGTGCATGTGCGCAGTGCGGAGAGGAGGCAGAGGAAAGGGAGCCAATAGAAGCCAGCGTGCTGTTACACAATGCAGGGAAACAGGCTTCCTTTACTCAGCTCCGACTTTACCACCGACACGCAGTGGAAGTTAGACTTTTGACAAGCAGTGGGGCAGAGAATAAAAGAACCCTGATATATACGTGTGGCTTTAAATACCCTTTTACCATTTGAGCCAGGTGTGAAAATTGCACACTGAGCTCCACCTGCGCAGCAAATAAAAAAAAAAAAAAACTAAACCTAAAAAGCATGGTATCCTCTAAGTAAAATTGTTTTGCTGTGCTGAGTAACAATGACCAGTAAAGTTTCTTCTTGTACAGCTGTGGTGCTGGTTTCATTCGACTTTATGAAGCAAAATTTGTTAATTCTATAAGGTGATGCCAAACTTTTTGCCATAGCTGTACAGTGCCATATATGGTATAGAGTGAGGCT
Organism: Acipenser ruthenus; assembly: GCF_902713425.1. Taxonomy (NCBI): domain Eukaryota; kingdom Metazoa; phylum Chordata; class Actinopteri; order Acipenseriformes; family Acipenseridae; genus Acipenser; species Acipenser ruthenus. The sequence continues at coordinate 7,780,638 of NC_081199.1, forward strand.
GCCCAGTGCAAGAAATGCATTTAATTTAGTGCTGCTTGTTTAGACTGGAGGAGCAGCTTCGGTGGTCTAGCAGATGTATTCATGTCAGAGAGCAGCGATGCAGAGAACTGCACACAAGGAACTGACTTGAACTTTGCTCAAGACCCAAGGCATGTAGGTGGGTCGTCCAGCAGGGAGCTGAAAGGACTGTGTGAGTGGAAGGCATGTTCATGTTTGAAATTGAACAGAGCACTGGAGTAGGCTTGCTTGCCAGGAAGTTGTTTCCAGGGGAGGATGCTAGCATGCAGGATGGCTGGCTGTCTATGGAAGGACCAGATGTATTGTACAGTACCCCCGGGGAAATCCTTTTTATTTTTATTTTTTTAGGTTGTAATTTTATTTTTTTAATTTTACTTTTAGTTTTCCAGCTAATTAAAATGATGAACATTCAAATACAGTATATTTAAAAAAAAAAAAAGTTGAATATTCAGACATCAAAAACCCATGTTTTTCCCATTTATGTAGGTATCCATTTTATTAGGTTCTTAGATTTAAATACCATTATCATAATCTCTGGCACCAAGCAAATAGACATTTAGAAAACCACCCAACTTAAATCCACTACTCCAGGTTCTGCTCCAGAAAGCTGTTTACTCTGCTCTGACGAGTCATTGTCTCGACGGCTCTTATCTGTCCTCTGCTGGACGCGAGAACCCTCAGCTTCCTGCCTGTTCTTTCGACTGGTCGAGAAACACAATCCTCGCTGTTCCTGCGCACACTCGATCGCGCTCTCTCTTTCTCAGAAACACAATCCTCGCTGTTCCTGCGCACACTCGATCTCGCTCTCTCTTTCTCAGAAACACAATCCTCGCTGAGTTCCTGCGCACACTCTATCGCGCTCTCTCTTTCTCAGAAACACAATCCTCGCTGAGTTCCTGCGCACACTCTATTGCGCTCTCTCTTTCTCAGAAACACAATCCTCGCTGAGTTCCTGCGAACACTCGATCGCTCTCTCTCTTTCTCTGAAACACAATCCTCGCTGAGTTCCTGCGCACACTCTATTGCGCTCTCTCTTTTCCTGAAACACAATCCTCGCTGAGTTCCTGCGAACACTCGATCGCGCTCTCTCTTTTCCTGAAACACAATCCTCGCTGAGTTCCTGCGCACACTCGATCACGCTCTCTCTTTCTCTGAAACACAATCCTCGCTGAGTTCCTGCGAACACTCGATCGCTCTCTCTCTTTCTCTGAAACACAATCCTCGCTGAGTTCCTGCGAACACTCGATCGCGCTCTCTCTTTCTCTGAAACACAATCCTCGCTGAGTTCTTGCGCACACTCTATTGCGCTCTCTCTTTCTTTCTCAGAAACACAATCCTCGCTGAGTTCCTGCGAACACTCGATCGCTCTCTCTCTTTCTCTGAAACACAATCCTCGCTGAGTTCCTGCGCACACTCTATTGCGCTCTCTCTTTTCCTGAAACACAATTCTCGCTGAGTTCCTGCGAACACTCGATCGCGCTCTCTCTTTTCCTGAAACACAATCCTCGCTGAGTTCCTGCGCACACTCAATCGCGCTCTCTCTCTGAAACACAATCCTCGCTGAGTTCCTGCGCACACTCTATTGCGCTCTCTCTTTCTCAGAAACACAATCCTCGCGGAGTTCCTGCAAACACTCTATTGCGCTCTCTCTTTCTCTGAAACACAATCCTCGCTGAGTTCCTGCGAACACTCGATCGCGCTCTCTCTTTCTCAGAAACACAATCCTCGCTGAGTTCCTGCGCACACTCTATTGCGCTCTCTCTTTTCCTGAAACACAATCCTCGCTGAGTTCCTCCGAACACTCGATCGCGCTCTCTCTTTCTCAGAAACACAATCCTCGCTGAGTTCCTGCGAACACTCGATCGCGCTCTCTCTTTCTCAGAAACACAATCCTCGCTGAGTTCCTGCGCACACTCTATTGCGCTCTCTCTTTTCCTGAAACACAATCCTCGCTGAGTTCCTGCGCACACTCTATTGCGCTCTCTCTTTCTCAGAAACACAATCCTCGCTGAGTTCCTGCGAACACTCGATCGCATTCTCTCTTTTCCTGAAACACAATCCTCGCTGAGTTCCTGCGAACACTCGATCGCGGTCTCTCTTTCTCTGAAACACAATCCTCGCTGAGTTCCTGTGCACACTCTATTGCGCTCTCTCTTTCTCTGAAACACAATCCTCGCTGAGTTCCTGCGAACACTCGATCGCGCTCTCTCTTTTCCTGAAACACAATCCTCGCTGAGTTCCTGCGAACACTCGATCGCGCTCTCTCTTTCTCTGAAACACAATCCTCGCTGAGTTCCTGCGCACACTCTATTGCGCTCTCTCTTTCTCTGAAACACAATCCTCGCTGAGTTCCTGCGCACACTCTATTGCGCTCTCTCTTTCTCAGAAACACAATCCTCGCTGAGTTCCTGCGAACACTCGATCGCGTTCTCTCTTTTCCTGAAACACAATCCTCGCTGAGTTCCTGCGAACACTCGATCGCGGTCTCTCTTTCTCTGAAACACAATCCTCGCTGAGTTCCTGCGCACACTCTATTGCGCTCTCTCTTTCTCTGAAACACAATCCTCGCTGAGTTCCTGCGAACACTCGATCGCGCTCTCTCTTTTCCTGAAACACAATCCTCGCTGAGTTCCTGCGAACACTCGATCGCGCTCTCTCTTTCTCTGAAACACAATCCTCGCTGAGTTCCTGCGCACACTCTATTGCGCTCTCTCTTTCTCTGAAACACAATCCTCGCTGAGTTCCTGCGAACACTCGATCGCGCTCTCTCTCTGAAACACAATCCTCACCGAGTTCCTGCGCACACACTGTGTCTCTTTCTGTGTTTCTTTTTCTGTAGTCTGCCTCCCCTATCTGTTATGGGAATGAGGTGACTCATTTTCAGTTCATTCTGGCGAGGCTCACTTGGCATGAGTTGTCTTGTTTGTAAAGGAACCCTGATGACATGGCTTCATGGGAAGGAATGGAATTGTATGCAGGTGAACCTGGCTTGGATGTCTCTTTTGGCAGGCATACCATGAACTAGTTGTCTTCATAAAGTTGCACTTTATAGTTTAAAGATTCTAAAGTACTGTTAGCCTTATAGGGCATCTACTGGTGGGGCATTAATGACCACTCTGCTTTCTCTATGAGAGGATCCAAGAGGTACACAAATATGCAGGTCTGCATATTAGTCTTTGAACTCCAGGATCATGCTTTATGTTGTGGATTTATTTTCTACCTTTTTGCCTTCAGTAATTCCAAATGCAGTGAGGCCATTTGCAGGTTTGCAGTGTCACATTTACTCTATAGTGACACGCTATAGCAAAGATGAATATTACAGTATATTTTTAAATTACACATAAAACTTTTTTGTAAAGTGTGGGTTTTTAATCTGATTCTCTTTCAGCACTAAGTACTTTAAGTAACACTTGGAAAAGTAATAAAATCATTTCTGTTTCTTATACTATATGAGCAATAACTAAAAATCAATATATATTATATTAGCTTCCTGGCTTGGTGTTTGGAGGGGAGTTCTCTTTCCTAGACAACTGAGGGAGTCTGCAGTTTTGAGTGAAGTTCTGAACATTAGTCCTGTGATTGATGTACAATTCATTCAAATCAGCAGTTATCTTAATTTAGACTATGCGCTGCAGCTGAAAGTTTAATACAAACTGCGTCTGCACAGGTTGTGAGAGCAACAGGTAATAAGTATTTCTTTGCTTTTTTTTTGGGCATGGTTATTACAGAGAAGTACACAAATTACTGCTGTCATCCCCTGTTGTAAGATTGGAATCTTGGCAGTGGTGAGTCGCGGCCCTTTGGCACTGAAAGCAGGAGGGTGCCTTAAAAGGAAAGGTAATTCAGAACAGAACAAGCAGCAGAGCTCAGATAGTCTTGGACACCTCGTCCTCATTCAAGGATTTCCCCATAACCTTCCAGATAACGTTTAAATAATTGCACAGTTGTGAGAGTTTGTGTTGTTTGGTACTTTTTAAAAGCTGTAAAAAGGAAAGCGGAGCCATGAATAAAATGTAATCTTAGAGTAAGTAATCAAATCAGATATGTGTTATTTGATAATACTTTCCACAAAGAACAGCAGGCCTGATTCGATCACATGCTTCAAAAGGCAACAGGCTAGTGCAGTGACCCCCTTTTGGAGAGATTAATGGTCACACTTTAAAATAGTGCCTACAAATAATGCTTATGATGGAAATTCAATGTTTAATAAACTCTTCAACACTGCAGACCTTTATACAGAATAACTCCATACCAGCTAACTTATCCAGCATTGGATTTATCCAGGGTAGTGTTTCTGTAAAGTTATTAGATGTCAGTGAGACCAGTAGCAAGTGACCTGTTGCAGTAATTGGTACTGCTCCTGAATTACATAAGAAGCAATGTACACTGTACATGATAAAGGTGTGATATCTATTGAGGGGTTCTGGGGACATGATGAACCACAAGAGCAGAGCTTGGAATTCCAGATTTGCAGTGCGCAATACATGCATTTACTCTGTGGTGAAGAATAAAAAGAATAGAGACAACATGTAAAAGTAGCAAAGCTAATAATACTGTCATTGTTGTTCAGTAGCGGCTTCCACGCAGAACTAAACCCTGCAGTGTCTCGAGAAAAAATAACGGTTCATCACGTAGGAAGTATTCCTGAATTGCTGACACACGTTTAAAAAATGTTTCCTTCTTTCTTTAACCAAGACCCTTGCCTGCCCTTCATCTTCCGAAATCAGATGTTCTGAAATCTGTCACTGAACAATGTCCTGGTCTATAATAGAGACGTCAGCCGGATCCGAGTTCCCAGAATGAGGAAGCTGTATGAGTACTGATAAGTGATGCGTGAGAAAGGCTTAATAGCAGGGAAGTCCTTGCTCCCAAAGATGGCTTGTAGGAACCAGATAAATGTGTTTCTTTGACTGCGGTCAGGTTTCAATACCATTTTCATTTCTTTTTTTTCTTTTTCTGTTCTCTGAAGGGGAGCAGCTGTCACTTCATCAGCTACTCCATGTAGCAGAGCAACCCTATAGCACAAAACTATACTTACTGTACTCACATGCTGCTGGTATTTTAACCAGTCATATGTGCCCCAAAAGTGTAACGACTCTGCTTGCAAACTTGTAGGATCTCTGCTGGGCTCAGTTAATGGAGCTGCGTCTTTAGTTCTGTGGCAGTGGTTTTTGACAGCTGTGGATCCTTTGCTTGACTTGAAACTATGAGTGGAGGTTTTTGTGATTGGCTCCCTCACAAACCTCCACCAATGAATGCACTGTATCGTATACATCTATATATATATATATATCGTCTGAAAAAAAAGTTAATATAAAGTACTGTGTTGTGGCTTGCAGATTGCAGAAAATATCATGTTTGTCAAATCTGCAGGTGATTTGTGTAAAACGTGCATGTTGGGCAGACACTACTAAACTACAATACTGTGCATTTTGAGTCTTAAATGCTAGCCAGAACAGAGCATTTTCAGTAATGCTAGTTGGAGGTAAAGGGGGTAATTGCACAGGACGCAGCCACGTGGTTCAGCCCTGCCGTTGCTTCTTGGCAGATAGGATATGCCCGCCCCCGGCTTGGACAGACAGCAAGATCTTGCTTTAATTGTGTTCTACTTTTCATTGTCCAGCATGTGAACCTCAGAGCCGGAAACCAAACTCCCACTTCTACAGCTCTAAAGCATTTCTAACTGAGCAAAGAGGAAAGAAGAAGGTGCTGTAACATAGTTATCCACAGTGCTCGTGTCACAGAGGAAAGATCTCATGGTGACAGGACATCTGTCTTGAATCTTCATTGTGATTGGGTGTAATATACAGTGGATCATAAAAATCTGTTTGATTTCCATTTCTAATAGCAAGATTATTAGGACCCTCTGCTTTTATTGTGGACGGGCTTGGCTGTCGATTTTGTCAGTCCGTTCTTGTGGGACTACAGACTGTAGACCCTGACCTTTTGGATTGTGAGCTTTGATCCCATGGTCCTTCAAAACCAGGGTGTTTTCCTTGAGCCCTGAAGGAATGCTAAATCTCACTGGGGATTATTAACTATCCATCCCCTTGGGATTGGGAAATTTGACCCTGTACACAATAGCTTTGGCCATTGTCTTCCAAATACATGTCAAGTAAGGATTCTGGATGGGAAATAATTATGTTTTTTTTTTCTCCTGTGCAAAGGGAATGAAACTGAACCAGACACCTGCCCCTCTGTCACTAGCCCATTCCAAATGGTTTAGTAAATGTGCTGTAATAGCAAAAGTTTAGGTTTATTTTCTTGAGTAGGAGAAACCTTTATAAATCTGTTTTCCATTTTTAAACCAAATAAATGCTTGCTTGTTTACCACAGATAAACATAATATATCATAATATGCTGATAATTAATTTGTTCCTTATTTCCTGTGTTGTCTCAATTCTTGGTGTTGTTTATTTTCTAAGGGGAAATACCAATGTTAACCTTGCAGGGAGTTTATAAACAGGGCCTTGTTTATAACGCAGTAGGTTTGATTTGATATTTGACTCTTTTCATCCAGATATCGACCAATGGAAGAAACATCAACATAATGTCCTCTTAGATTTCACTGGTGAATACATTAGACTGGTCTAGTGCTGCATGATGCTTTAATCATGAACTTCTGCAGACAAAACTGTTGATAAGGGAACTGGGCTGGTGTCTGTTCCACTTTCAGGAAAAGCAGAAAGCGAAGATAAGGAAGGATCAAGGTTAGGTTCAGATCATGTTTAAAATCTGGGAATAGATTTGCAATTAACCCTTGTGTCCTTTTCTTAACTAGTCTTCGATAAAGACATACAGTAGTTCTGAAAAGTGTTTGCGATTTTTATTACAGAATTTCTTTTTTCCTCTGTATTATTTGTTTTACTCCTGTGGTGAGCACCACCTGTTCTGTGCGTTTTCATGAAGACAGTATAATGCACCTGGCAGGTTGGGAGGGCTGGGTAATCAATCAATCTGTATCCCTCACAGTGAGGCTTTATTGACCCACGCATTAACATTATTACATACGATAAAAAAGAAAACGGTGAAATGAGTCCTCTTAAAAAAAAAAAAGAAAAGAAAAAAGGGGGTTCCTCCTGAACTGATCATGTCCGTCCGTCTGTTGTTCACACTCTACATGATAAACACAGTAACTTGGTTCTGCCCCAAACCTTTATCATGCAATGGAAGCTTGGAGGAGGGCTCTATCATGAAAGATGGATCCATTTTCTATTTTTTTTTTAAGAACGAATGCTAACAGATTTGGCTTAACTTTGGGAGGAATGTTTGTGTTGAAAAACTAATAAACAAATCACCTGCAGTTGAGTAGCATTAAATGAACCTTCTTATTACTTCTACTGCAATTTTGCAATGTCAATTCTCCCCCCCCCCCCCCCCCCCCCAGCAACATGGGTGTCTTGTTGCAAATAGAGGTTGTGCGATACATGAGAACTTGTCTCTACAGCTTATCTTACATCAGCGAGAGCCTTTTTTTGATGCTGTCAGCTAAACAGCGGGTGTGTTGAAATGTACCTCCTCAGTGTAAAGAATGAAGGTTTATTGCATGTCTGCATGTGGGGGAAAAATGTTCGGCATGTTTGATATTAAAGGCAGATGGATACAGAGGAGCTGCCATGCCAGCATCGAGGAACCAGATAAAACCACAGTTTGATTGAAATACAGGAAAACATGTGTAACATGCTGGCGTGACACTCAGTGTTTTTTGTCTCCACACCTAGCTGTCTCGCTTGTGGATTTGAATACTTTTCTATGTTCTTATATGATGAAGTGCCTCCTTGTTATTACACTGCAGATGGGAGTTCTGGTTTGGAGTCCACACTGTATTGTGTGGGTTACACCTTCAATTGAGAATACAAGTGCAAATGAAATGGCATTAAAGGGGGAAATGGAGGCCACTGTCATAAATCAAGCTCCATGGGCCTCCTGTTCGTAAACACAGAACCACTGAAACAAGCCAGCAAGCAAAACCGGAATATCAAAATGACCTCCAGATTTCAAACATTAAAAAAATGATTCGACACCATTCTTATGAGGGAGTTCTGTATCAATATTAAAATATTCTCATTTAAAAATGTAGCCATATATGTGTAAGCTAGACTGGCAGTACAGCTCCTCACACTAATTGGTTGTTGGATTGTATCTCATACTCATTGATTTGTTTGAAACCGAAAAAAACACTATTGGCCAGGTGCATGGAAACCGAGTCCATGCCCCGGGGAAGTATTCAGGTACACAATGATTTTATACAGCTCTTTTAATATCATCAATGAATCAAAATTGCACTGTTACTCTTTGCTGAGCTACTATGAAAGTAGGATTTACAATGCAACATTTATTATTGCTTGCAAAGCAACAGCTTGCAAGCCTGCAATGAGTGGATCTGACTATGAGATGCTGTTTGCAGAAATGTCTATTTCTTCTGTTTTTATCAGTTTCCTGTTTATGACAGTTCTAGCTGTTCTGTGTCTTGAGTGGAAAAAGATGCTGGGTACGGGCTAGGTGGCCGTTTGGGAGATTCATATTGTTGTGCTCCTTCTAGGAAATTATTGGTCTTGTCTTGTGTGTGAATAACATGTTCACCACTTACATTTTTAGAAAGCTGTGGTTAGAATAATTTCCTTTAGTAGAATAACCAGCATTTCCATTGACGAATAACAAAATATTTGTGCAAGACCTCAGTTTTCATGTTGGTTTGGTTTAGTCGGTTTAGTGACTTACTATCAAACTTGTATTGGGGTCCATTTTAAATAAAAAAAAAGTAGCAGATCATAATTCAAGGCTGTGTTAAAGATCATTGATATTATCTAAAGTGATCACTGTGAAGAATACCTGTGGTCGATGTAGAACCCCAGCGACTGGTTTCACAGACTCCGACTACGGTTTGTGAAACCAGCCCTAGGAGATTTAGGTGTAATCATGACCATGGCATTGCTTGATCTCCATTTCCTACAATGAGCAAATACGTCATTCATTAACAAAACACCAGAACATCTACATGTCGGTAAAAAACACAAAAACTAATTGCAAAATGACTTTAAATACATCCTTTTGGGGGGCACAAAATGTACAGTATATAACCCCTTAATATCCAAGGATGTCTCAGACAGTCCTGGCCAGTTGTGGATGGTTATTATGTGCAGGTATGACTAATCAAAACGCAACAGGCTGTGTAAACATGGTAATGTGCAAAACGGCAAGAGCAAACAAAGGCAAGTTGCAAATGAAAGTGTTGTACAAACCCTACCGGTCCCAATAGTATTTCCTCTCAGTTGCCTTTTTCTTTATAAACCATACCCATGAGTGAAGCTGATGTGTTTTTTGATGATTTGGTGAAAAGTCTAATTTCCTGCTTTTACTGAGGGCTTACCACATCAATTGTGCCAGTCTGGTTCATGTTTAGTCAGTTGCGCCTGGCGTTTGCACTTTCTGGGAAGCCCAGATTGGGACACCTACGGAGGTACAAAAACCGGACAGTTGCCCAGAGCAATTAGACTGGCAGTCATAAATTTCCTGAAATCCTGTTCCAGCAGTGAACCTGAGAGCTAGGCTGCTTCTGTTAAAGCAACAGTGAGCCACAGTCCTGATTTAAGTTTCATAGAATGTGACTCCACTGTTGCATCATTTACCCACATGTCTGTGTGGGTTAGTGACCCTGTCTCCTAATTCCGTCATTAAGCATCACAGCTGCAAAACGCAAAATAATTAACACCAAAATGAAAAAGGACTCTAAATATCCCCATTAGGGCATCCATTTTTCAAAGCCCTTAATATCTCTGGTTCAACAATGATACAGAGCACTCACTATGAGAAACTATCATTACAGTTCATCCACAGCTATTTTCTACTATTCTTTAAGCTTCATTACTAGTATTATTATTATTATTATTATAAAGTACAAGATAACCGTTTCTCTTCCACATGCAGTTTCTATCTTACTTTTACAAACTATTCTATCACCCAGGAAGTATACACGCAAGCAGAAAATAGACTCTTTTTTAAAAAAATTAAAATGACATATGTTAGTTTTAGATAAAAAAAATTCAATTGCTCATAAAGTGTCTTATATAGAGAGGTCGCTTTTATCTCTAGACTTCCGTAACCTTCCACTAGCGCTGCCCAGAATTCTTGGAACGTCTCTGGGTTTCTGCACGTCGTTCACGATTCGACTCGGGCGTCGGGAGTCTACAGCTTTGAATGGGTACACACACTAACTCCAGATATATTGGGCTTCTTGTAAAAGGAAGGAAAGGTTTTGCAATGTGTGTTGGCATCTATTCAATGAAACTCCATTGTGCTGCTTTAGCAGCAGCTGGAGGTGGTGGATTAGAGAGAACATTCTGAAGTGTGATATATATATACGGTTTGCTTGCCTGATTTGATTTTTAGTTTTGTTTTTGTTTTTAAACAATCTGGGCATTTCAAACCAAAACGAGAAGACTGCTTCAGCCTAGCATTGAGGCTGATGCAGCACGGTTCCTCCCGGGATTGCATGATGCTGGGATGGCTGTCATGCGGCAGGGATGGACGCACATAGCATAGCTGTTTGAGCCGTTCCAGATTTTACTGTGAGCTTCATAAGAGTTTTCCTCCCCATGGTTTGCCAAGCCTTGAAACCTGCTTCCAGGAGACCAGGAGATCTAGTTTACTTTATGTTGCCAGCTGTGATACGGACAACACAGGGTACAGCAAAGGGAATGCATTGTGTTTCCTGTAAACACTGCAGGGGGTTCTGTAACCCTTTAAGATTGGTGGCTATTTTAAAGCCATAGGGGTTGATTTGATATCAGGGATGGAAATAAGACTTCTATTGCATAACACAGTTTCATTACATTCCAGGTTTTATTACAAGTTTGATTAGAGTGTATAGGTAACTAGCTCAGGTCTGTCTTCTTAAACTCATACTAAAACCAGGAAAAGATTATAGAATGAGTTGCTTGGAAATATTCCAATGTACCTACTTCTGTAAAAAAAAAAATGCTGGGGTGGACGGGGGAGGGGGCAGGAATTGCAAAAAGTAAAGCTGTTTCTTTTTTCCTCTGAATGTAAAATACATGAAGAGGGGACAGTGTTTTGGTGGGTTACTGCTGTTATCTGCATCGAGAAGCCATAACCACAGACTTGTCTACCTGACCTTGTTTAGCAGTTTGGAAAGTCCCTATTTCGCAACTCCAGTCCTGCTGCTGCTGTGAATGAACTGAGGAGCTGCAGGAGAGGTATTGAATCAGACTGATTTGCTGTAAGGAGAACCCAAAGAACTGGATTTCACAATCCCATCTGCAGGATTAAAATGTCAGAAACGGAGGTTCATCTTTGCGCGTGATTTTTGTTGTTTTCTTTTTAAAATCTTTTTCAGCCCTTGTGAAGTGAGCCACAGCTCACCCCACTGTAAGCGCCACCAAGTGGGTCCATGCGGTTCTGGATACACACCCTCGCACTTGAAACCACAGCAGGGGATTATTTTGTACATTTATTTACACATTTTATCAGGCGTTAATACTGCCCACTCAAATCCCACACAAATTCATATGGGTTATACTTTTTTTTAATTTTTTTGCACGTTTGACCACACTGCTGATTAACTTAACACAGAGTTGTTGACAAATTGCTCCTGAGTGATATGGGCTTGAATGAGCTATACAATAAGGCTCTCATTATTTAATGGTCCAGGTAATTGGTTGTATAGGGTCGCTATAGGATTGCATAGCAGTTTGAGCATTTCCTGATTTTACTAGGAGCTAACTTAGAGAAACCAGGTGGAATTGATCGTTAATGTATGGAATGGCACAGGCTGATTTAAACAGGGAGTCTTATTCTGACATTGGTGCTGTGCAACGGAAGCTCTCTGTTAGCCTGGCACTGCGTTTAATGTGCATTAGAAAACAATGCAGATTTTAAATGTTTAGCACCTTCAGTTTCTTTTCTTTCTTTGCTGCTCATATCCAGAATTGCCAGCAGACCACAGAAACATGTGGGTGTTTTTTTTTTCTTTTTAAGTTTGCTGTTCTGCAAAACCATCAGTCGCACTGTGCTTTCAGAAGCAATGCGGACCGCTTGGTAGATATTTGTAATTTCATACAGTACTTTCACTGTCTTTCTGAAACTTCATCGCCAGGGAGGGGAGAGGTTAGGGTGCATTCCCTACTGTTATTTTCAGCACTGTGTTTGATTCATTGTTCTTCGAAGGTGCTGATATGACACAGGTCTGCCTTTTTTATTACTATTTCAGTCAGTGACAAAGAAGAGTGATCAGGCAAGGAAGTTTATGTATTTGTTATTTAGCAACCACAACTTTTTCCGTCCTGGGTCAGATGAGAGAGAGAGAAAAAAAAGCAGCTATTAAGAAGTAGAAGCGGTGACTTTACCACAGCCCCGGTGCTACAGGGCTGAAAAGACAGAGTTTCTTATTTTGGAAACTGTGTTGCTGGGATGGAGCAAGCTGTCTTTTGATTGGGTTGTATGGAAATGTCAGAGGAAAAGCCTCACTCTGATTGGTAAACGCTGACTTGATCTCTAGCCTGTGTTGTGACAAAAGCAAAAAAAAAAAATGTTGTGTGGCTTCTTCCGTTCTCTCACACTTTTTGATGTAAAGATTAATGTATTTATTTATTGATTGATTGATTGATTTATTTGTAAAAAGATTATTTTTAAGGCAAGGTTGGTTGTGGCAGATGTACAGGATAGAAATACTTTAAAACTACTGTATTTGTGACTAAAATATAATGGTATTTATTTCTTGTATTAAAAAACAAAAAACCCTGAATGTTATGTACTAGTTATTATTATTATTATTATTATTATTATTATTATTATTATTATTTATTATTATTATTATTATTATTATTATTATTATTATTATTATTATTATTATTTATTTCTTAGCAGACGCCCTTATCCAGGGCGACTTACAATCGTAAGCAAATACATTAAGTGTTACAATACAAGTAATACAATAAGAGCAAGAAATACAATAACTTTTGTTCAAGCAAAGTACAAGTGTGACAAACTACAATTCAATAATACAGCAGATAATAGTGATAGTTACATCAGGATATGATTAAATACAGAATACTACAGGTTAAACACTTGGCAGATTACAGTATTCTGAAGTACAGGATTAAATGCAGTAAAATAGGGGGCAGATAAGAGCAAAATAAAGCACATTTAAATGAAGGGTGATAGTGTCCCAGGATACAAACAGAGGAGTTTTACAGGTGCTGTTTGAAGAGTTACAGACTGTATAGGATAGGGCCAATCATCTTTGCATTTCCGTTTTGTACAAAATGCTTCGTAGGCTTTAGAACAGACGGAGATATAAAATGTGTTGTTTTTTTATTTTATTGCTGATTGAACAGTCATTTCAGTGTTACATCCATTTAACTTGCAAATTGAACAGAATCCTTAAAATGTCAAACCTGTGTAGTATTGTACAGAAATGTGTATATGTCACGGTTCATGTGTAAAATCGGTAAGTGTATAGATTAACCGGTATATGTGTAGATTTACCAGCTCAGCGGTCAATCTATATACTAACTAAGGAGATGGTAGTTAATGCTATTTGAGGTGTATTCGGAAATAAAGTAATCGAGGAGCTTAATTACAAAAAAAAAAAGGTTTCTGTAAGCTGTTACTTGGGCACATCAACTAATTTATTATTTATTTTTCTTAAACTCCAGCCGTAGGATTTTTTGTATTATTTTATTAATCTTTGTAAAGGTCACTGCATCCCTCTTGCAATATTAGTATTACTAATACTATTATTATTGTCATTATTATTATTAATAATAATAATAATAATAATAATAATAATAATAATAATAATAATAATAATGTATGTACTGTATTTAGCAGAGACCATGCATTAATGTTTTGTCCTGTATACAGACATGATTAGAGACAGAGTTCTGGTTTTATTTCTAACGATTTTATCCCCCTTGTCTTTCACTTTATGTAAAAAAAAAAAAGCACTTTCCCGAATATATTTTAAATCACAATTTACCATAGAGCAACCATTAGGCATGGTAATAATGATGACATCTCTTCAGTCATTTTGCAGCCAAAACATTATTTTGTTTTGTGAATTGTTGCCAGACAGTGATCATGGATGTAAGTAAAAGAGGACGTTTACACCATCTCCTTAGTTATTTTATACATTGACCGCTGAGCTGGTAAATCTACACATTTATCAGTTAATCTATAGATTTACCAATTTTACACATGAACAGTAACACACACATATATATACGTTCATGTCATTGAATTGTAAATGGCTGTAAACCATTATGTAGGTGTGCACCTTTAGGTTAAATATACTGATACAAACCAAATTAATTCCATGGGCATTCACTGAAATTATTAGTTTGAAATGCAGCCCATAATTCTTATCCCCTTGTCACGGGGGGTTTGCATTCCATGCATCTGACTGTCATTCAGACACGTTTTACTGCTCTAGCACATACTGTAGTGAATTCTATAGGAAATCTTCAGCCAGTGTTCTACTTCATGGCCTGTGTTCATTCAGAACGGAGGTCTTTAATTTGAACAAAAATCACATGAAGTTTTAAACTGGAGCTGTTATTGAAGAGAATGCCCAGTTTGGGAATGAATGGGTGCTTAAAACACATAAGTATAACCATGAGGTTACATGCAGCAGGCAGTCATGAAAGATAGTTCAGTGACCTGTTTATGTACAAAAACAACTAGACTAGTTTCTGATCCCCTAAATTTAAGATCAAGAGATACAAGGGTCTACTGAAATGATCTAAACGCTGCCCAATCGAAACACCACCAGCACCACCACCACTTCCATCTGAAGAAATGAGAGCAGCCCTGGAATTGTGCTTTGTTTCTTTAATGGACCTCATACAGTCGTAGTCTAATATCATACTGTGTGTGCACTTAACAAACACCAGTTTTAATCGCAGCCAAATGAAGGTCCTTGGCCTCGATGCACTCATGGCTCAGTGCTTTGTCTGCCGTCGTGTGTGTTTGTAAATTCTTCAGTATTAATCACTCTGCTGTGTTTTGAGACCTGGGCTGTCTCTTCTCATGGCTGAATCAAATGTGTCGGTATTTGATGCGGAGAGATAAGGTGTCTTTCTCAGCCCTGCACCCTGCCCCAGTTTCTGAAGGTTGCTGACACACACTGATTAAAATGCCTGCCTTGCAGCCTTTGGGTCGCCTAATTCTGTGGAAGAGTGGCTTTCATATTAACCGATAGAAGGTTTCTTCTGTACATAGATACATGCTGCAGGTTTCCTTTGGGGTGCTTTCAGCATTCGGGATGTGTTACCCCCAAACAGTCTTGTTTTACCTGTGGAGGCAGCACATGTATTAAAGAGGACTTTTGCATTTTGTCCCTGGAGGCCTGTGTTTGAATTCACCTCGGGCCGGAATTGAAAGCGAACCTCAGTGAGCAGTAGTCCACATCACAAAACCACCAGTCACGCCTACGTCTTTCAAATACATTTCTTTTAACATTACATTTATTTATTTTAATGAATACTATTGTTCATTCAGTTGAAGGTACACACAGTCTTGAATTATAGGCATTGTGAAGACAGTGGGGCTGGGCTCCAGTAATATAACACTGTCAATGATGTAAAGAGATACTGCATTACGAGTGCCTACGTAGGCTTTATCACAGTTGTGTATGTGAGGTCTTGATGTTATCACGGGACAGCGTGTTACTATGACAAGCCAAAGTGATTTCTTAGAAATCACACATTTTCAGATGAACGTCTTGCATCCCTAGCCACTGATAAAGCCTCCAGATAGACAACAAATGGAATTTTATTTTTTGCAATATATATATATATATATACAGACGTGCTCAAATTTGATGGTACCCCTCCACAAAAAACGAGGAATGCACAATTTTCTCTGAAATAAATTGAAACTGACAAAAGTAATTGGCATCCACCATTGTTTATTCCATATTTAATAGAAATCAGACTTTGCTTTTGATTTTTTATTCAACATAATATTGTAAATAAGAAAACAAATGAAAATGGCATGGACAAAAATGATGGGACCGCTAACCTAATATTTTGTTGCATAACCTTTAGAGGCAATCACTGCAATCAAACGTTTTCTGTAGCTCTCAATGAGACTTCTGCACCTGTTAACAGGTAGTTTGGCCCACTCTTCCTGAGCAAACTGCTCCAGCTGTCTCAGGTTTGATGGGTGCCTTCTCCAGACTGCAAGTTTCAGCTCTTTCCATAGATGTTCGATAGGATTCAGATCAGGACTCATAGAAGGCCACTTCAGAATAGTCCAATGTTTTGTTCTTCTCCATTCTTGGGTGCTTTTAGCTGTGTGTTTGAGGTCATTATCCTGTTGGAGGACCCATGACCTGCAACTGAGACAGAGCTTTCTGACACTGGGCAGTACGTTTCGCTCCAGAATGCCTTGATAGTCTTGAGATTTCATTGTGCCCTGCACAGATTCAAGGCACCCTGTGCCAGGCGCAGCAAAGCAGCCCCAAAACATAACCGAGCCTCCTCCATGTTTCACTGTAGGTATGGTGTTCTTTTCTTTGAAAGCTTCATTTTTTCGTCTGTGAACATAGAGCTGATGTGACTTGCCAAAAAGCTCCATTTTTGACTCATCTCCCAGAAGGATTGTGGCTTGTCAATATGCATTTTAGCAAATTCCAGTCTGGCTTTTTTATGTTTTTCTTTCAAAAGTGGAGTCCTCCTGGGTCTTCTTCCATGGAGCCCACTTTCACTCAAAAAGCGACGGATGGTGCGATCAGAAACTGACGTACCTTCACCTTGGAGTTCAGCTTGTATCTCTTTGGCAGTTATCCTTGGTTCTTTTTCTACCATTCGCACTATCCTTCTGTTCACTCTGGGGTCGATTTTCCTCTTGCGGCCGCGCCCAGGAAGGTTGGCTCCAGTTCCATGGACCTTAAACTTCTTAATAATATTTGCAACTGTTGTCACAGGAACATCAAGCTGCTTGGAGATGGTCTTGTAGCCTTTACCTTTACCATGCTTGTCTATTATTTTCTTTCTGATCTCCTCAGACAACTCTCTCCTTTGCTTTCTCTGGTCCATGTTCAGTGTGGTGCACACAATGATACCAAACAGCACAGTGACTACTTTTCTCCATTTAAATAGGCTGAATGACTGATTACAAGATTGGAGACATGTGTGATACTAATTAAAGAAACGAATTAGTTTGAAATATCACTATAATCCAATTATTTATTATCATTTCTAAGGGGTACCAACAAATGTGTCCAGGCCATTTTAGAATATCTTTGTAGAATAAGCAATAATTCATCTCTTTTCACAGCTTCTTTGCTTTATTCTATGACATACCAAAGGCATGCAAGTATACATGATAAAATAGCTTTTAATTTCATCACTTTTCAGGAGGAATGAAGCATTATTTCAATGAGCTGTAAGGGTACCAACAAATTTGAGCACGTCTATATATATATATATATATATATATATATATATATATATATATAATTATAGAGCTAATTTATATATATATATTTATATATCTGTGATGTTTAATGAAGTAAGACATTTTTGGGACAATTTCATCATAAATGTTGTGTAACATGCTGTGACAGGAACGGCTGAGTGGTCTGACGTCACGGCAGAAGCAGGGACAACAAAAACAAAAAGGTATTGTGCAGTGGCGCGGGCGCCGTTTTATTTAATGAATTCAAAAAATTAAATAAAATATTTAAACAGAAAACAGTCGCTCACAGAGCAAAATAAATAGTTAAACAAAACAAAATCACGAACACAAAATAATAACTGCAACACAGGTCAGGCTGGGCAGATTGCCTTCACTGTTCCTATGTTTACTTTCTCTCTCGTTTCTCCGTCACTCCTCTCGCACACTCTCCTTATGACACCCACCCCGAACTAGAGAGCTGCAGGCTTTTATTAAGGTGAACCATCTCCCAATTAGCAACAAAATTAATCCCGTAATTAATTCGGGAGATGGTTCACCTTCTGCACGAGTTTATTAATTATTACTCCTGGCAGAGGACGAGCACCGATCTCGCCTCTGCCAGGACACGTTTTAAAAATAAACGAAACAATAACAAACATACGGCGCTCGCCGTCATGCATACAACAATCAAAATAAACAAACACAAAATAACACAGGAGCGGAGGGGGAACCCTCGTTCTAAAAATAAACAAATCAATGTACAGGGCTGCTCGCCCTGTTACATATCCCCCCCCTTGTGCAAAGCACACATGGCCCAACGGCCACCTTCCCCCTCAGTCTCATAGTCCCGGAAGAGGGGAAAGCCCAGTGTCCATGGGGGTGGCCAGGGTGGGATGTCCTCCACCCCCCAATTCTTCATGGCCGGCAGCTCCCTCTTCCGGGGCTCCCGCCACACTCTCTCCTGCCGCGAAATTGCGGCTGGGGGAGCTGGTCTCCTGACCTTCCCCCTCCTCTTCATGGCCAGCAGTTCCCCTCCGTGGGGCTCTGACCACACAAACTCCTGCCGCGAAAGTGCGGCTGGGGGAGCTGGTCTCCTGACCTCCCCCCCCTTCTTCATAGCCGGCAGTTCCCCTCCGTGGGGCTCCGACCACACAATATCCTGCCGCGATAGTGCGGCTGGGGGAGCTGGTCTCCTGACCTCCCCCCCTTTCTTGATGGCCGGCAGCTCCCCTCCGTGGGGCTCCGACCACATGACCTCTGGCCGCGAAAGTGCGGCTGGGGGAGCTGGTCTCCTGACCTCCCCCCCTTTCTTGATGGCCGGCAGCTCCCCTCCGTGGGGCTCCGACCACAGTGTAGGGACCCCAGGTGAAGCAGGATCCCTGGCGATCCCAGGCGACGGCAGCGGACCCTCGGGAGGCGACGGCAGCGGCAGCGGACCCTCGGGAGGCGACGGCAGCGGCAGCGGACCCTCGGGAGGCGACGGCAGCGGACCCTCGGGAGGCGACGGCAGCGGACCCTCGGGAGGTGACGCAGGACCGGCAGCAACCCTAGGAGACGCAAGGGAGACACAGGCGACCCAAGGCGATGCTGACGGCGGGAGGGGAGCCCCTGGCCATGAAGGCGGCAGCAGGAGCTCCACTTCTCCCAATGGTGGTGGTGGTGGAGGTAGAGGTAGCTCCTGCTCCTCTCCTCTTGACAGTAAAGGTGGCAGGGGCTCCTCCTCTTCTGGCGGCCAAGGCGGCAGGGCTTCCTCCCCTTCAGGCGGCCAAGGCGGCAGGGCTTCCTCCCCTTCAGGCGGCCAAGGCGGCAGGGCTTCCTCCCCTTCAGGCGGCCAAGGCGGCAGGGCTTCCTCCCCTTCAGGCGGCCAAGGCGGCAGGGCTTCCTCCCCTTCAGGCGGCCAAGGCGGCAGGGCTTCCTCCCCTTCAGGCGGCCAAGGCGGCAGGGCTTCCTCCCCTTCAGGCGGCCAAGGCGGCAGGGCTTCCTCCCCTTCAGGCTGCGAAGGCGGCAGGGCTTCCTCCCCTTCAGGCTGCGAAGGCGGCAGGGCTTCCTCCCCTTCAGGCTGCGAAGGCGGCAGGGCTTCCTCCCCTTCAGGCTGCGAAGGCGGCAGGGCTTCCTCCCCTTCAGGCTGCGAAGGCGGCAGGGCTTCCTCCCCTTCAGGCTGCGAAGGCGGCTCCTCCCCTTCTGGCAGAGAAGGCGGCTCCTCCCCTTCTGGCAGCGAAGGCGGCTCCTCCCCTTCTGGCAGCGAAGGCAGCTCCTCCCCTTCTGGCAGCGAAGGCGGCTCCTCCCCTTCTGGCAGCGACAGGGAAACCAGCAGGCATGTTCCCTCTGCTGGTTGTGGTGGAAGCGGAACCAGCAGGCATGCTCCCTCTGCTGGTGGTGGTGGTGGGAGCAACATGTCGTCCTCCCACGGAGACGGAGGTGGCACCAGCAGGTATGCTCCCTCTGCTGGTGGTGGGAGCGACACGTCGTCCTCCCACGACGGTGGAGGTGGAACCAGCAGGAATGCTCCCTCTGCTGGCGGAGGTGGGAGCGACACACAGTCCTCCCATGGAGACGGAGGTGGAACCAGCAGGCATGCTCCCTCTGCTGGCGGAGGTGGGAGCGACTCACAGTCCTCCCACGGCGGTGGAGGTGGAACCAGCAGGAATGCTCCCTCTGCTGGCGGAGGTGGGAGCGACTCACAGTCCTCCCACGGCGGTGGAGGTGGAACCAGCAGGAATGCTCCCTCTGCTGGCGGAGGTGGGAGCAACTCATAGTCCTCCCAGGGCGGTGGAGGTGGACCCAGCAGGAACTCTCCCTCTGCTGGCAGGTACCTGGGCTGTGGACCTTCGGCCTTCCCCTTCTTGGGCCGTGGACGCACCGACTCCGCCCTCTTGGGCCGTGGCCGCACCGACTCCCCCCTCTTGGGCCGTGGACGCACCGACTCCCCCCTCTTGGGCCGTGGACGCACCGACTCCTCCCTTTTAGGCGCAGGACGTTCGGGCTCCTCCCTTTTAGGCGCAGGACGTTCGGGCTCCTCCCACTCAGGCGCAGGACGTTCGGGCTCCTCCCACTCAGGCGCAGGACGCACCAACTCCTCCCTCTTGTCTCCCCTCCAGCAGCTGTAATCCCAGTCTTCAGGGAGGGGGCAATTAACTGGGAAATGCCCCCGCTCCCCACAGATGCAGCAACAACTCAGCTGGCTTATGCTATGGAGGAGGGCTTCCCAGCTCATCTCCTCCTGTGCCTGCTGTTGTTGCTGCAGCGGCTGCTGTCTCCTCATCCTCCTTCTTCCTCCCATCTTCCTTCCTCCCATCCTCCTCTTCACTCCTTTTCTCCACACACAAAAACGAAAAAAAAACGAAAAAACCTGCAGTACCCTCTTCTGCCTGCGTCCTGGAGGCGCTGCAATCCCACGCAGGACACCACGTGTGACAGGAACGGCTGAGTGGTCTGACGTCACGGCAGAAGCAGGGACAACAAAAACAAAAAGGTATTGTGCAGTGGCGCGGGCGCCGTTTTATTTAATGAATTCAAAAAAATTAAATAAAATATTTAAACAGAAAACAGTCGCTCACAGAGCAAAATAAATAGTTAAACAAAACAAAATCACGAACACAAAATAATAACTGCAACACAGGTCAGGCTGGGCAGATTGCCTTCACTGTTCCTATGTTTACTTTCTCTCTCGTTTCTCCGTCACTCCTCTCGCACACTCTCCTTATGACACCCACCCCGAACTAGAGAGCTGCAGGCTTTTATTAAGGTGAACCATCTCCCAATTAGCAACAAAATTAATCCCGTAATTAATTCGGGAGATGGTTCACCTTCTGCACGAGTTTATTAATTATTACTCCTGGCAGAGGACGAGCACCGATCTCGCCTCTGCCAGGACACGTTTTAAAAATAAACGAAACAATAACAAACATACGGCGCTCGCCGTCATGCATACAACAATCAAAATAAACAAACACAAAATAACACAGGAGCGGAGGGGGAACCCTCGTTCTAAAAATAAACAAATCAATGTACAGGGCTGCTCGCCCTGTTACACATGCCAATACAATTTTATTCAGTTTTGACATCGAGACAAATATAAACACAAAAATAAAACTTATATTTCTTTGGTACTCCATTGTAAAGTTATGGCGATGCAATAACTGTAAGTAAACCTCATATGTTTTTTTATTCCCCATTCTCCTGCAGAGAGAAATATAAAATATGTATGTGTTTAGGTAAAAGTGGCCTAGCAAAAAAGAGTGTATTCAACTTTAGAATCATTTTCGATTAACAATGCTGTAATTTTTAATAGTAATTACATAATACATAATGTAATTATTTTTTGGGCTGTAAAGTGGCAAAAATGTCATAGATAAAGAATACGTCATCTTAAGTAAATCTGAAATCAATACACTTGCCAAAAACCAATAGGCTAACCTTAAAGCAATTTCCACGATTTGTCAAACCATCCCTGCATAGTTTTGTGCGTACGGACGTGTGTTCGGTGGCACAGAACAGCTGCCGTTTGAGACTTTGTTGTGGTTGACAGTCTTTGATAATACTAGCCAACCCAACTCGGCACAGTCAGAATCTGCGGATCAACCCTAACACTTCACTTTCTCTGAATAACCCTCTTCATCTTTTCAAAACACCTTTAACCCCAAGACCCATCGCCGGTTTCAAATTCAGCGAAAAAAAAAAAGAAAAAAAAGCTTCAAAGGAACATGAGATGTGGCTTCTGATCTTGACCTACTGAAAACGGCAAACTGTGAAGCAGATGATGATAAAAATGCTCAACATTTAATCTAAACTGAGAGAGCTCAGATACTGAAGTCATTCAGTACATTATTCATGTGCTTTGTTGTTGCTATAATAAAGTGAATTAAGCCGTGAATTGCAGTGTTGGGCAAACACCCTACTAGTGTCATTACCTTCTGCATTGCCTTTTGTGTTGCACTGTTTAGAAATGTGTTGGTTGTACTGTTGCATTGAGCTGGTCCCTAGATTGTGATTCTTTGGGAGTTTGACACAATCAATAGGTCTAAAGAGTAGAATTGAGTTCACTGCAATCAGCACACATATTTGTAGACATGGAAGCCCCACTGACATTATTCAAGCTGACTAGATTCCGTGCATTGCTAAGGTACACATTTTGTCATAGCTGAATTCCCTTTAAACTGAAAGAGGCAGTACACTGCGCCTTCCGATGGGAACCGGGTCGCCGGTACTTCCCGCTATCATTCCAATGACTCCCAGCTCTGGGATTGCTCTGTGCTTTTAAGAGTGACCTCATGAGGGACATCAAAGCGATGGGCAGACCTCAGCGCTGCAGGGAGCGCTCACATAGAGCCCAGTGTTTGGCTTTGCTTTCGCAGAGACTCTTGGTTCAAATGTCACCAGTGCGTCTTTCCTTTGAACCCCCGGATTATGAGACATGAGGAATGCTTAGAGCTGGCCTGACCTGCCCCTGTTGTTTTAAGAAGGGCCGAGCCTCTCTCTGTAATTTAGGGAAGTCACAAGCTATTAAAGACGAAAGAAAAGAAGAGCTGCACAATGAAACTCGGGTGGCCAACTTTTAAAATGAGGTTGACAGCTATGTTTGGATGGCATGGAAGCTATCACTTCTCCTTCTGTTAAAAAGAAAAAGATGAGTGAATAATAATATCCATATTAATGTAAATGCCGGTGTACAAAAGTAGGGAAGATTCCTCAAGGAATCTTCCTCACAGACATTCCCAAGGAAATGTGATTTATTTGGTTTCCTAATCTCCCAGTGACAGCAGTACTGCCCTTGTGCGTACTGTGCAGTGTGGTTCTACATGTAGCTCCTTCAAACCAAGGGTGTTGGTTCCCGTCACAATCTAAGAGTTGCTTAAAAATTGGGAGTCTTTTTCTCACTTACAAATCAATGCAATTAACCTTTTATGACTAAAAACAAAACTTTGTCTAAATCCTGGAAGTGTTACACAATGCTGGGGAATCCCCAGTTGCATGTGTGATTTGTTTGTTTAGCAAAATTAAATTTGAAAGTGTCTAAACACTGTGGGTGCCTTTGGCGCTTCAATGCAACAATAAGATTTGTGCCGATATCGTTGTGGAGTGACAACATGTCGATGCGTCTGTGTTGCTTTGAAAAAATCATACTGATCGCTCCTGTAATGTTTTGCAGGATGCATGTTGCTAACATTCGTGTTCCTTCAGTATAAAGATATCAATTTGTGTGTGTTTAGTGTAACACTGAAAATGATTGAGGAGCACTAGAGCTTTAAGGGAATGCTCACTTTGGAATTCTGTAAGTTAACAGTATGTTAACAGCTAGCTTGTGTTGTCAGCTACAGTCTTTGTAGGCTGATGATTTAGTTGTTAACAAAACTTGCTTAGCCAAGCCCGTATAACACAAGCTTTACTTTTTTGTTTTTATTGACAACTAAGGTATTTTATCTGCAGGTAGATGAATTTAACTGAGTAAAAAAACCAAAACAAAAAAACAGTCTACAACATGTTTTTAAGCTTGATTCAGTACTGGAATGCAGCCCCATTGTGTGCTCTGACATGTAAGTGATGTTGAGTGAGATGATATTTCAGAGGCTGTCATTCTGAGTTAATAGGGAGTTCAGAATTGTATCAAGGGTTCACATAACCAGTCAACTTTGAAAAACGAGTGGGTGAAAGTATTCAAAACATTAATGACCAGGAGAAGGCTAGTTTGAATCGATTAGGAAATATACAACAGTGCTTTTATTTTAAGAAGGGCGGAGTAATCTTAGATTTCTAGTATACAGCTTTTTTTTTTAAACTGATAAGTATAAGAATGCGTGACTGCATTCTTACCTAGCCTTCTCTCTTATGTGTGCCTTTCAGTTTGTACATCCTGTGGTTAAATGTTTTGTGTGAGAGAGAGTGTGTGTGTGTGTGTGTGTGTGTGTATATATATTACACACATATGTATAAATAAGTAAATACTCGTTTATTTAAGAATTATAAGGGGAGTGGCTGCATTATACTTGGTAAGCAATGTGCATTGAGTTCTTTAATTGTATTTTAGCAAATAATATGTTTTACCTTATATTAGAATCAGGGGTTTTATGGAGGCTGTCTGTCAATCTTTCACAGATATACTAGCTTCAATTTTGTATTAATACTTCAAGGATGGAGATAAGTCTCCTAGTGCATAGCTGTTTGATCCATTCCTGGTTTTACTGTGAGTTTTATAACATATACACTATGGCTAATCAAGCTCGTAGTAAAACCTGGAATGGGTGAAACTGCTATGCAATGGGAGTCTTATTCTCGTCCCTGTAGTTGAGTACAGTACACTACCATGCAGATGTTATGTTTCCAGCAGAAGGCACTGTCTGGTTTGAACTGTCTCAGCAGGTACCTGTCAAAGACAGTGCTGGCACACAGAAGCTCGGTTACTGCAAGCTCGGTGGATTAGGACACTGGTCTTACATTACATTGTGATGTCATGGGCACTCTCTGCCGGCACTGTTCTGCACAGAGCTACAGGGAATTACATAGAAGTTAAATAGAAATATCCTTCAGTAAAAGGGATGAGGTTGGGGATTTGTTTAGAATTTGGGTACTTTTGAACCAGTTAAAAAGCACACGTTTAGAAAAGTTCCTTGTTCTTTTGTTCAGTAGCACGAATGAATGACTTTAACCCTTTTTTGTGTTGAAACTGCAAAACCAGGCAAACACACAGCACACATGTTTCTGGATCATGTAGCTAATACGGTAAATGGACATCGTTACTGTTGTTTCTTTTTATTTTCTAAAGAATGGGATGCTGCTTTTTCTTTAAGAGTCGCTACTCGGTAAACTCGTACAGTAGGTGCCATTTCCGGCAATGTTTTCCATGTCAGGATATGAGCTGATAAGATAAGCGTTTCAGTACCTGTGGCTAGAATTGTACTGTCAGGTTGCATGTTAACGGATAGTGTTGTAGAGTTCCAGCAGCCCCCTTTAGGACTGCATAGGAGTAACTGCTTTGGAGTTAAGAGGGGGTCATTTGCATCAGATTTGATGTCATATTCACATGCAAAGCCTGTTCCAATTATTAACTGTCAAAGTATCATATATGAAAGCAGGGTTGCGTAAGCAGTTATTAATATTTAATGCCCTATTAACAGTGTTTATTTAATGATTTTTCTTATTTGTTTTTTGCATTGCAAAGAGTGCTGTCCCAGGTGGCAGATTCTCGTGCACATAATGTCCAGCACTGTGTGCTTCTGAATGAAACCAAACAAACAAAGGGTTTCAAATGTATGTTAAACATTTAAAACAACGTCTTGTTCAATGTCTGTCTGCTGGACTAAGTTCCGCTAGTTTATTAACTCTGAAACGTACTGCTGGAAGACATCGCCCACGTTAAATGAGTATTCATTAACTAGTGTTGCATTTTCAGTGATCTCATTATTCTTTAGTATGGGCAGTCCACTCTGGCACCCGCAGGCTCAGCTTATGGCTGAGTTGTGGGGCTGCAGTTAGTTTGCCCATGAGGTGAAGAGGTTAAAGTTGACCTGCTTGGTGGTTGGAAGCCGGATGAATAGAGCACTTTAATGAAGTTTAGACAAGGCAGCGCTTCGATCATTCATTTTCCACAACATGGCTGATTGTTTTAGAGCTCCTGTGTAATCATAGTAGCTTATTTTTATACTAGTATTGAGATGAACACTTTTAATGTTCAAATGTTGTTCATTTTAAGTATCAGAATAAAAAGCATTGTATTACTGTAGAAATTGTATGCTTTTAAAATACAAAAGCAGATAGGCACCCCTGAACATACTAATAAGAACGATGCGGTGTAAGAGTCACAGGAATGTCTTAGAAATTAATGCAACAGTGACCCCTGACTGAACCTGTGACCCAGGTCGTATTATGAGCACAAGCCCACCCGTTCTTAGGAACCAGCACTATAGGGTTTGTTCTGTATGTAATTGCGAGATGCTAAACTGCCACACTGCGTTGTTTTGAAGCACAGCAATTTGTGAGCTCTTGGGTAAAAAAGTGAATCGGTCCTGTGAGGGGCAGCACATTTGCACAAAAGTATGTGCTACATGTGTGTGGTTGGTCCTTTAGGCTGTATTCTTTCCAGATGTGTATAGTGTTCATTGTAAATATGCAGATGGCATTACCTACAGTAGTGTATCAGGATTGCTGTCTATGTTGGTTCTGTTATAGTACCACACAGAGGAGAAATCTATAGTCGTAACAGCTTGATTGTGTTTATTCTAGTTTTTTTAATAGTTTTTATCTGCCCTGTTCAAACAGAACTGAACTATGTGATACCTAAAACATAACCTGGTCTTTAATCCATAAGTAGACTCTTGATCTGGTTTTAACAGCATTCAAGGGACTGACTTTTTGCATGTAAAGAGTGCAGTGTTGGGAACCTGGGGGGACAGGACAAGACATAAAACCCTTACTATGTAGGATTAACAAAAGGGTCACAGTCATAGCACTCTTCAGATGGTAGTGAACCACTTCCACTAATAATTCAACCCTTAAGTAGAGTCTCAAACACCGTCCTTGTATTGCACATAACTACAGACAAGTACTTTACAGGCTCATGTTCAGCCAAACTCCATGGCGCATATATATAATTTTCTTTCTTGGTATGTCTTCAGTTTTATTTGGAAGATGTGAGAGATCAGGTACAGGGTTTAATGGACTGGGTGGGGTGATGGCGGTGGAGCAACCTGTGGCTAAGCAGTCTTGTTTCACATCCCTACTTAGGTCAGCTTATCTCTTCATCAGACCGTTTGCTCGTCACAGATAGCAGCAAGCTAATCCACCAGCGACTCTCTCTTTTTTTTCAAAGTTCAGAGAAAGACATTTTTCTATTGTAAGCGTTTGAGGACTGAGAAAAGAAGAAAGAAAAACTTAAAAGGCTTATTAAAGAAAATCTGCCGCATGCATTTCTTTCAAGACCGAGCACCACGAAAATGTACAGTACAACACATGCTTGTTGTATGTAACTGCATCTGCACTGAAAAAACAGGACTGTTTACAGATTATTTAATTAATTATTTAATCAGTAAATTAATCAAGCACAATGTTGATAATCATGAAACACTCGTAAAAACCAATGTAAAAGGGGTCCACTATTTCCAGTTGCATTTCTCACTGTTATAAAAACAGTAATTTATTACAGCACATTGCCCAAGGTTTCTTCAGTCTGTCTGTGCTGTTCTACAATTAACTACAGTGTTTAAGTTTTCTCAGTTTCACCTGGACGTGCTTTCCAGTCATTTGACAGTGAGTAGTCCTATGTGGCTTCTTACTGTCATTAGAATTGTATTTGGTGTTTTTTTTTCCTTTGAGAACCAAATTGTTTAAAGACATCATGAGTGGACTCTGAATGATGGAGACCATCCATGATGTTTATAATAATTCATTTAAAAAGAATATGTTTTCCTGAATTCCCCCCCTCCCATTCCTAGCTGCAAAACAGTTAATGTTCTCCAGGTAATGGAAGTACCAGTGCTAGGGACACTTCAGAATAGGGCAGCGGAGAGCGAGGTTTAAAAACGCAGAGAGTCTTTTTCGGTTTTCACTTGAATAAGTCTGCTCATTGTTCAAGTTGCAAGGGGTAGTTTGAGAGGATGTCGGCTGAGCTGCATGTGCAAAACAAGCAATAAAAAGGCTATTGATCCTGGGCCTGGCTGAGGCGTGAGAGTGGAGAAGGGTAGTCCTGTATGAGGTGTGACTGGCCTGGAATATTAATGCTGAGCAGAGGGAATGACAAAGACAGCACTGTGTGTGTGTGTGTGTGTGTGTGTGCGTGAGCCTGCCTGCAGCTGTGACTCAGCGAGGACAGACACAGCTGCAAGCTCACACACTGCACACTGTAGGAAGGGGTTTCCTGGCCCCCCAGGGCCTCAGCGAGCGGGCCCTCATGATGAAGCCAGGCCGTGTTCCTGTGGCGTGGTAGCATCTGCATTCCCTGTGCTGACAGAGAAAGCCTTATTTTTTTGTGTGGAACGCTTAACTTGACTGAACATTTGATGTATGTATTACAGTGTAGAGGAAATTTGAATTTCACAGAAACAGTCCGTGTGGCCTAGTCTGTCGTTTGCTGTGTCTGCAGGAGTCCACTATATATTACTCCTGTTTTTATTAACATAATGTTTCTTTTTTATTACAGATATTTCATTGCTTAGACTTAAGACTTTAGAGAGATGACGGACTGTGGAAATGGAGGTTAATCTATAGCATCATTATTAAAAAGGAAAAATAGAATACTCTGCATAAGGCAATGTGGTGAAGCCCAGCCCCCCTCCCCTGCCTTCAAGGAGAGAGGAGCTGTACTCTGTATTTTGTTTAGTATCACCTTGAAGTCACAGGAAGTTCAGAAGAATAATTCTAGTTCCTATATAGGTCAGCCAGTTTGCACTTGACTGGTTGATGTGCTCAAGGTTTTTCCCCTTTACCTAGTTGTGAAGTGAAATATGTTGTTTTTATAAACTCACTAACGACAAGCAACCCCTTTCATTTTCTGCGTATTTGATCTCAGAAATGCGAACATGTGTTCCTGGATAATGCGTTGGATAGATAGTATACTAAGGTCACAGGTTTTATTGCAGTTTCAGCATCACTTTTATGTTTTGTTTAGGTTACTTTATCAGTTTACAGATCTCCTGCTTCCATTTTCAGAATATCTTTGCAACAGAGCATGAACTTCATTACATTTGTTGTGTGTGTGCGTGCGTGCGTGTGCGTGCGTACGTGTGTGTGTGTGTGTGCGTGTGTGTGCTGATGCCGTGGATCCATGAAACAAAATTAATTCAGATGTTAAAATTGAAGTGCTTACCGTAACTGAAGCTCATTAGAACCAACTGCATCAGCTGGTTTGGCAAACATTCCGAGGTTCTATTAATTCTTTGCATGTGTTGCAGAGTCTAACTCTGTTTCCATGTTCCATCAGCAGAATCTTAACAAACAAACAAACAAAAAAAGAATGCATTTTTAACAATTGGTATAGCACGGGCTGCTGTATCGTACTGTAGCAGTGTGTTGTATAGTTTTGGTTTCTTTGCAGCTTCCTTTAATTTGACTTATTAATGATGATGGTGGTCTAGCGGTGTGACGCTGGCCTCATTCACAGAAATACAGTATGCTGAAAACATAAGCGAATGTGCTGTAAATAGTTGTTAACTGGCTGTATCCCTGTATAATTACTGTATGACTTGCTTCCGTATAAGATACTGAAAACAAATTAGTTGGGGTAGCCGACTTGACTCACAAGTTAAAGCATTGTGCAGAGAACTTAGATGACCTAAAACTGCGCATAATTACGTCCCAGTTGCTGACACGTTTTATAAAGTAATAGCTGCTCAAGAAAGCTGTTTTATTGCCCTGTTTGAGAGTCTGAGGCTTGCTGTAGCAGCGGTTATTAATAGTCACTGTGGAAGTGAGAGATCAGCTCTTTTATCATGTGTTTCTCGAAAGGGTTCTGACAGAGCGACGGCTGACGTGGGAGCGTCATAGTGAAAGCCAGCCTTGGCAATGTAAACTCACAGCACGTGCTGGAGCAAGCTCTCCTATTGCTTCACACTATGAAGTGAACAACCAGCCAGGCTAACCTGAGGCTGTCTGCCAAGTCAACCCATGACACAGTGCTGCAGTGCATCTGTGACAAGTTCACACGTAGTGAGCTGTACATGGCAGCAATGTGCTATACATCAGGCTGTTTAATTACAGCTGTGGCCAAAAGCTTTGCATCACCCTGTAGAATTAACTAATGAAACCTGCTGAATAATGTTAACATATTGAATTGCATACCGCTTTGTAGTTGTCCATATACGTATCAAAAAACTGACAAAAATGGAAAAATTTGATATTTCAAAATCTAACATGAAATACTGTACCACTATTATGGCTTCTGGTAGACTTTTGCAATATAATTTTGTAGTTTCTTTGATTACATGATGTTAATAAAAGATAAATAAATGATGTTCATATATCAATTTTTTTAATTATGTCTCAATCATAAAATTCTAGGTGAAACTTTTGACCATCGCTTTAGCTGGACAGCTGATAACAAACTTCTAAAAGACAGTTTTATCATTAGAGGGTTCAGTGTCTACTTCATAGTCCAGGAAAAGCTTTGTAAATGAGAAGGTGAACTGTCTACTGTCTACACCTTTTATTTAAATTTATTTCTGCTACTAAACGTTTAAAAGAAACTCATTCATTGTCTTGGTTGTTGCTTAAGCAGTGTATTCTACAACATTCAGTATTTCTTTAAGGTGGGGCACTGTTTTGTGGATAAAGTAGGCTAAGGGTTTATAATTTACTGCAATAAGTGTACACAAATATCTATAAACACGTACTGTGTATTAATAACTTTAAAAACTTGTTTTACAAGAGTAAGCTGTTCAAATCTTGCATGAATAAATCTGATACAAGCAGTCTTACCAATGAGCTGCTTGTTACCCCCTGTTTAATATAGCAGCCCATCATTGTTCCGGAAGCTATGAAATTGGAAATAAATGAAACAGTTCCTTGGTGACTGAATAGAGACTGACTAGAGTTTGTCAGCGAGCTTGCTACTGAGGAGTGTCTTGTGATACCTTTAGCCCTTTTCTCACCCCTGCCATTGCGTTCAGATGGAGAAACCAGCTGTTGGGAAGCAATCAGGTCAGAGCTGACGTTAGTCAAACAAGTATTTAATCTGGTGGCTGTTGCATGTGATATATGAATACAGGTCAATGCACAACATTTTATCATGACATCACTAAACAAAGGCAGATACATTCACACTGAAACCCTATGCAAAGAAATATATCAAGCATTATCGCTCAGGTCTGATCGGTCAATGTTGATTTCAACCAACGATTCTCTCACTGGTGCAAAAAAAGTCTGTCAGTAATGTTGGGATGAACACACACACACACATCTGTGATATTGAGATAGAGAAGGGCTCACATACATATTGCCCGTCATTCCGATCCACCTCCCTTAGCCAAGAAAGAATTGGCATTACTTTGCATTACAGCCACTTTCCAGCAGCACTGGAAACGGTACAAAGGCGAACATTGTCCAATGCAAACACATGGTATTTGCATGATTATATTACGTTCAGGGTTTAATATGTATTTATCTAGCAGCATCAAACAGTTCTAGGACAGTGTCTTTTCTTACCGGGGATCTTTTGCATCCAGATTTGTAATGGATTGGGGATAACAGGGTTTTTCTCATGGATTGGGTACCAGAGTGGCGTGTCAAGCTGGGGACCCAGGGACAGAGATATTCAGAGCTTCATTTGAGATGGTGCAAAGTAGCCTAGAGGTAAGTGACCCAGGCAGGAAACATCCTCGCTGTTTCGTTCTCCACACTATTAACAGAACTCCCCAGTGATCTGATGTGGTCTTGACCCAAAAAAAGACTGATCGTCTGTGGTCAATTATCAGGGACGATGGTTTACATGTTCCGCATTGTTCCAGGTTTCTCACGGTATTGTCAGGCTGTTACAGCTTTAACGTGAAGAGCTCATGTGGGTATGTGTGATGAAACTTGAGAATTTGAGGCAAATAGTACAGTACCTGCAGTGTTGTCTGTGCAGACTTTTTCCAGAAGTCCAGGTGTTACTGTAAGCTCGAAACAACTAATATAAAGAGCATGCCAAGGACACTGAAAGGTCATTCTATACAAAATCAGCACATTTTCCAAGCTATCAGAATATATTACCCAACTTCGCAGTTTCCTAACTGCATTATCTTCAGGGGTTTTTGCTGAACCCATGCAAGTGCATATAATATACTGTACTGTATATGCTGAAAATGTAGTGTTAAATAATTTACCTTCTTCAGGAGTACCATGGCACAGTTTAACAATGCCATGATGGCATAGGATGATTCTGCCAGTACCCCAGGCATCTCAATCTCTTACAGCACAATGGAACCATGCATGCATTGAGGCTGAATTATGAAATATGCAACTTGCATCAACATCTGATTTGTCATACTTGCCTCCATAACAGGGATGGAAATAAGACTCCCATTGCATAGCAGTTTGTTCCATTCCTGGTTTTACTATGGGTTTAATGAAACACACATGCACTTGTTACCTATACACTGGGGCTGATCAAGCTTGTATTAAAACCTGGAAAGGGTGAAACTGCTAAGCAATGGGATTCATATTTCCATCCCTGCATAACATGGACAACCCCCTTACCAAAACCTTGTGGTTTCATTTCTAATCAAGGCTGCTTTAGGGGGATTTTTCCATTTATTGTGGGTTCTTATGGTCAAGAGACCTAGACCAAGCTAGACCACCCACACCTGCTGTCCTTCTCTGCACAGAGAGGCCCCCGACCCAAGGAAAGGGATTTGACACTGAAATGGGCTCTTGAGAGGGACGATGTATAGGAATTCAAATAGTATTCCTCTTAAATCCTGGGCTTTTAATCTTGGCGCGTGTAAACAATTTACATGCTGCTCTGCGCTATGCAAACACATTACCCGCAAGGAGTAAACACCTGATGATAAAACAGTAAAAGTATTCCTTCCTATCCTGCTGCAGTGCCGGCATGCCCCGATAAACAGTCTTGCAGACTGTGTGCAGCCAGGCCACAGAAAGCCACAAGGGAAACTCCTGTGAGGCTATGCTCCAGTGTGCACAGCCTGTGGAGTTTCTTTGCGGTTTACCCATGACCTATGCTATGTGTGTACCATAGTTTACCATGTCCTTTATTATGATTTATCATACAACACTGCGCTTTACCATGTTTGTTAAGCTTTCTTACGCTCTTACTCTGGAAAGCTTTATACGGGAGCTGCCGATTTACAAGGAGTATTCGTTCATCTGTTCTACTTAAATGCAAGGTTTTCAGGCTCGGTTACATCAGTATTCACTGTATTTTGGAAAGTGTTCGCCTGGAACTTTGCCAAGGACATGTGTTCTAATGAGTTAGGGAACGTTCTATTCATGTTGATGATAGGAGAAAAGCGTTCAGGGTCGCCAACTGTCAGCCATCATTTACACCACCCACAAACATTGAATGAACAGCTTGTTGCAGTAAAAGCACTCACTCTATGTATGCAGACGTTCAAGCTCACAAACCCAGTCTAGTTGATGCTAGAGCAGGACTATACCTGAGTATTCGTATAAACCTCAGTAATTGAGCTTGAAGTCATTCAACTGTTCTGCCTTTTGTACCTTAAATAGCTTTGGTTAGGCTTCAGGTTGATCTAAAACCATTCTACCATACAAAACAAGTCACTACTTTCAATACAGTGCCTTCCTCTTTGAAACTGCAGCTCAACAGCAGAAGTTCCTCAGCGAAAGAACCGGACCCCACATTTACACTATCGGTTTTAAAATAAACCATTTCAATCCTTTATGTTGCTTGCTATTTCGTAGGAAATTCATTCAAGATGTGAATACTTTAAAGAGACGCTGACAAAGGCTTGACTATCCTGCTGAAATGGGAAGTGTTTCTTGGCTTCCTACTCTTTTGTTAAAGGAGATGTCAACTCAAATATTTGAAGTTATAACAACCTCTCGCCCACGACCACATGTGCCAATCCCCAGGGTTTTTAATGGAGCCCAGTTCCGGGGTTGGTGAGACGAGACCTCTTTCCTGCATTAATTGACTCATGTTTTTCTAAGGAAAGCCTTGTGGTCACACTTTAACACAGATGACCTGACATGACCATGTGGACCAGTGTGAATGGAGCAGCAGGCTGTCCTCAGGAGCTTCCATTTGATCTTAGTCAGCCAGTACTCATTTTTTTTTTTTTTTTTAATTTAGTCATCACCAATGGTTTTTTACCTAGGTTTTTCTCCCCAATTTGGAATGCCCAATTGTTATTTGTATCCTGGTTCACCACCGCGACTCGGGAAAAGGAGGCTGGAACACACGTCCTCAGAAAACGTGTTCCTACCAATCCTTCATTTTTCACACTGCAGATCCACAGTGAGGCCACCAGATCTATAGTGCCAGAGGACAAAACAGATCTGATGGCTCCACTGCAGAACCGCAAGTGCCCTATTGGCCACAGGGGTCGCTGGTGCGCTGTGAACCATGGATTCCCCTGCCAACCTAAGCCCTCCCTCCCCGGGTGGCGCTCGGCCAATTGTGCGCTGCTCCCTAGGAACCCCCGGTCATGGGCAGTGACATAACCTGGATTTGAACCTGCGATCTCCGGGCTATAGGGCGCATCCTGCACTCCACGCGGAGCGCTTTTACTGGATGAGCCACTCGGGAGCCCCCTAGCCAGCACTCATTTTTAAATTATAAAGAAGATATATTTGGAAAGATTTTTTTTTCTTTTCCTTTATTTGCAAAGCACTGTTCTTCTCATCAAACAGGATTATTATTTTAAATTGATTGCCAGCTAGGGACAACTTTGTTCCCTTGCCAACATGCGTTCTCAGTTTTAGCCTGCAAGCTTCTCCTCTTTCATGCAGGAGAGATATTCGAATAGCAGCTAACTCTGCTCCCAGGAATACCATAAAGAGACTCGGTTATAAAATTAGACAAAGTTCCTTTGCTCCCCAATGTTTAATTCAGTAAGATTTCCATAAGATTCAGACAGACAGAGACAGCCTCCCTTGGATAGCTGGCACCTTACCAAAGCCAAATGCATTATCAAGCAGCAGCAGGAACAACACCTTTATTGACAAAACTTCTCAGACCGGGACAGTCTTTTGAATTCTTTTGAGAACTCTGCAGCTGTAGTTTAGGTTTTTGCTTCCCTTTGCTTTGTTTGATCCGTGCCTGGCAATGGGGCAATACTGGCTTGGGTAGTCTCTGAATCTGGCACGTTATCCTCCTATTAGGTATCTAAAACCAATTCACCATATTTTTGTGATCAGACATTTTGTGGAAACAGAAACCTGTTTAAAACTGTCCCCTGGGACTGTCTAGGGCAGTTTCTCAAATGAGAGCACCATGGCCACATGCCTCCCACTGCTTCCCTTTGATACCTTCTATTGGCAAGTATAGTGATGGTGGTGGCACTCAATGACACCCAAAATATTAAGCACCAAAGCCCTATACAAACAGAATATCCACATGCAAAAGGTGATTACAGAATGAGATTACAGAGAAGGCTGGCCTAAATCAGAATGGGGAGATGGAGTAATAATCCATGGATGCCACTGGCTTTATCCATTCACGTAGCCTCTGAAAAAAAGGTGTTCTTTTCTAAAGGACAAGGAACCCAGAACCTGTAACCTGGCTCTTCCACCGCACTGACATGTGACACGGCAGTATCAGCACTTTACATCTCCCAGGGTTATCATCGGGCTGAGAGGCACACAGTCACGCTTCCTGTAACAAGAAAAAAAGCAAAAGCTTTTCCAGGAAAAGAGAGCCCACTACTTCAAAGTAGCTCTTTTTGTTTAATCATTATTTCGCTCTTTTTATCTTCACTGCGATCTGCTCAACGTTTTACAATACAAAAAAAAAATAGTGCACAAAAAAGGCCTGGATTGAATTAAAACTGCAATGGCATTTCGTCAAGCACTTAATCCTTTTCATCTTAGCTTTTCTGCACTGTGTGCTTGGTGCGGATACATGGTCTGAAAGAGTTACAGTACAATACATTCTAATACTTTTCATGCAATGCAATAAGCATGCTAGGTTTCTGTGGTCCTGGCCACTGATCGCTGGTGCACAATGGTGCTTCCTTGCAGGGTTGCTTGGCTGCTGGACTGGTGAATTTACAGTCCACCGTAAACTCGTGCCCCTCATGTGGCTCCCACATATTTACTGGTTCTCTGAGACCCAAGGGAGTCCTTCACTTCTAAACAGGTCTAAATAGGTTTCCATGGCCACCCAGACTGTAGACTGCATAAACTAAATTGGTGTGTGTGCATAATAGGCTTGTGTCTAACACATAATCTGTCAGGGTTTTTAATGGTCACGAGGGAATGCGTAACAGCGGAATTGCAAAGCCAGGGACAGTAAATCAGCATTAAGAGTGAGGCAGCAGCACATGAAGCCTGGCACATGGTGAAAGGAGCTCACGTCGAAGCTCTGCTCGGGCACAGGCAGGGCTTCACTGAGTGTTTTGGAACCCAGCCTCCAGCTGGATGCTCTCGAATAACGTTGGCGACCGCTGTTTGTTTTAATGCTGTGGTGTGAGGTTGCAGGCTTGGTGCAATTGAGAGGCTGCTGTCTCCACTATAATGTGCTAAAATATTGGGATAATATAATAATTTGTCCTTTTGGGATATGGTTATAAATTCTGCTTGTGGATCATATTATATGACTCTGGATGCATTTAGGATTCAAATGAGTCGTTTACGGTAGTGTATTCACCAGATCAAACCTACCCTAATTGATTATTCTTTTTGT
This sequence comes from Acipenser ruthenus, assembly GCF_902713425.1. NCBI lineage: Eukaryota > Metazoa > Chordata > Actinopteri > Acipenseriformes > Acipenseridae > Acipenser > Acipenser ruthenus. The sequence continues at coordinate 7,817,368 of NC_081199.1, forward strand.
AAAATCCTTCGGCAGTGCTGTCTTTGAGAATGTGCATTGTTTAAGGAATACCCCAGATGCAGATTTACATTACTGCCTTGGTGAAGCAGATTAATAAAAGGATTAATAGAAACTGATGTGGAGGATTCATTGAGATAGATTGTAATGGGCTTTTACCCTTTCATTTGAAATAATTGCAACAAATTAATCAACATGTTAATTTACAGAGCTTCTGCACATTTGGAGTCTCAGATTATTTCTCATTAGGTTTAGTAGTGCTTTAGATCCCAGAATGCATTGCAACACTGTGATCATTGATTCATGCTACAAGATTCAGAACATGATACAGGCACTGGTGGCTCTAGGAATCTACACAAGAGGATTAATAGTAGCCTTTTTACTTTTTATTTGATTGCTGGGCTCTCAATTTAGCGACTGTACTATATTTCTCAAAGATCAAGACATTAAATGGAATTGCATTGTAATTACATTTCATTGTATTTTGTTGTAACAACTGTGTTGACAACCAAAGTCTATTCAAACGCATTTGTGTGCATCCAGCAGGATTTTCCAAACCCGCCCAGCACAGGAAATGCTAGTCATTGTGGAACACTGCGCAAATTGTGAGCTGGCTAATTGTTTTCAGCAGTTTGGTCATTGAGGGGGTGGTTATTTTTCGCTCAGGGGACAGAAACAATGGGGTTTCTTTCTGTGAGAGTTTATTGACCGAGTTCTCAAAATGATTCTTCTCCCCAAGGAGTCCTGTGAGTGGAACGTTTTCTGAACTTGCGGTTTGGAATTCGCAGGACTGTCGTTTAGAATGCGTGCGTGTGAGCTCCTGGGATTAGCGCTGGAATGTTTAAACAGCTCTCCCAGAGCAGGCAAGGCTCGCTGGCAGGCTGGACAGCCAGTTGGACTTCTTGTTGTGTTTGGAGGGTGAAGGGGACGAGGGACGGGGGACGGGGGACGGGGACTTTGTGTTGATAAACCATTTCAGTTTCCCTCCAAAATTGTGATCCTGGATCTAAACTGGGCTTAAATTATTATTTCGTTTTTGTTTTTTGTTTGCTAAGCCCATTTATATTTACACAGTACAGGTACTGTAGGTCAGCCTGTGGCTCACTAGTGCCCATCTTTAACTACAGACCTGTCATTTTAATCAGTCTGCCCCTGGGTATTCAGGTCTGCATTCAAGCATTTTCTTCAGATTAGCCCAGTTGACAGTTACTGTAGTATTCAGGTAATGTGTTGCATTGAAGGCTCCTCTAATCTCTTCTAATGGGTTTCTCTCCTGTCACAGTGCACCAGACCCCATCTGAAGGCTCTCTGCTCTGATATAACTGAGATACGGAGGTGTAACCGGCTGGAGATGCCAGACAACATGAACACGTTTGTTTTAAAGGTGAGTCTCTTCACAGCAGCAGAGTCACCCCAGCGTGCATGCATGTGCAGCATTGCAATAGCAAGTTCTATCTGTAACTAAGTGGCCTATATGAACTGAGAGTTTCATGCGTCAAAGTAGCCAAGCAGTGTCTCCAGCGAGAGCAAACTATTAATTTCTATTACAAAAAACATGTGCTATTTCTATTACAAAAAGCAATCTTATATTTCCAAAGCGGTTAACTTTTTTTTGTAAATGTAGGAAATAATATGTATGTTAGTATCCAAAAATGATGTCATGTTTTTATGCAGTTTCTTTTATACAATTATCAGTATCAGTTTTACATTTTTGTTATCCTTTCCTGGGCTACAGCTGAACTGTCAGACATCTTTCATAAGCACCTGCTGCTGCAGGTAATATTGGGAGCAGGGGGTGGTGTTGAGGAGTAGTTAACAAACCTGAGATCCAGCCAATGAGATGTGTTTTCTTATGAAGCACGAGAAAAAGGAAAAACTGATTGAAGAATGTAAGAACATTCACCAAAGAATCCTATTGTTGTATAAAACTTAACAATCAAAAACTGAAAAAGAACAAGCAAACAAACCAAACTAGTCTGTAAACACAGGAAATCAGATACTCCCCCAGTCTTGAAGCAGGGAAGAGGAATTCCATTCTGAAATGAAGTCTAGCCAGGCTCTGTCCAAACAATGCAAGGCTTATTATTGTGCCACTGGACGCAAGTCATCGTCTGTTCTGCTACTACAAAGGGGGTGTGGAAACATGAATGTTGGAGTTATTCATCCTAATATTATCCGTTTTGATGCGTGACAAATGGAGACTTTCATTAGTAAGACACCATTCAAACCCTGAAGTCAGGCAAATCAAGCTACAACGCTATTTTCTTTATACAAAATCCACTTTACTTTCGGTTCATTCACCAGCCCATGTATGAATCAATAAAACCAAGTTTGCCAAGTAACATAAACTCGGTGGCTCTCCCTCTGTTCTGCTGCATTGAAGAAGACGGAGCACTAGTTTGTCTTGCACGTTATTCCTTCCGATTATAATAAGTGCTCGTCTATTATTCACGTCCTTATTTGTTTAAATTTCAGGGGCGATTTTCACAGCGCTTTTCTACTAAATGTAGCAGGTAGTGCTCTGTTGAGTGGAGGTTTCACAGGAGCGTAACATCTGGAGCAGACTGTTCTTCCAGATGGCGGGGAGTCTTTGATGTACAGTCCTAACTCGCTGCTTCCCCTGGTAAAAGCATGGGACACCCAGGATATGATTCTACACATTCCATGGAAATCATTAAAGCTACACTCCCATCGGGGTCTGCAGTGCTGCATTAGTCATCAGGCCCAGTTCCTCATTCTGTTCATGTTCTTATTTAGGTACTGTATGTATAACAAAAGAACAAATACCATGTACAGACATTAACCAAAGCAGATGGGATTAAAATGGTAAATGCTTTTACTGCTTCAGTAATTTACTATGAACAGTCAGTTGCTGTGCCACATGCATAAAAGACAATTGGATTGATGTGGGTTCCTCCACAGGGAGTGTTGCATTGGCTGTGATGATCCCACGGGTTAGGAAGGCATGACCAGCAGGGACTGTTTTTACAGTGACCAGGTGCAGACACCTGCAGGGCTGGCCTTTGTCCTCCAGAGGCTGGTTGCTCACGGACATCTGCTGTAGGAGGCCTGGGCTCTAAATAGGCAATTGACTTGGTCATGGGTTCAAGGCCGCCCACTGACCTTCAGCTCTCTTGAGCTGTTGTACAGAATTTGCTGCGGTGAAGGAACATAATTGGACATTATGAAATTAAGATGAAAAAGAGAAAAAAAAATATCCACGAGCAGGATCACATGCAGTGACACAGTAGGTTTGGTGTGTTGCAGAGAGCTGACGAAGGACAGCCGTCAATTAGTCTTGACGTTAGCTTGATAATGCAGATGTCATGTATGACGTATCAAACCGCTGCAGGGTCTTCCCCTAAACCTGGATGTTCTTTATCATCAAGCTGCAAGATGTATCACAAATTCATCTGAATCCACGCTTCATTGTTACACTAGATTGGCTACCACCTGGTGCCCACAGATGTTATGGTTTGCTGACCACGTCAATGTCGCCAGATATCCTCCTCTGAAGAACGTTAATCGAAGAGCGCCTTCATTCATCCATTCTGATTCTAAGAAAAGTTCACTGGAGTAAATGCTTCTGTGGATTTGACCCGCTGTTTGGTGCAGGTCCATACAGTTCTTTAGCAGAGGATGATTAGACAAGCCTTGTAATATCACTCTTAAGGCACAACAATACAGTGAAGATGACCTATCCACATGAGTCTTTTAAAGTTCGGTGTCAACAGCCCTACAGTAGACTAAGCGGGGCTCTTTAACTCCAGTACCACACACGGTGAACTGAAGCCCAGTGTTCTGAAAACCCATGCGTAACTTTAATATCGGCCACAGCGACTGAATCTCAGTGTCGTAATGCTGCAAGTTACTTTACAATCCTCCATATTGCACTGAAACGTGTTTTAAATGTGTTTTTAACAGTTTTGTATCATCGTTCGTCGATACTGATTTTTACTCCTCGTCGGAGAGGCCTTGATCAAAGGCAGCGGCACAGAGAAAGCTTTGCCACATGAAAGAGTGCCTCTTTCTGCCAGAAACTCTCTCGCTAGTTTGATGTTCTATTTCTATTTTTCAAACAAGTACAGATTCACTAACCTTCTGCTCTCCATAAACTATTTCAAATGCATTTAGTGACCCTAAAATTTGAATTTATTTTTTTTAAATGTTTTTACATGGATACATTTTATATTACGGCCTATTTCTGACTGTCCCTACAGTGACATGTTGTCAAACTGCTGTGCAATGGGAGTCTTATTTCTAACCCTGTTGTTCTGCTTGTTCCTTATCGCTAACATTATGGCATCTCAAGCCACGGATGTAAAGGGGTTTACAGAAGACAGGCAACATTTCCACACAGTGATGCATTAGAGAAATAACTAGGCTGTGAAACGGGCCATGTAGACTGGATTTCTTGTTCCTGTTCTGTAAAGTGCTGATGAAAGTGTTCACTCACTCACTCACTTTTTCTCTATCTCTCTGTTTTTTCCCCTTTCTGGTTTCCAGGTTAATCACTTCCCAGGCAGTGTTATATTTGAGACTGATAACGACCAGCAGCTGAGTTCCTGGACTACAGAAATTAAGCATTGCATCAACGCAGGGTAAGTTGCCACAGCTAAAAACACTTCTATTTGGAAACATACCAGAACACATCAGTGTGAAACATGTAGAAATAGCAGCACTGGAGACCTGCGTCATCTGCCGGTGATGGTCAGGGAACAACCCTAGAATATTTAAAGACACACCAATGTACAGCAGTGACTTAACACTCCAAACAAATAGCACAGGGATATACAAAGATCCCATAGCAACCTGGCAGCAAGGACTGAACAGCCCTGCATTGCTGCAGATCCCAGCTGACACCAGGCTCGTATCGGAGTTCCTGCCAGAGCAGCACTGGAGTTTGAACATGCCTGCGGACCTTCCAGTGACATGGCAGATCAGTGCACCCCTGTACCTCTGGAGCGAGCTGTTTCCAGTACCTCCAGCGTGTTCCCTTGAAACAGGAAATACACGTTTGCAATGCCCTTGAAACCACTGTCTTATGCATACTGTCAAAACCTTGCAGATTGACGTCATCAAAATGTTTGAGACCCCTGAAATGTTTACAACAGGAACCAAAGCAGTGGTTCCTTAAAACAGGGTTTGAAAGCAAGTGATTCACAGCGGTTTCAAAGCTGCAAAAAGGAACAGAACTTGCACCTCAGTTTTGTTCTGTACATAATGGAGTCAGCAGCAATCAGCCGGTCCATTCTAATACTAGACAGTTCCGCCCACAGCATACAGAAGTCTTCCTCTGTGGCTGTTTAATACAACAACCACAGCGTAGCTATTTTTACAGTTATCAAAGGGACACCATGTGTTTAAATCGAGTGAATCAGTTGACAACGGCTAAATAGTCATACATTTAAAAAAAAAACTATAATAAAGGAAATGGAGCTCTAGCAGCAGACCGCTGCATTGCATTGGGAAAGGAAACATATGGAGGTGTAATCTGTGGGCCCCCTTCACGTCTTCACTTTAGCAGATGTGTAGCCGGGTTAGAGTTGTGGCAGGATAGTACTGTGCAGAGAGGTTTTTGTGAAATCCCTCGGCTGTCTGCTTGGCCTGGGATTGTGGCTCGCCTATGCGGGGAAGACAGCTGTCCCGGACATCAGAGACATTGTTGACTGTCTAACACACACTGACTTATCATCTCAGTGTCTCAGAACCTTTTCCCAGAGTTAAAATAACCAAAGTGACCAGTTCCATCACCACCGTTTGTCTCAGTGACGTGAGTCACCTGAAGTAGTGGACTGGCTTCTGTATTCATTGCATTAGCAGTCAGTGTGATTGAGCTGAGCCACAATGGCTCCCTGGAACATCTGCTTCCTGCTTCCTGCTCCCTGCTCCCTCTCGCACAGCAGAGGTGTGTTCTGCTGGAAGTCTGTCGTCACTGTATCGCAGCGCACTGAGGTCTGGAAGCAGAATGTCATCAGCATCCTGTCCAAGGACGCTGCAGCTGAGACTTGCATTGCCAGTAGGGCGAGAAGACAGAAACCTCCCCCGGTCACTTGTAGGTCCTCATGAGGACAACTACACATGGAATTGTCTCAACAGTAGGGGCAGGTCCTGTGCACCAAGCGTTTCATGTAAAATGTCGTCATTGCAACAGAAACACCATTGTTTCCAGAGCTGTAACTGTATTTGCAAGGCCATGCCTGTTTGTCTCATAGTGTGATGTAATGACAAGGAGGGGAGGGGAAGACTGCCTTTGGTGAATGTGCACCGATCGGACTGTAAACACAATCTCATTTTTGATACGTAGGGCACATGAATGTAGGAATCGGAAAAGATTTTCCCACGTCATATATTTGGTGTGTTGGTACAGTGCCTTGCGAAAGTATTCGGCCCCCTTGAACTTTGCGACCTTTTGCCACATTTCAGGCTTCAAACATAAAGATATGAAACTGTAATTTTTTGTGAAGAATCAACAACAAGTGGGACACAATCATGAAGTGGAACGAAATTTATTGGATATTTCAACACAGCTCTGAACACACCATCCCCACTGTCAAACATGGTGGTGGCAGCATCATGGTTTGGGCCTGCTTTTCTTCAGCAGGGACAGGGAAGATGGTTAAAATTGATGGGAAGATGGATGGAGCCAAATACAGGACCATTCTGGAAGAAAACCTGATGGAGTCTGCAAAAGACCTGAGACTGGGACGGAGATTTGTCTTCCAACAAGACAATGATCCAAAACATAAAGCAAAATCTACAATGGAATGGTTCACAAATAAGGTGTTAGAATGGCCAAGTCAAAGTCCAGACCTGAATCCAATCGAGAATCTGTGGAAAGAACTGAAAACTGCTGTTCACAAATGCTCTCCATCCAACCTCACTGAGCTCGAGCTGTTTTGCAAGGAGGAATGGGCAAAAATTTCAGTCTCTCGATGTGCAAAACTGATAGAGACATACCCCAAGCGACTTACAGCTGTAATCGCAGCAAAAGGTGGTGCTACAAAGTATTAACTTAAGGGGGCTGAATAATTTTGCACGCCCAATTTTTCAGTTTTTTATTTGTTAAAAAAGTTTGAAATATCCAATAAATTTCGTTCCACTTCATGATTGTGTCCCACTTCTTGTTGATTCTTCACAAAAAATTACAGTTTCATATCTTTATGTTTGAAGCCTGAAATGTGGCAAAAGGTCGCAAAGTTCAAGGGGGCCGAATACTTTCGCAAGGCACTGTATGCCGTGTTCAGACCAAAATAAATGGATTTGCACTACAAACTGTATCACACTGCAAAGTATATTAGGCATTAAAAAAAATGACATTCTTAAAACGTTAACAACATTTTTCCTTTTGTGCAAAACGTCATTGTAATATTGCAAATAGCAGGATGCAGTCTTACGTGTTAGCAGTGAAAAATATTGACTAATTCATAGACAGATAGCACCTAGCATGGTGTCCGGAGCACAGATCGTGTTGGTTGATGTGCTGTGTTAATGGTTTGGGAGTGTGGTAGACGCAGTTGCATTAGATATTTCAGGCATCTCCTGGGTTTTGCTCTGGGATCTAAGTTAAGAACCTGTGACGTACAGCAGATGATGTGTTTGCTCCGTCTACTTCAGCCAATAATAAAGCCTGGACTGGCTTAAACAACTGCTGCTGCAGAGGGAGTCGTGTGCATCCCTGCTCTACCCGGTGGCAATGCTGTCTGCAGCCCGGGGGAGTGTGTCGGTTTATGGGGGAGGAGGGGGAGCTGCATTTCAAGACCTCGAGAAAGCCTCACTGAGAAGCTCTTCCTGTTATTGGAACACTGAGAACAGTGTCCGCAATTAATCACAGCGTGATTTACACAGCTTGGCTCTGCCAGGAGCTTCCTCGCGATGAATTAGACATGCTTCCTGAGCAGCCTCTCTTGCTTTCTCTCTCCCTCTCTCTCTCTTTGACGCTGTCTCTCCTTCCCCATATTTTTTTATTTTTGTTGCTCGGTTCTGGGCAGACACAAAGGCAAACAACTGGATAAATAATGCTTAGAGGTTAAGTGGTGATTTTAAAGTTTTATAAAATGAGTACAGTATTTAGTTAACAGTATGGTTATTATTATTATTAAAAGTTATTTATTTAGGATTAATCTACTGAGATGCAGGCATCTCATTTTCCATGCCTGTGGAGTCTGGGACAGTAAATCTATTGTTGTTATTATTATTATTTGTTTATTTAGCAGACGCTTTTATCCAATGCGACTTACAGAGACTAGGGTGTGTGAACTATGCATCAGCTGCAGGGTCACTTACAATTACGTCTCACCCGAAAGACGGAGCACAAGGAGGTTAAGTGACTTGCTCAGGGTCACACAATGAGTCTGTGGCTGAGGTGGGATTTGAACCGGGGACCTCCTGGTTACATGCCCTTTTCTTTAAGCACTGGACCACACAGCCTACCTCCTCCTATTGTACACGTAATAGGTGTCAGTGCACATGCCACACACACACACACACATCTGTATAGGAATGTATGACTGCACATGCGTGATTCTGAACAGAGTAGTGCATTTATTGTGTGATTTTATCATTTCTTTCTTTGGAACAGCTTGCACACTTAGATGACTCTATGCACAGGCATTAGTGAGAAGGTGTCGTTTAACATGTTTTAAATGCAAGGCATGTAGTAAATGGTTTTGTTGGTGTTGTTGCAGCAGGCTGGAAGGAGCCGACGTGGAGCTGCTCACTACATCTCAGGCAGATTCGTTTCCTCCTGGTAGCGGGAGAGGCAGCTCGGACTCCATTAACCAAGGTGAGCCCTGGACACGGACCAAAGAAATAACACTGCCATTGCGTAGCACAGATCCATTCCTGGTTTTACTAGGAGTTTAATAAGCTTTTTACCTGTATACTGTGGCTAATCAAGCTTGTAGTAAAACCTGGAATGGGTGAAACTGCCATGCAATAGGAGTCTTATTTCCATTCCTGTAGCTCAATACAGGAATTTAGCATTTTCTTCACACAAACAGCACTGAAGCCTGGCTTATTCTGGGGGGAAAAAAACAGTTTGAGATGACAGTTTTTGCAGTGCCACGGCTGTGCACACCTGATATAGAAATCCTGTATGTAATCAGGTTGTGGTGTTTATTGAATGAATGCATGAATGAATGAGAAAGAAGACACATGCTTTTTGTTAATGTGCCAGCACGGTTTCCTGTTGCTTGCATTTCTCTTTATTGTTGCTCTGCAATGTCCAGTAACACCCTCCAGTTCCTCTTCAGAGAGAGAGAGAGAGACTGTCTGAACTGTAAGTGGTTAATCAGTGTGGTTTGATGTTTCATACTGAAACATTTCACTATTTTCAGTTCTCCGAATTTGCTAGCAGTCTCTTTTAAAAATAACGTATTTTTATTTGATGGACAGCAGATTTAAATGAGTCACACTTTATTGTCACGTGAACACAGAGCAAGTAATCCATGCTGCAACGTAAAAAAAATAAAAATAATCATTTGTGTGAGCTTCACCTGGGGTGTTAGGGGGAGGTGATAAGGAGTGTTCGAACACTTCCTTTTTGTTTGTGTATATGTTAAGGGTACAGCTCACTTTTGTAACAAGTGAGCTTAAACAATCCCACACACACGATCCAATGCATGACAAATAGATAAGGACTTGGGTTACTGCATGACTTTTTCTAAATATCAAAATATTCCCTTTGTAAACTTATTATTATTATTTATTTCTTAGCAGACGCCCTTATCCAGGGCGACTTACAATTGTTACAAGATATCACGTTATACATTATTTCACATTATTTTTACATACAATTACCCATTTATACAGTTGGGTTTTTACTGGAGCAATTTAGGTAAAGTACCTTGCTCAAGGGTACAACAGCAGTGTCCCCCACTGGGGATTGAACCCACAACCCTCCGGTCAAGAGCCCAGAGCCCTAACCACTACTCCACACTGCTGCCAAACTTATGAACATAATTTATTAGCAAAAATAAGTGGAGGGAGTTGTCCTGGAAACAGACTGGCTCATTTTTAGAGGGGTGTTGGTATTCCATTATCAAAACAGAAACACAACACTGTATTAAGTGTAAAACAATGACAGCAGGTGGCTAGAGTGAAGCGTCCTTTTTTTTAAGCGCTTTATGCAGTAAGGGGTTAAACACCCTCCACAAGGGAATTACCATGCTCCTTGTTATCTGAAACCTAAACAGACCTTTCGTTCCGTGCACAGCCTTGCCAGGTGGAAATGGGTGTACAAGTTCAGGCTTGACCAAGGATTACTGCCGTTGACGGGAAACAGTTACTTATCTCAGAAACCCAGCTTTCAATCTTTCTGCTGCTTTCACATCAGTTTTGTCAAAATGTTTCTGAATTCTGAGAAAATGCACTGCAAGCTACACCTCTATGTGGAGCACAGAACTCTAATAAACCTCAAAAGTCTTTTTTCATTATAACATAATGTAGCAGTGTGTGACATGTAGTTGAATGACTGAATACACCAATTAATCTATTGCTGAGGCTGGGGCACGCTCCATTGAAACCTGCTTGCCACTCGGAGCACATTTTATAGCAGTAGCATCGATTATAAAAAGAGATTTTCTAACCGCTTTAGTTAGGTAAGCGAAACATATTTAAAAAAAGTGATTTGTTTGCAAAAAGCAAAAATGGTTTGTTTTTGTTTTCGAGGAAACTCATATTGATGATGTTTTCAGCTTTAGCTTCTTGAAGAAATCTTGCATCCATCTGAAAATACATTGAAGCAAATTGTTTGTTTGTCTTTTTCCAAGGAGCCACTCACTTTTCCCCAGCAGAGCAGATCTTCAACAAAACAGATCACTTCCTCTCCTCGTACCCCTGGTTCCACGGGCCCATCTCGCGCGTGAAGGCAGCCCAGCTGGTGCAGATGGCAGGTCTCCAGGGCCACGGAGTGTTCTTAGTGCGTCAGAGTGAGACGCGCCGCGGAGACCACGTCGTCACCTTCAACTTCCAGGGCAACGCCAAGGTAACGATGCGCTTCAGATTCACTTTTCTGAATCCTTCCTTCTTCAGTGTAGCGCACACAGAACGTGGCAGATTGCTGGATTGCTTTCTTCTCGCTTGTTTTTCTTAAAACCACAGTAGCATAACAAAATTCAGTAGCATTTATTAGCTAGCACCCGATGCTTATGGAATTCTTTTGAGTTTTGTATTTTATTTGATCTGGCGCTGTGTTGTGCATAATAAACATTAAATACAATATCTAGCAATGGTTTTCCCGTACCAATGAGTCACATTGCTGGGAAACTCTCCCACTGTGGGTGCCAGTCCAACACAATGCTTTGGGAATGTGTGACTGATTATGGCACTTTTGGTTTCTCTTACCCAGCCACTCAATGAATGCAACATGTAGGTGAATCAGTGTGTTGAAGACTTTGTTCCCTATTGTTGTTTATTGACAGATAACTCAGATATCTACACAGTTCTGCTTTCAGTGTCAAAGTCCCCATTCTCATTGTAACCCCCTGACCAATTCTGACTCATTTCAGACACATTTATTACATTAGTAGTGTACTAATACCTCTGCAAAAAAAATGTTATACCAAAAACCAGTTTAGGGCAGTGAGAAGCCAATACTTAACCCTCTCTGTAACTGCTGACAACCCATTATGGTACTTTTCACTTCCTAACGTTCCTCCTGTTTGTTGCAGCACTTGCGTCTCTCGCTGACAGACAGAGGGCAGTGTCGAGTCCAGCACCTTCGGTTCCCCCGTGTCATTGACATGCTCAATCACTTCCGGCTGTCCCCCATCCCGCTGGAGAGCGGCGCAGCCTGCGACGTCAGACTGTCCAGCTACGTGGTGGCCAGCGCCTGTTCTCAAGGTACTCGTCACCAGCTGTCTCTGTCCTGCTGCCTCTTGTTAAGCCTCTGCCAGGCCATTCATTATCCATTACAAGAATGTTTATACAGTTTTGTCAACATAACAATTAACATGCCGGATAACATAAAACAAAAAAAAGACGTTTCCTACATTCTTTATAATTAACTAGTTTTTTGGTTTTTTTTAAAGGAGAAATAGAAATCAGGTTAATGTTACAAAATGAAAAACACATTGAGAGGGCTTCGGTTTCATACACCACAGTTAGAACTGATCTTGGGGCCTGCGAAACCTGAAATGAATGTTTATTATTTGTTGTATTCTGTTTAAGAAAGGTAAAGCATGCATCAGTAGGTACTATGAACACGTGAGGATGGCCTAACATAGTAAGTGGATTTGCCCCGCCTGTGTTATTAGGTGGGAAGGCTGAGGGCAGCTCAGCTTGCATGTTAGAATGGGGCGTGTTTTTATTCTCTGGGTTTTTGGCATCGCATAGATTTACGATACTGCTTATTGTCCTATTCAGCAGCTTACTTCCCGTCCCGTAGGGCTATCTGATCAGTATAGAAAGATATAGTTACACCCGTGCAACCCTAATCTAGGTCACAGTGACCGATTTATTCAAAAGGTCAGGATAAAGGAAGGCTTTATCTCGCTTTACTCGCCTCGTTTATTGAAGCTTGTGTATCTGTTCACGTCGTACTTATTTTTTTACGTAAAGTAAATCATCAAAACAATCAAACTTTATAGACACGTTCTTTACCACAAATTCTTGCATTTCTCAGAATTCTGAACAGCTTGTGGTGACCTACTTTTGCTCTGGCTTGTTACTGGTTAAGCTAATGAAACAGATTGGAAGCCATTTGCCTATTTTATTTGTAATATTTGTTTTATTTTGCAAAGACTGTTTGCAGAAGTACCCGTTTTTAATGCACAAACTAAGACAAACAATATTTAGAAACGATTGGGTAATGAATGGTCTACCCTGGAAAAGTACAAGCAGGATAGTGAATCATCTGAAGACACCTACATTCATCCCAGTTTGATCATAGATGATCAAAATATTCACACTGCTGGACTGTTCAGGGTTACTTTCATACATTTGCTGTGTTCTGTTGTGCACAGTACAGTACTGTACTCCAAATGACATTTCTGTTATCTAAATATAGTACCAGTGTTACACATGGAGATACTGGAACGTTATTTGGCCTTGTAGTGTTGGACTCTGTTGGGCTGCTGGCCTGCTAGACCACACTGCCTCCATCTGTTCTACTCGGCTGATGCCCTACACTTGCACAGAGATGTTTCACAGTGTACATATTTCCACTGAACTGACAAGGCATTCTTGTATGGAGAACGTGTGCACAATGGCTATCTACTATATATTTTAAAATAGCACTCGCCTTAATTCTTAGAATAAGAGGGGTGTGCGCATTAAGAACAAAAAAAAACAACAACATTGCATTAATTGCCTATTTTTGCAGCATGAGACACATGACAATACTTCACACAGTCTCACATCTGTTTGGTAGCTAAAGCCACAGAAGTCATTAAACAGGAAATATTTTGTTAATTTCTAAGAAAAGTTTTTTTTTTTTTTTTTTTTTGTGGTACGGTTCTGTTCTTGGCAAATAAGTGACCTTTTACACCAGTGGTTTTAACCCTAAAGATGCTCATTCAATGCAAACATCATTTTGATTCTGGGTTGATCTGGGTGATAAGAAGGCTGTATACAACTGTGCTCATATTTTTCTCCCAATATATATTTCAACTTTTCAAAGCCTTTCTGTGAAAACTGAAATTACAAGTAAACTTTTACTGTGATTCTGCCAAAAAAAAATCTTTTAACAATTAGAAATTAAAAGTACTTCACATGTCGCAGAAAGGAATACCTGTTACACTTTAAAGTAATGTGTAATTCTAAGCTGGTATCATGTATGTTTATATGTCCGTATAAGATACTGTTATTTCAAAAGGCTTGATAGTAAAGATTGACATTTTATTGTGGAATGTACATATTTATTTATATATTAATTCTTTAACCAGGAAAAAACCCATGAAGACAGAGGCCTCTTTTACAAGTGTCCTGGCAAGATGACCAGAAACAGGCAGCAATAATTTCACATCTATAAAAAATAACATCACTCAAGACAATCACATCATACATTCAATCTGGGAGCGGAAACACTTACACTTCGATAATTCTGTAATGACTATGTACTGTACAAAAAATTCTCCCAGTGATATTTAAAAATATTAAAAGAAAATACAAAAACATGTATTAAATTAAATGAAACTAACATTCACATGAACACACTGTTACTATGACAGCCGTCTTGATTGTATTAGAAGGAAAAATTAAATAAAGAAAAATAAGGATACGGATCAAAACGGCAGATGAAAAGACACAGCAGACATATAAAAGCAAATATTAATTCACAACTCCAAACTGCCAAAAATCATTAGCGGTCTAGTTTCATTTTTTGATACAATAGTTTCTGACATGGTATAGGGTTGAAGTTGGAAAATGTATTAGCGCAGTGGTTTTTTGGTTTTCATTTGAGACATTTGCAAAGATCTCTCTCTACGAGAACTATTTTCCTCTGTCTGTTTCATGGTTCATCAGATCCGTTCAGTAATGGAAAACTTGAAGAATCTACCCTGAACCACTCCCCATGTGGATCCCATCTGCCCAACCCCCAGCCCAGGCCCTGCTGCCAGAGCTGCTCCCCCTGCTCTCTCTCTCTCTCTTCCTCTTTGCTATATTTGGTTGTGTTCTGACAACGCGTGGGAGACACTGTCCCGGCTTCCAGTTACAAGAAAGCTGAATCCTAGCTAGGACTTGAAGGCTCGTTTTCCAGACGTAGTCCGTTGTGGTTTGAATGGCTGGGAAGCCCCTGACCCTCAAGGTGGTTGTTTATCAAAGCCCTGCTCTCTGCAGTACCGATGTGCACGTATCACATGGAGTCCGGCTGCCGTGATAACCCGAATCCTCAGACCACCAACAGCGAGGCTCTGAGCTGTCAGCCTCATGACTTAACAGAACGACCCACAAACGACAACTTCAGATCCTTTCAGGGCAGTTGCAACTCTCATATTTGCTCCCCAAATTGGGTTCAGGCACAATACTCCACTGTCCTATGATGTGCTAGGAAAGGGTACATGTTGGTAGAAGAATATCCATATGCTTTTCATGGTAGCAAAGCAGTTTAAACAGAAAGAAATGAAAATTGATTACTCCCATGAGACAAAGCCTTTAGTTTTTCAGACACACTGTACTATACAGTAAACTCCCTCCAAGAGAGCAGCTTGATATAAAGCCCTGCTTACCACTGGGAATACTCTCAGTCCCTGCCAACCTGGTTGCACATGCTTGGTGGTTAATATGCATAACCTCCGCCTACCCCACTCCACCAGTCTCTTATTCCAGCAGAATTCCCCAGTCCTGGATAACAGGAAGCATTGGGATTCGAACTCCTGACCTCCCCAGGACAGGGCCAGCCAGTCAGAGCCAGGAAGGGGCGCTAGAGCCACCTAGCACAGCCTGGGTGTGCAGTGGAGAGAGACGACTGAACATAAATAACACATATAAATGCTGCTTTTCTCCTGTGGTACAGTAAATGACGTTCAATTGATCAGCGTTCACAAACCTATAGTGGGAGACACTCTTTCATACCAAACAGTAATTTGTGAAGTTGAGAAGCAGCCACTTCGCTGTTGAGTGAGAGAAGGGCCCAGCCTCATTTTGACAGGTAACGAGGGACAGCTCATTTCTTGCGGCCGGTGGTTATAGCAAGTTCTTGGTAAGACCATGCTGACTGAACTGAGAAGAGGAAGCAAGAAACCTAAAGCAGAGTCACCTGCTCTCTACTGCACACACACACACACACACACACACACACACACACTTCCTGCCACCCAGTGATGTTCCACAAATACATACACAAATAACACGAAAGCCCACAAAGAAAATCACCCAAGATCTGAATCCCATTTTCTAGTTCGCTTTCCAAATTTTAAAACTGCCAACACCCCCCCCCCCCCCCCCCCTCCCAAAAAAAACAAAACAAAAAGTAAAGTTTAGTAACTATACTGTCCCGTATATATACTGTAATATTCATTCTGAAAAGATAAACAAGGGAATCAAACAAAATACCAGCCATGCATCATTGCTCCCTGTGTTGCTTTCAGGGGAAATATTTAACTAACCTTAACATTCACCTGTCACAGTTTCTGTAAAACTCAGATGTTCCAGTAATTGTTTTTGTATGTTTGTTTTTCCCCAAACAAAGGTCTCTTAGTTAGCATTTTCCAACAACTGGTTTGTGGGTTTTTTCATTCTTATAGGTATGCCCCCTTTAATATGCAGTACTGAAACATCATCAGTTTGGCTTCTTGACAGATTTCATTTCCTTTGTTGACAATGTTGTGGCTCCAATATCCCAGA
Source organism: Acipenser ruthenus (assembly GCF_902713425.1). Classification (NCBI taxonomy): domain Eukaryota; kingdom Metazoa; phylum Chordata; class Actinopteri; order Acipenseriformes; family Acipenseridae; genus Acipenser; species Acipenser ruthenus. Next base: position 7,833,652 of record NC_081199.1, read on the forward strand.
TATGACCTGCTCTGATTATTTACTTTGTTCTGAGATTTGCTGCTTTTTGTCAAGCTTATTATCAGTTATGCATTCCCTGGCCCCTGTAATATTTAATATTCATTCATATACTTGTCAGTTCAGAATATGTCCACAACCTTTACCTCCCACCAGAAGTGCTTTTCTAGTTTCAATAAAAAAAAAAAAAATTTAAAAAAATGTAAATCCAAAACATTGGGTTGCAGTTAATAATGTTAAGGGTGTACATTACTGATAAGGGCTTGTTTGGAAGCACAGGAAAGAAAATCTAAAAACAGTACCAAGACGACACTTTAGACATGTGTCTGAGAAAGTTCTATTGATCCCGGTTCCATCTGGAGGCACTTTTTCTACTGGTTCTGAAGTGCAGATTCTTAAAAATCATAGCAATGAAGCAAAGCGAGTACTACGTGTTTTTCCTTAAACACAGTTCCAGAACTACAGCATTGATCATTGATGATTCTGTTGCCTACTGTAACAATCTTTTTTTTTTTTTTTTTTTTTTTTTTTTACAACGTCCTAACTTGCTGTAACTGGAGTTTGTTGTTTGTTTGCAGGTCCAAACACTTCCACCACCGCAGTCCTGGCACCCTTCTCTCGCCACCGCTGGAGCTCGGAGCCTAGCCTGGCCCATATCAGCGCAGCCAACTGCCCACGAGTGCACACCCTGGACAGCCTCCACCAGCACTCGGAGCCTGAGCAGATCTTCCACCTAGTGACCCCACGAGAAGACCTTCCTGGGGCGCTCCGCCACAGTGACTCCATTGGGGTGCAGCCCCGCCAGCTGCAGCAACGTGACTCTGACTACCAACTAGACCCACCCTCAGGGGGGCGCAAGCGAGCCATTGACAATAATTACATGTTCCTTTAACGGGACATGGATCTCGAGACACAAGCGGACATGTGAACTAGGAGGAGGCAGAGCGTGTCTCGCCAACCATTACAACTCTTCAGGGAGAAGAGCTTCACTGAATGTATTTTTAAAAAAAAAAATTTTATTTTGGGCATGTGTGGCTACTGGATTTGGGAGTGAGGTTTGCTTGAAACCTTATAGGCAGAACCTGGTCCTTCTCAGGTTAAAATCATTGTCTCACATGCAGATTCCTTCCTCCTGTTAAAGGGCCCCGTTCTTTTCAAAAACTTATATTGTTAGTTCCTAATTTACAGTGTACAAGCCTGCCTTAAAAATCACAGCTTTTGGCTTGTGTCTGAACTTAATGGTCTGCTAACAAAACTGCCTGTAAGGTGTAGGATGTTTTGAGACAACAAATAACAGCAATCCTACCAAATCAGTGCTGGAAACACTTGTCAAGACTAACATTTACAAAGCACCCAGAATCAGCAGAAAGCACTGTCTCCTTTGAGATACAGCAGTTCTCTGCAAGTAATATACATCTTTTCACTCCCATATTGTAGCACAGCAGGCCCCAAGCTAAAAAGCATTAAATAATGATTTTAATTAAGCTTTAGCGTTTGTAAAAATGTTTGTCAGGTTTGCTTTTGTTTTCCAGGAGTTTTGCACAGTACATTACAAACTTCTGCAAAATAAAGCACAGAAAACAAAAACAACCTTCTACTTAACTTTTGCTTTTTGAAAGTTGATTTTGTAATCTTTGTTAGCCCTTACATATTGTACATTAATGCAGTAACACTAACATGATTTGGCAAGTGATTTGGGCAAGTGATTTCCCAGTGCAAAGAAAAGCACCAAAATTTAAATAAATGGGTTAAGAATATTTTTACAGATAGAAGTTCAGACACAAGTCTGCTAGAACCCAGAAGGGTTATTTTCTTTTTTCATAACAATTAATACCTCAGATTTGATTTAAAATGACAGTATTACTGCACGGCAGTAACTGTAGCTTGCTTCCTTTTTCCAGATGGCTTTCAGATGGTAAGCAATCCGTTTTTTGTACTTTCATATCAAGCTGTATAAAATGAAGCCTCCTCTTCTCTGTAGCAGGGTTTCTTCTAAAAAACACACAAACAAAAAAACTGCAGCACCATATTTATTTCATCTCATCTCAGAGGAAAACCACTTTATCAAAAGCGATGTCTAACTTGAGCTTCTCTTTTGTATTGGTTACATTTCTGTAAATTAGACAGTATTTATGTTTTTGTAATTTATCCACATTATATACATACCAGGGGAGAATGTTTCCAAGCACAGCTGTTGTGCAACAGCAACATCAGTATAGTGGAACTTTGTGTTGAAGGTAATACTGTTCTTCCACTGCCTCTTGGTCTGTATTTTAGCTCTGTAAAATAACATTCTAATAATATACAGATATATATTTTTTATTTATATAGCACCCAAGTAAGATGCAAAATAATAACCTTAAATAAATAGAGTTTCAGCACAGCAAGATGCAGTAAGAGAAGTGAAACCTGACGTGGGTGCAATTCCCAACACAGAAATATTACATCGAAGAAAAAAGAAAAAGAAAGGGGGGCGTTCTCGGTATATATGAAAAGAATTTAAAAAATACTGCCTCATACACAGTGTTCTACTACAGTAAGACCTTTGTTAATTATACTAATATATAAATGTATTTATCTATACCCAGTTATTCCAGCTACAACAGATAATATATTGACACATCTAATCAGACAAAGGCAAACTAGTCCTGATTTTCCTGTAGTACTAGACATTTGAAACTCTTACACTCTACTGTATTTAACAGAAACAATGCACAAAATGTAAACATTTTAAATGTTGCCTATATCTATAATGTATACTATATAATGTATATTTGTTTTAACCAAGACATTAAATATTTTACATGTATTATTTACAAGCACTGTACATTATGTAAAATGTAAACTCATTTTTATTATTCAGGAACATCTAAGGTTAGGTAGCTCCTACCCTATCCCCAAGTAGCCCACCTTTCTGCAATAGAAACCCTGCTGCAAAGATGAGCAGTAAATGCAACTATTTCCACTGCCCATGCATTTCACAGTTCTAATTATACATACAGTGCCTTGCAAAAGTATTCAGACCCCTGACCAATTCTCTCATATTACTGAATTACAAATGGTACATTGACATTTCGTTCAGTTTGATATTTTATTTTAAAACACTGAAACTCAAAATCAATTATTGTAAGGTGACATTGGTTTTATGTTGGGAAATATTTTTAAGAAAAATAAAAAACTGAAATATCTTGCTTGCATAAGTATTCAACCCCCACACATTAATATTTGGTAGAGCCACCTTTCGCTGCAATAACAGCGTTAAGTCTTTTGGGGTAAGTATGTACCAGCTTTGCACACAGTGGTCGGAGTGATTTTGGCCCATTCTTCTTGGCAGATTTGCTCCAGGTTGTTCAGGTTGGTTAGACGACGCTTGTGGACTGCAATTTTCAAATAGTGCCACAGATTCTCAATGGGATTGAGATCAGGACTTTGACTGGGCCACTGTAGGACATTCACCTTTTTGTTCTTGAGCCACTCCAATGTTGCTTTGGCCTTGTGCTTGGGATCATTGTCCTGCTGAAAGGTGAATTTCCTCCCAAGCTTCAGTTTTTTTAGCAGACTGAAGCAGGTTCTCTTGCAGTATTTCCCTGTATTTTGCTCCATCCATTCTTCCTTCAATTTTAACCAGATGCCCAGTCCCTGCTGATGAGAAGCATCCCCACAGCATGATGCTGCCACCACCATACTTCACTGTAGGGATGGTGTGTCTTGAGGCATGGGCAGTGTTAGGTTTGCGCCACACATAGCGCTTTGAGTTTTGGCCAAAAAGCTCTCATGCTTTCTGACAAACTCCAGACGTGCTTTCAGATGGTACTTTTTGAGTAACAGCTTCTTTCTTGCCACCCTCCCTTGATATGGTTGACTGGTGCACCATTACTCCACTCCCAGCCACTGAACTCTGTAGCTCCATCAAAGTGATTGTTGGCCTCTCTGTGGCTTCTCTCACAAGTCTCCTCCTTGTTTGAGCGCTGAGTTTTGAGGGACGGCCTTTTCTTGGCAGTGCCTGGGTGGTGTGATGCAGCTTCCACTTCCTGATTTATTGATCCAACTGTCCTCACTGGGATATCCAAACACTTGGATATTATTTTGTACCCTTTCCCCAATCTATGCATCTCTATTACTTTATCTCCAACTTCTGTAGAATGCTCTTTGGTCTTCATTTTCCTTCAGATTCACAGCCTGACCAATGATCCTTCAACAGTTCCAGAAAATGTGACAGCAACTTTAATGGTTCACAGGTGGAGGCCAGTGGTAAAGTAATTGTGTCCTCATTAGGCAATTTCTTTCATCGGTGTAAACTGGGAGCTTCCACAGCACAGGGGTTGACTACTTATGCAAGCAAGATATTTCAGTTTATTTTTCTTAAAAATATTTCCCAACATAAAACCAATGTCACCTTACAATAATCGATTTTGAGTTTCAGTGTTTTAAAATAAAATATCAAACAGAACGAAATTTCAATGTACCATTTGTAATTCGGTAATATGAGAGAATTGGTCTGGGGTCTGAATACTTTTGCAAGGCACTGTATATATATATATAACTGTACATTTTACTTATTTTTACATAGCTAATAAAAACAGATTTATGACAAGCATTATAAGTTGCCTTGTATGTTTTTATTCTGAAATCCTTTCCATTAAAATAACATTCAAAAAGTAGAGATAAAACAGGAATGCTTTTGAAAATGTCACTTGGGTAATTGTTGCTCCATTGGCTTCTCCAGGTAGTACACTAAACTAAAACACCTCATACTGCACAATTACAGTAATGGTGCGCTGTATGGATCTGGAACTACTAAAATAAAACTAGAATTCTGTCATTGAATTTAGTTTCAGCATTTCTAATTTCAGTACTATTGCAGGATTAATAGTTATGGATAAAACCTGGAGGAATGCAATTGTCATTAACCTTAAATCTTGGGCAAAGCTGACTAAAATCCAATGGCCAAGATCCTTCTGAAAAGAGATAGGACATCATGAAAAGCCTTTACAAATGCAACCTGACTAACTCGTTACCGCCATCATCTGGTTGTTGAGTACCAAACATCCTTCAACTGAATAATGCATAAACTGAACAGATGCTTAATGCCATTGATCAATCAGCTAAACAAAATAAACTCAAGAAATGTACGTTTCTACTTACCAATGGACCACAGTATGAAACAGCAACCTTTGCCAAAAAAAGTCATAGTGGTAGATATCAAAATACTACTAGACCTATTACTGTCAGAGTAACCACATTTGCTTATATGTACTGTAGGAGCAGTTGTCAAAAATAGCCAACTACTTCACAATGCTGACCATGCAACATGCTTCTGCTGGAAAAATCATACAAAAACTTCACCTATCTTTCTCAAAGCATTTCACATTTGAATTTAACATTGTACTGTATATGCAACTTATTTCAAAATGTTGCCATTATGTTGTTTTATACTGGAATTAAATATTAATACATGCTAATGTATTAGTATTATAATCTGTTCATAACAAAGTGGCTGATTGCATTTCACACACATCAATATTAATAATCCTCATGTGGGTCAACACGTATGACTGTTTGACCTTATTGTTTACTGGAAAAGTGAGTGTTTTATGTTCTTGCACTCAAAGATGTTCAGACCATCTGTAGAGCAAACCAGTTTGAGATCTGTTTTAACCTAGAAAGTACAACTGAATCTCAACCTATTAAAAGCAAGCCAAGTAAATACCAATTTATTGTATTACTTACTAAAAACTGTAGTATACTAAAAACTATGCATTGCACCCCATTGTACTGTATACAGTCATCATTTACTTACCTCGTCGCTAAACTTGTAAGCAAAAGCAAGACACCTTTTTTTTTTGAAAAATCAAGAGACTGAAGATGTTTTGTCAGTTTTAAAACTTTTTTTTTTATTTTTAAGTTTTTTTTTTTTTAAGTTTTTTTATTTATTTATATTATCTACAAAGTAAAAGTTCTTTAACTTAAAAGTTACATAACTGTCGGGTGACGATGGGTCAACTCAGCAATCATGATTCATAAATAAATCGAACTGTTTTTGCCAACCAGATTTTGTTACAAGATTTTTTTTTTTTTTTTAATTTATTTCAAGTTTGGTTAGAATGAGAAGGGTCTCCAAGTCTTGACAATCTTGTTAAATCTTTCACTAGCTGAAGAGTTTTATAACTTGCAAGGGTCAGGGGAAATAAAGTTCCACTTATTAGCAAGCTGAACTGGGTTAGGTGGGAGGCATTTGCAAGAATTGATTGAATACAATACACTAACTGGGAGGGAGTGGGGTTTGTTAAGTTATTAAAACTCTTTAGTCAGTCCAGAATCTGTCCACTGCAAGTCGACCGGTTAGCATTCCTAATTAGTTTACAAGAAAGCAAAAGTTTAGCATGATGAGAAAATGCAGCCGTCTTTCTTCAGATCGGTAGAAGCAGGTTGGGTGGGGAGGGGAGGGAGTCGATTTCTCCAGCCTTGAGGTTCTCCTACAACTGCTGCTGATGGTGGGCTTGCACTGGGTAACGAGAGAAAGGAAATCATTTGAATGTACAATCTTTAATAAACTATTTCAAAAGTGCCACTATCTTACCCACTTTTAAATCCCCCATTCTTACTCTGAATTTAAGACTACGCAGCATCTAAGATAAACACTTAACCCTTTAATATCTGTGAACAATCTACAGCCTTTATAACAAACAAGTTAATCTTTTCCCGCTTAGAACCTGCTGCAACAAGACAGCACTTCCCTTTTAGAAATATCAGCAGTTACTGTACCTGGTGGGGTGGCCAAGTCATCAATAGGTAGGATAGGGTTAATAGGCCATCTCATCTTCTACTGACCTGACATAACTGACGGTAGCCTGCAATTATCACAGCTACATATTAAACACAGTGCATTAGGAAATAGATAATGGATAGATATAAAAATGTACATAGTCTGAAATATCAGGGCAGTATCTTCCTTTGTGTCTGTTCAAAACAGCATACGACCTTTACTATATACTTCACTCACTCCCTTTCTTACATCTTGTCTTATGAAATGGATATATTTAATATTTCCTTTAACCCTTCAATCAAATCCAACAATAACAGGATAAGCAAAGGGCAGCTTTATTGAGAATAAAATTTATAAATACATAAACCACCCCACCAATTAAATACCTTATTAATACGTTTATAAATGGAAGGGGTACTCAAATGTTGCTTTACATTTGGCACAAATGTTCTGTATGGCTATAATTATAGAAAATCAATACCCTACTTTAAAGTGGTAAATTAAATAAGCTACAGAAATGCAGTACTACAGTACACACGTAGAGTACATTAAAGTTGCAAGCGGTTAAAAATGGTGACATTTGATTAAAAAAATAAATAAGCAAACAAACTCAAATTGTTTTCCAAACCTCAACCCGAAATATACTTCTAACACCCTCCCATAAGTCAATTAAGGGTATTACAATTCAGTCTCTTAACCAGTCTCAACTTGATCTTTTAATTTAAGCATTTTAACGGAGGTTGAGCTGTTTTCACAGTATGATATCATCTAACACATTTAAATAACATGTGCAGACAGATCAGATGGAAACAAAGAAAACATTTAATCTCGACAGTCCTTCTTATATGATAAATAACACAACCTTCATTAGTTCCTTTCCGAATTTCATAAAAAAATAAAGAAGCACCTGAATTGGATCCTCAACATGTAGAACGTATGTTCACTTGCTCTTACAGCGTTTCACATTCCTACCCTCACAGACTGCTAACAGTCCAGTTTTAGTTCTTCCAACCTGGTATTATTGTCTGACAAGGTAACAGGATAGTTATCGCAGACCAATATAGACTTGAGTGCAGTTTTATGTGCACTGGAAAGCAGTGCAGATTTATTCAAGTCCTGGTTGAAACAAAAACCTTTGTCAGATGTCCAGAAGGGCCAGAGTTGGGAAGCTCTATAGAGGAAGCGTGCCAGACAGTGCCCTTACCTGTGGGGTGTGCCATGTAAGAGAAGTGTGTGGTTGAGGAGACTGGAATGGGAGGCAGTGCATTCTGAGGAATGGGAGGCTGTGGGCCACCAGGAGGCTGAGTTGCCATCAGCATCATAGGCGGGTGTGTTGGGGTGGCATGGTGAGGGGGTACCATTCCAGACTGCACATGGGCCTAAAAACATTAAAATACACGACACTAGGCGTTTACAAGCATGTTTCACACCATGACGTTTGGTGGTAATTGTGCATACACTGGAAAAAAAATGGGAGTGAATATTTTAGAGTTTTCTTGCAAATAAGAATTTTAACGGCCTGTAAAGCTTTAAGCAGATAGCAATATTACTTACTAAAAAACTAAAAACATAGGAGGCAGAACAGCTTTAAGAGAAGTAACATATGTGGAATAAAAAATAAACATCTTTTAGATCTACCATAAATCTTTTGTGATCCACAACTGCAAGGAGGACCAGCTTTAACACATGCACAGAAATGTTGTTTAATTTGTAAAAATACAGGATATCCTGTTATAAACATTCAAATACATTTACAGCATGTTAACCAGAATTAGACCCTTACCATACATTACGGGGGACATTACAAAATGGTGGTGTTACAAATTACATATGACCTCTTTCAATTAGCTTTTAGCTGGGAAAAGGCATTGTATAAATACATGCAATACAAATGTTGATTCTATGAACACCCTTTTCACCAGCTAAACTGGAAAGCAGTTAACGCACAACTCTCATTTCCAGGGGGGTCTTATTGTACCCTTTTTCTGGGAAGAGATGTGCTGAACTCTCTGACATGAGAGACCCATCAAGCTGGCAGGACTGGTACTGTTTCCTCACCTGAGGTACATGTGCCATGTGCGAGGGGTTGTATCCGTGCTGCACTTGCTGGGGGTGAATGTAGACTGCCTGCTGAGCCGAGGGAAAGCTGGTCTGTGGAGACTGCGGGTTGGGGCCAGGCGTCATGGAGGGAGGGGTGGGGGTCAACGTGGAGTAGATGGGCTGCTGCTGTGGGTTCCCCAAATGAAGAGCCTGAGCCGCCTGGTGCTGGGCATGCTGTTTTAACAAATACATAAACTTCTTCAGTGTTACAAAACTCTACGAGAAAGTTCAGTCCAAACACATGCTTAACTTGCAAATAATAAAATAGCAGTGAAAAATGGCCATTGGGTAATCCAAGAACAGGCAATAATTCAAAATGACATTTAAATACACTAAACAGGACATGAACAATGGTCAACATTAAATTAAGAACAAGTTTAAGGGGCTTGAGATCAAGCCTATTAGAAGAAATCATAAACTCTATACAACAGGCACAAACCTTTTATGTACTGTAAAACCCTTCATTAAACAATGAATGTATCAAAGCAATTAGGCCAATGGGGTGCATTTATATATATTTCCAAGCTGCTGAATCCCAAAAACATGTTTAATTCTACATGGGGATGGGTTTACTACATTCCGCCATTGTTCGAAGGTAATAAATAGCTTTCTTAAATATGTAGAAACTTTTTTAAAAAAAGGAGTCCACTGCTTTAAAAAGGAGTAAAGCCTTACCTGGACGGGGCTGGGTGCGGGGTGGCTGCCTGCATGCTGTCCTTGCTGCTGCCCAGTCGGGGTGGCAGAGGGCTGTGGGTGCTGGGGATGGTGGTGTAGGGTGGCATTGGGGTGAGTGTACTGCTGGGGGATAGGACCCTGGGACACTGCAAAACAAAAAGGCAGAATATAAAAATTAAAAATAAAAAAAAGTCTCAAGTTATTATTATTCCTTTAACCCAATAAGTATGGTATGGTTTACATGTAAATGAAAAGGTACCCTTACCATACATAGTGTGAGTTTGTTCTGCAGCACCGTACTGTGTTGTTGAGGAGGAGACCAGGCCAGGCTGCCCATGGGTTGGAGGAGCCATCATCCTGCCATTGCTCTGCATCACAGGGCTGTAGACATGTGGAGGCTGGAGGGAAAAGACGTTTAGTTTTGTTAAGCAGCAGTTCTGATCAACTCATCATTGACACCGCTGATTTCAAAATGGGCCATAAATATAATAACTTAAAATATTCGTAGGTGTTAGTTTAATCTGCCAATAAAGTTGCTCGATTTCTAGCTGCTCTCTCACGCAGTAAACAATAAAAAAATTCTGCTGTTTGGAAGTTTTCTCTCCACATCTAATCTGCACTCAAGTGTGCTAACAATGTGTACATAAGGCAAACAGACCCTCAGACCCTGCTTTATTCTTATGTTTTAAATGGTACCCCCTCTTGTTAGATGACAATATACAAGAGATTTGGTAAGAGGAAATCCAAAAGGAAAGAGGAGCCAGATATTTTTGACCAGTACAAATGTCACATGGGTAGTCTGTGGCTAAAATCAAAATCCCTCCTTTGCTCTTTACATCAGACCCCAAAATCTCAAAAAGATCAATCCTTCACGTTAGCATACAACATATTAAAAAAATACCCACAGACTTTGTGATCCGCCTGGTTGTAACAATGTAGTAAATGACACTAACTCAACTACAAAATAATCAATAAAAACATGTTACCTGTGACTGATAGTGTGGTACTTGCTGCACAAGGGGTTGGTTGGCAAACTGCTGAGGGCTGTAGGTCACATACTGTGCAGAGTACGCTGGGTTGGGAGCCACGATAGGCGGCCCTGCTGCAGTGGCGGGGTGGATCATGGTTGGGGTGCCCTGAGGGTGATGCTGGTCTGGCCTCTGCTGGGGCATGTTTGGTACTAGGAAACAAGCAAAGAGAAGGACGGGCTATGAAGATTCAGCACAATAACAAACACTAAACTTGAACACCAGAGACACAAAATATTAATTTAAAATCTTTTTTTTTTTTTTTTTCATTTTGAAATGAAGCATTTTTCTGTGGTAAGAGAAGGGCATATATCCAGTCAACTTTATAATGCTGATTTAATTACAAACACAGGTCTTCTGAATCACCATCAGAACTAGAACTAAATTAGCCTCCTGCTTTCCAGTTTTCCAGAAGGTATGGAAGGTAATGGAATCTGAACTACCTTTAAACAGGGGTTCTCTTTGCAACAGAACTTGCCAAAACCTGACTTACACTTCAGTCACCAGCACAGTCAATCTGAAACATCTCACAAGCACTGCATTTCATCTCAATTTTGCAATAAAGGAAAAAATATCTGAGGCTGTAATATGTGTTTCACCATTCAATTTAAGTAAATGAAAGATTTCCACTGTTTTAATGGATTATGCTAAAACACACCAGGCTCATAGATCCAAGCTATCCAAAGTAACAAGTAAGACTGAGGTATGATAAAAACAGGTTTCCAACGAACAACTCACAGTAGCTAAATTATTATTATTTTTTTTTTGCATGCTTCACTTAAAACAAGGTAGCAATGCGACAAATTTAAAAACCGAACAGGTATTAATTTGGTTTTCATGTCATGTTAAATCAAATAATTTGATGATTGATCTCCCCTACATAAACTCACTGTTGCAACACTTGCTTTGTGTCCCACATTCCACATGCATTCCTAACTGATCAGCTATGTAAACCACACTGGGTAAACATTGAGTATGCTAGCAGAAAAGTGAAAAAGGCTATTACACAAACATTCGGGACGTTTCAGTCACCAAAGTGGATCTATAGGGGCACACTTCCTACACCTCCGATTCACAGCCAAGTTTCACGAGGAACAGTCCAACATTTAACACTTAAAACATTTGCTTTGGTCTGCAGCTATTAAATAAAACTTAATTAAAAAAAAACAAAAAAACATGTATTGTATAAAAGTAACCCATGCACAGCATGCACCCTCAAACCAAACAAAAAGCATCCAGCATAATCTCACCTTTACCTGCTCTATAGGGCTTCGTCTGGTTTACTGGCATATGAGTCACTGGGACATGGTACATAGCAGTAGGCTGAGGACAGAGAACAAAAAGGACACACAAGTTTACACAGATTTCTGTTAGAGAATATGCATCACAAAATACAAAAAGTATGTGCATTTTGACAAACAGACCAAGAAAGGCTTGGTTGACATAGAAGTAAATATATATTTATATACACATACAAGTACATTACTCATCACATGCCCTTTTATTGCCTGGTACCAGCTGGGAGATTGGCACAGGTCCAACTGCAGGCTCCCCCACAACCACTGCCTGCCCAGCCCTGCTTGTGGAAGAGCCATGTGCAATAGTTTAACCTTTGGAGAACACCCAAACTATACAGTTTCATTATAACACAATGAGGAGGGTCTACATGCATTTAGCATGATTTTGAGAAACAGCTCAAGCAATCACAACTTTGACTATTTCTTAATCATGCAAATACACAATTTTAGTTCTTGAACCATCAGGTGATCAAGCCAGTGTTAAAGTCCCAAAACAATGCTGCATTCTCCATGAGTCCTCTACTGTGACTCCTGGACATGAAGGGGGCCCAGCGAATATTATACGCGTTGAGCCATCACATGAGTATTATTATGGAGGACTAACACACAGCTTATGTAGCATGTGTATAGTTATCCCAGCAAACCAGAGAGGATTTAAAAGACTGAATGGGACAAAAATGTAGAAAAAATAAACTAATGCATTTGTAATATTGTGTTTTGTGGTGATGAAAAAGGAAAGACAGATTGTCTTGGTTCTAACTTCCCCCATTAAATATTTTTTCTCTCTCTAGTGACCAAATTTGCATTGATCAGTAAAGAGGATCTATATGGGCACACTTCCTACATCTCCGGTACTGTAACAATGACCACACAACAGGGTGTGTACATTAGGGATGTCACGGTATCAAATTTTGACGGTATGGTAACCGTCAAAAAATATACCACGGTTATCGTCATACTGCGGTATAATGTAATTTTTTTGTAATCCGTTATTAAATGGCTATTTAAAGAAATACACTCAAGTCATTTTTTAACAAGAAAACTACGTTCATCAGTTTGGACGGCATCCTATTAGTTAAGAGAAGCAAAGTGTTACCTAGCAATAGCCAATTGAGTGCGTTTTAAGACATGCAGTGCCCGGCCACTGATCTCTCAGCAGAGTGCAAAACTTAATGATGAGAAGACGGTGCCAGCAAATTGTTTTTTTGTTTTTGTTTTTTCATTTGGACTGCATGTTAACAGCAACGAACACAAAGGAAAGAAGAAAAGTTAAGGTGGGTATGACACCGTTGCAAAGTTAAGCGGCATCTATAGATACGGTAGACACGATAGATAGTAGCTACTGTTGCTTCTTTGGTTTGGTAAATTAATAGGAAGGCAGTGATGAAAAGTTACAGTGCCTTGTTCTTGCTCATATTTGAGTATATGTGTTTCATTTACCGACAATCACATTTGCTAGCGATCATTGTTTAGTAGGGCGGTTTATATTAAATATGATGTTACTTAGTTAATAGCCTACTTGGATAATCTCATGCATGGCATTTTTCAGAATTTGAGATGTCTGTGTTTATTAGTTAGTTCTAATGAACACAGTGGCTCACCGATGGACAAATGGTGAATAAAAAAAAACGTGCCCATATCACCTTAAACCATGTGATCATGGTTCAGAAAAATGGTGGTGGTTTCAAAACAGTGGCAGTTTATACTGCGGTTTACCGTAAAACCAGTATATTTTCTCTATACATGTATGTTGTAGTACCCAGACAATGAGCAAAATTTATTGTCACATTTATAATACATACAGTAGGATTGATAGAATTTTGTCGTTAAAAGTGGTTCATGCAGTGAAGGCTGAAGGCTGAAGGCTGCATTAAACCAATAGGCTTTGTCAAAAGTTAAATCCCTTTCATTTCACAATAAAACACAATATACACATTGCTATTAGCTACGGATACTCCGGAGACAACAAGAGTGATGTCAAGTAAAGACAGGAGGGAGGTAGTAAGGTCGTGTGGTGAGAGAAAAGGACTAAGAGCCAGGAGATCCTGGGTTCAAATCCCACCTCAGCCACTAACTAACTGTGACCTAGGATGGGTCACTTAACCTCCTCGTGCTTCAATCCTCCCAGCTGTAAAATGGGCTAGCAGCAGGACCCCAGTGGAAAGAGATGCTGCATCTTAGTTGGGCTATCCTGGGCAAATAATTTCTATAACAAACAAAACAAACAAACAAACAAACAAAACAAAAAAAATTGCAATATGAAATAGGCAAACCAACATCTGATGGAAAATATTCTACGGAAACTAAAAAAAATAAAATAACCCTCATTAAAAAAAAAAAAGTTAGAATTGCACTATACCTTCCAGACAATGCTTTTCTAAAATGGACAGAGAGGAAAGGAAGAAAAAAGAAAAGAAAGAACCACATTTTAGTTTTTTCCTTGCAACAGTGATTGATGTTGGGTTACATACTATTTCTTACTGCAACCAAAAATCACCAGCTGAACTTACACAAGACCAATTAATAATTAACGTTGCTCACTGGCTGCATGTTACATTGCAGGGTTAAAGCATAATACAGCATTGACCTCTACTTGGACCATATGTGTGGGAATTTCTACAGGACAATAAAGTTTCTCGTTCCCATCACATTGCTGCTGAGGAAAACCTATTTACCACAATGCGGTGAAACCTGGCAGATTTACAGTAACTGAAAAAAATATTAGTTCAGTTCTTCAATCTTTAAAAAGACGTAGACATGCGGAGGCTGGAGGGAGGCCGGGTATTTTGTTTTTGTTTGTTTTTACGTGAAGCTTTGGATTATTTATGAAAGGCGTTTCAGGGCCTTATCCAACGTGTCTCTACGCTGTTTGTTTGTTTGCTGTTTGGAACACACTAAAAGCAATAAAAGCATAGAATTTCCAAAGAGGCACTACTAAACCCCTCTGGACATGCACTGTCCTTCAGACATGTGAATGTTTTTTCCACAGCTGCAGCAAAAAGTGGACAACTGACTTTATAGATACACTTTACCTTTTTTGTATGTATTATATTGATAAAATAACTGCATATAGCAAAACTACACATGCACATGCATTAACTATGATTTAGTATGAGAGGTAAGAAAAGAGGTTGTAATCCTGTAGCATGCAAAGTTACAGGAACACCACCACTTGTCAGGTCTCAGGTACTATATTATTCCCCCCCCCCCCCCCCCCCAAGTAGTCTATACAATGCTGACAAAATAAGAAAAGCTTACCTGCACTCCTGGGCTAACAGGAAGGGGGTACATTTGTGGGAAGCACACTGTTGGGCTATACATCGTGGGATGCTGCTGCACCACAATTGAAGGGCTAGGCTGGCCTTGAGGGCGTGGGGGAGTGGGTGCAGTGGCAGGTTTGGGCTGAAACATACAAGAAGTAGTATATATTAAACACTAACTAATAATAAACAAAATAAAAATAACCATATTACTGATGGGTATTACATTCAAGACTAGACTTTTTGTTATTGTAGTATACAAAAAAGGCACCTAGGTTTTCAAAGATAAGCAACGGCTTTAGCACTGTTCAACCTATGTTTCTGAAAGAGCCATATTAATGAGCTCTTAAAACATCATCATAGACCAAAAACATATATTTATTTTAAATTACAAGCAAACGACACACTGCTTCTGTATTTTTGTGCTCATTAAATAGGTTACATGTTTAAACCCTTGTTCTTGCACTTTGACTTGCTTCTACCAAAAACTACAGAATGAGCCACATATGGCTCAAAAGACATCTTTTGGAAAGTCCTGCGTTGCTTGACAGTTTTAGGCAAAGGCAACAAAACCCTTTACAGCAAGATTAAGGGAGACTACCACACTTCTATAAAGAAAGCAGTAACACATGAAAGCATGTCTGTCAGCATTTTTTGAAAACCCAGATTTCAAATAAATCATGTATATTAATATGCACAATTGTTCTCAATTAGTTCCACAGTTCCAAAGAACTAAGTTAGGAGAAGAAAAAAAAAAAAAAAAAATTCATATTACAAAAGATTACTTACTTGAGCAGAGAATGACCTGGGGTTGAACTCCTTGGCATTAGGATTCAGTGTTGATTTTCTAACTTGCCTGAAACAAAAATATAATACAGTAGAACTATATATTGTAAACTTTTGAAGAGCTAGTCATAGTTATGTAAATAAAATAAATCTGTTGCTTCTTATGGTCTTAGTAAATGTTAAGAACACTGCAGACAGAATTGAACACAATGTGATTTTCTTTTTGCTATCCCTGAACTACAAATAGAATCCCTCCTTGAAGTCATTTTAAAGGGTACATCAGCACTGCATGAAAGATAAAACATGACCTATCCCACCTTGCTGTTCCAAATGTATTTGGTCATTGTATAATAATCTGTATGCGCCCAAGCATCTGCATAATGCCACACTGCCATGTCCAAAATTGCTGTTCTTGAGCATCAGTCTGAGCCAAAAAACAGGACATACCCTCACATGTGCTCCGAAACGTACCGGCACATGCCCAGTGAAAGGTTGTATTAGCTATATTACCTCCGTGTGGAAACACACTAGTCTGTGTTACAAACATGGTCAGTCTAATTTTCCATAAGGAAGGAACTTGTGCCTGCTTTTGTTTTGTGTAGTAGACATCTTTCACACTGTACATGTTTCCTTCATATGTTGTATTTTGATGTATTATTAAGATTAATATTGCCTTATAAACAAACGCACATACACATGCTTGCCCAGCTCTAACTGCAGTAATGTTGCTATTGCAAGTGACCACTCTCAAGACAGCAGCTTCCTCGAAATAACAGTAAATATGTTAATCATTAACACTACCATCAGTTACACAGACGCATATGTTATAACAGGACATACAGAAATCCTGAATGTGACTTACTCTGGGGTAGTGTCTTTGTTGTCGTCTTTGTCAAGCTTATTGCCTGGCCCGGAGGTCTGGACGCCCTGGGAGGTGACGTCTGGTCCTCTCTTTTGCTCCGAGCTGCACTCGGTTGACGGGGAGGTGCTGGGGCTGCTGGGCTTGCTGCTGCCGGTGGTGTTGGGGGCAGAGCTGTCCTCGCTGGCTGACTCCTTACTACTCGTCTCCGCAGTCTTATCCAGGTTGGACTCCCTGGACTTCTCTGCAGGGTCTCGAGGTTGGCTCATCATCTGGTCGAAAATTGGATCAGGATTTGAACTGGGCTGTAACTGAAATTAGAGCAGGATATGAAACAAAAATAGTTAGAATGACTATCTATAGGCTTCAAATTGATTTTACTTTATTTTAATTGATTGAGAGCAGAACAAAATACACTGCTACCCCGTTATAACACAACCTGTTAGAGTGCGGAACAGCTGTTTCAAAAGATATAAATGTTGCAGAATCTACATTGCATGGATGGCTAAAAGATGCCTCCAAAGAAGGCTGCTCTAAGAAAAAAAAGCTTTGCTAAAGAGAGCCAAGTGGCTGTGTGAATGTGCTGCTGTGAGTGCAAGACTGTTTGCTGTTTTTGGTGTGGCCCAGGCTAACAGGACCCGGGAATAATAGTTCCAATAAACCGTGTATTCGAGTACCTGCAAATTGTGTGTGTGTCTCCTTCCTTCATTTTCCACCATAAGCTACATTAAATTTGGCAGATGGGCACTGTAAATCATTTCGGGAACAAAAATGCCAATATTCTTTATAAGACGAAACACAAATAACCCGGTCTCCTAATTATGGACCCCGACAACCACATTATAACGGGGTGGAGCACTGTATAAACAGGCAATGACAACGATAAAGAGAGATCCCTCTTTAACCTTGTTTTACATGTTTGTGTACATTGTGTTCAGATTACTCACAGTTCCAGTAAAATACATACATAACTAATCATGATCATATACATTAATAGAAAAAGGACCGCTTTCAAAATTATACATAAAATCTAAAATTATAAATTTATCTTTTAACTTTACTGCAAAGCAAACATATCATTCCAAAATAGCAAGTTCTCCATAGAGAAGGATTAGCTGCAACTATGAGTCATCACAGTTAAAGTCAGTCAAGGCCTTACCCCCCCACCCCCTTGGCATTTGACAGATGCTTTAACTGAGTGCCAAGTGTACAATATACTACTGAACTAGATATGCACAGAGTGCATTCTACTTTTAATAATTTCAAGTAATTAACTCTTTGAATACTACAACAAAAACACATACTTACTCTAAAGTCTTCACTGAATTTCTTTAAATTATCTATTTGTTGTCTATGATCTGGAGCCACAGAAGAAGCACCTAGAAGTGAAGGAAGAGGCAGGTTACAGTTAAACACAGATGCTGTATTTATCACGTGATGCGATATGAAAGAAAAAACTAAAACAAAATCATTAAAAATGTCCCTTGAAAATGGATTTTCAAGATTTGTATTGGATGGTATTATATTGACAGACACTGGTAAAGTCTACATTCTTGAGAAGCATACTGTGCATACAGTTTCTACATTTATATACATACAAAAGGGCCTTATTAATTTAGCCAGGTGGGATCCTCCAACCAGCAGAGCTAAGCAGTTGCTAGGGTTGCGTAAAAGATGAAAGCATCATACCATGATTAAAGGGGGAGGGCTTAGATTTGATAAACATCGTCACAGGAATTACTAGGGATCGCTGCTAATTTCAAATACAATTTTAAGACAGAGCAGAGCTATAGATTTGGTTGCAAACTAAAGAAGGGAACAAGGCACACAAATTTCTTGAGATGTCACCCGATACAGAGAAATGGTGTTGCCCAATAATTCCCTAGCATGACATTAAAATTAAGCCTCCTTTAAAAAAAGGGTTGACGGGAAAGATTGGATTCACTTCTCATAACGTAATGCAACACACTGCTACTGCTTTCATGCAAGGCTGAAAAGAGTTTCTGATAGACATGTACCTTTATTAGCAGGTCTTGGGAAGCTTGGAGAGGTTTCGCTCGGTTTGATATTTTCTTTGCTTGCAGCAGGGGAATTTTGCCTTGGTTCCTGAAGTCTGGATTCTTTAGCTTTATATATAAAAAATGATTACAAATCACAGAAATCACCCAATTAGTGAACACACATAAAAGCAATGCTATCAAATCAAATAAAAAACTCCAAGACTTAGTGGCAACATATTCCTTCACAAGATTAGGTCAGTATAAATTAGCTAGGTCCCTGTTCTTAAAGCTTTAAACCAGCAAGTGCCATTGTCCTCACCTACCCGTTATTTACATTCTCTAACTGTATTGTTATGATAAAAACGTTTTCATTTTGTTAACCGCAAAAGTCCAAATGTAATGTATGAAATTGCATAAATACAGCTTTTTTCAAACAAATTTATTTGGTACTTAACAGGTTAAACAAGCTATTGGTGGTGAAATAGGCAGTGTAACTTCAATAACATAGGTATTCGATAATAAACATTATTTAGGGCAAAAACACAGTGTCAGTCCATAAAGGGAGCCACACTGCCCCAAGCCCAATCAATTCTTCACAGTCATATTTGTTGGAGGATTTCTTTTTGTGGACAGTCATACCATATTAAGGTATTAAGGAACCCCAAAAAACTTATAGTACAGGCCACCAGAATTAAGGATTTTAGATATTGCCCAAAAGGACTGACAAACTGAGGGAATCCACAAAGCGTTTCAGAAGAGGTCGCAAATTATGGTCATTTATTTCTTCACTCAAATCAAACAAAACAAATTCACTTAAAAACATTTCACCACTTGAAAAAACAAAAAAATCATACATGTGCCATTTCTTTTATAAAACAAGGAATTTTAACATAGATCAGTATAGCTCCAGAATATCTATATAGACAAGTGGCAACAACCTACCTTCTGCAGATGGGGTGACTGCTCTGTTGGATGCAGGACTGGCTGCCGTGGGAGACACTGCGGAAACCGGCATGGCTACAGACTCAACAGGAACAGTACCGGCTTGAGGAGAGGGAAGAGATGATCCACTGGAAGCACTTCCAATACTGTTCTGCCTTGGAGACCTGGGTCTGTGTACTTTAGGAGATAACCGGGAGCTTGAACCTAGGATTCACATACGATTCCTTTTCAGCCAATATATTTTTATTTTATTTTACCCCCTACGGGTATTTGATTAGGCTGTTTTTCTAATTTATATATGCCGTTTTACTACATGGCCACAATGTTTGTAAAAAAAATAGGTAACCCTATGCAATGTTTCTTGTTTGCTCACCTCCACTAACGACCGCTGACCAGGTCCCACCTGAGGGGCTGCTTCGTGGCGCTGGGGGGGGAGACACCTCTGCAGGTGCATTGTGGGGTATGAATTCCACACCCACGCCAACCCTTCCAGTGGAACCTCTGTGTCCCCGAGGGGTGCGCTGGGTCTTTGGAGACATCCTCGGAGGACCTGATGGTTAAAAAAAAAAAAAAAAAAAAAAAAAAAAAAAATTACAATAAGAAAAAAAAAAAAATCAAAATCTGCCCCAAGTTATGCAGACTGAAATGAAGCAGCTTCCTTTCAATGAATACCCAAAGCTTGCTTTTTCGATGTACTATTAAAAGTGGTAGGAAAAAAAAAAGTGTCCTTCAGTCTTTTTAATTTTATACAAAAATGATTCTATAATGGCTGTACATTAACAATAATGTACAAAAAAACAGAACCACTATGAGCAAGTATACTTATGTAAAATTAGACCTCCCTAAAAAAAAAAAAAAACATTTAAATACTATAATCTAGAAGACGCACTGGAAACTGCATTTACGTATATAATGATTTTGCTGGGTTTTGTCTAAGATTTTAGAGAACACATGAAAAAAAAAAAAAAGTTTAGCAGGAAGTAGTTGAACAGTTTAGAAAAGAGATAGTTATCAGTAAGGCAACGAAAGAGTTAAAACCATTCCTTGGAAGGGATTAGCAAAGATTTAAAAAAAGGGAGAACATTTAAAACAGGGGAATTTCAAGACAAAAACAAAACAAACCAAAACATGAAGAAACTATGGTAGTGTACCTTCTGTAGACATGCGTTTAGGCATAGTAGAGAAAGGAGCTGGAGCGCCATGAGCAGAGGGGCGAGACGGGGGCCGCGAGGGCCTGGAGGGGGGCCTGGAGGGCGGCCTGGTGGGAGTGGCTGCACGAGGCGGAAGAGAGGTGGGGGCTGACTGGTAACGAGAAGGTGGGCGAGAGGAAGGAGATGGGCAAGGCGATGGCCAGGGAACACCTGACAGGACAAATGAAATGAAGGAAAGTATAAAAACTAAAAGAAAATAATAAAAGGTAGGTGGGTGAGGAGGGTAGGGAAGAAACACAGGTAAAAACAGAAAGGAAACTAAAAAATAAAACCGTGAAGACAACTAAACAAAAAAAAATGGTTTTGAGAACTTTTATAAACATTTTATGATTTTAATTTCATCTCGTTTTGTTTTTCCAAAAAGCCTTTTCTTTTATTATTAATAGTTTTATAATAAAAGTACTCGGAGGGATAATGCTATGCTACTAAAGAAAAAAACTAAAAAATCACAGCTTGAGCTTTTCACAAAAAAAAGGGCCATTGTAGGGATATAGCTTTGTTCCATCCCAAGAGTTAAATCACAAAATGTCAACGATATACAGGATGATTAGAAAGTAAGTTTACCACATCAACGCACCATGCGTTGTGGACAGTACCACCTTTCTAATCATCTTGTATAATTCCCAGCACTATGTCGTCTAGATAAGCCACGGTACGTGTGCATAAATCCAAAAACAACTATGCCAGCCCAGTTTATTTTAAACTCATTACGGTCACATCCAGTATATCCACTCCACAGGAGATAACTGTGCAGCTATTTTATACTAAAGTTAAAATGACAGCAAAGTAAAAAAGGACCAATCTATTCAGGGCGCTATGATGATAATCTCTGGATACGAATCAGACATGGATGGCAACAGATCTGTTAAGAAGAAAGTGACATCAGTGC
Organism: Acipenser ruthenus; assembly: GCF_902713425.1. Classification (NCBI taxonomy): domain Eukaryota; kingdom Metazoa; phylum Chordata; class Actinopteri; order Acipenseriformes; family Acipenseridae; genus Acipenser; species Acipenser ruthenus. Next base: position 7,855,463 of record NC_081199.1, read on the forward strand.
TTTGGCATCTTATCGATTCTCATTTGAAATCAGAAACATTCGCAGATGTGTAGTTTATTTAACTTAATTGACAATCCTGTTACCATATAATGGAACATTTTGGCAGGGAATTTATTTTGGCTTTATTGGAGGTTTTGATTGGCTCGCCAGTAATTCTTCCACCAATCAGAGTGTGGCATACAGTGTGTGATCCTGGCCTCTGACAGACTGGTATGCAGCACAGGTTAAAGAAGCGCTGGGCAAGGGAAAGAATGTGTCGGATGTCAAAGTGAATATGATAATATGAGAATGGCAGTGTGATGAAGCCAATTTGCTTGAAAAACTTAAAAGCAGACCGGACATTTACATCAATGGAATTAGAAAATCTGGAATTTATGATGCGCTCAGGAACGCCGAGGCAGTGTAAACTGCACCTGCTACTGTGGTACCTGTACGGCTGTTCTTTATGTTAAGCAGTTTTGTGTTATTTTATTTATTAAATTTTTTACAAGAGATTAATTAAGTACTGTAACAGCCAAAATAGTTTACTCCAGACTTGTTAGAACGTCTGTAACAAAAGCAAATTTGCTTTGGATTGTTATTGTTAATTCATTGTAGATACTAATATTAGGACACCCACCACGCAGGTATCGCAACGTCCCTAAACAATAAGTTAAAATAAATTAGTTCTGCACTGTACAAAACCAAGTTGATTTTGCCAGTGCTTGCAAGTCTATTAACTAGTTCTAAATGTAAAGCATTTTTGTTTTGACTTTATTGTTAAAGTTTTCACACATGGCAATACTGCCCTACAATTACTAAATGATATTGTGATCATTCCACTGTGTTGTTAAGTGAACCAGAGCTAAATTTTAAAACAGAGAGTTAGCAAAGGCCTATCGTTTAAGTGTACTGCAGTTACTAATCCTTTCCAGTTACTGGTATCTTAATTAAGGACTATATACCGATAATGTTGTAACTCATTTTTAGAAGGCCTTCTTTGTTCTTATCCAAGTTGCTGCAGTGACACTGTAGATGCTATAACGAGTTACTGTAAATGAGACACTGTTTTAGAAGACAGATTTCATTAAGTAAACATGCATTGGAATGTTTTTGAAATTAAAAGTAGAAATACAAAAAACGGTGGCATTTCTTTGTGAACGTGCTAAGTGAAAAACGCCAATTCAAAAACTGTCAAAATCTACCAAGGTAGCAATTCTGCCGAATTTAATACCAGCCAATATTTCCCATTATACTGTATTTTAAAAGTTGTATCCTTATAGGCACGCACATTAACTTTAAAGTTAGACGCTAACAGTTGCTTAAATGTTTGCTGGGATATAAACGACCCATGACAACAGATAGTGAACATGCTAAAATCAGTATGAAATTCAATAACTGGACAGGACTGAACAACAACTCAATGGTCTTGACCTTCATTGCATTTCCACAAAGTTAGATTTTAAATATCCGGGAGCTCTGCAGGTCGACAACTGTGTATTGCACCTGGAGTAATGGAGTCCATTATCGAAAGAAAGACTGCTACATAAAACACACACATAGTTTACAAAAATACTGTAAACCTTTTCTGTACTGTACACAGTCTGAGGAACCAACATTCGAGAACAAATCACAAAGAACATGGCTGTCTATTGAGCTTTTTTAAAATGTTAAAATATTTCAAAATCAACATATATAGCATTAGGAAAATCCTTTACATTTTTTTATGAAAGAGAACCTCCACCTGCTAGTGTCAAAGGCATAAATTTTAGAATGTATGACTATGATTGTTGTTGTATGTTAGCTGACAAATTCTTTTTTTTTAACCATCAACTGAGCAGTCACAGAATGGTCCATGCACAACATGAAAATTATGTAGTGCAAGATTGTGTTCCGCTTTATATTTAAACTGCTTCAACGTCTCTGCGCAACCACTCGTCACATCTGCTTTGGATATGTACACAAAAGCTGCTTGGGTAAGGTGGCCACCCCACCATGATTTCATTGTTGCAGTGCTCAGATGCGTTTTTGTTGAGCCCACAAATCAAAGTAATCCATTTCACCCCTGCAGTTAAACACTGGTCTTACCTCCATTAACCACTCTTTGGTCTGCTCCTGAGCTGGGACTGTAGTCTGAGTTGTGAGCTCCAGTGCGGGGAGGAGGGGGTCCAGAGCCAGGTTGGGCCATTCTTGGAGAATTCTGTCTGCCAGTGCCCCAGGACATTCCATCCCTATTCCTCTGCCCTGGTGGAATGTACTTATTTTCCCTGGAGCAGGAAAAAATAATGTTGAGAAATTCTTGTAAAATCTGCATTGCATACCGGTACTCTATACTATAGATGTTCTGTGAAAGTGCTGTCCCACTATAAAAAGACATGTGACTTTTGTTACTGGAGGACCTTTATTCCTGGAACACTCACTATCTCACACACGATTATTTTATTACATTTTTTTCAACAAATTTGGCAGACATGGTACATGCTACACTTTTAAATAACTAAAAACACACTTTACACCGTTTATCAATCGAGGTACTGAAGAGTGCAGTGCAGTGCGCACCTGGAGTTCATGCTGTGTCCTTCTCTTTCAGAGTTTCTTGCCACAGCTGTGTATTTGTCCTCTTCTGTGCGATCATCGTTCTCCACAGCCACTCTGGCTTTATACGAGGCGCTTGACTCGATCTCATCTGCGAGCTGCGCAGCTCTGGCTTCCCGCTTCAGAAACTCTTCAGAAGTGTCCCTTTCTAAAGCCACTCTACATCAGCAGAAACACAGTCACTTGGCAGTCTAACAAGCCCTTTTGTCCTCAGCACCAGATAAGCATTTTACAGTAGTTTTTTTTTTTTTTTTTTTATTTAATGAGTGTTTAAACAGTAATGGAAGTAGTTAGTATAAGGTAAAAAAAAAAATTAAGACACAAAATGTGGAAGACAATGAGCCACATTCACAAACCTTTAACTCATGAGTTATATAAATATATTTTCAACACACTGTTAACAGGTTTCAAGAATATAACAAAAACACAATCTTTGTAAAATTTGTTACAAAAGGGTTCCTTTCTTTCACAATACCACCAGCCAAACTTCCCCTAAAGAATCACAGAACACAGTTTTGGTAAGGGAAAAATTCAGTGTTGCATACTATTTCTAAAATATTTCAAAGTGTGTTATCTTGTGAAAATATGAGCTCTACGTGTTTTCTGTAAAACACTATTGTGGGACACTGCAGCTTTAAATCGCTGTTGTTCAGTTGTGGCAATATATGATTAAACCTTCAATTATAAACAAGAAATACAATTATGATGACAAACTGAATACTGTTAATGTGTTACACAACTTACGTATATGAGGAGAGACTGCTGTCATAAGTTGATTTTACTCCATAGTTTTCTTCATTAAATTTAAACATGTCATTTGGATCCCAGCCATTGGACTGTCAGGGGAGAAATAAATATACAATACATTTATTTCATGCCATTATGTACCGTCGATAAACCTTACAGGTAACAGATATATTCAGATAAGCATTCAGCATTGAACATGTACAATAACTAAAGACACAGACTTGCACTAGTGTAAGCTATCTCAATTGAAGTATTTTTTTATACTTTTAAATCTGTCTGGAAAAAAATACCTAGCAAACAAGTAAAAGCATTCTGCTTGCCACATTCATATTTTAGATGTTAAACCTTAACTTTATAAGGAGTTCTTGATTCCTGATAAAATATTTAAGAACTTAGGGTTAGAACTTATCTGGTAACAACCAATACATTATTACAGATGAACATGGTGAAGTCCTACTTTTTTTTATATAATATTGCATATAGTAAAAACACGCACCACATCAGTCTCCAAGGCCTCTAGGTCCTCAATGACATTCTCACCACTGTCCCATGGTTCCAAATCTTTGTCTTTGTGCTCACCATTTATTCTAGCATTGACAGTAGGTTCTGTGAATGTATCTGTAAAAAAATAAAATATATACATTTGTTAGGCTAACAGTATATAGTTAGCCTAACAAACCAGCTGTATGACATTAACCTGGAAAGACAAAAACATGCAACCACTTCCATTACAGGACCACAAGCACATCCTTTGATGCATTCCATTCGTGATCATTTTAGTACAGTATCCCAGTATCAAAGTAAATAAAATCAAAATATAATTGGGTGTTGAAATACTGTCAAAACAAATACATATTTAATGCTTAATTACCTTAATTGGTTGCTAATTGTGGAGCAGTGTACAGTATGCAATGCAACTGTGGCACTTTTTGTCCATCATTGTTAAAATTTGGAACCTAGATCAGATTTCAAAAAATATTTTGCATTCTTATTTTGCCCCTTTTAAAAATCATGCCTTGCAAACTACTGTTCTTGAGACAAAAACACAACTGCAGTTTCCATCAACAAACAGTGAAATGAAATGTACCTTCACATTCAAATACACTTGCAATGCTGCCAAAACTCCAATGTCTATCAATCAAGATCCATGTTTCTTATTCTTTTAAACTGCAATCTGTCTGCTTTGTGTTTTGCTATGTTGGTAATCTGTCTGTTTTGTGCTCATTACTCCAGGTAATAATTAATTCTTGTCAGCTCTCTATAAGCATATAGTATAACAAGAATGCAGGTGCATGTGAAATGGCATTTATGGGGCAAAAAGGAGGCATGACCATACCACCTTATAACTGTTTTCATTGGTGTAAAGGACCACCTTATAACAAGAGATAACTGGATTATAACAAGTGTTTCTCTCATCTGCAACATTTGAAACATGACGACTGTATTAAAAAAAGCAAGCATGCAGGCTTTAGTAAAAAAAAAAAAAAAAAATGTAAAAAAGAAGAAGTGTAGTTGGCTTGGTCTGCATAGTATGAACCAAGTATAGGGCAATAACATGGGGGATTCTCTGATTATCCATTGAAAATGTATCAATATTTAGATATTTTAAAAATGATCCACATTCTTATTATGAAAATAAGAAAAAAAATAAAACCGTGGAGGGTTGTTTTAATCTTGCTAGCAGCACTATTCAAATGTTACACTAGCACAAGTACAGCGCTATAGTAGACTCTGTTCAATCATGGATTTGTACATGCTACTTTCTTAAAAGCCCACATCATTAGATTCTATTGAAAACTCATTACTAAGGTTTTATGGTTTAAATGCACTATACTCCTGTTCTAAGTCTCAGTGCTGCTCAGTTTGTGTTCCAGTCAATTTCATACAGAAACACCAGCTATCACAACACAGCACACCACATTTACACATCGAATGCTCACTAATATTCAAATCATCACGTCTCAGCACATTTATAAATATCCCACAGAAGAAAGACAGCAATGTCCATTTCATTCAAGAACTATCACTAACTGACTTGATGTCTCATGAGCATTCAGTGAAGCAAAAGTTGATTTGTACACAAAGCACAACCACAAAAAAAGCAAATCAATTGTGCAGAGTCAGATTTTTGACACACAAAACACGGGTTAATAATACAGCCTCCTAACATGAATACCTATTTAACATGCCAAGCACAGTGAATGGGAGCTTTTGTTCCTCAAGCATCTATACAAAGAGGCCTAGAGTCAACCACTAAGTGAATGTGCAAATCTAAACAAAAGCATAGTTTACTTAAACCCCTTTTGAATTACAAAGATTGTACTATCATTTAACTTTGCCTTTTTTTCTTTTTTTTTTTACCAACATTTTTAGATTTCTGCATACTATGGTATAATAGTTTAAATATTGGAAATAATTCCAACTATAATTGTAATCAATTGAATTAGGAATGTATATAGGGTATACCTTTCCTAATTTACATTTGGTTAAAAAAAAATATTTTGGTGCTTTATTGAAGGTCAGGCAGTTAGGAAGGCCTATTTACGCGATACCCAAAATAGTATTAAATGCACAGAAAAAGGAAAAGTGAAAGAGTGTAAAACAAAGTCATATATTACCTGTTTCTGAAGAAACTATATTGATTACAAAGAGAAAGAAATTAAGAAACAGATTCAGTGGACAATTGAGCACTTTAAATAAACAGTAATGTATTAACCCACTAACTATATTGCTGTAAACTGTAACAAACTTGGTATCTGTACTTCATCAGTCTTGCATGTTAAAACTTCATATTCACACTTGCTGACTTAGCCGTTGCAAGAAGGATAATAATGTTGAAGAATTAACTTTTCTTCCACATTCAATGCTGTCGTATAACAAGGACAGTCAGCACTTTAGTTCATTCAGTCCCAGTTCACTAATGTTGTGGAGAATGATAAGGATGTGTAAGGGGTCCTGCTGCTTACAACAATAACAACCCACTCAGTGCTTATAAAATCGAAAACTAGGTAAACTTATAAAAATGCAATACAATATAATTTAAAGTAGGAGGAACTGAACACATTATAAATATATAATGAATTTATGTAGCAGTGGACTCCCTCTACTTCACCAGCCAACAAGGGGGACTGGTTACAAAGATAAGACTTTTAGCATGTTGTTATTACCAAACCCAATTATGCCAAACATTTTATCTTGTTCTGTATGCATTTTAATGAGGACAAGAACTGAGGAATTCAACTGACAAGAGAGAGGGTTGCAAGAGTTCTGATCATTATCGTGTTACTGATTTTGTATATTTATCATTTACCTCCCTTTTTATTTATATATATTTTGATAAAATCTTTTTGCAGCCGTGAATGCATTTTATTTTCTAAGAACATAAATCAAATCATTAAAAAAAAATGTAATAATAATAATTTAAAAAACGGGAGTCCACTGTAAGTGAATTAAACAATAAAAAAATTAAGCCAGGATTGGGCAATTTCAGTCCTATAGGGCCATTCCAATTCAGGGTTAGCGGATAGAAATCAATAATTTGCTTTACAGTCAATCAATAACAATCTGACAGCGTTATTTCTATAAAACCTGTCGTGATCAAACAAACTAAAACTAATTTAGATTTCAGAAGCGACCTTTCTTTTATCCTTTTGATACAAGAGGAAAATTAGCTTCCAAACGGCTTTTTAAACACTCAGTGCAGAAGTTAGCTGCCATTGATTGGTACTCAATTATAAAAAGGTGGGAGAAGGGCAGCTTTCTTGTTTTGAAATCAACACATTCATCAATAGGTGTGTTTTGATTTATTTAATACCTGCCGACAAATACTTCTTAAAGGCAATTACTTAAAACATCAGCACACCCCTAATTGGAACATGGTAAGACTGGCCCTCATTAAACATTAGTAACATTTATATGCTTACCTTTTCTTGCATAATTTAAGTCTACATCTTTAAACTGCACCACAACGACATCAGATGCCTTAAAAATGATACTCTCCAGAATATCTTCACGCTTTGGGCACAGACCAGCGTCTGGACTCTTGCGGTGAGCAGCGTCAAGCACCAAATCACACTGAAATGCAAGAGTGCACAATTATCTGCTGAAACTCCACCGTCTATAGAAAACAAGATCAAATGCAAAGAGCCCAACACCCATCCTTACCTTGGGACTGTAGGTTTTAAAAACTCCTTCATAAATAACTCCATTTTTTACTTTTAACTCACATTTCGTTCCCTAGAAAAGAAAAAAAGTAATGCAAACATCATGTTTCCTACTTTGCAAAAAACAGTGCTACTACAGCTGTTTAACAATTCAAATTTGCTTGTGCAAGACATTTTTTTTTTTTAATATAATTTGGCTAACCTTCTAGAACCACCAAGTAACCTCCCCTAACAAATATGGTACTTACTACAACTGATGTTAGGACATGTACCATCCTCATGTTTGCATAAACCCCATCAAAAGGAATCTGGAAAATGACATTAAAGGGTACACCACATGACTAAAGTGCTGGCTTATAATTATAATGGGACACTGAATTTTTACACTGCTGTGATTGTAATCAAAGGGTATTACATAAACAAAAGGAATTCAGAGCTGAAATGTAACAGGAATACCACAACTCTGTGCTTCTTCCAGATATTCACTCATCTCTGAATTTTAAACGCCAGTATTATTTTAAGTACTTTGACCACAATTACCTCCTAAGCCATCTCCAACAGTAAAACAGACAAAACATTGTACAGTAAACCAACTTTATAGCAGCTGGCAAAATCTATTACAGAAATGTGATATGCAAAATATATAGAAAACATCAATAAGAGATTTGCTAAATCAAATCAGAAATGAGGTTCATGACCCTTCATAATACACAGTATGAAATTACTCTTCTACAAAAAATAATTCACCACTGGAAATTGTTTTTCCCTAGCTAAACTCTTTCCATTTGCAAGGCAGGTTCAGATTTCCACTTAATATGCTGATTCTGCAGAAAATTTGACAAGGTTGATAAAGCAGAAAAATGTGTTAATCATTACGCAGTAGTTGTGGTTTATATATTTTTGCCTTTATTTCCTTTATAAATTCTATTCGTCATATAGGTATTTTTAATTTGATTAGATTGTGCATTTGAAATGGGGTAAATTCAGAATTGAGCATTTTAATTCAGATACAGTGCACATGTGCTGACTGGCAAAATACAGTAGCCAGATAGTATGTTTTGTAAAAAAAAAAAAAAAAAAATTAATTAAAAAAAAGAAAAGTATTTGAAACTGACCAACCTTTACTTGTAAACCAATCTACACCATCTCAAGCAGTACTAAACCCTCTTGTTGAAGGAACAAGATACTGTTTATAATTCCATAGGCAATAATTTGTACCTTTTCCTAAATACAAAAATCGCAGTAAAAGCCTCAGTTGTTTATCTACCCAGCACTTTTTGAAAATAACTTGGTTTTACTAAAAATATAATACATTTACCTTCAGTGAAGCCAACTGGCACATGTTACTTCTCTTTAATTGCATAAGAAAAAGTTGCCGCCTCTTGGCATATGCCCAGTATAAATCAAGACCAAGTGACTCACATGGTAGGGGGGGGCATGGCCTGTTAAATTCTCTATGACCTTATGACCTTGAAGAACAAAGTCCTACGCATACTGAATGGCGTTATACATGCCAGAAATAAACACACCATAGAACTCTGCGAAGGCCATGGAGTGCATTGTACATTATAAACTTGTTTAAATGTTTCAAGATATGTTTTTTCACTTACAGAATTAATAACAATCTGTGCCTTTCAGTAGTCAAATAGGCTAGATATTAAACACAGCCTGAAGCATCTTAATCACCTTTACTGCCAAAAAGTTAAGATTAAAAATGTATACACTTTGTCATTTTTCATATATTTAAAAAAAGAATTGACAGGAGGTTCAAAATTTGACAGCCATAATAAGAGACAATACAGAAAGCAGAACAGTACCTAAACAAAGATTTAACAAGCACATTTTAGCAGTGTGATTCTTCAGAGGATTACGCACAAAGCTCACATTTGTTTTATATTATACACACACTGTTTTTTTTGTATGGCAGTTTTTAATTGCTCAACTGATTCAATTTTGCTCAGCAAAAATTTCAAATAACGGGTCATTTCCAATACAGAATGGACTGGATTTCCATCTGGTAACCCTTGCTGTCATCTCCAAAATTTACAGATCAGACTACATCTCTTCAGTTCGGTGTAGAATGAATTTTAATAAGTTAATAAAAAAAAATAAACTACAATGTGTACTTACCGTAGCTGAGGGAGGACCTTTTCCGCTGTTGCGCCCTCTGAAATATCAAATAAAATGCAATAAGGCACACAATCTTGTCAACTGTATTTATGTACAGTGCCTTGCGAAAGTATTCGGCCCCCTTGAACTTTGCGACCTTTTGCCACATTTCAGGCTTCAAACATAAAGATATGAAACTGTAATTTTTTGTGAAGAATCAACAAGTGGGACACAATCATGAAGTGGAACGAAATTTATTGGATATTTCCAACTTTTTTAACAAATAAAAAACTGAAAAATTGGGCGTGCAAAATTATTCAGCCCCTTTACTTTCAGTGCAGCAAACTCTCTCCAGAAGTTCAGTGAGGATCTCTGAATGATCCAATGTTGACCTAAATGACTAATGATGATAAATAGAATCCACCTGTGTGTAATCAAGTCTCCGTATAAATGCACCTGCACTGTGATAGTCTCAGAGGTCCGTTTAAAGCGCAGAGAGCATCATGAAGAACAAGGAACACACCAGGCAGGTCCGAGATACTGTTGTGGAGAAGTTTAAAGCCGGATTTGGATACAAAAAGATTTCCCAAGCTTTAAACATCCCAAGGAGCACTGTGCAAGCGATAATATTGAAATGGAAGGAGTATCAGACCACTGCAAATCTACCAAGACCTGGCCGTCCCTCTAAACTTTCAGCTCATACAAGGAGAAGACTGATCAGAGATGCAGCCAAGAGGCCCATGATCACTCTGGATGAACTGCAGAGATCTACAGCTGAGGTGGGAGACTCTGTCCATAGGACAACAATCAGTCGTATACTGCACAAATCTGGCCTTTATGGAAGAGTGGCAAGAAGAAAGCCATTTCTTAAAGATATCCATAAAAAGTGTTGTTTACAGTTTGCCACAAGCCACCTGGGAGACACACCAAACATGTGGAAGAAGGTGCTCTGGTCAGATGAAACCAAAATCGAACTTTTTGGCAACAATGCAAAACGTTATGTTTGGCGTAAAAGCAACACAGCTCATCACCCTGAACACACCATCCCCACTGTCAAACATGGTGGTGGCAGCATCATGGTTTGGGCCTGCTTTTCTTCAGCAGGGACAGGGAAGATGGTTAAAATTGATGGGAAGATGGATGGAGCCAAATACAGGACCATTCTGGAAGAAAACCTGATGGAGTCTGCAAAAGACCTGAGACTGGGACGGAGATTTGTCTTCCAACAAGACAATGATCCAAAACATAAAGCAAAATCTACAATGGAATGGTTCACAAATAAACATATCCAGGTGTTAGAATGGCCAAGTCAAAGTCCAGACCTGAATCCAATCGAGAATCTGTGGAAAGAACTGAAAACTGCTGTTCACAAATGCTCTCCATCCAACCTCACTGAGCTCGAGCTGTTTTGCAAGGAGGAATGGGCAAAAATTTCAGTCTCTCGATGTGCAAAACTGATAGAGACATACCCCAAGCGACTTACAGCTGTAATCGCAGCAAAAGGTGGCGCTACAAAGTATTAACTTAAGGGGGCTGAATAATTTTGCACGCCCAATTTTTCAGTTTTTTATTTGTTAAAAAAGTTTGAAATATCCAATAAATTTCGTTCCACTTCATGATTGTGTCCCACTTCTTGTTGATTCTTCACAAAAAATTACAGTTTCATATCTTTATGTTTGAAGCCTGAAATGTGGCAAAAGGTCGCAAAGTTCAAGGGGGCCGAATACTTTCGCAAGGCACTGTAGCTCCCATTTTATGCAGTCATTTCTGTACTAACATAAGAAGGAAGAGAAAATTAATGATTATTTTTTATTATGTTGCATGTGCAAAACTCCAAATCAGGCAATAGTTGCATGGAAATATCTTCCCTGTGATTATCAACGCTTGGCATTAAAACTCCAAGCATTAAGATCTAGGTTTCACTGTAAAATGTCCAGTCACATCGTTTCCTACACCAGCAGCAGTAGAAGAATGTAACACTTTGGTCCACTAATCCAGGTAAATTGCTCCTGGCTGGCAGTAACAAAGTATTCTGCTAAAATCAGATCACTATGTATGGCTAACCCAAGGCATTAGCTCCCTGCTGTTACCATAACATTACATTACACTTTGCTCTGGTTTTCCAAGCAATTTGCTCTCAGCAGGCTGTCATAGTAAATTGGGAATTGTTTTGGAAAGAATACATTTGAATATTTCTCTAGAAATATTGCCAGTGCAATCTTTCTGCTATACCACTAGTTCCACAGCACAGTCTATCATGGAAGACACGTTTTATACTCATTAATACAGTTAAATAATGGCTATTTAAAAAAAAAATAGCACCAGTGGAAAACAACCTAAGATTACCTCTCTGCTGTCCTGCAAAGCACCGCTGATCTAATTTTACTTGAAATTTAAGACGATACATAGTATATCTAAATAATAATAAAGAAAAGCACCTTACAATGTCAGCATTCCGTAGTTTAAAGCCCCAACACTAAGGACAGGCATCAAGCCATTAACCTGTGATCTCCGATTCGTTTTTAAACATTATCTGGTACGATTCGTGATGAATGGCCAATTCTGTAATTTAAGCCCTAGCGTTTCTTTATAGCCCAACATCTTGTATCTAACGCAGCCCACGTGAGTCCTGTCACTCGTGATCGGCCGGGCCTGCCTCTTTCTGCAGAGATTCCAATTCATGACACCGGAATGCAATGCTTAGGTCTAACACAACCTTTCCACCCTGCCGCTATTACAAGCGGGTAATTACACAACACAAAACAGCACGCAGTTGTATTATTTTAAATGGATTCTGAAAACTTCCATGATGATAACTTTGGCAATAAATAAAAATACTGTGCGGTTGTATTTTCATTAATCTAGGATGCAACTTGCAGCATTTATGTAGGCAAAAATACAAGTACAGTCTATATGCCATGGAAGTATTTATTTCACACTTACATATACAGCTAAATACAGTACAGAAGTATACATTTTATATAAAGAAATGTATCTTATTCTGCTACAGACAACCATGCATATCACCACAAAATACTGTCACATTTGTTTTAAGAGATTGCTTAAATTATAAATATGACAGCACTTTTCTGAGGTGTTATTGCACGTTTTATTATAAATTACATTTGTAATTAAAATACATTTTAAATGACAGTGTGTCGCAATCTAGCTGCCCCTAAAGAGACCGGCTGAAAATAGTTTTTTTGTGTGTGTGTGTGTGAAATGTTAGAAGCCATCTGAATGTCACGCATCCTTTAAAAATAAAACAATACAAAATATCGTACATAAATACAAAGTGCGTTGCTGCAGCGATATCACGAAGCGAAACCAAAGAGTGAGCGCGGCCTGGAGAGCTAGGGTAGGCCATGTCGTTATTATAATTATTTACATTCATTTGACAACAATAAAAAAAAACTTTAATTGCCACCCAGACGCGCCCTTAACTGTACCACAGTGTAGAAAAAGACTTGTCAAAAAAACCTAAGCTCAAGGAGGTTCCTCGTGAGCTGTCAGATGGATAGCAGAAATGCACCGACCTGCCCATGTTCTGCCGTCCGCCGCTCCCCCCGCTTCCCCCGGCGCCAGAGGCCGCAGCCGGGCCGCCGCTGCTGCTGTTGCCGGGTTTTCGGTTACCGCCGGCCTGCTTCATTGACATGATGATGATCCCATAAACAAAAACGTATTAACTGTTTTGTGTTCAAAAGAACAGCAAAAAATATTTAAAATAATAATATTACAAATGGTTCAATATAATGTATATATATTATATATATTATTATACAAATTAAAAGAAAAATCTATATTTATGTTTTCTTAAAATGTAAAGTATGCCAATAATTATTGGGTTACTTAATATTAATATTAATTCCTGTTTTAATTGTGTCTTAAATTTATTTAATTGCAATAAACAGGATTTTGAACACTCTCGGTTTCTCTCTTAGTTGCTATCAGCGAAGAGACCAAAACAGTCTGAAAAGAGACAAAAAAAAAACCGCGTATGGATATAATCAGGGCGCAGCGCTGCGTACATACAACTAATTCACCGTTCTGCGCAGTGACAGTTCTCAGGGAGCACAGATTACAAGAAATTGAGTACTTTTTAAAATTAAAACCACTCTCCCTAAAGCTACTTTCGGTTGCCAGTTTATTTTTTGCCGTGTGAACATTGTTCTGACCAGGGGAACTATTTACAGGAAGTCGGAAGATTATGGACACTGGTTGTGCTGTGTCTACCACGTGAGCCGGTAGAAGTGTTCAGTGAGTGACTGTCACAGAAAAAAAACAAAAAAGCAAAGACGTATATTTTGTTTAATTTTTCTTTGTATGAGAGAAAAAAAAAAAACATAGTATATTATTCTATAGTAAAAATATCAGCTCCCCCGGTTACAAGCATATATGCAGGCATGCCGTGTTGTTATGCCAATATTTTACTGTTATCATTTCCCAAATTAAATGCTGTTGAAAAATAATATATGTACCCAGTTCAGAATAAACTGCATTCTTAATGTTAGCTTTATTGATTTCTTTCATTTTTTTATTTTATTTACATGCATATGTCATGTTGGATCTGAGCTCAGCCACTGACTCACGGTGTGTGACCCTAAGCAAGTCACTTAACCTCCTTGTACTCTGTCCTTCCGATGAGACGTCAAACCGAGGTCCTATTATAAGTGACTCTGCAGCAGTAGTTGTGATGCATAGTTCAACCCTAGTCTCTGTAAATCGCTTCGGATAAAAGCGTCTGCTAAATAAAAATAAAGCTAAATAAAAGTAAAATGTGAGCATGCTCACTCCATCTTCATACTGTTGACGTCAGAACGGGGGACTATTCCTTCTCATTTACAGAGAAGGCAGTGTCTATGTATTCTCCTGGTATACCCTTGTGCCCTTGATTACTCTGGAAGGTAATCCAAGTCCACCCAATACTACTGCACTTGTACCGATTGTAGGGCTATCACATGACTCCATGTACACTTTCTAGACGAGAATGCCCCCATCTAACATGCATTGTGAGGTAATGCTTTCAGGAGCATGGCAGCACCCACAGGCACATTTATACTGAATGAAAATGGGTCTCTTAAGTACCACACACAAGAGCCACGTGTGAAAATGTTACGATTTAGTGGGTCTATAGAAAGGTAGCTGATTTCATATCTCCCCATTCAGCTGTGCTACATTGTAGAAAACATTGTTTGTGAGTGGTAAATTGTAATACAGAGTATATGGACACCTGCATAGCGCAGAACAATATTTGCCAAACTATTAGAAACTAGACCTACAACAATATATATATATATATATATATATATATATATATATATATATATATATATATATATATATATTCAAGAGCTGGTTCTGTTATTCTCTTAGGTTTAATAAGCACACAAACACAAAATACAAAGTGATTTAAATCACAGAACTAGGCACTGCTTTGAAGAGAAATGGGTTTCTGCTTTAACACAATATTGCTAGTTTGTTCCTGCATTACTGAGATTAAAGAGACCATTAGGTACCCTCCTTATAGAATGGAACGTTCACTATTAACACTAAGCAGAAGGGGGGGGGTTCCTGTAGCCCAATCCTGCATAATGCTTTAACTCTTTCAGTCCTGAATTATTTGTGTCAAGCTGAACAAGGAACCCCTTCATTGAGTATACATGAGAACAGGACAAAAACATATTTTTCAGACCCAAGAGCTCTGTGAGGTTCCAGCGTGATTTCTGATAGCATATGTTAACATATCGATAAGGCCTTCAGGTCCTCCCAGGACTGAAAGGGTTAAACAACGCGCTGTCATAACTTTTTTCCACCACAATCTTTAAGATCTTCTGATGTTGCCAAGTGGGTAGCAGCCAGAACATCTTTTGAAACATAAAGAGCTGTCTGACTATTATACAAAGCATAGACAGCTCTTTGCTGTTTGTGTTCCAGCCTAGTATGTCTTTAAGCTACAGCAGGTTTTGCTAAAGAAAGCTGCTTGGAAGTGCTAATGTATTTGCAATAAGGCAGAAATCAAACAGAAATCTTTGATCAGTAGACCAACTCCTCTCACCCAGAGAACCCAAACATGTCTTTAGAATGCAGATGCTGCCAACATTCTATTTCATTCCAAGATGTTACAGAATTACAAATTACATTTTCTTTTAAACAAAGTTTTTTCCATATCAAATATATTTATTTTATTATTTTTTACTTTTTAATGTTTTCTGTGTTAAGTTTCTTTAAGCTGAGTTCAGGAGCTGCTCTTCTGTTCTTGTTTCCTGTTATATAAAGCCCTTGCTTGTATCTTTATAGAAGTAACAACGACATGTAGTTCACAGCAATACAAAAATAAACTTGGTCCTTTGTATCTGTTCACTAGATGGCGCTGGCTCTTACTTATGTCTGTGGCAGGAAGCTAGAACAGAACAGCAGTCTCAAGTTTAAAAAGTTAAAAAGAAATGCAATATTTGAATTGTATTCTGAACTATTCATATAAAAAGTTAAGTGGGCAATAATATACATGTTCTTTAAATCTTTGAAATATACTTTGAAGCTAGTTACTTTAACAAATCATGAGAAACCGGCTACAGGTGTTCGACTATACTTTGAGTATTGCAATATAAACAGCTTATTATGACTGCAAATATTATAAAGTTTGAAAATGTAATTTGCGATTTACTTCTGAAGTGGAAACAGGGAGGTATTCACATTTACAAAGCAACAGTTGTGGGTAATCTTTATCACAGGTCTGTAACTTGCCTAATCCAGTCATCATCACTGAAACACGTCATGCCCTGACATGTGTTCAATTTGCATTCTTCAGGTAAGAGACATTAGCAGTTGCTGCATCTGAAGAGCTTGTTTTACAGCAGGGTAATAAAATACATAGTCCATTATACATTTTGGAGCACTATTCACAAAGCACAGAAGAATTCGCACAATGTTTTAATTTGTAATACAATTGATACAGATTTTTGTTTGGCTCAATTGTCGTTTGCAATTGAGAATTGTTACTACAAATTATAATTGGAAAAATAGAGGATTGTCTAATATACAACATTCAGGATCATTACGTAATATATACAGTGCACAACATAATCTTACAAACGACTGTATTACGTGTCCTGTATCAATTCCGGACAGTTTTTGAAGGTGATACAGAATATATATGTACCCAGTTCAGAATAAACTGCACAATTAGTTGTGCTTTTCAGACATTACATATATATACACACACACACATACATATATATATTACAGGAAACCAAACTGGAAGAAAATCTATCCAGATTGTTTAAAGCAGGGGTGCCGAATCCTGGTCCTGGAGGGCAGGTGTCCTCCTGGCTTTTGTTCCAACTGTCCCCTGAATTACTTAATTGGACTAATCAAGTACTTATTAGAAGCTTAATTGGACCAATTAAGGAATTTAGTGTACAGTTGGAACAAAAACCAGGAGGGACACCAGCCCTCCAGGACCAGGATTGGGCACCCCTGGTTTAAAGGATAGCGATTCAAAAAAATACTGATGAAAAAGGTAATTATTAGCAAAGTAAAGTGCATGCGTTATTAACCCTACTGATACTTCATCTTACATGTGCGCAACCTTACCCCCAAGCTGAAAGCACTGATTAAAGAGAATGTGTTTAAAATATATTTACAATATATTATCATTAATAATCAAAATGGTCTAACACCTATCATCCAACTTGTATTCTGCTAGGAGTTGGGCGATCGCACCCAAATTGACATATCACAGCCATTAGCTATTTAGAGACTTCATGTACCTATGGATATATCCAATTTTAGGGTTCACCCAATATTTCAGTAAATTAAATAGGTTTAAATTTACTGGAATAGTAAAATGTATGTTACATAATTGCTATGTGTTGTGCAAACTGAAAGCCACCTAATTTAGTACATTTACTCTAAAATATCCTCATTACATAATGAAAAGCAGTGCCAACTTGTTGTGAGGAAGCTAAATTAGTTAAGTGGCTGTTTGAATGAATATGCTTCAGATTGGGAATTGTCTGCAAACATTTTAACTCACTTTCCCATTCCCCTTACACAATTATATATGCCACACATATAATACACAGACAGATGTATATATTCCTTAGAGAAAGGATAGAAATGCTGAATGCTTTGACTCCGAGAGGGCTTCTTTACAAACAGAGCTCTGCAGCAGATGATGTGATGGTAAAGAGGAATCTCTACTGAAAGAGGGTTCCCAAGGCATCTAGTGTTGTAGTTTCCAATATAGAGGGATGACACAACATTAAATGCCCTGGAGACCATTTTCAATACAAATGTCTTGATAGTGTGGTATGAAAATCCAATAACCAGAATAAAAGTGCTGTATTACAGGGGATCAAATAGTTTCGGATAACATAAAATAAAAAAACAGGGGGTGGGTGATCCGAGATAGTCTTTATATTGTTACCGATTTTTTATTTATTTTTGTGGAGCAATTTCTGCAGGCAGTCCGTTCTTTATTTGCCCCTCTTGCCCCGGCTCTTCCTGGTGGAAAGCTTGCTGGTGCTGCCCAGGGCGGGGGAGTTTGATGAGGCAGCGACAGCGATGTTGATCTGCCCCTCTTGGATCTCCTGGCGCGCCTCGGCTGGCATCTGGTTGATCTGCTGCTGCGTCTCCAGGTAGAACATGACGTCTCGCAGCTGCTCCTGCAGCTCAGTGATCTGCCGCTCCTTCTGCTCCGAAGTCTCGCGCAGCCGCCGCTCCTCCTCCTTCAGCCGGGCCTGGAGCTGGGACTGGTTCGCCCGCAGGCACTTGTTCATCTCCTGCTCCTCCTGCAGCTCCACGCTCAGCTTCGCCAGCCTTGTGTTTACCTGAGTGCACCTC
Source organism: Acipenser ruthenus (assembly GCF_902713425.1). Lineage (NCBI taxonomy): Eukaryota > Metazoa > Chordata > Actinopteri > Acipenseriformes > Acipenseridae > Acipenser > Acipenser ruthenus. The sequence goes on from NC_081199.1 coordinate 7,873,900, forward strand.
GAGAAAGACATTTGTACTTCAGTATAAAACACAAGGTCTATGAAACACAAAGAAGGATTTTGCGACCAGTAATTTCCCTATTTTTATAGTGGTTCTCTAAATATCACCCTAATGCAGTGATGGTCTTGCCTGTGCACTGTAAATCCAACCTGACAGTCAAATTATATGCTTGGTTTAACTCGGTCAGTCCTGCATAAGGTACAGTTATGGGTTAACTACCGAATTAGGCAGAGGCTACTCATGCTTACAGCTATCCCATGAAAAATAAGGAAAACTCCAACCATCTGAAACTATCTATACTGTAATCTGAATGTCCATCAGTGAAAAATCTAATACCTATTGCAGTGGGTTGACATAGCGAAAGGCTCTGTATGAAACTACTGAACAACGTCTGCTGCTAATTATGGCTTGATTAACCATTGGCAGGAATGCCTTAGGAAGCTCAACCCTCACCTTCACCAGCTGGAGTCGCTGTTGAGGAAACCATAAAACTACACTTTGAACCAATACAAGACAGTGCAATACTCAGCAAACCTTGTTCAGTACAAGAGGTGATGAAATACGCCACCCTTCTTACAACAGGCAAACCTACACATCTCAAATATCTTTGATTAAAATAGATACAAATGCACATGTTATTATGATACTTACTTTTTCTCCAGAGACTGCTTCTCTTTAACTAACTGATTCAACTTCTGTTCCAGACTGTCACATTTCTCAATGGTCTCCTTAAACTTAGACTTCATGTTTTTGATCTGCAGGAAAATAAAAACAAATGAAAGTGAAACTTTCAAAAGCAGTTTAAAGTATTTTGTTAAAATTGCAATTGAGGGGCCCTTGCTGCAGCACAGTACCCTGTATTTTCAGTCATTTCAGACACACTCTAAATAACAGCCAATGAAATGCAAGCACTCTTATAAATGCATAACAAACACCTCACCACGTATACACTTACTTCCTCTGCAGTCTCTTTTTCCAAATGAACAATTTTATTTTCCCAGTAGATTCGTTGTGAGTCTAGCTGACTGGTCAGAAGGTAGGAATACTAGGAAAAAACAAAAAAGTTACTTCTGTTGCATTTTAAAAAATTAAAAAAAAACACAGCAAGGCAACAGTTCACACTCTAAAATGCCCAATAAGATTTCCAAATGCCAACTCGTTTATTTAGTTAAAAAATGTTTAAATAACATTTTAAACCATGTAATCTGCAATATTTAATTCCTTGTTGAACTATGTTTACATCATTTATCCTTTTGAGTCTTTTCCCCCCCAGAAGGTGATTTTTATACTGAGATTTATTTAAAAGAAAACACATTTAGCCATTATTTTCAACATGATCTTCATGGGTAAAAGCCTTCTTTAATATATATAAAAAGCATAATACTTTTCTGAAGTGTGCTTTTAATTCATGTAGTGGGTTGAAGTGCAAGCCAACCCTCAGATTCTCCAGCTTTACAGACCATTCATGAGAAGGGCCATTGGGCTTGTATTAAACCTAAAACAAAGCAAAGTCCACATGCAAGAGCCCCATTCTAAATTTACATATTCTTTATATCTAACGGGAGAACAGCTCAGAAGAATAATCTGTAGGATTCAACAAGCACTGCAGTAATCTGCTTCTGCAGATAGCTGGAACTTGCAGTTCCCATCACTAGCATATTCACTTCAATGCACTCAACCTGTTCCAGTTGTGGCTCCCTGTTGCAGAGGTGCTCATGTGTTTATCTAAAGTTACTGGAAATCTCAAGTGTACCTCCAGCTGAAGTGCATCTATCTTTTCATCCTGGCATGAATCTCCCTCACATTCATACTGGACAATCTTTCCATCAGTTTTACTAGCAACCAGGCGGTGGACATAGTTATCTGGGAAGAGAAACAAAGTCTTTTCTTAGTGAGACCCCCATTAAAAGGGATACAGAGTATTTGTTTCCCCCATTACTTGTTTACTTCCTTGCGTGGTCCCTTTTATCTTCGTAGTTTATTTTTAAAAGAACTGCATTTGGGGGATTTTTACTGTGGCCAGAACAAATAAAGACTTTGGAGGAGGATTTCTTAGGCTTGTGAAAGTAAGCCAGGGATGTTCACTTTTTCTATACACTGTACATATGAAATTACAGTTTAAAAAATGTGCTGATCCATGTCTGATCCATGGTTGTACCGTGATGTGAATCTGCCAACATTAGAAAATTAGGTGGTTCTCTAGGCATTCTCTCCACATTCAGAAGAAATCATTACCAAATTCTGCAACTACTGATTAACATCCACCAAATATTTTATTATAAAATTAAACTAGATAAAATAGGCTCTCCCAAGGAAGTAACTAAGAAATTAGCATATATATATATATATATATATATATATATATATATATATATATATATATATATATATATTCTCCGTTGTAGTTCTGTATCACTTTAAAAGAAATCTTACTACTAAAATCCTCTGATGTACGTTTTGGGCAAATAACACTGTTCCAAATATCTTACCCAATGCAAACCATCAGATTTTGAAATTCAGTGCATCACCAATTAACAAATCAAGCTGGCTGGCTCTGTAGCTCACAAATTATTCAGCGAGATGCAAGTTAGGTAGCCAGGTATAGGGGGCTTGCAACAGCAACACCACCATTATACATATCACTAGATATTAGTGCTAAAAGGTTTTGTCTGCACATGGACACACGTACTTACATACAGCAAGAAGTACTGATTGTTACTTAATCTTGGGCCCATTGATTAAGGGGCTATTTTGTAAAGCATTGCTACATCTTGTTCTATGGGAAAGCGACCTGTGTCCTTTACCTCCTGCATAGTCCCAGACTCTGTGGTTGGTCAGCTGCATGGCGTAGGTGTGCTGCGTTTCCTCAAAATGCTTGTAGGCATGTCTGCTGACGTAACGGCCGCATCCAATGTGCCCACATATTAAACAGATCCACAAGTTCTGCAGAGTATACAATAAAAAAAAAAAAAACAAACAACTTACTTTTCAGTTTTAGACCTTTGCATATCTGATGATAGAAGGCTGATTAACCATTTACTTTGTGGTAGTGGTGCCTATTGACCTTGATGCTTGAACCTTTGAGGTACATCAATGATGTTATGAAGGTGCAGTTACCCCGATTAATTCTAAATGAACACCACAATACGTTGATCCTAATGTACAGTTCCCCCTTCAGCTCTACATTCGTTTTCTGTAAAATGTTTCACAAAAAAAAAAAAAGCAACCCTTTTTTTCTGTTCTGGTTCCTCAGCTAAGAGAATTGAAGATATCAGTAGCAAGATCAGCAGCAATGAACTGCAAATGAACAGCAGGTTTCAAACAGGAGTGGAGGAGGAGGAGGAGGCTTGTGTCCCTACAGCTAGAACTATCTTTGGGGAACAGAAACTAACTGAGAATACAGTCTACTTTCTAATGTAGCAGAGTACCTGGAAGGCTGGGAGAAGGCAGTAAACAGGCAGTAAACAGACAAAGGAATTATATTTCTGTGTAAAATTAAACAGGATTGTGTGTCACTACAGCTGTAATATTCGAAGAGTAATCCGGGCCAGTAAATCAGGTTCGCAGAAATGACTGTCTCTGGATAACAAAAATGGGTCAAAATGGCACCTGTTTGAGAGACTGTAAAAGGTTAACTACCAGCTGGGACTACTTTTTTGTCCTTGGTATGGATGAATGGGCGAGGTGGCATAAGGTGAGCACAGATCAGTAAATCCTGTGCCAATGACAGATTTTTACAATTATTTGAAGAGAACACTTGCTTGCGGCTAAAGCTTTGCAAAACTCACAATTCATAACTTGTAAGTGGTCATGTTAGACTAGGAGAATGCTATGGGCACTGTTTACAAGGCAACACCCGAATAGGTTCCTTTAAAATGTGTCAATGTATTTCTCTATCCACTCACATATCCCAAAAGACTTGCACTATTGTTTTAATGAAGCCCCCTCCCTATCTAATAATAGGGTAACGATGCCTCAAGTGCAATTGACTAACATTTATATCCCTGTTCTTTTATCAAACAGCACTTAGGGTTGCTAACTATCAACAAAACCCCAATTGAGCCTGTTTATAAATTGAGTACATTATTCTAGGAGGGACATATCTAAGTTTTTCTAATGAGTGCAGTGCCTGACACATACCATAATAGGTGAATGTGAAAGTCCTTGCATCAATTTTCTTTTAGTTCATCCAGCGCACTGCTGAAGTATGTTTGTTGACCCAAGCCTTTTCATAATGCAGTATGTTTTAAGACTTCTCTACTATGCATTTCCCCCCTCTCTTCTCTGAAATTTTAATGCTACCTAACTGCTGCAATAGATGTGATGATCGACCCATGACCTCCATTTCTGCTGTCTGGCCGATCTGCTTTTTTCAGCTAGCGAACCGAAGCAGCACATGTGGCCACACTACTAAAGCCTAGAGATGAGAGTTCACCCTGACTAGACTCCAACTAACCAGAAGGGGTCGCTGTTGATTGGCGAGGCAAACCAACAGACGATTTTTCTCCCAAACCTGTGGAAATGCAGAGGCCAATTTAGAGCTCACTATGGGTGTTCTGCCAAGACCAGCACACTCCCAATATGAACAAGAAAGGTCCTGGTCACAATACTGCCCCTGAAAGCCACGTGGCAGTGCCTTCACTAGGGGAGTCACTGGGGACCATTCTGAATGGTATGGATTGCTCTCAGCGGCTCCTACTTTGCTTTCAGGGCTGTGTGATTTTAGATGTCTTTCCTTTTGCTTCTAGTGTTGAGTAATGATGTGATGATTGTTCAACACCATGAAGCAAAACAACATTCCACTTGGGCCAGCAACCAAGATCCATCTTAACAGGTACAAAAAAAAATCATCATAGCTATAAGAACTATACTGACTGAATGCAATCATCATAAAAAGTCATGGGAGGGGTAAACCAATATTTTAAATGGCACTTAAACATCCTTTACACACAACAGCTCTTAACGGTTTCAGCAACCCCAGGCTGGGAATTCAATTCATTTAGTTCCTGTACCTCCTGAACACCACACTCAAAACACTTATTCTCTTCCACTGGCTCTGGAGTCTGGCAGTATCTGCAAACAGGGCATCTAGGGGCAAAAAACAAGATGAATTTTGAAAAATAAGAAATATATCAATTTTCTCCAATTCACAAAGAGGAAATAGGTGTCCAATATAAAAACTTCAGCTATAAAACACTTTGCAATGTTTCAACTCTAAACCACACCCATAAATAATTAACTTAATATCTTAACATGACTACATTATTGCACATGTGAACTAGTTCTTCTATTAATACTTTAAAATATAGCTTTGATTGGGAATAAAATTATAATTTGAATAACGAATGGCAACATGTGGTTAGATTTCAGCAGTCACTGAGTTATTCCTAGAAAACAGGCATTCCATAGTCTTCAGATTAGATGTCTTAACAGAAACTACTTTGCTGATAGGAGGCACTGAGGTGATTGCGTAGTGCAACAGGTTGATTTTCTGTTACCGTTAACAGTGATTTCAATTATTACAGGGCGTTCTTCTGCACGGTGTACTCACGTTGCGTCTTCCCAGCGCTGCAGACACTGACTGTGGAAGCTGTGGTTACAGAGGGTCGTTAACACACCGTTCACCGATTCATCCATCCTCTCCAGACACACCGTGCATTTAGGAAGCTCTGTCAGATCCATCACAGGAAGACTGGCTCCCTAAAGAGCAAAACAAGGTGAAGACATCAGACCGCACAAAGTTTTATCAACCTGAAAACTCTTCACTTAAAATAAATACATGTTGGGATACTTGCTATAAAGAAATACAATTACTGGTACAGGCTGTTTCACAATTCTTGCTTCTTACCAAGAATACCTAATTGCTACTTGGGGGGGACGTTGCATTTCTCAAATAAATGCGGCACGATTGCAAGGTTCTAAGGTGCTATGCAGAAAGTATTTTTAAGCAGCTCACTCTACTGTTTTTTTTAAACACAGAATCTAACCAACCTAGAGGATATACCCTTCCCTGCTAGAAGTATTGGGGCAGGTGAAGGGTAACATGTATATTTACTCTATACCAACCTGTTCAGATTTGATGACTTCTGCTCTCTCCACATACACCAACTGGCAGACAGCGTCCTCGATAGAATTGAATTGACGCCCATTGCAAGACGTGTAAAAGCTGTCTGCGTCAGTCTTTAAAAACAAAAAGCACAATTAAAAATGAATAGCGGACGGCAACCGGAGGCACCATATATGAAAGGCTAATGTGAAGTCCAGAAATCAATAAGGAGCACTTTCCTGAAGAGATTGGGCTGTATCGATGCACTAGCATTTCTTCTCAGTGCACTTACAGTAAAGTATAGCTTTTAAAGCTAGATTTTGCATTCACTTAATCCAAGTAAACCTATTTTTTTTTCCAGGCCAACAGTACACAGAGAAGAATGGTCCCCATCTTTTTAAATAACATTAGATTTAGAATAGGATTAGAAGGCTTACTGAAAAAAACCAAAAAAAACTAAAACAAAAGTACACTCTGCTCCCAATGCCTCATACCTGAGAACGGAACTTGACTAGCACCATGTACTGATTGGGAGTCGAGTCTCGGATGATTTTCATGTGCTCCATGACATCATTATAGGGTGCCACAAACTTCATGAGGTCATGACTCGTCATGGTCGCGGGAACGGTAAGAATGCACAACATGGCACTGCGCCGCACATCTTCTGTCAGAGACGTCATTTTGCTACGAACAATAAATAAACAAGTTTAATCATCTACATATTTTTTAGATACCAGTATTCAGTAAGCAAGCGTTTTTTTCTAATTTGTTATCTACTTTAGGAAAGCACTGAATTCTGAGGAATTTCTCAATGAATTCTGCACTGGGATGCTGGAATGCAGGAGATTACAAATCAAAAGTCTTAAAACACACACCCACTAAAACTGAAACAGTATATCTGAACTGAGCACTGGATGTGGCTCTATGAAGTAATTTAGCTACAGTTCACAAAACTGGCTTCATGATCAGAAAATGCTGCTCTGGTTTTGATGTTTTTATTACTACCATAGTATCTCCCTAAATGTGTATATGCAAGTCTTGACCTTGAAGCTAAAGCAATCCGAGTGCAAGACTGAGAGCCCTATAAAAGAAATGAAGTGGTTTGTCGTTCAGGGAAGACTCCCGTCGCTCCTATTTTGAAGCATGTACAATAATGTGAATGTCATAAAACTAGCAGAAAAAAAATAATTAAAATTGCTCTTTTCTGCAACCAAGTTTCTTTGCAAGTTTTATAATGTTACAAAAGTTTTCTCTGCTTCACCATAAGACCGCCAGTATTTGCATACAAACGTGTACCATAGAATTGTGTAAATCACGGGCTGGTATGCCCCACAACTCCACATATACCCAGCAATCCGAGTAACAGGTTGTGTGGCTCAGATTGCTGGTAATATTTAACTCACTTGGTTTTGTAGAGATGCAGGATTCCATGCACAATTTCCACAGACGGGTTCCCGCTAAAGAAGGAAATCTGATCAGGCAGTTGTTTGGATGGAAAGTCTGGCACTGTTCCTACAGCCTCCTTAGTGCTTTTACTATTTGTATCAGAAGTGCTCGGTGCCTCGCACACTCCACTCTTACTGTCCTCCGCATCAGGAGCATGTTCAGAATCCCCTTTCTCTGAAACAGGAGCGAAACAAACGATGCATCACAAACAGCACTAACCAGGCAGTGCTAACAAAACAGAGATAGTGCTGTCCCTCCTTCCAACCATACCTTGGCTAGGGCTTATGGTTTCAATGGCCATATCCATCATTGCCCTGCTCCCAATGTGTTGGTGTAAAATGACGGTTTTCTCTGTGGAGGTTTTGCCATCCAGGCTGGCACTGGCACAGCGGAGAGACTTCTCTATGATTTCATCATCCGACATGTCGCCGGCTGTGCGGAGGGAACATGAATAAAATATGATGGCAATGCAGTAATGGTTTTAAACAGACCAAAGCCACTCCCATTCTGAATGTGGGAAGAGAGTAGAACACAGAAAAACACACAAAAACACACTTATTTTGTGCGAACAGCAAATGCTTTGTGTGCGTGTGGAATGAACAGGGACGTTTTCAATGCACAAACTCCAGAAGCACTCAAAGCATGTCACTTGGGGCTATTTAAGAGAAAAAACAATATGAGCATTCCTTTTATCAGGGAAGAGGATAAACACAGTGGACCAGATTCACTCGTCATTTAAAACTAAAGAGCTTGAACCTGTTATTTGGAAATGCAAACATACATTTGTAATGCTGGAGAAGCAGCAAGATCAACACTAAAAGAGATATACAACTTTATTTTGAATTGGAATAGGGAAAACTTTGTAATGGCTAATGTATCCTCGGATGTAGGATCTACACTATTGCTTTTAATTAATACCATAACTTTCCAAAACATGCCTTTACTCAAGAATCTACAATACCCGATAGCTTACATTCCTAGAATAATTTGTTATTCGTTTAATATGATAAAAAGTGGTTTTGAAAACAAAAGCAATTGTATAAAGTGTTTTGAAAACCAGTAACTTTTTCCCTTCTGTGTTTGTATGTGTGAATAAACAATAATTAATTACGATGGGTTTACATTTATTGAACACGGTTTATTTAAACACATTTAACTTGATCAGGGCATTTCGCCAACTGCAGTATAACAACTGTTCAGTGACGTCAGTCAGAAAATGTAATCCCCGTTAACAACAAAGGAGGCACTAAGACTTGCTCGTTAACTAACGCCCATTTCATACACTGGCAGATGCAATTGATGTTGTAGGAACACGAACCTTAGGAAAGTGAAGTGGTTGTGTGTCTGTTGTTTTTAAATGGCACTTAATGGATAGTAAATGAATCAAAAGCCTTTCTGTGACTCACCACAATACTGGAAACCTTCTGGAAAGCGAGAGTCGTCCGCAAGCTCCAGCCGGATTACAACCAGTGAAACACTCATATGTTAAAAGATAAGACCCTAAAAGTCTGACAAAAATAAAGTAAATAATTAAAAAAAAAATACAACTACACGATATTAAAAGCTTTATTTGACAAATGGTAAAAGATGTCTTCCCATTCCAAACAATACGATGCGATGCAGCTGCGACGTCTCTACCACAACCAACTGCCTAGCTGCGTCTAAACTCTGTCCGGGTCACCTTCCTTTTTTCAGAGACAACGCGTCAGCTTTCTTAAAGGTGCAGAGCATCATTTTCCCAGAAAGAGTTTGAGATTATAGTAGCTCCCTTTCGTGTTTGTAGTAATATCCAAGACCGTTTATTGTCATTATTTAAACAACTTACTTGCAAGTCAAAATTAGCATTATACTGAATATTTACTTTTTCAGATATTAAATTCACATTACATTGAGTGTGCCAAAGTCACGACACGGTATATTAAATTCCTGTGCATCAAGTATTAGGGTCCCACCTGACACCCCTTAAAGTCGCCCAGCAGTTCTGTTATATTCGTTCACGGTCGCTATTTATTTAACTTACAAGTGAATCTTTTAAAATCCGACTGTTCACGCAAATTTGAAGCTGACCAGTAATTTGTAGTACTGTACCTTTCAGAAGAAGTCATTCCTCCGGTATCCCATAATGCTAACCTGACCGCCTGATAATCTCAAGGAATAATCTAACGCTACACAGTGAATTGGAGGTGACAGTGAGAGTTTGACAGCAGAATCAACAGCTATAGCGGTGGAGACGGGCCTGTGGACTTGCAGACCCCTAAACCCGGGTCTTCTGTGTTGTCAGGCTGACTAGTGTAACCAGCCTTTGTTGGTAACAGTCTCACGCTCTGATCCCGTGAGTTAAAACAATGCTTGGATTGTTATTTAAGAAGTACATGGAAAAGTTTTTTTTAAACTAGTCAAATACCAGATTTGGGGTCAATTGAGAATTTAATTGAAATTCATAAATCAATTCAAATTAAAATGTGATCAAGTGGGTAACTGGAATTGAATTGGTTTTGAAAAAAAAAGAAAGCTATATAATTGGAATTGAATTGGATTTGACATATTAATTATCAATTCTATTTGAAATCCAATCCTTAAATAACATGTATTTTGCACAAAAACTTTGCCTTAAATTGTGGAATAGCATTCATAGTGTATGAGGAATCATGAACCAAAAATGGAGCTACCATGTTACCAATGACTGATTTGAACCAATCAAAGTGCTTTACTGTGGAGCGCAAAGCACTTTGACTAGTTCAACTCATTGGTTCTGTCAATCATTGCCAGCACATGGTAGCTAAACCTGTTGATTAATTGAGCCTGGCTCAATGGCCAACACACCTGTATGTAAATCACACTTCTGTGAGTTTTGTGAGTAGTTTTTAAAAAAAAAAAACTGTCCATAACCAGTCCTGTTCTAAAATCGCTTGGTTAATACGGCCCTCTATTTGGAATTTGACCACATAGATTTAAAATAATTGAAATTTGCGATAAGAGAATTTGAATTTAATTTGAATTGGGAAAACAAAATTGTATTGGAATTGCTGGATTTGAAGAGGGAAGGGAATTGAATTGAATTAGTGGAATTGACCCCAGCTCTGTCAAATACATAGTAAGCATTATTTTACTGCGTGCATAATTAAGTACCTGTTCACTTGTCACGTGGTTACACGCTTGCTCGACATTTACTGAGAATAACTACCGTAATTGCACTTATTATTACACAGCAGAATAAAATGGATCAGTTCGTAACATTGACTCGGCTACCATAATTAGTAATGCATGTATGTGCCAAACACCATTGTACATCACACATATTGTGATTAATAATGAATCTGTAAACGGTTTACATAAATGTTGTTGCTAACTACACAGCAACAACGGGTTGCATTACTGTTTTTCACATTATATGCCCTTAAAAAAAATCTAAAGTAGCGTTTTTTAAGTGATATTAGAGTTAATACATGTGTTTTTGTAACAAAAGGACACTCGATGATGTTTTTGTAACAGAAAGAACTCGATGATGTGTGCTGCCAGGGTTTGCCTCGGTCCCGGCTTCCTTCTAGCCAGTAGGTCTCTGAAGCTGAGCCTTGCGCGGTGTCAGCTCACGGGAGCAGCGCGATGGAAGCACTCCGCCTCTCCACCTTACAAAGCAGTTGTATTTGATATGGGAGGCGTTCTTCTTCCATCGCCTTATCAGAAGGCCACAGGTAATTCCATAAATCTTGGCTATTGAGCACATGGTATGTAATGTAGATTTTGAAAGAAACTCTTGTTTTTAGCATACTAGTTTAAAGAAAGCTTTCTTTACATGTTCACCGTCAGGGAGTCATGCACTTCCGAATCCTAATCTGCCACCACCCTTTAAACTCCTTCTTTGCAGTCATTAACCAGCCAGCTGCTTCCTCAAAGGAGTGCAGCCAGCGACAGGCTTTGACCTCAAAGACACTTCGGAGGTGAAATGACCTGGGAAGTGCAAGAGTAACAGACTACCTGAAAGTGAGGCATGCACACTGAGAGCTATACCTCATGTTTGGAACCATGAAGCTGTTTAGGGCTTGGTAAGGTTTGTGAGAGTGTGTTTTTGTTCCTAGAGTGGGAGTTGCAGCATGGCGTACCTGCAGGCACTATAGTCCAAGCAATCCGAACAGGTGGAGAAGGCAATGCCTGGATGAGATACATGAGAGGAGAGCTGAGTGCTGCACAATTCACACACGCCTTCGGAAAGGAATGTGCAGCTATAGTAAGAACACTTATCTTAGCACTACATTTACTCCTAGTGAAGAGAAGATGCTGCCGTCTGCTGTTTTCATGTTAATCCCTGAAGACAAAGCGGGGCTCGGTTCAAAGCTTCTAACCTCAAGGTTGCAAAGCGAGTAATAAACCTCATAACCACACATCAAGAGCAACTTGGTATGGGTTTCAAAGTTGTCTTTCTTCTTGTTGCTTCGAATCATTTTGTAAGTCCTTTGGTGTTTCAGTCATCACATCCTGGTGACGTTTTAAAACTCAAAGGCGTCTCCTCTGTGAGTGCAGCTGGTACATCAGCAGTCCATTATAGGGGTGCTTTTAACATCTCACTTTTAAAAAGTGATTTGGCTTATGTTACAGGTGCTCTATAATAGTGCTTGTCCTGTCTCTCTCTCTCTATCCAGGCAGGCTGTCCTGTCCCAGTGAACTCCTTCCTGTCTGATCTGACCTCCGGCCCCATGGCTCAGCAGAACCCAGCCATGTCCGAGGCAATCCTCTGTATCCGAGCAGAGGGGCTGAAGACAGCTGTGCTGAGCAACAACTTCTACCTGCAGCATGGGCACAGCTACCTGCCCCTGGACAGGACCCAGTTCCATGTGGTAAGCGGGACTGGTGCTGTTAGTTCATACCGCATATACAATGTGATTATATCATACACAGAAACATGTTTCATTTTGTATTCCATAAACTCTGAACTATATGAACTAACATAGGTCCAGAAAGATAGTAGTATCGGAAAGATAACGCCACTCAAAATGGCTCACCAGTAAACTACCGAACACGTTTCCAGCTTTTCAGTTTCACAGGCGTATTTATTGAATCAACACTTCCTCTGTGTTTTTAAGGTTTATTTTGCCAGGTTATTGGTGAACTCCTGATGGATTACTGTCCCTTTTTTTGCCCAGTCTCTTTGCAATGCTGTTTTGACTGTACTCGTGTTATGCTTGTTCAGATTGTAGAGTCATGTCGCGAAGGGCTTTGCAAGCCAGACCCCCGTATTTACAGGCTGTGTGTCGACCGCCTCGGGGTCCTTCCAGAAGAGACGGTCTTCCTGGACGATGTTGGTCAGAATGTGAAGGCAGCGGCTCAGCTGGGCCTCCGCACAATCAAGGCGAGTGAGTGACTCCCGTCACAGCAGTGCCGAATAAATACACACCTGCAGGCCCTTTGCACACACTTTTTGTACTGAAATATCAATGCTCTTTTTTAAAATGCCAGGACAAACTGTTTGAGTTATTGTATTATTACTTTTTAAACTGATTTCAGGTGTTTAAAGAAAGTGTTGGATTTTTTTTTTCTTGAAACATAACGAAAGGCAACATTTTTCATATCTCTAACTCTGTATTTAAACCTGTAGCTGGCAGGCACAAATCGTCCCAATTTCTGAATGTGCTGAGACCCATCAGTGTTGCTGTGTGACTGTAAGAGGTGATGTGGTGTCTGCTGTTTCAGGTTGAAGACCCCGCAGTGGCAGTGCAGGAGCTGGAGGGCTTGCTGGGGTTCCCTCTGCGAGGGTTTGTCCCCGGCACTCGGGCTGTCAGGAGAGGGATGGACATCCCAGTGGATCCCCTCAGACAATACCTGCAGCGTGTCCTGCCTCTCTCCTCAGCAGGTACACACCACTCCCTGCACTTCCACATCCAATACCCTTCAGTTAGATGAAGTAATACTTGATATTACACCTGCACAGGGGTTAGACAACTAAACACCTGCTGCAAAATAGTAGCAGCAGTAGACCACTGGCAAGAAGCAGGGTACAGAAACGCTGCTGCAAATGGGTGCCACTGAGTGCTGTTTTGGTCATCTATAGCCATGCTATGGCAACACCCCCAGTGATGCAAACCATACCTTCTGTACAGTACTATCCTCTTTCCCTTGGTCTACTGAGGCTACCTGCTTTCTTTCATTGTTGTATGACACATGTTGTGTCAAGCTGGTCAAGTCAAGTCAATGAACATTATTTGGATGCGAGTTGGATAACCGTATATGTATGTGTTTCAGAGTCTCTGACTCTGCGGCAGTTTAGTCACGGCCAGTCCAACCCCACTTACCTCCTCAACACTGGGGAGCGCCATCTCGTCCTGAGGAAGAAACCACCGGGAGCACTGCTGCCCTCCGCACACGCTGTCGAGAGGGAGTTCAGGTGGGCTTTCTTTCTTTCTTTCTTTCTTTGCAACACATATACAGTATTCTCTGCACTCCTATGCTGTAGTGCCTTTACTGAAAATCTTGAGCCTGACTTTCAGAATGTATATTTTTTTATATGAGGCAGAAGCTGTCAAATTCCTGCCAGTCAGAGGATATCAGATGTAGGCTAACAGAATGTATTTCCCATTCCAGTTACCAATATTCAAACTGAAAATGTAATCCGTTGACAGTTATTAGTAGAAGGAGTCGATATGTGCTGTGTTTTGTGCTCTGTGCAGAGTGATGAAGGCTCTGGGGGATGCTGGAGTTCCTGTGCCGAAGGTGCTTGCTCTTTGTGAAGATCCCAGGTATGTCACACAGTACTGTGTACGATGAGGCACGTATCAGCTGTATATAGGAGGTATGAACTGCAGTGCTCCTTCACTAAGACATCCTTTACTGAAACCCCAACCACACAATACACCAACCCACCCCCCTCTAAACCAACACATTCTGATTGCTGTCAGTCCCTTTCAGTTTGGAGACTCTCTTCATTACAACCAGCTCCCTATTAAGACCGTACTGTTTGCGTTCACGGTCGTTGCTTTTGGTCAAAGTAGTTGTTGTTATTTTTCCTTTTGATCAAGAAAATAGTGCAGACTGCCCTGTGGAAGGCCTTGCTAAACCGGCCCCTTTGTGCTTCTCCCCCAGCGTCATTGGCACACCCTTCTTCCTGATGGAGTACTGTCCGGGGAGGATATTCAAGGACCCGTCTCTGCCGGGGCTGTGCCCAGACGAGAGGAGAGAGGTTTACCAGGCCATGAACCGCGTCCTCTGTCAGATTCACAGCGCTGATATCAGTGCAGTCGGGCTGCAGGACTATGGGAAATCTGGTGAGGGTGATGCAGGGAGCCACAGCACACTGAGAGAGCTAGTAACACATACCAGAAATTAAACAGAGCTGTCTCCTTCTAACCAGGGCGTCAATCGAAGTACAAAGTCTGTCAAAACCTGCTGTGTAATGTGAAGATGTAAGGTTGTTGTGACCTGAAGCAGTGTGTTGGTCATTACCACAATTCATATGGACCAGTTGCTGCAGTCCATTCCTGTACATGGGTTTAAACACTCAAATTCTGAGCTGCATGGAAACTAATAAATATGTATGGTGTGTCTGCTTATTTCTTACTAATACCTGGAATGGCTCATCCTGCTATACAATGGGAGTCTTAAAGTATTTGTGCTCGGCTTACATCAGCACAGTACAGTCTGCTGCTTGACCTCTCTGTTCTGCCAGGTAACTACATTGAGCGGCAGGTGCAAACCTGGACCAAGCAGTACCGAGCCAGCGAGACGCAGCGCATCCCAGCAATGGAGAGAGTGCTGGAGTGGCTCCCACAGCACCTCCCCAAGCACGAGAGGACTGCTGTGGTGCACGGAGACTTCAGGTAACAAGCTGTCCAGGGCATGCTCCTCTTAACATCATTCCTTCAGCGATTCTTACCAGAGCCACCATCCGAATGTAGTGGAACTGTTCTGAATGGTACTTCAGATGTCAAGAATAGAGGATAAGAACAGAATGTTGCCCTTTGACCTTGGAACTGTAGTGACAACATTCTAAATACATTCAGTTTCTAAAATCCACTTTAATCAGATGAAGGTTTGGGAATACTGTATATTTAAAAAAAGTGAGAAGTCACTGTTGATAAAGTTCAAATGCATTTTATAAGCTGTAATGCCCCGAATAGATCTGTCTTTTAATGGACAGCACAATAGTTTATTTTGCAGTGTCCTGGCTTGGATCAAATAGCTGCCTGTGTGTCTGTCTTGGCGTAGAGGCAATATGGGCTCGGATCATCTTTATATACCATTTCCTGGTGTAACACCCAACTCCGAATCTCCTGCAGCTTCCAGGTAGTTTTAAAGGAGCTCAATGTAATCCCTCCCCGTTTCCCTCAGGCTGGATAACCTGATTTTCCACCCGGAGAAGCCAGAGGTGCTGGCAGTGCTGGACTGGGAGCTATCCACGCTGGGGGACCCCATTTCCGACCTGGCTTACAGCTGCCTGGCCCATTACTTGCACCCCGATTTCCCAGTTCTCAAAGGTAAACACACCTGCTCTGTTTATTTCCATTTTCACATCTGGTTTAAAAGAATACAAATCACTGTGACAGATTAACCAGGTTTGTGCTCCAGCGAAGTCCACTGGGAATAAAATATCGGATTATGTTCATGATTTTCCTGTTATGAATTGTGCACAGAAGTCTTGTATGCTGAGCTGTTCATTTGTGGTTTTGTAACAGCTGATTTTATCTGCAGCCGTGCAGAGTGAGCTGCAGTATGTGATCGAAGTCAGTCATGGAGGTCATTGCTGCAGGTGAAGAAAGTGACCTTGATGGATTGTGGAAAACTTCCATTTGCTACTTAGGTTTCAAATGTGCAGTTTGTATTTGTATTTGAAATCTTGATAGTTGATACTACACTAGGTGAAATGAAGTTGCTAAGCCGTTTCACCTCCGCAGTGTCTTCTGGGTCAAAGCATGTGACGAGCTCAAAGCGGTTCTGGTGCTGACATCATTGTAACAGATCTGCTTCTCTCCTGGAGGTCTCAGTGGGTGTGACCTGCCGGAGCTGGGCATCCCCACAGCAGAGGAGTATTTCACCCTGTACAGCAGCAGCATGGGGACGGAGCCCATTGACAACTGGAATTATTACATGGCCTTCTCGTTCTTCAGAGTCGCAGCCATCCTGCAGGGAGTCTACAAGCGCTCCCTGAGAGGTGGGGCTTCTGCAAGAAACGATAACTACAAGTACTAAAATTGTGCTTACTTTGTATGTATTAAATAACTCTTTCAACACTGCAGAACTGTATAGAGGTAAGAAAGATAGCTCCACTCAAAATAGCAAACCAGTCAACTATACACCTATACTAATATGCATATCTATTACCATTTTTTTTATTTGACAATATAAGAAACTATTTAATTAGGTATGCTCTAGGGTACTTTTAATACTTGCTTAAAAGACAATACACAATTTTAGGTTTTACCAGATTAGCACTAATGTTGGATATACAGTAGGTAAGGTAGTACACAGTTAGTGCTGATCTAGATCTGTGAAGCAGGCAAAAATCTGTGTTTTAAAAAAAATAAAAGCCTTCCTGCTGCTGTAGGGCAGGCGAGTTCTGCCAGTGCAGAGGTTACTGGGAAGCTGGCAGAGCGGATGGCCGAGCTGGCGTGGGATTTCGCAGTCAAGGAGGGATTCCGGGTCTTCAAATCCATTCCCGTGGGCAAACCTGGGGCTGGACCTGCCAGGGGCTACAGAGCCTGGTCTGGGCAGCAGTGGCCACAGAGATTGACCGCCACCCCTGAACACTGCGCTGCTGACCTGTCCACCAGCAGCAAAACCTCCCCTCCCCATCCCGCAAAGGGTCACCTGGTCATCTCCCCTGACGGCCTGCGGCCCCCTGTCCAGGAGCTATACCGCCACCTGCAGGAGTTCATGAAGAAGCACATCTACCCCCTTGAGCAGCAGCTTCGAGACCACCAGGTATCTGAGGACAGGTGGAGCCCACACCCTGCCATGGAGCAATTGAAGGTACCCTGCCTCAGATAGTGACCCTGCTCTGTGTGTGCAGATATTGAGCTTGATTAGCTCTTCCAGTAACTCTAAAGAGATCTAGGAATAGTAACTTAACACAGCAGGCCCCTGTCTGGGGGATGTCCATATATAAACTGAGCAGCAAAAGAAACGTATCACTTATATTTGAGCATCAAAAGAAACTTATATCACTTATATTTGGATAAAATTCACTAGATTTAATCGAAAAATGACAAACTCTGTTTTGGAGCAGGTGCAGTGACTTTTTATTGTGCTGATTTTAACAATTGACATCCCTAACATCCTAAAAGGAAAAGAGAAAATTAAAAACAAATAATAATCTGAAGCCACTTCCCCTTTGAAATAAAACCTGAAAACCCTGAACCTCTGATTGCGTTGAGAACCGTGCAGGTTGTGCTTGTGTTCAGCATCTCTGTACTCTGTGTGTGTGTGTGTCTTCAGGAGAAGGCAAAGTCTGCAGGTCTGTGGAACCTCTTCATCCCTCTAGAGGTGGATCCGGAGGGGAGGCTGGGGCCCGGGCTGACCAACCTGGAATACGCACACCTGTGTGAGACGATGGGCCGCTCGCTGTACGCTCCGGAGGTCAGATTCACTGCACCTGCGTGCCTGCTACAGAAATAAAGACCAACTCCTGTATCGTGAAATATTTTAGAAACCTGCTTATCCAATTGTGATAATACTTGGTAAGGACTTTCCTTACCACAAGTTATTGAGACTATCATATATCTGTCCAACCGTATGTATGTCACTCCTGTACCGGTGTCTAGAGAAACACTTATTCCAGGGATGGAAATAAGACTCCTATTACGTAGCAGGTTGATCCATTCCTGGTTTTACTGCGAGTTTAATAAGACAGACCTGAGATTTTTACCTATGCACTGTGGCTAATCAAGCTTGTTGTAAAACCTGGAATGAGTGAAACTGCTGTGCAATAAGAGTCTTATTTCCATCCCTGTATTCAGTTGTGATGAATTTAACACAAGCTGTTGAGTCTTTGTGTTAATGCTGCAATGGGGGTTTGCAGGTGTTTAACTGCTCTGCCCCTGACACTGGAAATATGGAGTTGCTAATTCGCTATGGGACTAACCAGCAGAGGGAGCAGTGGCTCAGGCCGCTGTTAGAGGGGGAAATGCGGTCCTGCTTCGCCATGACTGAACCACAGGTGAGTCCAACCCAACACAGTGTAGGTAATATGGAGCCAGTTGGCAACCCTGTTTTGATTCTCCAAACAAACTCAAAGCCAGATAAAGGCAACTTTTAGAGAAGAATCATAATAACGGAATATTAGAGTAACAGAACTCAGAACAACTCTGAATGACTCCATACAATAGCAAGGGAGATGTAAGGAAAACAAAACTATTAAAAAGCCATTTAAAAACAGATTTCAAGAAGAGAAAGTGTTTTGCATTATTGTTATGAGCCAAAGCACCTACATTATGGGGTTCTCTTTTTTTTTTTCTTTTGAAGACCAACTTAAACAATTGTATTTTAAGTGAAAAAACCCTCTTTCAGAAATGTTTAAGTTAAGGTAACGTCGTAGTCCAGTGGTGCTGGTCAGGGTCTCTGAATGAGCTTTACTGTACGTGTTTCTTCAATCTCAGGTGGCCTCCTCAGACGCCACAAACATTGAAGCCTCAATCACAGAAGACGGAGACTCTTACATTCTCAACGGCCATAAATGGTGGACGTCAGGTTGGGAACTTCCAGTTCTGTTTTTCAGTCCTGTAGTAAAACACAATGTTACGTCTCCTTAGAGAACAAAATGAAATGTAACATGTAACAGTATCGCTGGGACTAAATGATAAGAATGACACCAGGTTTGTCAGGTGGCACAAATGTAACTGTGTTTTGAAGCCATGGCCTGGCTTTTAGGGCTAACTTAAGCAGAATATGCTGTGTTTGATAAAAACATGTCTTTTTCTGCGTATTACTGGGTTTTAATCCGGATTTGTTTACCCTTTGTCCCCCAGGTGCACTGGACCCTCGTTGTAAGCTCTGTGTGTTTATGGGCAAAACAGACCCGAGCGCTCCTAGACACCAGCAGCAGTCTATGGTCCTGGTTCCCATGGAAACGGCAGGGGTGAAAGTCCTGAGGCCTCTCTCTGTCTATGGCATAGAGGATGCTCCAGGTGGGTAACCCCTGGCACATGCACCACATGCTTTATAATTCCATGCAGATTATTCAGCCACTTCCAGTGGACAGTTTAGCTGGCACACTGAAACACTGAAACAGGTATTTGCTCTAACCTTGGAAAAGTTTTGTTTTAATCCCCACAGTGGGTGTACTGGGTAGCTTTTAAAATGCTGTGTGGAGGGAATAAACATTTAAAGGATCTGACCAAAGCCTTCCCTGTAAGAATATAGCTTTCTGCTCCTTTTAATGTGATCTTGACGAGGATTGTAAGTCAAAGCCTCTATCCCTGACAGGACTGGTATCTCACTGCCACACTGGTTTTCCTGGCTTGTTTTGGCAGGCGGTCACGGGGAGCTGGTATTTGACAGGGTGCGTGTCCCCCGAGAGAACCTGCTGCTGGGGCCCGGTCGAGGGTTCGAGATTGCACAGGGCAGGCTGGGGCCCGGCAGGATCCACCACTGCATGAGGCTGATCGGACACTCGGAGCGATCCCTGGAGCTCATGAAGGAGAGGGTGAGGGCTTTCTGAACATACCAACATACCTGGGGCTGAACTGAACGTTTCGAAGAAACTGAATCAGTTTAGCCAAGAGCAAGGTTAAGAAAATGTTTTACCTGGGTAGTATCTGGGACAGGTTTGGGTACTATTACAGCAGGCAGGTGTTCTTGTGCTACCATAGCCCCGAGGTACAGTCCAGTGTAGTGTGACTACTGCACTGCTATTGAAGGTTAGTGGTAAACGGACGCTACTACAGGAGTTTTTCTGCCTGCAGGTGAAGTCGAGAGTGGCGTTTGGGAAGCCTCTGGCGGAGCAGGGAACGATCCTGGCTGACATTGCTGAGTCCCGCATGGAGATCGAGCAGGCCCGCCTCCTGGTGCTCAAGGCAGCTCACCTCATGGACACAGTGGGGAACAAGGTACCTGACACAGGGGGGCTCTGTCTTTTGAGGAGGATGGTCTTCAATAGAGCACGTGTTTAACACTGTCCTTGTGTGTCTGTGTGCAGGTGGCTGCTCCAGAGATCTCCATGATTAAAGCAGTGACCCCAAGCATGGCTCTAAGGGTCATCGACCGTGCCATCCAGGTAAAATCAATAGCCCAAAGCTAATCAAACTTTTAAGATACATTTTTTTTATGCCAATAATTTTTGGTCGAGTGACACTGGACAGTATATACACCAGTCTGAGATCAGTTCAGCTCTGCACATCCCAATGCCTCCCTGTTTGTGTTCCAGGCGTTCGGGGCGGCTGGGCTCAGCAATGACTACCCCCTGGCGCTGTTCTACAGCTGGGCGCGGGCACTGAGGCTGGCAGACGGGCCGGACGAGGTCCACCGGGCTGCTGTGGGCAAAATGGAGCTGAGACGCTGAACTTTTAAATGATCTTTACTATTATTCATCTAGATCTCCAATCATTTGAACCCTGTTTTTCTACCTAATTTGAATGTGGACTCACCGCTGCAAGCCGCTCCCCGATGAGGAAGATCAACGGGCACCTCTGTCCCTGTCTCTCTTCACTCAGAAGACATAGAGAATGAATTGCACCAAACTGCTGAACTCTGGAGGCAGGACCCTTATCATTAGAGGCTAATGAATTACTGATTTTAAAGTGTCCTAAGTACTTCTAATGAGGTCTGTTTGGAGCAGCCAGTTTATATGTCGGTGTAATTGAGAGCCCTTGTCATGCACCATGTTTTGGTGACTTTTGTGCCATGTATTATGCCTTTTTATAATGTTTTAATAGTACAGAAACACTTGTATATAATACTCTAATTCCCTCAGGTTTATTACAGGGAATGTTATATTGTTATAATAGACTGTACATGAAATGTTGGCAAAGGTAAAGGGTTAATTGGATATAGGTAAGATTATATTATTATCAGTGTGAATGTCTCGAAACATTAGACCACAAGTGAGTCTGCCCACTAGCAAATACTACAAGAAATAATGATCAAGTAATGTAAGCAGTAATAATGACATGAATGAGCAGTTTGTGAATGTGCTGGAGGCATACCCCCTATAAAAGTTCCCCATAGTAAAAGCATAGCATGTAATAAAACCTTGTGCAATCATGATAAAGCATTGGTACTGGAAGCATTGTAAAGACAGCAAGTTATGGTAAAGCATATTAAAAACATAGCAAACCACGGTAAACTAGGGTATATGCATAGTGTAACATGGTACACTTTTATACTGGTTACAGTATACCACTTGCAGTGCCTCAGCTTCATTTCTCAAAGCTGTTGAGATCTCAACCTTTTGCCTCCCTCAAACACACCTGCCGATTAGATCCAGGTACAGAATATTATTATTATTGGTTTGCCTTCCTGAAGAGAGCAGGGAGAGTTACTGATTAACAGAACTGTGTGTACAAGGGCCCCGCGCCTGCTGAACAGGACTGTATTCATGTGAATGAGTCTGCATTTATATTGAATCACTGTTTAGATGATGATGACAGGTGTCGTTGGTGGAACACTAGCAAATCATATTTTATTGTAAACATTTTTTTTTTTAATTGAATTTCCACCAGGTGTATTTTTATAAAGCAGGTGTTCACTTTAGTGAAAATAAATAATAATTTGAAATGGTCCCTTATTATTGTACAATGAATTTTGTCTTTGAGCACTCTGAAAATGTAGTGTCCAAAATATTTTTAGCATTTCTGCTACAACCAAACATGTGCTTGTTTGATTGAAACTGTTTTGTTAGTTAGGAAGTCATTCAAGTCCATCGCTAAATTCAGTGGAGAGCTGAAATGTCTGGTTTTACAGTAAACATATAAAATGGTTTCCAAAGTTCTTCTAAATACAATGCTGAATTGCAAATATATGTTGAATATATTCGGTTTTCACTGCAAAATCTATGCAGTTTATTGTTATGAGTTCCTGTTTGCTCCCAAACAGTCATTGGGTTATGCTGCATACTGTATGACATGTATTTGTCACCCCGGGTATTAAGAGTTCGCTGGATAATGGAAGGATTGCTTACTGTCTGGCTGTCTGTTTAAGACATGGAATGGAAATCCATGACGAAGGAGGCAAATTACCCACCACTTAAAACAAGACAGGCCGTCAGGCCGTGAGGGCTATTCCAAGCTCTCTAATCTAGTGGTAAGAACGGGGTTTATGCTGATGTAGGTACTATTAATTTATCAGACGCCAGTACGAGATTCATTGCCGCTTATCGTTTAAGCAGAGACTTTTTGCATGGTTCTTATTGTATAGCTTTTCACTGCGCTGTATGTTCCGTGTGTGTGTGTGTGTCACAGCTCAGATTTCTAATAATTTCCATACATATTCAAAGTGGAATCTATTACAGGTGAGGATGTTACGCTCCGTGCTCGCCAGTAAATTTCCGGCGATCTCTCGTCTCTCGCTCCGGGTTCCAGCGAGCCAGTACTCTGCTGCAGCGTCAATACCAGCGCCCAACATTCAGCCTGAACTTAAGTTCACTTCAATAAGGTAAATATATTAACACTACATAATGACGAAGGAGCGTGAATGTTACTAATTTGCAATAAAATACCAATGCACCGAATATTATAAATGCATTTTGAAAAATCTAAAGTTATAAAATAATGTAAAGAGGCATGAAATTCCAGTTGTGCAACAACTGCACATGCATGTACGGAGCTCAGAAGAAGGCCATCGTAGAAACAGCAAGTGACGTGAAGCTGACATTGACTTTCGGAAGACGTAAACAAGTTTTTAAAAATACATTTAAATTACCCGTACATACTGTACGTCGAAAGCAACCCCCAATACTGTACTGGACTTTATATATCGTGGAAATTATACAGTGGTACTTTTATATTTTTTGTCTATGATCCCAACCTCGAATCACTTTTATTATGTTGTATAATAATTTAGCAGACGGCGTTGTACACAAAAAATAGAAACATCTGCCAGTGCCAGTTATTGCCAGTTATTCTTGGCTCACTGATGATAAGGCCAAGTCTCAGGCAGTAATTGTCCGTGCTGCGCTTAGTCTTTAAATAATTTATATAAAATATGCAATGCAAATATTTTTAAATAGCATGTTTACACAGATAAACATGAATAAACCAAAATAAGAGAGTATAGATAGCGTCTCGTTTTGTATTAATTTGGCAGATTTATCAACACTACTCTGTTTTAAAGATCACTCATCTTCAGTACAATTATTCAGAGAAAGTGGATTCGTAACTAAATCATCTATGGCGTTTCCCTTGTCTGGTGAAATTTAAAAAAATATATATATAGAGAAAATTAAATTCTACATACTGAAATGTGTTATTTCCTTCAATAACAATCGGCGAAATTCAGTGTTTACCCGGCATATTAACACCCCGCCTCTGCTCACGAATGATTGGACAGCTGTCTTTTACTTTCCCATTGGCTACTCACTCGCCTTCAATTTTCATGCAGAATAAATTGGCAGATATTTGACCGTAAATTGGGAGATATTTGACTCTCCTATTGGTTAAACTTACTGTCAGTACCTGCAACTGAAACAGACACAGTTTATGTCCCACCTAGCTAACTTATGATTGGGCTCCTGGTTACAAGCCCTTTTCTTTAACCACTGGACCAGCTAGCCTCCTCAATGTCGAGTACGTACAAGCACAGCATAAGCGAATAGCACTTTAACAGACTGCTGTGACGCTTTTGTTGGAAAACGTGTTTAAAGCTTTATTTATTTTCCTACGCTACGACCCGCCAGAAATGTGTTCACTACCCATTAAATAACAGCTGCCGCGGGCACGATGGCCTGGCTTCGTGGGCACCACTTTGAGGACCACTGCCTTAGTCTTATACCACTGCATATTATAATGCACATTATCACTTTTTCTTTATTTATTGTCTCCTACTTTACCAGAACTACTCTGTAAACTCAGCAGACCTCGAAACAGCTCACCGAGTTTAAGGCATGTCAGATTACAGTGCTGATGAGGTATCAAATCCCAGCTTAGTTTTATCGAGTCTTAAAAGGGTTTTGCTCCTGTTAGCAGTTAGCTGCTAGCTGTGTGTCTACCCCCTTCTTTCCTAAATAATGCACATGCACGTAACAAGGGGTTTGATAGTGTTCTAGAGGGGGATACACGAGCACTCCTCGATGGTACCACCTCTATTTCCTTCAGGGCATTTCTATGTGGAAATCTGAAGTGAAGTCTGTTCCCCAGAATGGCACGTAAAGCCATGGCTGTTCTCAATAAAAACATCAGTGAAAGGTATCTATCTTGGATGAATCAGCACTGACTGAAACGGGGCTCGAAACAGAGATGCAGCTATTTATATGTCACATGAATGGAATCTTATTTGCTAAAAAAAATGTTGGTTAGTCGTGTGAGGGAAAGCAGATTACATAACTGTTGCATGTCACAGTGTTTGCATTGTTTTGTCCAGTCTCTATAACTGTATATAACGACTGTTGCAAATCGGGGTCAGTGACACCAGCTGGAAATGTATTAAGTGTTTCATGTACTCTATACAATACATCAAAACTAACATGTGCTGTGATGCAAATCATTTTTATTTATTTTTTTCAATAAATGATTTCATTCCCTGGATGGGAAGTCTGTTCAAAGTGCAGAGTCATTGGATCTTTGTTCAGAATTGCATTGCATCATGTGACACTGTGCCTTTTTACACAAGGTATTGTTGCTGGGTAAAAAGGCACCTTTTCTTCCTTTTAAGGACAAAAAGCATGTGGTTCATCTTGCATTCAGTTTCTCTGTAGGCTGCTATAAGATTCCTGAAAAAATGAAAGACGTGTTATTCTTTTTAAAGACTTGTTGCACTCTAATGCCTTTATTCCTATTTACCTAATCATCTTTATCTACTAGAACATCTTTACTTTTTGTTTTGTAACTTGTTTTTCTTTATTTTAAAAAAGGGTGTATTTTTCATGAGAGAGCAGCTTGTCTGTTTTTATCTTATCTAGTTGCTGTATTTGTTCATGTATTCACTGCCATGTACTGGACTCTGCCCCCACTTTTCAGTTGTCAAAAGTAATCTTTTTATTAATTCATTTTTAACATCCAGGGGTTTTACCCTTCCAGATTACAGTTTGAAAAGCTGGGAGCCTAGGTCTCTCCATGCACCCTTATCCAAGTTGTGATTGCTTTCACTCAAGGCAGATGTAGATAAAGCAGTAAAGGCTGCGAAGCAGGCCTTTAGACTGGGATCGCCATGGAGACGGATGGACGCCTCCCACCGGGGACTCCTGTTGAACCGATTGGCTGACCTGATCGAGAGAGACTCCGCCTATCTGGCTGTGAGTACCTAGTTACACGTTACTTTTGATGAAACCCTCATTATTCACACAGTACTGTATTCGGAGGGTTACACTAAGAATTAACTCTGTCACAAACCTGATGTGCCACTCTATATTTGACCTATCAGCAGGTCAATGACTGCTAGTTCAAGTGAGCCTGACTCCTCTGTACAGTTGTTAAGAAGCTGGGCTGACAAGCACGAGGTAGTGGTTCTGCGACCCAGTCTCCTTTACATTGGGTTGAAAACCTGTTGATTCCCACATCAGTGTTTAACACTGGCACCGAGTGCTGGACCTCTTCAGTATGTTCATTGAAAACACCTACTGTAAGATAAATAGTTCCACTAGTGCTCCCTGTTAGTTAAATACAATGTTTTGTGGCAGATAACTGTTCCTGGCATTCTACTTCATCTTGGACGCTGCTTATCTTTTTCTTTGAGTCACAGAGTACGTACAGGGCGAAGGCCACCGACTCAGTTTAGCAGATGGTTGTACTGTATTATCACTGACTGAAGTAAAGCCTAGCAGGATTGCCAGATACAGTAGGTGCATTTACACTAGCGTTTCGGAATCTTTCCGATAAGATTATGGGACATTCTGTACAGGAACGGTGCCTTTACACAGGAGCAGACTCTGAGCATGCATACTTTGAAGGGGAAAGAAAAAAAAAAACGCTGACGCCCTGCTGTAATGATGACATAAACGTATTATCAATACTTAATATTAAATATATAGAAATGCGTTACACTTACTTTTTTAGATGCTAAGAGTTGGAGTTTAAATTTGCTTGTGTTCCCGCTTTCAATTCCAGTGCTTAAATGAAAAGGCAGCGCTGTGATGACGTTCTGGTTAGCGTGCAGTGCCCGCTGGGTATTTTCTGCAATCTTTCCAGACTGAAAAAAAGAGAGCGGAATCCATCCTCTTGTCCTCTCATTCCGGAATGCGAACTCAACATTTGAGAGGATAAGAGGATGGATTCCGGAACGTGCTCAGCAGCTTTTACACGAGCAAAAAGAGACCATAAAAAACCAAAATTCATTTCTTCCTGCTCCTTCAGACTCTGGAGACCCTGGACAATGGCAAACCGTATACAATTTCCTACAGCGTCGACCTACCGTTGGTTGTGAAGTGCTTAAGGTATAGATTGTTCTTGCTGTATTCTTTATAAAAGTTTAATTGACTAAAAGGTTAGTTAATTTGCACAGTAAAGCTCTAGATTTGAGTCCATCCTATAGAAAAACATGATTTAACCTGATCATTTTATGGTGGTAAACAGGAAAATAATTTCAAACCAAGCAACCTGAAAAGAACCAAGGACCATATATGTACACTGCTGTGCAAAAGACTTCGAAACATTCAGGAGTTACAATATATATCGATGTTATGAGCATCAACAATTTACTCAAAACCTCCACTAGTGTTTTCCACTATTATAACAACTTCGACTGTAGGAGGCTGTGTGGTCCAGTGGTTAAAGAAATGGGCTTGTAACCAGAAGGTCCCCGGTTCAAATCCCACCTCAGCCACTGACTCATTGTGTGACCCTAAGCAAGTCACTTGACCTCCTTGTGCTCCGTCTTTCGGGTGAGACGTAATTGTAAGTGACTCTGCAGCTGATGCATAGTTCACACACCCTAGTCTCTGTAAGTCGCCTTGGATAAAGGCGTCTGCTAAATAAACTAATAATAATATTAATACAGCTTAGTTTGGGTGAGAAGAAACCAAGCTTGTCATTTAGCAATCTTTAATTCACATTGATCAGAATCTTCAATAACTTGTGATCACAACTCAAAGTAAACTATACATGAGCAGCTAATATGAGGTGCTGTAGTAGCTAATCCATCACATTTACCCAGTATTTACCCACATATTTGAAATGCAGTTTACAAAAGAGTAACAATAAAAATCTTAATTTTTTTTACCACTCTAGAACAACTATATTAGTCAGTTTGAAGTTCTGTGCATCTCTTGGTCCCAGTTATGTTTAACTGGGTGAAACTAAGGCAATTCTCTAGTTACTGATATAGAGTTCAGGTTGTGGATGAAATACTGGATGCATGTTATTTGGCTGTTTTTCACAGATCTGGTGATTGAATGTTTTCCTCTTTTCTTTGGCACAGGTACTACGCTGGCTGGGCTGACAAGAATCATGGAAAGACCATTCCCATAGACGGAGACTATTTTTGCTACACCCGCCACGAGCCAGTGGGTGTGTGCGGCCAGATCATTCCAGTGAGTAAAGTGAGAGGAGCGGGACCAGGTGTCTGGGGGACTCTGTGTATACAGTGCGGTCAGGAATATAGCTTCCCCTGCCTCTTACCAGGACCTGTTAGCATGTTTGTGATCCAACAAAATAGCATCATGGTTTAATAACTGAATCTCCGGGCACCATCATTAATAAAATCATCATTTTTAGATTTGAGCATTTAAAAATATTCAAGGGGCATGCACATACTCATATGATTACTCATATGATTCAACTGTTCATTAAATCTTCAGAAAAGTTTGTTTAGGAATTATGAACTGGTTATATGCAAATAAAGACAAATACAGGGTCATGCATAATTTGCGCAACATTGATGTTTTGCACTGTTTTTGGTTCTACTTAACTGTTGACTTTATTGAGCAACCCTGAGGTTGGCAAACAGCAGGTCACATGTCATCTTACATGTAACCTCCAGTTTTTGCGATACTCCGACAATGCTGTGTGAAATATGAATCCCCCTGTATGTACATTCCTGCCTTGTTATTTCACATCAGGGAAATCTAGAAAATGGAATTAGTGAAGGAACCTTATACAGTAAAGTATTAGAAATGTAAACATTTTTGTGGACATGGTAGAGCCGTGCATTAAACAAATGAATGCTCAAATTGTGAAATAACATGTACTGTATATAAATGAATGTAGGTCAGGGTAACGGAGCAGTTCAGGCTAAATTGGACACAAGCTCAGGTGTAAGCAGTGAAGCTCAAAGCAAGGCCTGAAATAGCTTTTGAGTGCTGTCCAATGAGAGTGTGTGATCCAGCTGCTAATGCCGCTCTGCTTGCCTCTCCTTGCCAGTGGAACTTCCCATTGCTGATGCAGGCATGGAAGCTTGGGCCGGCTCTGGCCACAGGCAACACAGTGGTGATGAAGGTGGCTGAACAGACGCTGCTGACCACTCTGTACGTGGCCAGCCTCATCAAAGAGGTGAGTCCCTGGTCTTCCCAGACACAGACGATGCTGTAGCGTGCAGCCTCAGGGTTAGGCTTGGAAGCGCAACTCTGAACATGCAAATAGAGCTTTCAGTATTTTGATGCACTTCCCAAGCCAGAGTAAAGAGCTTTATTCAGGTCTGCTGATCCTCCCCCAGATAGCAGCACTAGTGATTTTGATATTGCCAGTAGGAAAACACTTTGGCCAATGTTGTCTAATGGGATTGGTTGTTATACAGTGCCGCAGCCAGCAGGTGGGGATATAGATGCCAACTGTGTTTTAGATTCAATTAAAAAAGGTTTAGCTGGCCAGCAGGTGGGTGTAATGTGTTAAGTATTCAGCAGTGAGCTGGAGATGTCAGAAGCTGTCTGTGTGTGGATTTATTGGTACTTTTATTAGACTACCTTCTCCTAACCTTCTCCCTGATCCTTCAGGCGGGGTTCCCTGAGGGGGTTGTGAACATTGTTCCGGGGTACGGCCACACAGCCGGCGCGGCCATTTCCTCCCACATGGACATCGACAAGGTGGCCTTCACCGGGTCCACAGAGGTCAGTGCGCACTGCAGATCCGGGCTGCAGAATTAATGATTGCATCAGAGGAGTTGATGTTTCAGAAACTGTAAAGTCTTTATATATGTTGAAAATTAAAGTAATCAAACTTCTCACTGTTGGCTAGAACACATAACCACAAAATATCTTGGGGCCGCAATTATTCTGATACTGATGGCTCCACCAGCAGAGTGTAACATTGTGTTGTATCCCCTGCAGGTTGGTCAGCTGATCCAGCAGGCAGCGAGCAGGAATCTGAAGAAGGTGACCCTGGAGCTGGGGGGGAAGAGCCCCAACATCATCCTGTCAGATGCAAACTGTGAGTTTTCTTGTTTGAATGTTTCCTTCTGTGACAGCTTGTGCCTTTATATTTGGGGAACAGAACCAGCACAACACAATTCCCAGTGTGGTAGATCACATTGATTGTAGCAGTGACACCTTCATCACATTATAAATCTCATATCAGAAATCAACCAATAACAGTGAAGTATTTGCCAAAATTCCAGCATCCTGTGTGCAGGTCCTGTGCCTAATACCCTTTGTAAAATACATCCTCCTATCAACCACTCTTTCTACAAACTTTTAAAAGCCCAAGTTCATCCAGCCGCACTTGTTTTTAGTAAATAGTCTCACCACGACACAGCACCTGTAGGCCTACACATTATTCAGGGACTGTGGCAGTTGATTTTGGACTGAATCGTGTCACGGCCTGGGTAGGATAAAAGTTTTGTTTTACAAAAACACATTTTCTTTTTGTTTTTAAAGCTATTCCCGAGTACAATCTTAATTTGTGTGATTTATTATAAGTTAATATGTTGTGTGTATTGTATGAGACGTCATTCCACTGAGTTTTAACAGCCAGAACTGCTCAGCTTGTCTTTGTGGTCCTGTAACACAAACTGCATGAGATGACATCTCTTAAACAATAAGAGAATCCCAGGAGTTGCTGAGCCCTGTGCCCTATCTCCACAGTGGAAGATGCTGTGGAGCAGGCCCACTTCGCTCTCTTCTTCAACCAGGGCCAGTGCTGCTGTGCTGGCTCTCGCACCTACGTGTAGGAGGACGTCTACAACGAGTTTGTGGAGCGCAGCGTGGAGAGAGCCAAGAAGAGGGTCGTGGGGGACCCGTTCAGCCTGCAGACAGAGCAGGGGCCGCAGGTACAGCTAGACAATGAGGGTCCAGTTACCCGTATGTTGCAATCGGTCAAAACCCAAAAGAATCATCCGAAGATCGTTTTCTTGTTCCCTAAATGACAATAACTACTGTAGGATTTTGTAATGAAATACCAGCCTTCATTGAAATGGATAGTGGAACTGAAAATCCTCTGCAGAGAACCTGCACGTTCTGATAAACCTCCAAATGCATACATAGCACTGTACTAGTTCTTTAACATGTGGCTATTTACCGAAGTCAGATTGATCCCTGGCTCTCTGATGCAGGTGGATGAGGACCAGTTCAAGAAGGTCCTGGGCTACATCAGCGCTGGGAAGCGCGACGGGGCCAAGCTGATGTGTGGCGGTGGAGTGGCGGCAGATCGAGGATACTTCATCCAGCCCACCATCTTCGGAGAGGTCAAAGACAACATGACCATCGCCAGGGAGGAGGTACAGGCAACACAACCAGTATCACCAATCTGAGCTATACTGGCGCTGAGCTGGCACTGCCAGTGACCGAAGGTGAGCCTTGGCTTTATTACCAGTCAACTCAAGACAATTTAACAGACAGTTAGGCAATGGTCCTCTTTACTACACAGATGAAGGCATTTTTGTTTATTTGACCTCCAGGCATAGACTATTGAAAAATATTTTCCTTGCAGCACTTTCAAAAGATCTAAGTGAAGTTTTCATTTGGCCCTTTGCAGATCTTCGGACCGGTGATGCAGATCCTGAAGTTTAAGACGCTAGAGGAGGTGATTGAACGAGGCAACGACACTCAGTACGGGCTGGCTGCTGCCGTGTTCACGAGAGACATTGACAAGGCACACTACATCTCTGCAGCACTGCGGGCCGGCACTGTCTGGTAAGAGATCCAGTGTCACACAGCTCACAGCACAGATTGAGGACCGCTGGTAGGATGCTTCAGAATCAGTTCGTGGATTACCTTCACATTTTTATGAATAACGTGATCTTTTATTATTTATTTTTTTTACTTCACGCAGGATAAATTGTTACGATGTGTTTGGTGCCCAAGCCCCATTTGGTGGCTATAAGGCTTCTGGGAATGGACGAGAGCTCGGAGAGTATTCTCTGGAGAACTACACTGAAGTGAAAACTGTGAGTGTTCGATTGACCATTTTTTTTTTTTTGCAGTGTTTGCATTAAATAATGAAACATAGATATTGTTGTTTGGTACATTTTGTATCGCAGGAATTGGGGATTGTAATCAATATTTGCTGTGATAGTTGAGGTAAACTTTGGAAGACAGCAACAGATGATTATATTTTTGTGTGAATATGAGCAGGGTCACAAGAATACTGCAGTTAATAAAATCTGTTTTTTTTTGTTTTTTTTCAGGTGACAATTAAAGTCCCCCAGAAGAACTCCTAAACCAGCTGGATCTTAAAAGAAAAGATTGTGTGAAGAAACTGAGCTTTCAGCTTTCCCTCATCCTTTTAAGTTTTCTATTCAGGGGTTTTCAAATGTTGGAGGGTTGTGAAGAATGTTCTCGTGAACACCTTTGTGGTTCACATCAGATACTGTGGTTGCTTTTTGTTCAATGCATAATGTTTGGCGCTGCAGATTTTTTTTTTTTTTTTTTCAAAATTAAAAAATCTAGTAAGCTCTACACCTTTTCAGTGCTGCTTAAATAACTTTTAATAATATTAACCAGATTCCAAAATGTGAATATACTTTAATATAAAAAAAACCAAAACACTTGCATGCTTTACGTATTTCTAAACAAATTGTAGCTTCGGGAGGATTTCTCCTAGATTTTGTTTCTTCAATATAAACAGTGATATCAAATATACCAAAGCTCTGAAATACATCTTGCTTTTGGCCACTTTGATATATAGATATATTAGGAGTGCAACAATTAATCGATGCATCTGTCCTAAAATTTCCCGAGCTTCGATTACATATTGGTGAATCGATCCATCAAATTAGAACCCTGTTTAAAGTCTCCTGTTGTCTGTTTGCATTAAAACCTTGAGTGTGTGAGAGTGCGCTTCTTTTAGTGCTAGTACGGTAGATTAGCGCGTTGCTAGGATACACACTTTAGGCATCTACATTTGTGTGGACAATCCACATCTGAAGTAGGCTTATTGTTTTATTGATTTAAAAATTAAGGCAATACTTTATTTTTGTATTTCTTTTTTTATAATCGGAAGTGTGCTAATTTGAATATAGTTTTCCCTTTGTTCAACTAGTATGCACAACAGTGTTTTTAGTTATTAGATCTTCTGTTAAAAAAATGAATGCATTATATTTTAAATTTCTATCATAGTGTGGAAAGGATAATAGCAGTGTACTGAGCACCAGCAGCCAAAAGCATTCTGTGCATAGCCTTGATCTCTAAATTCCCTGCACAATTCTTACAGTATGAAAGCCCCCTGTTTATTTGAATAGTTTAGAAATCATTCACATTCAGATGTTGGCAAGATGTAATTTTGAATACTGTCTTCAGTTGAATTAACTTTCAAAGGACTTTATGCAGATTTTATTTTGGTGACATTTGTGTATGTTGAAATAAAACTAATTTCTGATATATGCCTATATGTACATATATATTTTTTACTGTGAAGGTATTCATTTGAATATGTTGTATCCAGTGCTGGTGGTGAAGGATCCTTATCAATTTCTGGAGAAGTCCTTAGCATGTTAACTATACAAGTAAAACATGGTAAGGGCTTACTAAAAGCATGGTAAAACCATTAAAAATAAAAATCCTACATAGACACAACATCAATCAATGCATAGCATCCTTGTACTTTTTTGTGTTTGTATTCATGCATTCGTGTTATTTTCCTAGGGAGGTGTGACTTAGTCCTGCAGATATGAATGAATCACTTGAAGCAGCGAACAGGTCCTTGCTGTGCTTGGTACAGCTGACTAATGCCTGCTCTTTTACAAGAGCTCTGCAGGGTCACACATGACACATCTGGGTCTAGTTCTGTTTGAATGCCATTAAACCTCCCTCAATGAATTTAAGTATCTTGTAATGCTAAACTGGGCGCAGGATAAAACAACCCTGATGATAAAAGGAGACCTGAAACGTATTAGCTAGAAATGAATCAGGGCAATGTGTACCAATAAGATTTTGTGTCTGTCTTGCAATCCAATATGCTACATCCATAGTAATTATTGTTGCACCTCATATGTTTGACATTGGGTTGTCTAAGCTGTTTTATTGACTTTTACATTTTACACCCAGAAATATGGCTGTGTAACAGCGTGTACTGTATAACAAAGTGTAATCGATATAACGGTATGTAAGTTCTATATTCACCCAGGTCGGTATTCTCCCAGGAAAGGTTGTCCTCTTAAAAAATATACACGAGGATCAGGAGGCGTGGTTCTTTCCCGGTTAAATGACGCAATGAGGGAAGGTTGGTCAAGCTTTGTAGGTTCTGTGGGAACTTGTGCGCCGACTTAATTAATGACAACTAAACTGAACTGGGAAGCATAAACATGTTGTTCAGTTGCCATGGAATCGAGAATTTTTATTTCAAATCTCGGTAAAGGTGGAATGTATAAAAACGGTTTTCACATCTGCAATAAACGAGTTTAAAAGAAGAAACAAGTGCTGAAACTGACTAAGTTAGTTTCGAACGGAACGGTGATTTATTAACTGCATTAAGATTTGTGTTATTAATATTATTTTGATCTGCATTGGTTGGAGATAATACAAGAAGTGTAGAATCGCACAGGACAGGAGTGTTAATCATCATTAAAAAGAAGTACCATTATTAAAATAGATTTCAACTGACATCGGACTGCACGGATTACTGTTGGATTTCATTTGAAATGGATTGTTCCATGTATTTCTTTTAAGATGCGACAGACGTGTCGAAACAGATGCATACCTGCACGTCTTAACTTACACATCAGCGGCTGCAAAAATAAGGATCTATTATAATTGCAAAAGAGCAAGAAGTGGTTTCAAACACAAAGGACTACAAATAATATCGAGACAAAAAACGTGGAGTTAATGTTGGGCATCAAATAGTTTTTGTGTAAGGAGTACCATATATTGAAATGTAAGATGTTACGTTACATTGCTTGTATTGTTGGGAATACATGTTAAAAAAGGGTAAAGAAAAACGTGACAACATCAAAGCAACATATTACCCCGGGCGAAGGATCTTTGCTGCTGCATGTTCCTTACCTCATATACAAAAATAAACCCCTCGACTGATCTTCAAAGGACTGAACAATATCACGGTTAATAATATGTACAGCATTTAACGTACGGAATATAGCATTACAAAAGTCAGATAGGATCATCATTTTCATTAGTGTGCTTTTCACGGGTCTACCAAGTATAGGCTTCTTTTTTTTTAGTTCATCCGTTCCTCCAATGGGCTGTACGTCATCCATCACCGCCGCAGAAAAAATACACAGACAGAACCCCAATATCCAGATTAACGGTAAGGGTTTTTCACAACAGTTTTGCATTGGTTTGAGCACTAACGACCGCACAATGGGGTAACAGTGGTTGTGTTTTGTAAAGCGGGTAAGTGATTTTTGGATGCAGAGGATCTCCTGCAGACCAGCGTGGAGGCGAGGGCTATTCTGTCACCTATAAATACATGTATGCATTCAACTAACCACAGAGAAGAAATAACTAGGCCTGGTGATATTATTCCACATTGCATATTACGAATGTTACCAATGTGTTATTTAGTTTGATTTTTGGCAGGGGAAGTTTAAGTCCTCTACATTCACTGAAGGCTCTGTGCAGTCTGACCTCAGCCTGTGTGTGTCTGTTTCTTCTACAGTGATAGAGCCCAGTACAGCAGTGAGCACCACAACCCGGACTGGCACCCCCCCATCCCCCCGCTGTGTGAGAGCGCCCCCTGCCCTGCGAAGTGTGGCGCTGCAGGTGAGCGAACGCAGGAGGGCTGGCCGCTGCCAGTCTGCGCTGAGCCACGCGGGCGAGGTGGGGGGCAGGGTGCCCTGCGAGCGAAGGCAACGATTCTCCGAGGGCAGCTGGGGCAACAGGAACGGCAGCCTGTCCTCTACCTGCCTGGCCTCCGGTCAGAGCCCAGGCTGGAGAGGGGCAGGGAGGAAGGCCACCAGCCAGGAAGAGCTGTCGCAGAGCAGGAAGGCTGAGCGCTGATGGGGATCATCAGGCAGAGCGAGACAGAACCGCTATATCACAGAACTGACTGTGCTGCATGTTTCCCTGGAGGAATTAAAGAAGGCGATCCTGGAGGAATGGGCACAGATCCCACCTGAATTTATACACCTTGCAGAAATGTTGAATCACTGGAGTCCTGGCTGACCTTGATGGCTCTACACTCTGTTATACATACAAAAAGAGAGACTAGAGCAAAACAGAGCCGTGATGTCAATGCTCATTTTGTGCTTGCCCATCGCTGTTCTATACAAAATACACTTATTCAATTTTGGTCCATCTACTTAAAATGACACAGTGGGATTTGCTTAACTAACCCTATTGGCAATGATCACATACCTACCATTGTCTTTTATTGAAAAATATGTCTTTTGTTTTCATCCTACTTCCATATCTGGACTCGCAGGTGAGGAAACTCTAATGGAATCCAGTAAAATCCACACATTAGAACCCAAATGGACGTAGCAAGGATCAATCCGAAGATGAGCTGATCAACTGAAGAAGCTTTTCCACAGCATCATTTTCAGATCAGCACAGGGATCTGTGACGAGTGCATTCAGTCTGAACAGAGACTGATTGATGCAACGTGTGTCTTCTCAACTGGTGAACGATTTCAACCAACTCTCCTGTGGCCTTATCTACATATCTGACCATTTTGTGAAATGAGTCAGTCTGGCTTTTGGGCTGGCGATGTGATATACAGTCCTCCTGTTCTAATACGTGTTTCACATTATTGTGCAAAGCTGTTCAATCGCAATACATTTTAATAAAAGAAAAGCTAGCTCTGTCTCTGTATTCAGTGCAAACTAAAGGGGCAACAGTGATCCCAGCCGAGGGTGTGAAGCAGGTGGTTATTGACATTCTCGTGTGGAAGTGGCTGTCAGGGAGGTAATCAGCAGCAGGTTCCGTCGGTTGCCAGGGAAACTGCTTGACACCCAGGCTCATTACATTCACAATTCAGCTGTCACCATATTCCTCTGGTGAAAAGGGATTCTGTCAGGAACTGAGACTGAAGTTTAAGAGCAACTAAACTTTACACGTACAATTGGACTTGTTATACTACATTGCATACTACATAGTTGCTTTATTAACGTCAGGTCTTTATAAATGAATGTCAGGTACATCAGTGTGTCTAAAGCACTAATGTATTGTACTGCACGTATAATATACAAAGAAAATCTGACAATGATTGCAAAGCACTGTAATACAGTATCTGAGAGTTATTACCATGCTTTCCCCATCAATACATGTTCATATTGAGCAGTGACAGAGATACTAGCCTGACGGCCTTGTGCTCTTCCTGAATGTCTAAGGCAGAACTGTCCAATCACAGTCCTGGAGGGCCATTCCACTCCAGGTTTAACAATTATTATATTATTATCTACTTCAGTATGCAGGATTAATTGGTTAAATTAAACCATTTAGAACAGGGTTGGAACAAAGACCAGGACTAAGGAGTTTTTATACACAAAACACAACACAACTCTTCTATACCCGGTGTTGAAGTCTGACTGAAAATGTTGATCTTGGGTTATCGCCTCTGTACCTTGAGAATTAATTGCATTAAAAGATCCTAATAGGGAAGTATCGGATGTTTTTGGGAAGCACTAAGCTGCATGGTGTGGGTGTAAAGTTCATGAGTGACAGGAATCACAGTACGGTTTGCAAACCCTTGAGTTTGAAGGGAGAAAAGACCAAGGAATTGCAAGACTACGTGTAATCAGCATGTAAACAGAGCTTTCTTTAACCTAGTGTGGTACCAGATGGCTCCTTTTAAAATTAAAATGAATGTTTGCTATTGCATAATTGCATCTGGGAGACCTACTTAGTGAACGAAAGAGTGCACCAACTAAGATTTAGATTTTCAAACCATTTTTAAAAATCTTCCCCAGATTTTTGTTCTTTTTGACAATGCCCTAAATTATTCAATAAATGCACTTCTGGCATGTACAAGATCACTGACAGTTCAATTCTGAAGGAAAAATCCATATACTATGATTTTTTTGCCTAGCGAAAAATTGATTTGAGGCATTTAGTTTTAAACCCAGGAATGAAGTGGTCCTCAGAGCTGAAAGGAGTCCTTCCTGTCTGCCTGCAGCTCTCTTCATTTCCCTTATCAGTGCTGAACTGTCTCCTAGCAACCTGGCCTGTCAATGAGGAGTGCATGCATTAGTGCAAAACAAAACAGTCCTGCCATTACGACTACCTCCCTTGAAAAGGACGGTCCTGCCATTACCACTACCGCCCCTGAACAGAACGGTCCTGCCATTACCACTACCGCCCCTGAAAAGAACAGTCCTGCATTTTTTATAATGTCCTACTGGTTTATCTGAAAGTCCTTTTGGAATGCCCAGCAGCAGTTCCCTGCACTAAAAGGTTGTATCTGGATATAAATAGCTGCCTTTTCTACCTCAACGATGAGGAATCTACAGAAAATAGCAGAGCAAAGGCAAAAAGGCCACTTTAAAACCCACACACCTGTTGCTATGCCAATGGCTTTTTTTCTTTTCTGTTACAAAGGGAAATGGGATAGCTGACAATTACATCTTTGCCATTACGAGTCGTTACGAATAATTCAGGAAATATCTATTGACCAACAACAAAGGCTGCATCACATTTAAGTGACATCAAAAAAGTGCTCTTTTTGGTACACAGCAGTTTTCCTTTTTTAAATTAAAAAAACTATATATATGGTAACTTTCGATGTGTTCATTGTGCTAACACGTTCAATACCAAATATTTTAATCATCCACACTCTGGTCGTAAATATAAGACACAAGGTTTTATCAATTGGAATACAACCCATGTGGTATATACAGTATATGCTTAAATTCCATTGTGGCTTGGTTTATTTAGGACAAACAAAAATTCATTTAAAAATCTGTATAGCAGAACATAAGGCTGCAACACGTAATAACAATATGGATTATGCAATAGCGAGACACTATCAAGCCATTGCATATTGTATAATCACACTATGTATGGATTAACAATTGATTCTAAAATCATTTTGGCTATTATCCAATTAATGACTATTTGTAACACCTGAAGACACATTATGTGTATAAACACAGTGTTTGTTTCTTGTTTTGTATCAATAAATAGTTAAAAAGTTTTTAAAACAAAATGTAAGATGAAAGCATTGAATTGACAACAGAACTGGCAGAAGGCACAGGTGTCGTTGTCCATCAAATCAACAGTATGAAGGTCACTCTTAAAATCAGGACTTTAAGGATGTGCTGCAGTAAGAATACCTGTGTTAAGAAAGTGAAACAAGACTAAAAGGCTAAAATATGCACAAGAACTCAGAAATTGCCACAGATGCTTTGGACTGTTGATGGATGGACAATGACAAATGTGCCTTCTGTCAGTTCTGTTGTCAATTCAACGCTTGTCTTCTTTCTATTCCTTAAGGATAGTATCTTCAAGTATTGCTCATCCTTGTTAAACAGCTTTTTGGGTCTTCTAGTCCTGGGTTTGTCAATTACAGATGATGTTTCTCTGTGCTTGTTGATCATGCTTCGGATACCACACCTTGAAAATCGAGTGACGCAAGCTATTTCACTCAATGTTTTTCCTTCTTTATGCTAGTCAAGGTTGTTATAATAGTAGAAAACACTAGTGGAGGCTTTGAGTAAATTGTTGATGCTCATAATGCATCAGAGTAGAAAAATGCAACATGTCTAAGACTTTTGCACAGCAGTGTGTGTATATATATATATATATATATATATATATATATATATATATATATATATATATATATATACAGTATATATAATTGGGACGTGTGAAAACAATCCTGTTCTTTTAATGCAATTATCCACTTAAACAGCCTAAATTTTCAATTTCCAAGCAAGTTTTGAGACTGTAACACATTGACAGATCTTGCAGAATAGCTACCTGGTTACACATAACCTTGGACTTTGTCCTTGTACAATCTGTTCAAATTGCTGTCTGGAGATTGATTGTATGTTTTTATAAGGTACAGGGTACCAAGTCTGTAATTGTATACTAGTCCCAACTGTATGCTTGATTGATGAGGCTTTTGTATTTACCAAGCCAGTGCTACTCTTAACATGCATTATACTGATGCATGCTTGCTTAAGTTACTAATTAAAGGCTAGGTTTTGATGTTTGATCGATTGAATATGTTGTCAAGAACTCTTAAAGTTCCAACGTTGTTAATCGCAGAACAGATCTGTAGATGACAGACTAACCCAGGGCTGGTGGAAGCTTTGTGGTATGGGGTGGGATAAGCTCCCACTAATACACACATTTCCAAATCATGCATCCGTGACTGCAATGTGATGCGCTGAAGAAGTGCATCATTAGTCATTACATTGGATCAGGCTTAGTCTCGTTTGATTTTTCACATTGAGCACACCTGGGATGAGTTCAGATAGACCCAAGCAGAACATTCCAGACGTGCTTTCTTAAGACTGATGTGCAGCAGTATATGAAGACATACTAAGATGCTACGAACATTGTGCATGATGTGATGTTTGTTTTGTTTCTTTAAAATAGGCTAAAGATATTCAGTAGGCATGTGCATTGATGTGATAGCAGTGTGCTTGTATTGTACCTAAAAACGTAGCTAAAGGTCGCAGCTGGAAGAGATGAACAATAAACACAAACAGGACATAAACCACCTACTGGCCCACGGTGGTACCTTGATGGTTGTAGTACTTTTTTATGTAAATGTTTTTATTATTATTATTATTATTATTATTATTATTATTATTATTATTATTATTATTATTTTATTTTATTTTTAGGCACATGAGTGCCAAGAGCAACTTGTTTAAGGTGGTACAAATATATCCATACCAAATATCAATTTTTTTGGTGAACGTTTGTTTCCAGTTTGAATGCTTGTCTCATTTGTTTTCTGTGTAGCTGCTTTGTATAGTGTTGTCCCCTATCTGTCCAGCTTCATTATTATGTACCTATCAGATTACAAATATAATAATGGTTTAACCTAACGTTTCGCTTCGGATTTAATTGTTTTAACCAAAATAATAATTAAAAAAATAACCTAATTTTTTTTGTTCGCTGAACACAATGGACCTAAGGGGTCCTATCTTATGAGTAATATTTACGACGTTGACTTGGCACTGCCTGAGAAATAAAAAAAAAATAGCTAAATGATAAATAAAAAAACACAGCAGTTTAAGTAAATGTTTATAACACAATATGAATTCAAATGTCACATTCTGTAATCAAACAAGTATTTTTTTTAGGATAGTACAATAGAGTACAGTGGTGTGGCAGGCGTCAAATAGGAGAGCTTCTTCGGCGTGTTTCGTCCACCGGCCGGTATCTATTGCGAAAGAAATCCCCAGAAATCAGCGCCGCAGGAGAAGAACCAGCAAGCCGGGTTTCGAACCGATAATTGCCCTCTTCGTATGGCCTCAATATCCGAAATGAGTCTCGGGTGCTCGGGCGTTTCCTTTTGAGTGCAGTCGTTTTTTTTACCCTTAGGGCCCGCTGCTTGTCCTCACTGATCTATGGCGACGTGAGCCTGCCGGTTTCCTCAGGGTCTCCCCGAGTCTGCCGCCTCTCCCTTCCCCGAGTGCTTACCTCCTGCACACCCACCCCATCCACTCTCGAACCCCGGCTTTTCTCCTTGTTCAGCCTCCCCTTCTCCACTTCCCTTTCCCTGGCAGTGACGGATCTCATCTCGATTCCTGAGTATTGGCCAACACAGTCGGGCCCTAGTCGCTCTCCATGTTGATACAGCACTTACTACTTACACAGGCTGCAGTTCTTTGTCGCGTTAAGTCAAGCCAGCGGTAACAGCAGCAGCAGCAGCTCGCCTGCAAAGGACGGGATCCACAACTGACAAGAGACCATGGAATGTCATCTCTAGCCTTGGTTGAATATTAAAAAACAATCATTTTCTTGTGACTGACCCTCCTCCAACCTTCATTTTCGTATGTGTGCAGACAGTGCGAACAGAAAGTGCATCACACGGGACCACAGCCAGCACAATGTCGGAGGACAAGAATGCGGAGAAGTTAGTTAAGGTAGGGTTTGAGTTTTCATATACACTGTAGGATCGTGAGCATACCGGCCAGTAGAAAGGTGATAGTAGACCGAGTCATCTTTGAACTAGAATTAACGAATGACCGCTGTTGATACAAAAGCTGACGTCTCCAGTTAGCCGTCCTGCTGTCATCAATCTCAGGCTGATCAGGAACTCGAAAGTGACCACATGTGTTTGTTGATTCACAGGTGTTCATTTTTATGTTGTGGTATTTAGTATACTCTTATGTTGTAAACGTATTGGCAGGAGGAAGTTTAACTGGAGTAAATCACTATCTGATAGTATAGCCTCCAGTTAGTAAAGTACATGAGAAATGACTGACAGACACACTTTAGAATGTGAATGGTATGATCTGATCGCGTTGC
This sequence comes from Acipenser ruthenus, assembly GCF_902713425.1. Lineage (NCBI taxonomy): Eukaryota > Metazoa > Chordata > Actinopteri > Acipenseriformes > Acipenseridae > Acipenser > Acipenser ruthenus. The sequence goes on from NC_081199.1 coordinate 7,916,211, forward strand.
CTTCCTTGAGGGTTGTATTCACATGCTCATCATAATTATGTTGAAGGATTAAAAGCCTATTCTTTTTAATAATGTTACAGTTAATGTATGTCCTCTGCCAGCCTCTCAGATATTTCACAGCTATCCCCCAAGCTGCAATATGTACAGCATTTTTAAATTGGTACTATAATTTTATATCTATGGGCTTGCTGTATATTTTCTATTACCAATCCACATACTGCAGCTACCTACCTGTTGGCTAGCACAGGGAATATGCTATTAAACTCGACACTAATATATGTGTGTTACCATAAGGTGGTGTGAAGTAAAACCTGTATGTCTAAGGGCAATTGCACGGATACTTGTCATTATGATTTGGCAGGTCACATCGAAGCCTTTGTAGCCTACAGTAAAAAGAAAAGCTGCTCTTATTCTAACTCCACTACACTGTATTTTACTGTGGGAGCTGTCACACACAAGCACATGATGAGTGCCTACTGTGTTTAGGCATGAGTGGGTTCGTGCTCTTTGGAGTGCTTGGGGCTCATTGTATAGTGGATAGTGTGGGTTCTAGCACTGCAATGCCAAGCACTAGTTGACCCCAGGTGACAGAACAGTTTCCGGGGAAGCCTCTTGAGATCTAAGGCTTGTCCTGGAATGAATGGCCTGTATTGTGGTCCTTTAACCTTTAGCTACGGGCGGGTTAAGATGTTTGCTGCATTTCTAAGACATTTTGTACTATGTTTTGCTGAGCACTGTATCTGTAGCCAGTGAAAGTTCACATACACAGAGGGCCACACAGCCCTTGATAGGAGAGGACCAGGGGGATTTAAATATCAACCCCTCACTCATGCACAGTTATTGGGTAAGATGGGCTATAGGGCTGGCACTCCAACTACTGCTAAGTCTACAGGCGAAGGTGCAGTTTGTAGTGTACATTGATATACATTGAAAGACTCCTCTGAAGAGTGCTCGGGTTCTGGTAAGCATTGATGTCCATTTCAAGGTAAGGCTGGTTAACCTGTCAATCACCACCAAAACTGAAGTGGACTGTTTACAGACAGACAGATATTGACGCAATGTCTTGTGTGTTTGTGTTCCAGTGCAGTCTGAACCAGAAAGATATTTCCAGCTTGTTTTATTACATTTTTTTTCGTGTGACAGGATACCTCCATTATAGACGAATACAATATCAACTGGACCCAGAAGCTGGGTGCTGGAATCAGTGGTCCCGTCAGGTAGGGCTTTCATTTTTCTATTGAGTTGTTCTGAATCTGCCATATTGTTCTCAGGTGACAGGCTGGCTAAAAATAATTCCGTCTCCCCCAGCCCTGGCTGTGAACTCACTTCCCTCAGCAATCCTGGGAATGAACTTTGGTCAGGCCTGAATAGTCATACAAGAAGGGTTTTGTTCTGTGTTAGCTGAGCTTTGGACCGAGAAGTTAGTTCTGTAAAGTACTGGTAATTGTGTCACTTTTTAATGGTTAAATACATGCTGTGTTATGATTTATGAAAGTTATTTAAATTGAATTGAAACATAAGGATGAGCGGTATTTACTTTTCATAAGTGTGTTTTGCAGTGTAATTATTTTTAAGTAATTTGCTATTTGTCTGTTTGAGAGCTGTCAACTGATCATAGGAATCACTGGCAGATACCTAACTGTGATATCCTCTGTTAACCAATGGACCTATTAACCGTGTGTCATTCACACATGCTGCTACCAACTGAACTGTACTGATGGAAACTGATCAATGCACATTTTATCATGGGTCTAAAACAGTAGCAGCTCTTAGCAGGACAGTATGGATTCAGCTGGAGATACAAATTAAAAAGACTGAGTTTTGGACTTCAGTTTCACTTTGTACATGCTGTCACTTCACATGACTGCCTGGTTTAATCATATCAAATAAAAGAAAAGCGAGGGATTCACATAATTACTGTTCTGTTGAAAAGATGGAGCAAGCTCTTTTGCCGCTCTCCAAAGCCAGTTTGTGTGTGCGTTTTCTTGTGGTTGTTTCTGTCTCTGGTTAACACGCACAGTGCAAAAAAAACAGTCGGGTTACTTTGGCATGGCCTGAGAAAGCATGGTAAGAACTGTGTTTGGAATGCTGTTTTGTAAATTGCCACATACTGTATTGCAGTGCTTTGTTTTGCAATCATTTTCACTGATTTTGTTTGTATAGTGTACGTGCAATACTGCATTTTGGTGTTTCAGACACATTGATGTACCTGACATTAATTTATAATGGCCTGATGTTAATAAAGCAACTACAATGTAGTATAATGACTCCCTCTGAAATACAATATTTTTACATATACATTGGACACCTGGAACCAATAAAATATGACAGGATCTGCTGTATTCCATTTCTATACTGTGCATTTTATAATGAATTCTGAACATCCTTTGCCACTGAACCTCACTGATTTAAGGAACAAAGCCGTGAATTTGCACTGCACTCACACTGGCTTTTTCTTTCCAGAGTGTGTGTGAAGAAATCGACGCAAGAGCGCTTCGCACTGAAGATCCTTATCGACCGTCCGAAAGCTCGGAATGAGGTGTGATTTATTAATCCATTGCCATGTGTGGTTAGACTGTACCACGTCTCTAAAATGTGTAAACCCTCACACTGTAAGAGAATCGCGTACGTTATCTGATGTTTTTATTGAGTTTTTAGTTTAAATATGAAGTGTCTGACAAAACCAGACCTAGTTGGCTGTCTGGTTTGTGTTCATTTCCTAAAGGTATTGTCGGCACATAAGCTTCCCTAAGCCCTCTTGCCTCTCAAACTAATCAGGCATGATACTGCTATACAGACAGCTGATATTTTCTGCAGCCTTTATAACTGCAGCATGTTGTGTTTGTTTATACAGTAATATTCACTCATCTCTTACTTTCTTTGAGTTTAGGTTTGGGCCCCGCAGATAGAACATCCACCAGCTAGTGCTTGCTATAAAAATGCTACACGGATATTAATATTGAAATATATATTCATACATTTCTGAACTTCAAAATACATTTTCACACAGCCTAGGGTCGTGAAGTTGCTTGGAGCCCCTCAGTTTGAAAACTGCTGGCTTAGCTTATAATTAAGATGGACAGAGATTGGAGACAGAACAAGCATGTCATACATATTCTTAGATAATCCTTGACTATTTAATGCAGGGTTTTTTAATGAAGTCTGGAAATGTAAGTAAGGAACGGGGAATAGTGTTGCTCTTGTGTAGGACCCCTTTAGGAGAGTTGGCTGTTTTGTCAGGAATGTTCTGTGGTAAGCGTAACCATTGGCTACTCAGCCACGCTCAGGGACAGCTAGGGTCAGGGGAGGCCATATTCAGTTCTGGAGGGCCATTCCAGTAATCGGAGCATAATCTTGACAGTTTAGTATTGAATGCTAGTCTTGATTTTGCCTTGAGCTTATAAAGTCTTACTAATATGTTGCACATGTCGGCAACAGATCACTTAATTCACATGACAGTTTGGTGGACACTGCAAAATTGGCATTGTACATAACAGGTTCTGTACTACACAGCTCTCGGTGCTATTGTGTCATATGAATAACCTTTGAAAGAACATAATGCCAGGTCTCTGTTCCTGTACCGACTCCTTTTACAAATGTGCTCAGCAGACAGGAGTTTGACTCAAAACTATATCTAGTAAAGATAGTAACCCTGTTGTTATTTGTTCCCTGTCTCATCCGCAGGTTCGACTCCATATGATGTGTGTAGGTCACCCCAACATCGTTCAGATTATAGAAGTCTATGCTAACAGTGTACAGTTCCCTCATGAGTCCAGTCCCAGGTAAAACACAAGTCACTTTACTATTAACACAATTGGGGGTTGATAATAACATGCCCAGTCTATATACCGGGGTAGGTAACCTTGGCACTTCCAGTCCAGGATGTGCTTAAATATTGACTTGAACCAGTTCAATCCCTGACCACTTAACCATTTAATGGTACATAGTTGCCTACCCTTCGGGTATATACACAATTGTGTATCGGTTTGAGCCATTCCAGGCTTTACTTTGAGCCTGATCAGTGTAATTAGGCTCAGAGTAAAATCTGAAATGGATAAAACTTGATATTTATCCAGGTTACTATTGTAAGCATAAGCATATCCATCCACGTGTCCTAAATTTGCACTTATCTTCAGGTCCTTATACAGAGTCAGGGTTGTGGGAGTATATACAAAACCCAAAGATTTCCTCAGAAAACAGTGTGTACAGGGCTCTGGTAGAGGCACTCTGCCCGGAGTGCAGGATGCGCCCTATGCCACTGCCGACCGTGGACGGAAAGTCCCAGGGAGCGGCGTACAATTGGCCAAGCGCTGCCCGGGCGGGGTAGGGGTTAGGTCGGCTGGGGAGTCTTTAGCTCACCGCACACCAGCAACCCCTGTGGCTGGCCTGGCGCCTGTATGCTACCAAAGTTATGCTGTCCTGCTGAAGACCCCATCCGAAGCCCAGCCCCATCCTTGCTGACCGCTCTCCTGTGCTCTCTCAGGGCCCGGCTGCTGATTGTCATGGAGATGATGGAGGGAGGAGAGCTCTTTCACAGAATCAGCCAGCACCGGCACTTCACTGAGAAAATGGCCAGCCAAGTAACAAAGCAGGTGGGGGAAGCTGCGGGCAGACGCGCACACACACACACCCACACACACACACACACCAGATCTTCCTAAAGGGAGCGTCTGCACAAACATCTGCATGCTAAGGAATATAAATAATGACCATCTGTACACTTTGGGATAATAATGGCACATGTTGACGCTGACATTAGAGAAATCCTGTGCAGTAGAGGATTTTTTGATTTAAACATTATATTGTTTAAAATCAGGACAATCTCAGTACAATCTTTTGTCAGCAGAAATTGGGTCCCAAACTGTCTTACAAACAATCGGTCTAATGACTGTTGACAGCAGAGCGTCAACAGGACATCTTGTCCCTCATTCCAGACACTTGAGGGTGTTTTTATTAGAAGCGTCTTTGTATCCAGTGTGCTCCTTCAGCTTACAGTGACGTACAGTGAGCACTAATGTGATTGTCTGCAGGTGGGCACCTGATTTGATGCTTTTTTTTATATAATGTGTAAAGGTGCGACTGTGCAGATTGAAATAGCCGGAGAGTTGTTGATTGCGACCTGCTGTGTGTTGTGTGTGCAGATCGCTCAGGCTCTCCAGCACTGTCACTCCCTGAACATCGCTCACAGAGATCTCAAGCCAGAGAACCTGCTCTTCAAGGACAACTCACTGGTGAGTCCCAGGCAGCCATGCTTCTGTTTCCTTCTGTTCTCAAGAGCCTTCCCTGTTAACGCTGTAGGAGCAGTTAATGTGACGCTGCACACTGTGTAGAGCAGTGATCCTCGCTATCAATGTGAGGGCCACGTTAGTAACTGCTAAATAGCTGGCTGCCACAGGCCAATACAATATTCAGAAAACTGTTTTTCTCACATTCGTATTACAAAAGTTCCTGAATGTTGCCTCAAACTGCTTCTTTCGTGTAGGTCACTTATTCTTTAGCTGTGTAAGGCTGGTTAAAGGGTTTGCAAACTACCTAGTTTCCAGTTGACCAGGAGATAGCAGGGCGGTCCACCATCGTTCCCCTGCTGTGGAGTTTAGAACTGATTCACTACTTAACATTTCTGTCTCCTCCATGTACACGCTTCCGCAGTATCCTTTTCAGCATCAGCAGGATTGCCAAGTGTTCTGTGCTGTCATTCGAAAAACCGTAGTTTTCACAAGAGCTCGTTGAAGCACAGGGATAAGTTTGAATACGCACACACCAGAATCAACCCCTGTGTGATAATCTTGTGATGACTGTTTGCTTTTTGTATTTGTCTTAAAGCAGTGTTTTTCAACCCTGGTCCACAAATACCCTCAACATTTAATGGCACCTTCCACTTTTATCCCGACCAGATTGTAATGTGAGTCAATGGGGACAAACATTGCTTCGGATATCATCAGACTGGTTAATATCCCTCATATTTCCACCTCACTTTTTATATCACATTAGGACAGAAAAGCACATGGCACGTTTTTAAGTAAGTTGCTGCTCAGTATTGAAATCAGACCCTTTTAAGCGATGTTAACAGGGCTATATGAATTTCATTCATATACTTAATTCATCCCAGTAACTCTGTGCTGGATAGTTTGAGAGCTGTCTTTTCTCTTTTCCAGGATGCCCCTGTTAAACTCTGCGATTTTGGATTTGCCAAGATTGACCAAGGTGACTTGATGACCCCCCAGTTCACTCCTTATTATGTAGCACCTCAGGTAAATGCAGCAGCAGCACTAAGAACCCAGCCCTGTCCCTGCACTGCTGAGTGGGAGGGAAGCAGCAACTATGTTTAGGTTGATCAGACCCTTGAGGAAATCTATATAAAATTACTCAAAGAGAGAGATTTCATCATTGTTCACACATTGACACTGGCAAAATTCTCAGTTATTTATTCCAAATTGTTTTTTTTTCAGTTCTAAAACTAAAAAGAAACAACGTAAGACTACACACTAAACTGATAAAAGCCTGTTTATTTTTATTGAATCTGTTTTTCCTTTCTGAATAAATATTGCTAAGTACGATATGGTGTATAGAGTTTTGAGGATCTAGCCCAGAATGTTTATGTACTCCAGTGATAATGCAATGGGAGGCATTCAGACATGTTGACTATGAGCTGAATTTGAACTGCAGTCGCCTCTTACACAGTAGTATCTAAAAAGGACTTTACTCCTATTAAGGCTTCACGAGTGACTGGTTCTCTCATTGCTGCAGGTACTGGAGGCTCAGAGGAGACACCAGAAAGAGAAATCTGGAATAATACCTACCTCACCAACTCCTTACACATATAACAAGGTAAGCAGGCTGCACAGTGTAGAACAAGACAAAAACGGCAAACTCGATAGGATTTAGCAAGAAGTTGTGTTGCTGGCTTTGTATGCATTCCTCCTTGAAGTTATGGATGATTATTCCGTTTTAGAAAGTGCATCATAAGGCAAATTGCATTGTTTATTCAGTGTATCGTAGAAAGATCTCTTAATAAAATGGTCGGAGTGCATTGTGATGAAACAGGAATATGCCCGGTTGTGAATCTAGTGGCTGCTCACTGTGGCTCAGTCCTGTTCTCATTTCCCTGGTTTGATTGTCTGTTCGTCAGAGCTGTGACTTGTGGTCGCTGGGTGTGATCATCTACGTGATGCTGTGCGGGTACCCGCCTTTCTACTCCAAGCACCACAGCCGCACCATCCCCAAGGACATGCGCAAGAAGATCATGACTGGGAGCTTTGAGTTCCCAGAGGACGAGTGGAGCCAGATCTCTGAGATGGCCAAGGACATTGTGAGAAAGTGAGTGACCCCCAGCCCACCTCGCGCCAGTGCTTAAAGATGTACTAATAATGACACCTTCGATTGTGGGGGGCATTGGAATAAGTGCATGCTGTAATCCGCAGGCTCAGTAGTTGCTGTATTGTCTCCCCAGGCTGCTGAAGGTGAAGCCAGAGGAGAGGCTCACTATTGAGGGGGTGCTGGATCACCCCTGGCTGAACTGCACAGAGGCCCTGGACAACGTGCTGCCTTCTGCACAGATGATGATGGACAAGGCGAGTCAGCTCTGCTTATGGCAATCTACAGCGACTTACAAAAAAGAATTCAAACACCCCTGCTGGATTGTGGTGCCCGGGGGGTGCTGGGACATTGTGTTCCCTTTTGAAATTAATGCAAATTAGTTTTAATAAGCAAGACATCCCAAAAGTGCAGTGGCTCTCAATATTGTGCATATAGTACCAGCACTGCAGATTGATCCCTTCCTGGTTTTGTTACGAGTTTAATAAGACACACCTGAGCTTATTACCTGTACACTGTGGTTAATCGAGCTTGTAGTAAAACCTGGAATTGGTGAAACTGCTGTGCAACAGGAGTCTTATTTCCGTCCTTGGAGTGCATTATGACTTCTATTGCATAGTTTGAGCCAGCTCAGGAATCGCTGAAAGCTTACCTAGACTTGAAAAGGGCAATTACCAAGTCCCTGTGTCAGTATCAGCGTGATCTTTAACACAGAGTTGTTCTCTTGTTGCAGGCAGTAGTTGCTGGTATTCAGCAAGCCCACGCAGAACAGCTCGCTAACATGAGGATCCAGGATCTGAACGTCAGCCTCAAGCCCCTCAACTCTGTCAATAACCCCATTCTGAGGAAACGAAAACTGCTGGGGTGAGCACAGAAGGGTCAGCAAGAAAAAGGACTACTAGTAAATCTTATTACCACAGGCGACTGCAGTATAAGCATCCCTACAGAGTTCACACATTTTTACTGATCTGTTCATCTGCTTGTGGTCTGGTATCCTTCCTAGCTCTAAGAACTTACTGTAATTTTCTGTATAGTTCTAGTCTCTAAGCATTTCTTATGTGATTCTGTTCCATATGCTGCAGCTGTAAGTCTTGCTGATAAATGTTTTCAAGGGACTGATACCTCATAGGTTATTTATATCTGTACAATTTGACTGATACTTAAAAATCTTTGCTAAACATTGGGTATCTTTAAAAATCATTTGAAGTGCTTTTTTTAATGGCATTAGCCATTATTATGAGTTGTTGGGGATTCTGTTTCTTTAATATTGAGTTCTATTGACTATGAGCTGCTTTGAGATTGTCTGGAGAATCCTCTGGGACTGAACAGCCTTCCTCATCCTGCAAGCCACAGACAAGCTGAAAGCAAGGTATAGACAGGCTTATATACCAATGAGAACTCAACAATGCACAGGATGGTATTATAAACAGGGAGGGCTATTGACATGGTTTACTTGGGTGCTCCTTGTTTTTAGAAGTTAACCTCTATTTGTTTTCTATCGCAGCACGAAACCCAAGAGTGGGTTTTTCTTCCACGATCCAGAGAACGGGACGGAAGACTCGAACGTCGCTTTGGAGAAGCTGCGAGATGTGATTGCACAGTGCATCCTGCCCCAGGCTGGTAAGACTGCAGCTCATTAACATAGTGGCAGGAATTAATCCGTTATGATGGAATGAATGAATGGATAACCCATCCATTATTCAAACATTCACGCATAGATTTCAAAGTAAAACAAATGAATGTCTTTGTGAATGTCATGATCCATTAGCCAAAATGATTGTCTACTGAAAACACCTGCTGTAACACTGTCAATAGGGGGTAGCGCCACACTGATTTATCATGATAAGCCCGCAAGGTGTATGCTGTAATTGTTTCCATTTGCTTATCCCCATTCGTGCCCCCTTTGTAACATATAGCAGGCCACTCACTCAGCGCCTGAACCCCTTATTCCCTTGTATGTCTATTTGTTTAAGATTGCCAAGACCTGTGTATTTGTTCATTACAGTTTTTAAAATGAATAGAAGTGTATTTGACTTGTTTAAGTAGGCTTGATAAGTAGGTTCATGTTTTTCGAGCCATAAAACCATTAACCTACTTGTGAGCCAACAAGCCATGCTTACTGTGCTTACTGAAATCAACAAGCCATGCTTACTGAAATCAACAAGCCAGGCTTACTGAAATCAACAAGCCAGGCTTACTGAAATCAACAAGCCAGGCTTACTGAAATCAACAAGCCAGGCTTACTGAAATCAACAAGCCAGGCTTACTGAAATCAACAAGCCAGGCTTACTGTGCTTACTGAAATCAACAAGCCAGGCTTTCTGTGCTTACTGAAATCAACAAGCCAAGCTCACTGTGCTTACTGAAATCAACAAGCCAAGCTCACTGTGCTTACTGAAATCAACAAGCCAAGCTTACTGAAATCAACAAGCCAAGCTTACTGAAATCGAACCTCGATTGCTTGAACGTGTGCCCTGCCACGTTCATCCCATCCATGCTGTGCTGACCTCCGGTCTGTTTGAGATGCAGGAGAGAACGAGGATGAGAAGCTGAACGAGGTTGTGCACGAGGCGTGGAGGTACAACAAGGACTGTAAGCTGTTGAGGGACGCACTGCAGAGCCTCGGCTGGAATGGTATGGATACCACTGCAGTATCACTCTGTAACATAAGCAGGGGCCTCCCTACAGCCAAAAATACCTTAAACAGGTTTAAATAACACACATTTTCAGGGTTTGAAACTCTAGCCTTGCACCCAGTCCTGGGTTTCCAAACTACCATCAATTAAGTATATTATTTAACCCCTGTTAAACATATTGTTCCTTATAGTCAATCCACAGATGCATGCAAGACTTTACTGAAGAGTGGCCTGATTGTTCAAACTCTTGGCACCTGTTGATTTCAATAATATACCTGAACAAGGGGGTTCTGAAACCCAGGACTGGGTGTAGGACCAGTGGGACTTTCTAACCCTGTGTTTTATATTAAGTTTTCAAATTATGTGCATGTAATTGTGTAATGCAAAGACAATGTATACATACATTTAACACACACATGCAAAAAGTTGACTTTGCATGTGAAGCACTTTAAAGATCTCAATTGCATCACATTGTAGATTTACCGTTGAAACATTTGAATTGTCGTTGCAGGGCGTGCCTTCTCAGACAAAGTGGATCGCTTGAAACTGGCAGAAATAGTTAAACAAGTCATAGAAGAAAAAACGAACTTGCAGGACTCTCAGTAGCAAGTGCTTTACTTATTATATTTTATTTTTTTATTTTTTATGGTTTATGATAACTGTTCTTAAATAAATGTAAAGAGTCATTTTTATGTAAATTAAGTACAGGACTTAACAATAATGCATTTTTTCATGGATTTGCACGCAATTGCTGTGCAGCTGTAGATATAAAAAAGACTTGTTGGTACTGTAATATTTTTTAAATACAGCTGAGTACATTGCAAAAGAAAGCATATGATTTCATTTGCAGAAAAGAAAACTCAATTCTAGACCCTTTGGCAGTGATGCTGTACCTTCTTATAGACTCATGTTGATGCAGTCTGCTCTAGTGCTGCTTTTTTATGTTAAAAAAGAGATCTGTTTTTTAAAATGATTATTATTTAAAAGGTTCAGTACTTTGAGAATATCATTTCCACCCCCTAATAAAAAGGAGACTGTCAGGTTTTGTCCCACCTCTACATTTTGGGTCCTTCGTTCTAAGTTCTGTGGCAAAGCAAAACGAATCACCCAGAACAGTGAAACCCCTCCACGGGCCACCAACTGGACTGAGTGATGGTCTTAATAGAGATCTGGTGTTACTAGAGGTCATCTCCTCTCCAAATTCAATGGGCCTGAATGTCCTGCTTGTATCAAGCTGTTCACAAGGGTTTACTGTATTTGGTAACAGGGGCATTAGCAGTTGGGTTCAGAATTAAGCGAAAACCGTAACTTCAATGTATTCTTTTTTATCACTTCTAAAACACCTGTAATTCACACACATGTTTGTGCTAAAGCAAAATCAAAGCACTCAACCAATCACCAGGACTTAGAATGCCCACACCAAGTTCCATTAGAATTGGGTGAGTGGTTCTAAATATATTCCCATAATTTGTAATTTGTATGAGATTATTTTATGATCTGTGTACCTGCACCTTTTGTATATTCTTCTCAGTGGAGACAATACATGTGTGTCTATTTTGCATGTTTAACTAGGCAGGGTAGTAGTTATGACATTGCTAAAAAAACAACAGATCTAACAATGAACTTGGAATGAAGAACTATAAAGTTTGAATGGGTCCTTAAAGAGCTACAGGTTTGACATACTGGCGTGTTGGTGTTGTCTCATGTCATATAGCTGGTGTTAGTTATTCATCATTTTGTGGCCACATTTATGATCTTCTATATTCTACCACACCTTTCCTGTGCAGAGAGGGAATATGGAACTCTCATCAAGCAGCAGGCTGAGACAGGAACAGGAATTCTATCTCGCTTCCTGCAAGTTCCTTCAAGTTTAAAGCAGTGTGTAAAAAGAACAATACAAAAAAGTATGTTAAAAGAAATATGGACATGCTGCATTATCTTCAGAGGGCCCATGCCAAGGCACCCATACTTCAATGTGAAGTTTTGAAATTGAAATGCTGAATATTTATTGATGAAACCGAACAATTCATCCCAGAATCAATGGTACTGTAGTTTAGATTCAGGATCACATGCAAACCCTTAACAATGAAAATGGTTAGGGTTTCAAAGTGGTGGCTTTTGTGCAAGCAAACCCCTTTTAGAAAGCATGTGTGTCCGTGGGGGGGAAAACCAATACGCAAATACGAGGAACAGCTTTAACAACGAAATAAACTTTTTAATTTGCTCTTTCCAATGCTTCTGATGAAGCCATAACTAAGTTCAGTCCAGGTGTGGTAACACTCGACAGAATATCTTTTCCTTGTCCCAGGAAGTTTTCATTTTGCACCCTTTAAACCATCCAGTGTAGAATTAGTCTTGTCTGTGAAACCCAGCAAAACAGGAGTGTGCTGTTAATACCAGTCTTCTGGGGTTGGTTGAGTCATGTGTTTTTGTTCTTTCCAGACAGACTCTAAAGGCACATTTCTGTGTGCTGGTGTTGATAAACTGTGTCTCGTCACAAACAACTAGCCTAGCTGTGCAAGAGTTCACCTGTTTCAGTGGCATATTGACCCGGGTCACAGCCGTCCATCTCGTGCAGTTTAAGGGAAGTGAACGATCCTGGGAAGCACAAACAGATTTAATAAGCACGTTATTAGCATCAGCGTTGGTGTGGTGAGAATTAAAAACAGACACGCATGACCTCAGAGCACCTCATGGTCAGTGTCATTAAAGCAAGTTAATATTTAGAATGCATGTTAGGCCGAATACAGTAACATTCATTTGGTGTTCTTAAATTGCCTCCAGACTGTCAAACATGGTTTTGTTTGTGAGAGAATTGGGAGCTGAAAAACAAACAAGCCAAAATGTGTTTTTATGCTGCAGAGATGCTCAGTTTTAAAAACACAGGTAACTATGATGGTTCTGTCTGTAACCAGTTATATTACATTTTTCCCCACTAAGACTCATCTCACATCGTGTTGATACAGTAGGGGCTGGTTGTCACGGTGATTGTGAGTGTAAAGAATCAAATGAACTGACCAGGCAAAAGAGCTAGGGTCAGCATCACTCTTCCTCTAAAGAGGATGCAGGAGCCTGCCTATTACATTGGCCATCAGTCAAAACGGCCAGTTTAAAAGACACAACAGAGACCTGTTCTCACCATTAAACTGGAACAGTTCTAATGCATTTCATTTTGAAAGTGTGGACTCTTATTAAGGGCTAGGTGCTTGAACTCCACTAATCGGGTATCTTTTCAAACATTGGAACCAATCTTGCTTCCTCTTTAAAACTGTCAGGTGCTGAATTCAAAGAGGAAATAAAACACACTGCTGCAACAGTTCAATAAAACACACTGCTGCAAAAGTCTTTTCAATAAGCCTGTAAGGGGAGCACAACAAAAAGTATTTCACTTTCCCTTTAACAGAGAAACGCAATTCCCTTTAAGACTGCACTACACAATGTAAATTTTTTTTTAAAAAAAAGCTGTTTTCAAAATGGCCGCTCCAGTGCACTGATAGTGTAAGGATTATTACCCATGTTATCAAACAGATAACACAGCAATAACGATCCATGATGTGGTACGGAGCAGAAAAGCCAGAGCACTTGTTATGTTTATTTTTTATTTTTTAATCGCTGTTCCTGCAGTGATTTAGAGCACAGATCTCAAACCACAGTGCACTAGAGCAGCCATTTTGAAAAGAGCTTTGAAACAGACATTAAAGTTATAAGTGTAAAAAGTTATCAAGTTGTTAACAATGAAAAGAAAAATTCCAGGTATTTTATTTAAACAGTTGTAGCAACACCGGGGGACGTGTAACCAGGGGAACCCTGCTACTTAGTCTTTAAAGGGGAGGATAATTTGGCTGAATATTTGGATTTTCTGCCCATGTGTAAATATTACTAATATTATGTGGTTTACTGTAAACATAATAGCAGCTGAGAACCCTTTTGCCCGTCAATCGTGTTACTGAAATTACCTGGTGCCAGCAATCTGGAAAATCAGGCTCATTACCTGTAGTGACTCCCTTTATATTCTGGCTTGGACATTTCAATGTGGTGATATTAAACTAGTTGGACTATAGTTTGCATTGAACTTTTGTCCGGTACGTTCAGTACGACTTTAAAAAATGACCTTCTGAAAGAGGCAACCATGGAGGGAAAAACTGCTCAAAGCAGATTTAGCACGGGCTTGATTGCTGCCATCTTTGCAACGTATTTTAGCAATACCGGTCGTTGCAATAAAACAGGACTGAGTGCAGCACGAGTAGATTCCTCTCCTAGACAGCGTGGAGGATCTCCCTAAGCAGAACAGAGTGAGGACTTGCCTTGTATCCCCACGTTTTTAACCAAGCAGATGTGCTTTGCAGATGCATTGCAATACTCCACTGTCGATTTGATTTTGTATTTATTTATTATGCAATGGACATCAGTAGTCATGTTTAAAAGCTACAGTATTCCAATTGTGGACAGCACTTTATTTTAAGTAGCAGTAATTACACTGTACTAAAATGCAGATGCTGTGTACTCGGATCTCACCCGATGTGTATTAGCATATGCACTAGTTGTAAAACAAAATCCGTCTTTAGCTGACAAACTGCAATGTATTAAATGAGTATTTCTAGGATTTTGTATTATACATAGAAATCATGCATATATTAATACACAGCCAGTACTATGTAAATACATCACAGCAGTGATACTGATGTACTTACAAATGCAGGATTACTAATGAACACATTTGCTTTAGTTTGTCACGTATCATTTCAAGGGCACATTGTATTTCATGCAGTGAAAACAGAGCCAACAGGCTTCATGACAATATTCTGAACAGTGGGGCTGTGGACAGTTTTGTGAACTTCAAAAGAAAATAGCTTATTAGCTATTTATTTTCAGAAAGGAAAACACACCTTATTGAAAAATATGCGCCATGGGAAAAGCTGAGTAAATAGCTCAAAGTCTTTTAAGAAAGTCAATAGTTCGAGCTTTGTTCATAGGCGTGTGTCATAGAGTTTGCAGAATAGCAAAACATGTATCCAGTCAAAGCATTTTAATATCACGTGAAAGGGTATGGCAAACAGAGTTCACTGATAACCTGGCACAATATCAATACAATATGCCCTGTATACAGTGCAAAGCATTAGATTGGTTACAGTGGAGGGTTACGATAACAGAAGTGATATTCAACTGTAGTTTGGTTAGCCTGCACTAAATTGAACCAAGAAATGCATGGAACATCTGTCCACTCCATTTGAACTTCCCAGCCAGCACTGATGAAGGCACTAGCTGATGAAGGCACTAGCTGAAACGTTTGTCTGTTTGACTTCTGTTAGTTTCTTTGTTTGAACTAGCCTTGATAGCCCCCACTGATGTTGAGCCAGTGTAGTACAGTTAATGCTTCCAGCTGAGCAAGGGCGTGACCTCCCCGTGCCTCAGAAACCCCCTTATCTTCCCTCCTGCGGGAGAGGGGGCTGTTCTGAAGAAAATCGCAGTAATTAACATGATCCTCTTTGCTTATGTTGGGCTCCAGAAAATGCAGGAAAGGGAAACCGGTGTTGGGTAGAAATCTCAGATATGACGTGAACGCCTTTGTTTTGGGTCAACAGTGGGAATACCTGTTGGAATCAGACGATGTCAATTCCAATTGCAAGTTCACAATCTATTTTGGTTCAGAGGGGCAGTTAAGCCAAGTCTCTAAAGCCAACTGCCTTCACAAAAAAAAAAAAGCTATTTCAAGTACACTGAAATATACTGGAATAAACCCCTGTTACACTGTAATACCAACACTAAATGTTTTATTCATACATGGTGTTTTTCATCATCCTTTTTGATGAAAGCCCCCTACCCCCTCACAATAATACCCAGCCCCCCCTGTACTTCATGCCTGTTACCTGGCAAGTATCTTAGTGCCTCTTCAGGGTGTGGAATGAACTGCTATAGCATATTAGTAACAAAACATCCATCACTGAAAACACTCAATCCTAAATTCAGAGATAAAACCTAGGGTTAGTGAATGAAGAATCCACTGGCTGAAATGTTACTGATCTAATCCATTTACCCTCTTATAAATAATATTACCCAGCAGGAGAGTTCCTTGGGAAAAGATTATTATTATTATTATTATTATTATTATTTTTATTATTATTATTATTTGGTATTATTTAACATTTAAATAAGTATGTACTGTATGCTAAAGATCTTGCATTGATTTTTACATTTTCTCAGTGTCATGACAATGTACAGTATAGCGATTGCACACCACTGTACTTTAATACTGTATGTGGAAATTAAATAAACATTTGAAATAAATACAAAAGTCAAATATAAATTCACCTAGCGTACCTTATTTTGTGTACATACACCCAGTCTGTTTGTTTAAACTGTAACTTCTGACCAGTGCTCTAATTATAACGTTGTTGTTTTTTACTCCTTTGGTAGTTTTTGAGGATGTGATAAGGGAGATTGACTCACAGGTACTGCAAGGCTTTTTTTTCTATAACAAGCAAAATGTTGCTGTTTAAAAAGCTTCAGATTCATAATGTAAGAGCTCCTGCATGTCCGTTGGTTGTATCATGCTAGTTCTGCAGTATTAGCACTACAAATACTGCAAACTTCTATTCTAAAAGTTTACTAACACTAAATTCGCCTGGTACTTTTGCAGTTTCCACAGGCTTTCCTCATACTTATACTATGCAATTGCAATATGTTGTTGTTGTGTTTTTTTTTTTTTGGTATACTTTACCGAACCTTTCTGGGCTTGTTTTCACTATGCTTTATTGTACTTGTGCTTTTACTAGGGGAAGCTGTCATTAGGGTGGGCACAATGGTAAATCCTTTGTGAGTATATAGTCATATTCAGAACAGCCCAGTGTGTTCCAAGTTTGTCGTTAAGGGGATAATGCTTAGAGATTCATACTCTTTCAGGGATTGCAGTTCTATTGCTTTCTTTTCAATAGGAATCTGTAAGCACCACTTAGTTAAATTTAGCAATGAAATCCTGTTCATAAAAACATTTTAGAATATTTAAACTCAGGATTAAAATGTAATTAGTCATCAGTGTATATAAAATGATTTTACACAACTGTATGTTGATTTTATAAATATATAGATATACACCAGACATGTAATAATAATATACAAATTCAGTCCCCAGTTGTTGTCTGGCTATTCAGTGGAGATGTTTTACTTTACTGTGACCACCAGATGGCAGTGTTGGCTTGCAACTGCGGCAGGTCTAAATTTGGCTGCTGAATTTCAATTCATGTGATCAGGTAAGGGAAATATTTTTACCATGGAAACCACCCACAGGTGCTGACAGAACAGAAATACCAACATCCATTTGATTGTCACAGGAACTGAGTGCGATAAACAGGGCTGTATGAATCTCTTAGCAAAATTGAATACAATTTACCAGTTTCCCACTGAAAATATCTAAATTGTTCAAATATTGTTCAATATTTTCCATATTGTTCTATTAAGTAGCAGGTACACATCATAAAGACATTAAATTGGTATAACAGAAGTGTAAATGTGACCCTACAGTGGTTTGTTCTGCTATTTTTTTCAGGGCAGCAGTGTGGCGTAGTGGTTAGGGCTCTGGACTCTTGACCGGAGGGTTGTGGGTTCAATCCCTGGTAGGGGACACTGCTGCTGTACCCTTGAGCAAGGTACTTTACCTATATTGCGCCAGTAAAAACCCAACTGTATAAATGGGTAATTGTATGTAAAAATAATGTGATATCTTGTAACAATTGTAAGTCGCCCTGGATAAGGGCGTCTGCTAAGAAATAAATAATAATAATAAATAATAATAATATTTCTTAATCATGTACAGATATGCTTTGAGTGCCAGCCCATATAAAAAAGTGTTGTAATGCTGTCAAAAATGCAAAATGATGACTTTCCCAGCTCATTGTGCATGATGTCATCAGAACCTTGCAGTACTAGTGACCTTGCATGCGCTGCAGCCCATCTGGGATTGGGCTTGGTCATGCATTGTTTTTCTCTTATATAACAGGGTATGTGTGCCTCAGGGTGTTTTTAAGTGTGTTTTTCATATAAACCAGACTATTAAATGCACTCAGAAATTGGAGCCAGATGGGGATGCTTTATGTAGGCATCAAATGCCTAAGTCTAAAAAAGTGACACTCTTTTTTTTTTTTACCTTC
This sequence comes from Acipenser ruthenus, assembly GCF_902713425.1. Taxonomy (NCBI): domain Eukaryota; kingdom Metazoa; phylum Chordata; class Actinopteri; order Acipenseriformes; family Acipenseridae; genus Acipenser; species Acipenser ruthenus. Next base: position 7,934,305 of record NC_081199.1, read on the forward strand.
TCATAATAATAACATGGTAAACAAACAATGTATAATCATGTAAAGATTACCAAGGACCACAATTTAAATGTTAATGTGGGTCTCAGTATTTATCCCCAATAGCATGATCTAGCTCACACATGTTGTGGATAATGATTTAGTTATGGTGAGGGGGGCAGTACCTATGAGAACCTCAGTGTGTGTGTGTATGTGTATGTATGTATGTATGTATGCATGCATGCATGCATGTATGCATGTATAAGTATGGCACACCAAGGCTGTGAAACTGTAGAACAAGAAAGTCAATCGAAACCAGATTTGAGAGCAGAAATACAGCACTTAACCCATTACTATCCAACTGATTTAAACACAACAATTGTCAAACCCATGCTAGAGTACAGCAATAAAACCCCATGGATCTACATAGCTTTCTGCATGAACCTCCTGTGACAACTTTCATACAGGTTACTACAGTGCAATATTCATTTGTAAGAGAGGGCGTTTCATGTGACGCATTCTGATGTGCTGCAGTAAGTGTTTCACCCATTCCAGGTTTTACTACAAGCTTGATCAGCCCCAGTGAATAAGTAACAAGCTAATGATTGTTCTGTTAAACTCCTAGTAAAACTAACAATGGATCAAACTGCTATGCAGTGGGTCTTATTCCATCCCAGTGCTATAAATATATAAGCAGTATGAGAATAAAACCAACAAAGTCATGCTAAAAGCAACTGAGTTAAATCTCTAAAACAAATGACAGGTTTCAGTACCGCACCATGAAAAAACAGGTCACCATGGCTTACACCCACAGCACATGGGACAGAATCTCATAGCAATCATTCAGACTTTGGAAAGCAGTTTGGTTTTAGCTATCAATAGCTCAGGCAGCAGTATCAGGAATAAGGAGCAGTGCAACACAGTCTCAGTAGCAGACAATGATTCCTGCAGCAGGGAGGAGAAGGGTACTAAACATCATACCTGCATCCAACAAATCATAGTAGGGTATATTCAATGTAGATCTAGACACCCTTGTATTAAATAGTCATGTTAATTGCTCTTTTTAAATTTCCATAATTATTTCAAGATGTTTGAAAGCACTGCAAATGCTCCCATATTAAGTTGTTCTCTATAACTGCCTTGGCCTGGTACTGAGCTTGTTTGGAGAACCTGAAGTGATGACACTGAACAGTCATCCTCATTGCATTGAAATCACGTGACAGCGTCTCTTCAGAACCACTCAAAGACAGAAAAAGACCAATATATACTGTATGTAAACATGAGAATAACTCAATAGCAATAGCCACATCCATCCAGACCACAGAGTAAACGGCTCCCTGTGCCAGGGAAGCAAGGTCATTTCAGGGCGGATAGGAGTGATTCACCCATGGTTCTGCTAAACACACTGCAAACAAATCTGTGGTTTTCAAACAATTGTGTTGCATGATTGTGAAAGTAAAAAGGTCCCTCCTTTAGCAATATAGATCAAGGCAGGGGGAATTCTAAGCACGTGGATTCCATATAGAAATTCCAAATTCCATTGTTGCATGAATATGGCTAGAATAGAAACGGAACTCCCCTTTCATATAAGCCTAATGATTTACAGATCAGTTACACATCAGAGATTAAAAGTGAATTTCTCAATATCTTATGTACTGTTGCTGGTATAGTTTGTAGTGTTGTAACTCTTTTTTGATTTGCTTCCATGAGCTCAATCATACCCTGCTGCTGCAGTTAGTGTCAAGAGGCAGAGCAGAAAGCTTCTAGGAGGGAGGAAGTACAGAGAAGGACAACTAGGCTGAGCCTTAATGGGCTGAACAGCCTCTTCTCGTTCCCAAATGTTTCTAATCTTACACAGATGAAGCAGAAACATTTGTCTACCTTATATTTCTAATTGAGTGTCTTGAAGTTATGGATCCAATAAAACAAACTATTAAGCCAACAAAGTTCTCTAAACAAGGAGGCTAAACTATAGAAGAATATAGCAAACGTTCACTCGAGATCATGATCTGGGGTCAAATTGAACAAGGATGTCAGGTCACTGCCGCTTTAAGGGAAGGGAAACACAGTAAATGCTGCTTCACCTTTAACAGGGCTGACTGTAATGACACATTCCCCCTGAGGGTCTCTGCCAGTCTGTTTCTGTTGCTGGAGCCATGGGGAGTTCATTGGGTTCAGGAAGTATGAGCTCAGTGTCAGGGCTGCTGTTGACTGAGAGAGTTAGCAGTTAGCTGGGTGTGATCAGAGGGGTGAGGTAAACATACACAGAGTAAGACAATGGCAGCTCAAGTTCAACAGCAGGAGAGTTCAAGCTAGAGCTGAGGCTCAAGTCTTTCAAAGGGAAATTGAATACCAGTAGACCCAGCTCTATTCATGAAAGCATGACCATGCAGGCTTCAAAACACTAAGAAAATGCTTCAGTATTTTGTGCTAAAGGTTTTTTTGTTGTTTTTTTTTGCATTTACCAGAGACAACTTAAATGTAACACGAAACTTGACGGGCAGCCAGTGCAAATTATCCAAAACAGGTGGAATATACTCAGTCCTTTTTATACCAGTCAATATTCGTGCAGCTGCATTTTGGACCAGTTGTAACCGGTTCACCAGGTGAGAAGGCAGCTCAATCAACTATGATCTTCTAGTACCTTCACTACAGTATACCAAAGCAACTGGGGAAACATCTTCAGTGAAATTGTTTCTGGCATTTTTAAGACCAATGCCCTGGTTCTGCTTTTAATCTATTACTGGCTGCCCATAAAATGCTTGGCAAAATAACTGCCAATTCAGATCTGTCCCAGAGCCATACATCTGTTTCAAAACAGGAAGGCATGGGCTCACAGAGGATTGTTGTTTCTCATTTTGAAAGAATTGTGTTTTATTTCCCAGCTGGTCAGTCTTCCAGCACAGTGTTGTAAAAGTACATCTAAAAACATGCCATTGGAAAATGTTTTAAGGCAATGGAAATATTGTTGTCCATTTACTCTAAGCAGGGATGCAGATCCCCAGCAACAGACACACTGCACACTGTGAATGTAGGTCACAGGCATTGTGTATGCATGGCACATTTTTTGACCTATGTTTTGAAGTGTTATGAAACTTGATCATTTCTTAACACAGATTCTTGAGGAAGTCAGAATCTAGGTTATAAAATGTGAAGGCTATACATTGAGGGCAGACAATGAGGTCATGGTAAGTTAATGATAACAAATCATCCACTTGCTTCTTTTTTTATGTGTTGCTGGTTATGTGGTGCTCTGCTAATAGTGTCAAGCATTTCTGGAAGAGATTGTGCAGTAGGGAATTAGCATTCACATACTCATGGAACACAATGCACAATAATATAATAATACGTTATCTGAAGCGAATGTGTTGTTCAAATTGACAGTAGAGTTACATACTTTAAACCATTTTAGATTGTTGCATATTATCTGAATAGCAGTAAACAGTACAAACAACTCTCTCCTCTGGTCTGTACAGTTTGTACATGTACTTCACTCCCAGAGCCAGACTGACCCAAATTCACAAAATGAAGATGGAATATTATCTACAATTGAGAAACAGCTTTAATATAATATATTTACAATTTTTTTTTTTTTACTGTGGTAAACTATTATAAAGGAACCTTACACAGAAATGATCTGCTTGTGTGCAGAGCTGTTAAGAACCTTTGTTCTGTTCGATATGCAATGCTTATGTTATAGTTCAAGCCATAATTCTAGTAATTGTTTTATTCTTTGTGTTTTTTTTTTTTAACTTAACATAAATAAAAACAAATCCACCTGTTATTGTCTTCAGTACAAATTTTTTTTCTTCAAGGCCATTTAGATCCTGTGTTGTGAAGAAACTTTTGTTGGAGGAGAAACTGAAGACAGAGTGTGGGTGCTTTTGACTTCCTGTCTGGTGTTTTGGCCACACAGATCAGCCTTTAAAGGATTCACAAACTGTAACTCCACCCCCCAACCAGTACTGACAATGATACACAGACCTGGGGAAGGCATTTGTTTTTACAAGGGGGGGTTAAAAATATATAGTTCCCTCCTAAACACTGCGCTGGATTAAAAGAGGAACAAATATATCTCAAAATAGATAAATAAAATCCAAGCACATGAACAGTATTCTCAAATCTTTTTAATCCTACTTTAGAAGAAATACTCAAAAAACACAGATACACTGCAAAATACAGGTTACAAACTACATACAGTTTGACGGTAGTTACTAATATTTAGTACATGCATGTAACACATGATTAATGTATATTTAAGTTATTTTCTTGATAGTTTAATTTTGTTGTAAGTACTTGAATTGCATATTGCAAAGACAGAGTAAGACTAGCTGCAATGTAGTTAGTGTACCTGCATTCTGTATCCAAACTCAGTTACCCTTTCCAGTTATAATAATAATGACATATTATTATTATTATTATTATTATTTATTTCTTAGCAGACGCCCTTATCCAGGGCGACTTACAATTGTTACAAGATATCACATTATTTTTACATACAATTACCCATTTTTACAGTTGGGTTTTTACTGGAGCACTCTAGGTAAAGTACCTTGCTCAAGGGTACAGCAGCAGTGTCCCCCCACCTGGGATTGAACCCACAACCCCCCGGTCAAGAGTCCAGAGCCCTAACCACTACTCCACACTGCTGCCCTATTATTTTATTATTAACATTAATAATAAAACAACAACAGCAAGAGGACTATTTTGCATTAAAAAAGACAAGAAATAATGTCAATGCATATAAAGCAATGTACATAGAAAACTGATTCCTTCAACGGAACCGTCTGTACTGTGTAGTGTTCAGAGTATTGGGGACACCACAGCCCCAACGTAGAATGATTTACCGCCCATGAACTGATAGTGATAATAACTGAGGACACCGCGGTACGACGCTGAAGTGCTGTCTAATGCAGAAGGCTGTGAAAGGAAGTAATAGGATGTGATACTGCTGTGTTTTCCTGAATGATCCCATTGATGTAACTTACAAAGCAAGCTGTCCTTCAAGACATTTTATGGTGGGATGGTGGTGTGGTCTTAATATCATTTTCAGAAACAAGTTACATACATGTTTAATAGCTCGCTTTCCCATTTAGTTCTTCTGGTATCAAACACAAAGTACCAAATCCACTGAGCATTTACTTCACTCTAAAGTCTGCACAATTCTTATAACAACAAAAAAACACGCATCCTTACTGCGTTGTTCAAAAAATAACACAGTAATGAAATAATACAAGCAAAACAAATAAGGTGTATGTGACAGCTTGTAAAATAGCACTCTGGATTTAGCAACGTTAACATTGTATTTTACAATAAACTGGTGCAAATTATGCACTGGGGTAAATGCTCAGTTAATCTAACCCAAAATGCAGGGGGAACCTTTCAGGAGTACAGAACCACCCTTAAACAGGACATTCTGTCCACCTTTGTGCACTTATGTAGTTGGAATGATGCTGAAGATTCCAGAATCTACGGATCATCGCTGATCGTTGCTGACCCTCATTGGGTAAACGAGGGCCACATTGTCTAGCCTGTTGTCAGGGAGGTGCCTGTGCTGATGGAGTGCCGAGAGGCGTAGCATTTCTTCTGGGAGCGCAGTAACGGGGTCTGGGTGTCGACGTCCCGGGACGTCTTTTTCTTCATGAAGTGGAACATGTGCTGCGTGAAGCCATACACGAAGCAGTTCAGGATGCCCTGTGAAGCCGACGTGAACGCCTGCGCAGAACAGAGATCACACTTGAAACGTACAGGAACATGCTTGCAGTATTGTTAAAATGAGCACAGACCACAATGCACAAGTGCTGCCGTGGAGAGAAACTATTACCCCAGTTGCAGTGGCATAACGGTGAAAGTGTTGGAAATTACTCAGATAAAAACAGCTATCCCATTTCAGACTTTTTAAAAAGATCCTGTAGTTCTGCCATAGAAAGAACCTGCAACCATGAATTAGTCAAAAGAGGAGGGAGGTGTAGAGCTGAGTGAGTCAAAGGTCTTACCTGCAGGATGCAGAGGACCACATAGAACTTCTCCTGGCCAGTTGGGTTAAACAGCTTCACTGTCGCAAGAACAATCGCTAAATAAAGACAAGAAACAACATTTTAAAATGGGACGCTCGCTTTAGTGCTCACATGCATGAGAAAAGCAATCTTTTTGTAGCTTCTTTAACTGAACTACCTAGGAATCATACTGTAGCTGAAATGATCAGAGGCTATTCCGCAGGATTCATTTTGAAATACTGGCTTTGGGAATCTTTTCACAAAACAAAGTGGGTGACCGCGATCCAGCAGCATGTGAAATGTTGCGTTGGCTCTGCACTCCAGCAGTGTTGTGTTTTGGAGCTGCTCCAGCTCGTGCCCCTGGCTGTGCTTGGTGCTCAGCTCACCTGGACCCCAGCAGCAGAAGAAGGCGGTGGGGTAGAGGATGACCCTGCGCTCGATCACTCTGATGTTCCCCCACTGCTGGTCTCCCAGAAACCCTCTGGAGTTCACAAAGCGCTTGTACAGTGAGCGAGCTTTCAACAGCAAAACCTGGGTGAGAACAAGCATATTCCCATTTCAAATAATAACCATCATCATCATAATAACAGCGAGTCATCACATCACCATTGGAACCTAACTTGTAACTTCACTGAGAGTGTAGATCTCGCACTCCAGACTTCAATGACAAAACATTCCAAACACTTAAACCACGACGATATAAACAGATATGTTAATAACATGGCGTTTGTAGAATTAATCCTGTGTAGTAATCATGGTACCTCTATTATTCTTTCTACTTCATACTTTACATTAACACAACACTCTCTGCTGCATTAGAAAATGCATTGTTAAAAATATTTCAGAAAAAATAAACTAGCTTTAGAAGTAAAAATCAAAGGATTGTGTGGCTCACGAGTAAGTATTTTCTAACCGTGTGCTATCCCACTTGCACAATAAAGAGATTCTCTCCACCAGGCTCACAGCATAGAATCTAAACCATGGAAAAGTTATAATGGGATTTACACAGAAACCTCACGCGCCTCTGCTATCTGCACAGATGGTTCAGCTTCCACATTGCTGGCACAGACGGTGTTGCGTGTTTAGAAAACTGGTCACACTTCAGTTTAAGGACTTATAAAACATATACACGTCTTATTAATGGTTTCTCACGATTATTAACCAGTTTATTACAATAATATTTCAGTGACACACGCGGCAAGCTTTATGTCATGTTATAAAGTAATTATACGGTTATCAAGCAATGGGGAGCAGATAAAAAGAAACTTTAAAATGATTGGGGGACATTAGCAGGAAATAAAATTCCCCTTAGTTGCATCTCTAAACAAATCCCATTTTATTTATAGGGGAGTGACTCATAAAGTATATTACTTTAGGGTTACAACAGACTGTAGAGGTTTCCAGCTTATTGGCACTAATTTACAACCTGTGAAAAGGAAGCACTGGGAATAATACTACAGTTACGCGAACAATGAAGTTATAACAGAAACAGGACCCTCTTCCATCCTCAGGTCAGTGATGATGGGTTGATTATGGGACTTGCTGATGCCAAGCCTTGTTTCCTCAAAGTGTGTGCGTGCTGTGGGCACCATTTCATTACATTGCAACGTGAAGCGGAGGAACAATGCTGTCATTCTGAACACCAGCGCAAGTGGGTCAAAGGCTTGGCAGCTTGGCGATAGGTCAAAACGGAGCCAACATCTCAGCCAATGGTGTTACCATTATTATAGCATCTTGTTTCCTCCATTTCAATGACCCACATTGACAAAAGCTGCAGTATACCACAAGCACACTAAAACATATAATTCCAAACTTAGTTCATCAGTGTCTCCTGTCTCCTTGAAGACTTCTTGTTAAAGCGTTTGTCTTGTTTGCCCATCTGTTAACTGTCTATCACCAGAAATAAGGCCTTGTAGGCTGCCCAGTTTGTTAACATTCCCCATATAGGGACACAAGCATGTCCCGCTGAAATGATCACTCTACGAGTCAAATAGGAAAGGAATGCTCCTGCTACCTGTTTCATATTAAAACAGAAAATCACCTGGGGGGGGGGGGGGGGGGGGCTCTGAATTTACAACAGCCACATTGTTCTAGAGAGGTCACTCTGGGTTATTGAGGTGCACTGTGTGGTAAGCTCCCATAGTGCTCAGCATGTAGAGTGAGAGGATGCCCCTGAAGTGAAACCAGCAGTAGATCTGAAAAGCACTCAAGCTCTTCTTACCACGATGCCTGTGAACGTGCAGAAGAAAGTCAGCAGGAAGACACCGATGCCATAGTAATGCATGGCGTGGCAGACCTTGGTGTCACCTTCACTGTAGCCTGTGTCCAGCTCCAGGGTCCCAGTGTGCATCAGAAGACATCTGCACAAGCAGGAAGAAGAGCACAGTGCATTATTAGGGCATGAACATTCGAGACCTGATCCCTAGCCTTACCAAGCTGGAGTTACTCTGCAGCTTCCTTGAATGTGTTGCTAAAACAATCGGGTGCCAGCCTGCTGCTGAATTGGTAAAGGCAAACTGTTTAGTCTTTGTGCTTCATTGGATTTGGCAGGCTGGCAATTAGAGGTTCAAAGTCGATGTAATAGAATCTCACACCTAATCCTCCCGCATGCATTACTATTAAAATCAGTGGCTATAGAGGGAAAGTCCTACGAAGACCTACTTGTAGGGCTGGCTGAAGTTCTGGTAGCACTTTGCAACATTCCCACCCCAGAACACAGGAGCCATGAGGAGAACAGGGATCACACTGCAGGAATGACAAGAGAGAGAGGGGGTCTGTAACTGGACTGGGACAGAGAGGGGGTCTGTAACTGGACTGGGACAGAGAGGGGGTCTGTAACTGGACTGGAACAGAGAGGGGGTCTGTAACTGGACTGGGACAGAGAGGGGGTCTGTAACTAGACTGGGACAGAGAGGGGAGAAAGATGGGGAGAGGAGAGGGGGGAGGGGAAGGGGTGAGGAGATGAGGGAGAGAATAGGAGGAAGAAAACAGGAGTTAGAAGTGGGAGAGAAGGAAGAAAGGGGAATGGAGAATGTAGGGAGACAGTTGTGAAGACAAAAGGAGAGCGAGAGAGAACAGAAAGAAAGAAAGAAAGAAAGAAAGAAAGAAAGAAAGAAAGAAAGAAAGACAATTTAAATGTTTATTTTACCCTGATAAAATTGTCACGATCCTGCTGACTCGATATGCATGGTTTGAACCCTGAAACACAACGACACTAATCATCAGGACAAAAAAAATAAATAAATAAAACAGCTGGTTATCACATGCAGTCCCGGGACCCTCCCCGCTCATTACAGGACGGTGTGTACAGTACTCACCACTTGAGAGAAACCATTCACTGTCCTGTTGTACTTCTCCTTTAAATCCGTGTACAGGACCCAGGTGTAGTTTATAGTGTAGAAGAAGGAAGATATGTAGAATATCTGGAAAGGAAAGAAGAATTACTCAGGAGTATGTCAATTTAATATAGTTCTATATGAACACAATCCTGGGGATTTGCCAAATACACTGTATTCTACCACAAACACTGGCTATGAATAGCAGATATGGGTCAGCACCCCTGTATAACTCTTTAGGGTCCTTATTCACTGGCCATGCCTGTCTGAAAACTATTATCACAGACTCCTAGCCTTACATTTGGGTGTAATCCACAACACTGTTGATTTTCTACTTGTTATTAGGACCCATTGTATATTTTTTCATTATACAAACGTCCTTTTCTTTTGTAAACGTTTGCTTTAACTGTTGATCTCTGATGTAATATTTCAACACAGTTGCATATTCGACACAAACAAACTCTTCATATTCATATTGTATTTACAATCTAAAGTTTATTAGTGGACATCCAGGAGCTTTGATGTCCCCTTTCAGCCCCCCCTCCCCCCTCCCCCCTCCCCTCAGACAGACCGTTTTATTCACATGGTGTAGCCTGTGCTGAGGTCGGTCAACTAGTTCTGTTTTCACCCCTATTTTGGCTCTATCTTTGTTTCTGACACGCCCTGAATGGAAAAAACCTGCTTGACTGCATCAGGGCTTTCCAGGCACACTCACACATTGTGTAAACAGAACTAAGAAACAAACAATGCATTGACTGCAGTGTAGCCATAGTGTGAAACCATGACTGTTTAAACAATCATTATCCTGAAACATACTATACAGTTTAGTTCCTTATCGCAACCTGAACACGACTTCAAACTAACAGCAGGAACAGGTGTCTTTATTAGTTCAATTCAGACTTTATGACTGTTAGCAGCAGTGTGGCGTAGTGGTTAGGGCTCTGGACTCTTGCCCGGAGGATTGTGGGTTCAATCCCCAGTGGGGGACACTGCTGTTGTACCTTTGAGCAAGGTACTTTACCTAGATTGCTTCAGTAAAAACCCAACTGTATAAATGGGTAATTGTATGTAAAAATAATGTGATATCTGTATAATGTGAAACAATGTATAATGTGATAGCTTGTAACAATTGTAAGTCGCCCTGGATAAGGGCGTCTGCTAAGAAATAAATAATAATAATAATTATGGATATTTATCTGCAACAATGGGCTGTAACATTGCCAGGTGGACGTGTCTCATTGATATTATAACATGCTTTGTAATAAACACACATTCACATGATGTTATCCATCCACCCACAGTAAAGTGTGGTAAAGTAAACATCGTACATGTACATTTCTGAAGTTCTGCTTGACATCTGTATGTCTGGGCTTGCTAGACACAAGGCCAAGATTCCAGCTACATTCCTGGGCAAGTTTATGAACAACACATTCCTTACAGGTATGTCAAGAACATGAACAAGTCACAATGATCGACAAACACAGCACAAAGAAAACGGACAAGAAAGAGACAAGTGATACTCAAAATACAGCTCTTAGTAACTTCAGTGTCTTGAAGATTAAGGATCAGGCTTTGGGGTCTCCCGTTGGGAAATTATTTAATACCAGTATAGTACATAAGGGCTAGCATTAGCATTTTGTCTTTAAAAAAACCATAACAATCCCCAGCTACCACCAGCACGAAAACTATTTTTTTATAGAAGCACAAAGGTACTGAAGTGCTAGATGTACATTGGATTGGTCCTTAAGGGTTCAACAGATTGAATACAAAGAGGACGCAGTAGAGAAACAAAGAGAACTACATCCCTAATTACAGTCTCGTTTGCCAACACCTGTCATTAACACTAAATACCGCCTGTGAAACCCTGAAGGCAGTGTGGGTAAGGCAGGGAAACAAAAGAACTGGAATGTATTTGGAGGTGAAACTGCAATTGATGAACACTTTCCCTTTCTCTTAATATATCTGAGCTGTACTGCATGTCAAGTATCCTCGACTTTGTAAATTTGACCAGTGTGGGGGTTAGCTCTAAGCAGATGGGAATGGGAAGTGTTAAGTAAACAGGATTGTGTGACCTCACCTGCAATGGCTTGTGTAACACCACTGTGTTTATTTACACAATGCTACTGGGTATCTCCACAGAGGTGATAAGGAGACTCCTGTTGCTTTTTGTGTTCACTGAATAAGAAAGTAGCTTTTAACTACTGTAAAACTAATGACCACCACAGCATTTCAGACCTACGGAAGAACACCCATCAAATCTCTCTCTATACAATAGGAAAACGAAGGTACAAATCAACTGAGGTAGAAAAAATACCCACGGTGAGGAGAAATGTGTAGTACATCATTAATAAAGAAAACACTAACAGCAACATTCACGTGAAATATAGGGGAAGTTTTCCACAGCAACTCCTAGTGGAGCAGATGGTAATGAATGGCAGAAGGCAACAGAACAGTAATGAGTAATTGTGAATGTGACAGAGAGAAATGCAAATGTAACAAATGAAATAACAAATAGAGCTAAACCTGTTCATGAAGACTGCTTAAGGGACTGATTAATAGTGAGGTTCTTGGACAGCTGATTTGACTTGAAAATGTTCAAGCCTAACAATGACAGAATGACCTTACATGTAAATTCTGACAGAGCTGGAAGAATAGGCTTGGTTTGTCACGCACATCAATACAGTTTGAAACACAAAGAATGTATATTAATAAAAAAACATACTTGCAATGTTTTGTTCAATAGGGCATAAAAATGCTTCCTGCATGAATACTGTAAACCAAGTCACAGGTTATGAAACTGTCCTGGGTAACCCTCAGAAGAGCTACTGTGCCATCCTGTCAGTATAAACAGGATGTGAGGTGTGTCTGTGAGTGTGTGTGTGTGTGTGTGGGGGTGTGTGCGTGCGAACGGCCCGAGATACCATGCCATGCCAAGGTCAAGTCTGCTTTGTGGATGTAAGACACCGCACTTAATCTGGCAGGAAAGAAAGAGCAGGACTAGAATGAAGTCAACAACGGCTTTAAAAATATATGGGTATGAAAGACAAACATTGGAAGTAGCCAAGTCAAAATGCTTACAGTACAAATACATATTTATAACAAAAAAAAAAGCTAAACAAATGTTTCGAGGAAGACGATTCTTCTGGTTGGTTCTTTAACTTTGAGCACTTTTAACAAATCTTTAACTTAAAGATCAAAGATCAGCGGTGTTGCCTGCTTTGATATCTGTTTCCTTTCCCCAAGTAAATGCTGGTACAGTTAGAAGAATGAAAGAACAAACCCTGCTCTGGTCCTCATTGTTAACTTGCTCCCAATTCATTCCCGATTCACTCCACTCGCCTGCCTCTCTTTCTGTTCAACGGTTTGGGCATCTCCTCTTTCTTTTCAATGGAGGAGCCTGTCAGCCTGATTCTTCCGTCTCACCGCTTGCCACTCTGGCTTGCTGGCATGCTGTCACCTCGGTCTGCATGTTGAGGCAGCACTGTCAGCTGGCACCTCGTGCTCGGTGGGTACCACAGAGTGCTGCCAGCGCTGGCCCCCTGCACATGAGCCCCCCTGGGAACAGGGCGCCCCTCTCAGTCCCATCAGCTCCAGTGGGCCAGTGATAAACTCATCTCAGCTCCTCAGCGCTTCATCGAGAGGGCCTGACGCGTTTGTGTACGGCTGCCTTGCACGAGACTGAGCCTTTGCTTGAATAACAGTTTCCTTTAGTTTCTATCTTAGAAATCTGAGGTTGGTCAGCATTTCCTGGGACATTCACTGCCGAATGATCTTACTCTTGAGTCAAAGATGTCAATGCTGACCAGCTGCCTGAACGGTTTACGCCTGTTCTTGATAAAATCTTTTTAAGTTGCCTTTCTTATCATTTCGTGTTGTGCCTTGGGATGGCTTTGTAAAAAGAAATTCATAAATCAAAAGTTGTTGTTTTGTTATTGTGTCAAAACTAGTACACGTTGACAGACACCCACACACATGCTTACTTTACTTCTTACTGGGAATAATAATTTCCAGATCCAAGCCACATTGTATAATTAATAGTGAAAGTAGAAGGGGTATCAAAACCTTTTGTATTTTAGTTTTATTTAATCAAAGTACTCCTTTAATTGTAGGACATTATTTTTTTAACAGCAGGTATACACACACACACACACACACACACACACACACACACACACACAAACTAACACAGCCATTGACACTGACACACGCAGCGCATTTACAATTCCAAACTCTCCATGGTCTCAGACCATCATAACCATAAAAGTTGGGGCCAATCTAAAAAAAACTTTAGCTTTAACTGAACTGCCATTAAACATTGCTGCTAGGCTACTCCAAGCAATTATTAACCCCAGCGATATAACTGCCTTTTCCATACTTCAGATTATCAAGAGCAGCTAGCAATCCATTCTCATAGCGTACAGGACTTCATCTGGTATCATATTTCAGAGCAAGGTGCTTCTTAAGGAGAGTGAAACTCAACTTGGGGCTCTTTAACTCTCGCTATGACTGGAAGCCTCTCAAAGTCCTGGCAGCTTTGAAATAATTATACAGTAAGCATGTTGATGGAATGCTGTAGTCCAAGTCCAAGAATATTTTTAAGTACTCATTGTAAAGGTCAGAAATGCTGAACTAGCCCATGGCTTACATTGCTCATAAAACCAGCCTTCTTGTGCAACCTGACTTCATTTGTAGCACTGCCATGGATTTACTGTGGCCATGTTCCCAAAAACCAGAGTGGAGCAAACAAACCCAAACGCAGACAAACGATGCCGGCTCTCTCCACAATAATGCACTCATTAACTAGCAGAACGAATGTCTTTTTTTAACATATGATTGCTTTACATATCTAAACGTTGATCTCTGTGTTCAGAGTTTAGTTATGTGTTTTGACTTTGTAATTTCAGGGGTCACAGCGGCTGAACATGTCTTGAAAGAGTTCTATACCACAGCGTACGATGAGGCCAAAATGGGTTAATCATGAATGAACCCCATTGTATGGCTTGTAACTATTTATTTTAAAGACCCTACATTAGGCACAATTCAAAATATGAAATGTAACTTACTTGAGATAAATAGCTCACCTATGAACTATGCAAAACATAAAAGAGTATAATGAAAATCTCAAATGGCCAATTAGTTTCCCTTCATGATCAATTTCCCCATGTTCATTGACAAGCTATTAACCGGTAACTGGAGTTTAATGCATGCCTTTGTAGCATTTTTCCCCACAGAGTGCATTTCCTTTTTGTAAAGTCACATCAAAATGCGTGCAGAATGTTGATCAATTCAGTCACCTAAACATTTAAATGCATCTTCAACCAAATAGCCTTGAGCACAGATGAAGGGTTACGTACCTGTCCTGTGGATTGCAGGTTGTAGCAGGCGATGTTCTGACTGCCCAGAGGTTCTCTGTACAACACAGCTCCAACCAGCCAGCTGACCCCCAGCAGCAGGTCAGTGAAGCTGAGGTAGAAGAGAGGCCGGATCTGCAAAGGACAAGAGCATTGCTGCTTAGTGTACTGCAGCGCCAGGCAGGTATGTGAGCCCAACTTGAAAAACAGCTGCCATCTTTAACACACACTCGTCTATATAAGGGTGTAGAACTTTAGTTCGGGAGGAAGGCCTGCCCCACGCCATCTACTAACCAATCAGATTCTTAATAAACACTCATCCCTCCACCTCCCCCAATCACGGGGGGCTCGCCTTGTCCAGCCAAGCGGGTTCGAAGCCAAATGAATCATCCGTGTCATATGCCATAATCATCAATAAAAATATCACTCTTCTCAAATTCTGCGTCTTGTTTTTTTGAACTCCTGAAATATGCTGTGCCTCACATGACTGTTCCATTTATTGCTAGAATCCCTGGCATGCATTCTATGAGATATAAAAGCTGCATCTCCCTGCTACAAGCGCATTTCAGCCACCAAGGGCAAGGCACGGAGGTGACAGAATTCGATTTAAGGGATAATAGTTCTTGGTTGGTAGGTGCTTCCCTATGTAAGATCGCACAAATCCATGATGTACCACAAACGTGATGATTCTATGGGCCAGTCTTTGCTGCAGATTTCCTTACACTTCTCAGAAGGAATTCAAAGTGTTAATCACTGAGAGACGCTCGTGTATCCCTCCAGATCAATGTAAACACCTCGCAGACTCATCATGTCAAATCACGGTCGCTAGTGGTTACGGCCTGTCTTCCTGTATTTATTGTCCTTAATCTAGGCTTCTGTTTTGAATCGTGGCCTGAAACTGTTTTTCAGTGTCAGGTGTGCAAACCTTTGCCTATTTAGCTATCTGCCTCTGGATTAGACAAACGCAGCTGATTGGTTAGAGCCCATCTATCTAAAGTCACCTGACGGGCATAGTCGGTGTGTGTGTGTGTGTGTGTGTGTGTGTGTGTGTGTGTGTGTGTGTGTGTGTGTGTGAGTGTTTAACTGCTTTTCTGTACTTCCATACCTGAGGACAATAGGGGTAAAATACAGTAAGTTCTTATAGTCATTTTTCTAAATATATATGAACAAATGAAAACAATGAACATCTGGTTAGAAAAGTGCTCAAACTGGAAAAACTAAAATGAACTCTTTCATCACTAACTCTGGGATCACATTTGACTTCTGGTCACAAACCCACATACAAATAAAAGTCTCCGGATCAGATCATTTCTTTGCATGACTGTATTACTCGATGTGCCAACTTTGCAAAGCTTTCGTGCAAGGTAATGGGTTTCAAAACTTAAAATCTTGTCCTTGGACGTGCACTCCTGGGTACCCCTAGTAGTGAAAGTGAGGTTGATCTGCACATCTGTTACTCCTGATACACCGACTGAACCTTGTCTGCAAGGCCTTTCTTTGTTTGAATTTGGGGGTTGGGGGAACTAGCCAACGTTCAACTGACAGTAATGAGGTCAATGTACTTCATCAGTCGTCCAGTTGGATGTTCATTTACTTGTGCAGTAAATAAAGCCTTCAGGGTCCAATAATTACAAATGGATTAGCACGCTTTCCAGTCCCGTTACACTGCTTGCTGTATTCGGTTACTGTGTTGCTCGCCTCAGAGGCTCACTTTGATTAAAACTTTGCTGTTTCCATCCCTGTCATCCCTGCCCCTCTCGTCATTTCATTTACTATATTTCTAAAATTCTTTTTAACTTACCTCTGGAGTCTTGATTAAATTCTGGAATGCCGCATAAGTAATGATAGAGCCTGAACCTAAGATACTAAAGAAACAAACAGTTACTTATCCTTCCTCACTGTAAGAAGAAATAAAGGGAATTGTATTGTGAAATACAGAACACAATTTGGCTGTTAAACTGGACATTTACCTTAAAATTGCCATGATAAACTGGATCCATCGTACAGCATCATAGACCTTAAATAGAGGGGGGAAAAAACTGTTTTATTCACAATGGTTCAGCAACAAGCTAACTGTAGGCTCCCAATTAGAAGCTCTGCTTTCTAGGGAACTTTGTCAGATTCCATTAACAGTCTTCCTTTTCAAACCCCCAACTTCTCAGCAGCACTAAAAATGAGGACAATGAAGGCACAATATACTGCAAGTACAAGGAATCTGCCGATCTAGCGCGTCTTCCCAGGGAATCCAAAGGGGCTTTGTGTATGAATGTTTGACCTACCTTTTAATTGCCACTTTTTTGACCAGTATTGTGTCACAGACCAGGGACATAACAGAGGTCATTAAGCATTGTGTTTTCTGCTTTGAGTCACCACACGTTTTCTTATGACACTTTTTCCGTGCTTAATAAATCCTTTTTAATTTTATAAGAACATCAATGTATTCCTTATTTATGAAAAAAAGGCTCAGTTTTAGTAGGTTTCCACAAATAGCAAAAAAAAAAATTTGTTTGTGTGTACTGTAAGACATCTTCTTAAAAAATGAGAATTTGGGAACTCTAAAGGGTAAAGATATTGTAGACACTGATAACGACTTGCGATTGTCTAAGACCATATCTAGTACGCCATGATAAAGGTACATTTAACTCCAGTATTCTTCAACTGAATCCAAAATATTATTATGGGACCCTGCCCCATTTAATTTTTTTTTTTTTTTTTTGGACTTGAAGATTTTTGCCAGGGTTCTCATAGATACTACTGGCTCACACTCCAGTCACGTGTTCAGTGAAATAGAAATAAAAAACCAAAATATAATCTTAAATTGATTCTGGTTGGCTGGCTTACTGCAGAAAAAGTGGACTTTACACTGTGAATGAATTGCATTAGAGGGCTCCTGTTTAACTTTGCACAAACGGTGTTGCCCCTTAAGGAGAATTTAACATAAATAACAACTCTTATTTTGATACCTGTTTGCGTTTGTTTGTTTGTTTGTTTGTACTTGTTCCATGCATTTGTATATTGCTCTTTTTGTTGTCAAACAGCATTGACTATGTATCTATTTATTTATTATTTTGAATTTGAGCACATACACTTGCAAACCCTTTCAGAGTGGGACACGAACCAGATAAGCGCTCGTGAGTAGTTTCTCGACAGTGTGCATGTCAGTTCTCACCACGGAATAAATTCCAACAGGCGCCAGAAAAGAGTTGCGCGTGTACGCTTTGAACTGACAGAATACTGCTCACAAAAAACAGCCCTATCTCGCTTTAAAACTAGCAGACACCGTCTCCTGTACAGTTCCAATATACACAAGTAATGCAGAAGTTTCAGCATACTCGCACAGTAAAACCACAGATCCTGTGAACTGTAAGTTTACAATATGTGTGCATTATTATAATACAATAAAATAAAAAAGGCAAGATAATGCATTAGTACTGAAACAGCAATGCAGAACAATACGGTAAGTTTTAATAAACATGCTCTTATTTAGAACATTAAAAAACTGTTTTTTTGCGTTGTTTTTTTCGAACAAAAAGAAAACTATTAGAAATAAATACGTTAAACGTACAGATATCAACATATGAAGTATTGTAACGCAATATCAGAATGGTCCTCCACATAACCATATTGTGTGAAGGCTTCGTTCGACTGCTATATATAGCATTACCCTTTCTGCAGCTTAGTAACAAGATGTTTTGTAGCCTACCACAAGAGATTATTCGAAGAACTAAATACTTCACATGGGTCCCCAACAGCACTGCTGCAAAGTTAGTACTATACATCCAATAAACAGTATCAAATAAACAATACAAAATATTCAAATATATTATTACTGTATGAATAAACAAACAAATAATAACTGTCATGTACGAGTTCTTAAGGGTAGCAGCAAAACTGAAACCTAACCGGTGAACAACCTGCAAGCTATATAGCTCGTCTAGATTCTCGAGAATGTTAAAATAAAACTATACGTATCCTTCTGGAAGTTACACAGATATAGATGGTAATAATAAGGACTGTATGTACATTTCATTATTAGTAAACAGATAACTCACCCCTGTCCAGTCGTGTTCCAAGCCTGTTAAATTTGAAATCCGAATATCAATCTGGAGCCCTTCGTTAAAGCGTGGAAAGCGTTGCATTGTTTCAAGTTTATTTACCAATATACGAAATCTATCACCGCAGTGTGTTAACTTGAAAACGTATAATTCCTAAATGTCTTGTAACTACTGTTCCAGTAGTTTGTTTGTTTGTTTTAATGTCGCGTACAGAATGAATAGCTTGTTTATAATATATTGCATTTATAATTCCCCCTTTGTTTTAGCGTTAATGCAGGTATCCGTTTAAAGAGTGGGGGTGTTTTTATTCACATGCTCGCTTATTGTACACCGGCAAGCAGCACGTTGCAGTTGCGCTGCACTAGTCTTGTGTACTTCCCTTTATATATCATGGGTCACTCTTCTCCTCCTACAAGTCAAGGCACAGATCACGTGAATTTATAGGACAAAAAACACCCGCCCTGGACTTTACACAGGTAATAACACTGACATAGCAAATACAGTATCAGTTGGTCGTCAGAGGAAACACTGTACTGTACCGTACTGTGAAGCACGGCTTTCAATAGAGCGAGGAAGCTGGGTGTGTTTTTGTGTGATGCACTAGTTACAAGTTCTCATGTAATTGTGTGAATCGACACACCACGCAGAAACAAAACAGACTGCATGTATTGTGTTTCTTGTTATTCGTACATTAAGTATCTGACTTTTTGTTTGACCTAAATTAATAACTTCCATTTTATTTTGAATGTATTCATTAAAGCAGCGTTTTAACTCCTTGGTGGAAACACATTTCACTATGAAACAAACAAACAAACATACGGTATATGCATTAAAAAACAGACAAGAAACCTTAATGTGGTACGCACTCGGTGACTGAAAGGGATATTCACAAAAGCGTTATTATTCATGAAACTGTTGTCAAGTTTTTACATTTATTCACAAAACATTCTTTAAATAGCTCACGGGGTAAAGCTGGGATGATAGTGCCTTAAAATACAACAATTTTGAAGATTAAATGAGTCAACAGAACAGTTAAACTGCATACAACGAGTGAGTGATAAGCGAGCAGTCACAGCTCGCTGGCCATCAACAGCAGGATGAAAGCAATATAATACAGCAGGGAGGAAAGGAAAGTGCCGGTAACATGGATGAGTTTTATTGTCACATTACATCTGTGCACCAAGTGGATAGTGTGACTACGGGAAATCGGTGTTACATTTACAAATACTAAAACAACCTTGATAAATTCAATGACAAACTTATTGGCTAGAAGGCATTTGATACATCTGTCATTTCATTTCTAAATGATTTTCAGTGGCAATATACACATATTTATACCATTTATTCCAAATAGAAAATGAATACAAATGGTTAGAAATGCTTATATGACATGCCTTACAGCTCTTCAAGCTCTTCAGTTTTCTTCTGTACTGCTCGCCATAGCATACACGTCTGGGGTGTATATTTCAACACTGTTCTATACCAGTTTCAGCGTCTCAACAGGCAACTTGAAGACGTGTTTGTTTTTGAAAAAAACATTAACTGGACCCAGCAATATTCAGAACTGGAGACTTGACAGCTGACCAAGAATTAACTATTGGAATTAATTGGGGG
Organism: Acipenser ruthenus; assembly: GCF_902713425.1. Classification (NCBI taxonomy): domain Eukaryota; kingdom Metazoa; phylum Chordata; class Actinopteri; order Acipenseriformes; family Acipenseridae; genus Acipenser; species Acipenser ruthenus. The sequence continues at coordinate 7,954,632 of NC_081199.1, forward strand.
TGTCAATACTTATGTGCATGCACTTTGTTTAGTGGCAATATGTTTTTTTTGTTTTTGCATACCTGTCCAGCAGTAAAAACATCTGGCATTTCAAACATCAGTGTGTATCTTGCCAGATGTTACCGATTGTTTTAAGGCGTCTCTTTTGTTTGCTCTAATGAACCGCAGCTGTCAGCCTGAGCAATTGCCCCCAGCCTAATTCCACTCGACACAGCGGAGGTCTGTGTTAGGGGACACCTCGCTGGAATGCGAATGGTGCTGTGTGTGTGTCAGCGTTTTACTTTTCCTTGCTGGCATGCGTGATTCAGCAAAGTTTGTTGTTTACATGAAAATGGAATAATAAAACACGGGTGGGGGTTTAAAACTGTAAGTGATACATTGCAGTGAACGGTATTTTTATTTCTATTCATTAACAGCAAGACATCACACAGAAAACATATACAGTATATATTTCTATAAAAAGCAATAGCTTAAAGGTAATTAAAAAATGTCTACGCTGTGATATGCAAACGGTAGTTCTCCATAATAACCTTGCCAAACCAAAGGTCGCCGAAGGGCACCCAAAACAAAAACTGTTTTCAATTTGAATACTGATTTTAAAAGCCGTTTAAAAAAACATATATTTACATAATATAGCCCTTTGTAGTTTGTGGCGTTATGTTTATTTTTAGTTTTCCAGTTAGTTTAGATAAATATTTTCCTATTGTATTGCTATTATTAAATCTCAACTACGATAATTAAAAAACAAACAAACAACAACATACAAAGAACTAACATAAAGTTTTTTTTCCCTCCGTTTGATTCAGGTCATTTCAAATCAGAAGTTAGTGCTGGTGAGGTTTAATAATGCAGTGAACACAAATAGTTGAAGAAGCTGCCGGAAAGCTGTGCCCACTGGTAATGACTTGCAGTGAAAAACAACTGTTCTAAGGCACTAAGCGCGCTGTGGTGTGGGACAGGCTTATGTGTGTGTAACAGATACACTGAAATAGTGTAAGCTCCCTTTAAAAGCCTTGGTGTAGTAAGCACCACCCCCAGACTTATATATACAGTCAATCCTTGTACCTGGAAGAGGGGGTTCCATTAAGTTAGCAATCCATTTACTGTATAAATGATTATGAAGAAGGAATACAAGTTTATTAACATTTCTAAGACAGATTACAATTGTAAAGCAGCATACCATGTTATAAAATACTGCTAAGGTTCCTCATAAATGCTTTAGTTACATGTTTTTAAGCACTGTGTTGCTAGTGCCCTCCTTTTCTACAGTGATGCTGTGAATCAAACGTGTGTATTAGACATCTTTACTTATTTCAGAACTCAATAAAAACCTTCCCTTTTGGCAGAGTAGACTTCAATAATACAAGTCATGGCAAGAATTATTCAATTGTATAATACATTTATTTAACATTTTACATACAGTATTACAATTTCTATAATGGATACAATTCTGTATTTTTTTTCCTGTACAGTATGTATTTTGGTGTGTTCCAATTCAAATGTATTTAAGTACTCAGTATTTAAAACTGCTTTTGTATAACCCATCTTATACTCTCCAATGCTCTGTAGTCAGTTGGACGTGACAGATTGAGGATGTTTATTAAAGCATGCTGTTATAAAAAGCTCTTCAAATGGACTCCATAGCTGATCTTCCAGGCTGATAAACACACCATCACTGACAGACACAAAACTAAGCCTGGCATCCTCATGGTTTAGTGCTTAGAAAGATAATTCAAAGTGCAGATTGGTACCTGTCTTACTCAGACTGAAAAATGGTTTGTGGCAGATTGTTCTGGGAAATGATAAGCATGATCCATTATTAGAGGAACGGTGATTGCACCTTCAATTTCTGAATCTTTTCTTGTTTACTGCAGATATATGGCAAAAGCAGTGGAGATTGCTGTCAATCAGGCTGAAACAATGCCAAAGCCTCTGCAAAATGACAGAAGAGTTTATCTCTTTCAGCATGACGCCTAACCCAGTTCCTCATGTTCACGAAGCCATTTCCTGACCAAGAGGGAAAAGGGGAAACGATAATTCATCCCTAAAGCTGTTTTTCTTTAGTAATTCCTTTTGCTTTGTTAGATTCTTCACTTATCTTCTGGTTTACAGCCTCTGGCACAAGGTGTCAGGTGTAATTTGTGCATGGAGCAAAAACATTGGTGAACAGGGAGAGCTCTACATTGGGCTACTGACAATGTCCTTTTAAAAGTATTTAGCTGTACAGTATTTTGCATTGTTGTTTTGCTATGTAACAAAGTGACAGGGTTAGAAACTCAGGACCAGGAGTTTGAGCAATTCCGTCCCTTGCGAAATGTCATGCTTGGATACTGTAAGTGCTATCAGTTCAGAGCAGATTTTGTGTTAGCACTAGTGCAAGTTTCTAACCCTGCATGTACAGTTTGTACAAGTGCAGTACAAGTCTGTAGTATAATGCAGTATGGATGGATGACTGCAAACATTATTTCAAAAATAACGCTGTTTTTTATTTAATCAGAACCCCTATTTCATTTATTGACCCATGACGTGGGAAAAAGGATATTCACTGCAACATGCAGGGTAATAGTCAAGTTGCTGTTAATTTCTTTCTGTTTAAACCCTTCATCACACCTGGGGGCCTTACTGCTTAAGCTTGTCCTTCCTTTTTCTGTGGTGTGAAGATCAGCCATGTTTTTTCACATGGTTTCTCCTCCTTGACTTTAATCCAAACAAACACCACTTAAGAGGCTTTCAGATATATCACCCTCAGGTTTCACAAGGACGACAGGAACTCACACAAGCCTGGCAGCCAGTCCTGGGTCTCAGAGCTGCCCTCAGCTATGGATATTATTTAAATGCTCATGAGGCAGGAGTCTGAGCAACCAGGACACTGTTAAATACATTGTTACATCCTATAAGTGAAAGCGGTTCATGATTTTCTTTTTACTAGCTGTTTGCAGTATTATCTCCCTTTTGTGTTTTTCGTGGAAATATATTTTGTAACCTAAATTTATAGATTTTATCTTAAATTTAAAAGCAATCTAGAACACCAATCTAGGAATATCTATGCTTATGTACTTATGTTTTTTTTTCTTTATAGTTCCCATAATTGCATCTATATTGAATGGACGGGTTATCATTTAAGAACAACATAGCAGCCCACTAGTAAACAACAACTGTACAGATTGTAAATTCTAAATAAGGAACCCCCTCTTTTCTTTGAACTGGGGAATTCCTCCAGTGAGAGTTTCTTCTGACTCCAGACTGTATGGTTCACTCTTCAATGCTTTACGGAAACAGGAAGTGGTTAAAACACGATCACAGTCACAGGGAGCTGCATGGTGTGGAATAGTGAGTAAGCAACTCGTGTTATCTCACTTAACATTCCGGAGCTGGAGATTGGTGGTAGAAACCCTAGATTAGGCAGCACTGGTACATTTAGGATGTGTGCTCCATTCCCTAGTGTTAAAAGGTCTTTGGAAGTGTAGGGAGATCTCAACAGTTATAGATGGATGATTTGCTTTTACAGTTAAACCAGGTAAAGCCTGAGTTCTACCGCATTTTAAAATTATGGTTAAACCCGATTTCCCCAGAAAATGGTGTAGAATCGAGCACTTTTTCATGCGAAGAGAAGCGAAGCTTTGTCAATACCAGCAGTGTGTTTGTATGTTGTGTGTAAATAAAGATGTATTATTTTAAGTTTTTCCATGTGTGGAATGTGGCTGGGTCTTGATTGAATAATGGATCATCAATCAAGGCCCAGCCACATGGTATATAAGGGAAGCCAAACCCTTTGTTTAATTGGCGGAGTTTAGGTTGGTCAGAGGTCTTCACCCACACTAAATGAAGGGTTACATTGTTAGTTAAGAATGACTGAAGGTCAGTAGGTCAGTGGTCAGTGATAAGACTGCCCTGGTTGTTGTTTTGATCACACAGGACACATCGGTCAGAGGTCAGTGTGGTTGTAAACCCGTTGCACTGTTAATCTCAGGGCACTGCCCATGGATATGCTGACATTACCCAAGCACGGCTCCTCTGAGCGCTCGCAGCCCGGCCCTCCCTGGAGAGACTCCAGTGCTGCCTCTGCAAGCAAGGTGATTCAGAGCTGCTTGGGAGCTGAGGCTTAGGGGGCAGGATCATCATCTCTTTGTTAACAGATCCCTCACCCTGACCTATCCACAGGGATAAACCAGTGCCTTAATCTGGATTTGAGGGTGATTCATAGTGCTTTGTCTCACATTCCTGGTTATTAAAGAACTCTTAGTATCTTATCTTTATAGAAATGTATATAAATAGGAAATACATCCGGTTCATAATGTGAACATTTGTATGCAAGTTATTGATTAGTCTGAATATTCTGTTGTAATAATACATTATTATTATTATTATTATTATTATTATTATTATTATTATTATTAATAATAATAATAATAATAATAATAATATGATTTCCACAGTGGAAATTATTAGTTTTTATAGCATGTTCAATATATAGGCAAAGCTCCCAAAGTACAGAGGGGTTGAGTTTCTGATGTCCCGGCACAGGCTTCATCCTGACCCTGTTGCACTGCAGCCCAGGGCTCCTAAAACTTCACATCCTGGGACTAATCTCTGATCATGCAAACACTCCCAGACTGCAATACACATGTGCAGCTTCAAAAGAAAGATCACTCAAGTGCAAGCCCTGTCACACAGACACGTCTGGATTGATGTCTCTCTGTGGACACAACGTTGACATCCTTTTATTTATGCTACACAAAGGAAAGGCACGTTCGACAATTACATGCAAGAACTGTATTCTGAGGCTGTACTTGGCTGATTAAAATGTAGCACAGAACTCCACTTTCTAGAAACAAAGGCATACCACCACTTAAGGCATTAACCAAAACATGTGTCCAACTGGCTTCATTTATCATAGTTATAACTAAGATGTAATCAAATTTACCAAAACTAGACAAGAAGTTATGTATAAGTAAAAATAGTCTAGACTAAGAACACTCTAATGGCGGTACCCAATGCAGTCTAGTCTTTGGAAGCTCATCGTCCCTCCAGCACGTCAAATCCTGAACAGAAACCTATCTTTGTAGTGAACACAAAAGAGGCACGCAGAGCAGACCATGGAGGAAATACACCCCTCAGGTCCTTGTCCATGCAGTTTCAGTGCATCCATTCACACCCTATGGTGCAGCACCACTCACTGCCATGTTTAGAATTAGAATGATCCCATTAAAAAACACGTTTACAATCTAGTCACTTACCATGCTACTGTCTTCTCTAATCTTAAAAGCTACAAAATCTAGACCTGGTCAGTACTTGGATGGGATTTCATATCCTTATGAGAAGTAGAACTGAAATATACTCTGAATGTATTGAATTATATTTTAGATATACAGTAAGTTCAATCAGATGTTAAACGTTTTACTTGCAAAAATGGCCAATACTTCAGATGAATACATTTTGATATTTGATCCATGTATCCTCCAGGAACCCCAGCATGTGTTAGTGACTCAGTGGGGGTTCACTCTCGATCAGAACTCAATCAGTGGCTCAGCATGGTGTTTAGGGGCATTGAGTTGAAGCTTTAAACCCAGATCCTCTGATCTACTTTGTGGACATTACAGTTCCAGTGGAAACAATCTCTGGATCTTTAAGCAATCTTCAGATTATTGCTGCAGTTTTAAATTGCAGTTCACTAATAGGATGACTCCTAATAGGCAGTGTGGGATCAGGGTTAAGGGTCACAGTTGCCTTTGTCCCAACATGCTTTCATAATTTCCCACCTGCTCAGGCAGCGTCTGGTAGACAATAGGAAAAGCTGTCCTTTTGTAAACACACATGGATTTCATGTTCTTACAGACTTGTGAAATGTTCTGGTTTCTGCTTCTGCTTCCCTTTTACACAATGATTGTTTTGTTCCTTTTAGCCAGTATAGCCCAACACAGTCAATCTGATTTCAATACAGCATTAAAAATCAGGCTGTACTAGTGCTACAATCATCTACACCCTGATGGCAATCCCAGCACTGGTGTAAGCTAGTCAGAGCTGATGGTTTTCAGCTGGTCATGCTGGTTCTGGTACTGGTTGAGGAGCTGGTTAAGCTGGTGCAACACATCAAATAAAAAAGCCCTTTCTCAAATCATTTGTCTACTCCTCTTAATCTTGTAAGACAATATTTTTCAGTTCCGTCTCTCAGCTCATCACCAGTAGCTGGAATTTCCATCAGCACAGCTGTGATGAGCAGAAAAAAACCTCAAACATGTTTTTAAATTGGAGCAGGAAGTTTCCCAAGTGGTCTGATCATGACATGATTTTTGTTTGTATTAGTTCCTGGCAGCGAGAACAAAATTAATTGCTAATAATGTTATTCACAGAACTACATGCTGAATACTAGTAAAGTTATTTTCTTGACAGTTTGGATGGGCCATAAACTTCAACTCACCCAACAAGTACTTAGAAAAGAAAGAAATCTTGTCAATTCCAGTGTTTCTAACAAAATTTATTTAGAGCAGATGACAATGTTACAAAGATTGTCAGCCATTTTTAAATACAAGTTTCATCGGACAATGCTGGTCAGAAATCAGAACTTTTGTGAATATGTTTTTTTGTATATTGAATTAATGATCTTACCAAGACAGGACTAAAATATTTTATTTCTGGAGCTTTTTATTATCATCATCATGATGTCATCAATGGACGAGTGCAACAGTTTAAACACAAACTCTCAGACACACACCACATTATTACTAGAACTAGATTTCATTTTGGACTGCAGAGCATAACATGGTAAAAACAAGGAGGATCATGTCAATACAATAAATAAAGCCTCTGGCCTCCTGCAAGCCACTTATGCTGAAATGAAATGGTAAAACTCAGTTTTAAAATAGAATCTGATGTTTTAAAACAGTAAAACTTCTTAGTCTAGACCAGTGATTTTATTTATAACCTTTTATAGCGGACATCTCCAACTGTCTAAGAGCTGAAAATAATACACATTAAGCTATTAGTTCTGGTTTCTTAGGACCTGGGTTGAAAACCACTGGTGTAGACCAATGATCCTGGCAATACAGCCTGCAGGACCCACTGCCATCTCCAGGTAGACTTAAGGGTCTAGTTTGCAATCCCCACAGTACCCAGTAGCCCTTGTGACCTACAGGACTGCTGCAGGAGCGGTCTGACTTTAGTCAATAAGAAAGTGTGAACTGTAATTTTCATTGGTCGAGGAACAGAGGTTATCTACCTGTGCCCCCTAATTATTTTGTCTGTCGCTACTTGTCAAAGACATCTTTCAGGTCTGTTGTGTTTAAAAAGTATGTTGATATGACAAAGAGAAGGGGGTTACTATAATTAAACACAGCCTCACACATGTATTTCAGTAGTTGCCTTGTTCAGGCCCCTTGGTTGGAAAACTGGTCACCTATATATTAAAATCCTCCCAGTTCGGGCAATGATATTTATCATTCTGTGACAGGCACCGTTATTACACTATGCACATTTTCATGTTCATGCAAACCAAGTTCCAGGAAAAATATAGAAACAAAAACTTTACAGAACCTGGATCTGTTTCTGGAAGTTTGAACAAACTGACAGCCTATGAAAGGTCACCAGCTGATTTGGTGTATTTTGATCCTTCCAATTTGAAGACCCTTTTGGTGCTGTAACCGTTCATGTCCATGCCCTGCAGTGCTAGTGTGTGGTTGTGTCGTGGTTCGCTTTGTTTTAAACAATGCAAACTTGTACGTTGTTGCTGGTCCAGCTTAAATTTTCTGCTAGCTCCTACAAATTAAAAAAAGTTCATTCTAAGCTCCAGAGTAACGAGTCACTCTTTTCTTTAAGAGTCAATAAATTAAACGCCTTTCAATGGATGAAGGCTCTTTGCTAGAGTCACCCTACATACAGGACTATACAAAAGCTTCTAACTGTACTTCCCACCCCCAGAGATGTTGAAGGTCCGTGGAGATAGGGTTGTATACAATGTGTTGGTATATGCTCATGAATATGTATTGAAAAAAAAAAAAGTTAAGCGGCCCAGTGCAGGAGCTTTTTTGTTTGTTTCCTGTGGAGTTTATGTACAATAATTTATTTGGAGTAGTTATTCTAAAAACGTTTTTAAGATGACATGTCCTTCATGCGTTCAAGGAGGAAGTTCAGGATTTCGCAGGTAGACAGACTGGCATTGAGGATCGCTCAGGTCAGCTTGCTGGAGCCAGTCAGATCTTCAGGCTTTTCAGGGTGTCCAATCTCTTCTTGAGGAGCTCGCCAACTTCCTGCAGGGAATGCTGGTAGCTGCTCTGAACCTTCCCTCTGACGGCCTTCGTAAACTTCCTCTCAGCCTGGAAAAACAAGGGATGATGGGAAGAGGCTGTAAACATGACATTACGGGTCTCAGCTTCAGTAGAGCCTTTAATCTTGGTCTATTAAATCGATTCATCAGACCAGTTAAATGATGGATTCCAATGTATATAATGTGACACAATCCCACATCAGAATTCTATGCACAGTCGAGCATCAAAACATTCAGCCAAACTAAGCTCTACAAGACTGGGACAAGCACAGCTGTTTCAGTAAATGCATTATTAAGCCTTGACTTTGATTGAAAGTATTGACATTGCATTTGTTTGTATAACTCTAATAATCCCAGGATCTACTGTACATAATCACGTCTAGTAGCAGACTTGTAGTCGAGTCCTCCAAACCTTGAGTCCCGAGTCTATCATTCGAGTCCTTGAAACAAACTCAAATAAATTTTCATTCAACTAGTGGTAGTAGTGGGGGAACAGTTTACCTAACGGACATTGTCTGATATCCCACAGGAAAAATGCACAAATAATAAAAAATAAAAATACAAAAAAATGATTGACTTATTTTTTCTAGCTAGATTATTCTATTTCCATGTCTTTCAACATACAATGACACACTTATGAGATTGTGCTTCAGTTCATTTGATTTCAGACAATGTCTGTTATTTTTTATCTTTTACACAAAAACATATTATATTTATGTACTTCCCCTTTGTGTAGGTTCCTAATGGAATAAAAACATGAAGTTCACACAGACAGATTTCTACGTTGACGCTGCACAGCGTATTGTTAGTGTTTTTTCAGCATCCATAATAAATTATTTTCATTTTGGTAAATGAAGTGGTATTAAGTTATTCTGTCATTCTTTTTTTGCTATCAATCAGTCCTTCTGTCATATCAGTATGATATATCTGACTGTTTGATGGTAGGCAATTATCTATTTGAGACTTTACTGCTTAGTTTTACACTGAATTTGCCAGGTGAATTCACTGACGTTGCTTGCAAACAGTGATGGCGTGTGCTGGGAACGAGTGGAGATTAGAAGCAAAGCACAGATTCTAGTATTAACCCTTTGCAGTCCATTTATTAAATGCGCGTCAGGCACGCCAGGTCTAATTTATTTTCACACGCGCAGTTAATTTTATACGCGCTGTTTAAAAATATTTTTTTTCACAGTCAAACGGGTTTAAAAGGCCCTGCATAACAACAAAGCACTCACTAGGCATCTCCAGCCCTGCCCCACCCTTTCGTTCGCTATAGCTTTCACCTATGTAAGAAATAAATAATAATAATAATAATAATAATAATAATAATAGTCGTACATACCGATCAATCATCTCCTGATCACTCGTTTTATCACCAAACTCCTCAATAATGCGATCCAAGTGATTATTATATTACTATAACATCTCAGAAAAGCTCTGCAAATGTCCGTATTCTCTGTGCGCTGACGCACTATCAGCCAGCTTGTTTACTATGACTGCCCCCGTTATCTGATACCTGATACCATGTATGACTATTCATGATACGCCTTTTTTTTTTTTTTTTTTCCCCGACTTGTCTCGGCTCCTGTCGCTCCCACTCGGCCACTGAATGGTTTTCTTGGCTTTTTCCGGAGAAAAAACGACTAGAAACCCGTTTTTTGCGTTTCTATAATGATGTTGGACAGGGTCCGACAATCACCTGATAGGAATAATTGCAATGTCGGACCAGGTCCGACAATGGACCGCAAAGGGTTAATACAACTACAAGGGAGGGAAAGAACAGTATGCACCTTAACAGGATAAATCACATTCTGTAAATCAGATATCAGGACAGAAGTATGTATTGCCCCCCCATCTGCATATATTGCTGGAGATAGTTTCCAGACACTGTGCACGATTTTTAAAACTGAATCAACAACATCATTAAATACATGTAGTTCTCTTGCTCTGCCCCTCCTACCATGCACTGGACTTGCCTGACCTACTGGATCCTCAGCTATTGCACTACTAATATATCATTGTAGATATAACTTGTTGCATCCTAGTTCTTATTGTATTTTAGTAGTATTATTTGTACTTACTGTAGCCTATACTGTATTTAAATATGAATCTTGCATTGCAGCGCTGCCCTGTAACACCTGTAAATAGGAGAGAAGCGATCTAGCCCTCATCTCACTCACACTGTGGAAGTATAAGAGATACATTCGGACTGCTGCCTTTCTTTAACAAAACCAGTTTTCAGTTGATGGGTTAAAACGCTATCGAAGCAGTGTGGGTTGTGCTGGCTGACATTTACAACGAAGTAGAACTGGTCTGGGCTGTTTGTACAGAGCGCTTCCTGTAATCCTTCACAAATAAACTCCACCACATACTGTAGAACGGCTTACCAGAACTACTTATTTTACAGTAACAAATCACAATGGCTATGCGTATTATAATGTGTTGATATTCATTTGAGCTTTACAACATTTACTATACCCTATGAAAATGTTGCGTTAGTTATCGCTCAACCCAATTCATACAGTGAAGAGCTTTAAACTGATATTTTATACCTGCATGTTTAACAGAGGTCAATATGAAAATCCAGATTAACAACACTTTTTCAAAGAGATTATGTTTTGATGCGAGAGAGAATACAGAGACCAATGTGCGTGTGTAATACAATACCTCTTTTATATACAGAACAAGTGTGTTAACAGCATAAATATCTGCAGACATACCAAATTCAGTATCAGAGGGCATGAATACCATCTACTGTATATTGCATCTACCCTTCAACAGCAATAAGAGTCCTTAAATATTTGTGCTAACCATATCAAGTTCTCCATCTATATCTCAAAATGAAAGTAGGACGTGTTTGTTAGTACTGGTTAACGAACGGAGGATAACAAAGCTGGCTAATTACGCCATTATGTCAATGCAAATCTCCATGAAAATCAGAAGAGGGCTTCCCCTTCAACAGCTCACTCAGTCAAGCTGCATTAGTCAATGTCTCTGCTTATTATGTGGGATGCTTTGACAAGGTCTTTTGCAGACTACATCTGCACAATCAAGGGAAACTTTTACAGCCAATTAGAAAAAAGCCACGAGGAGACGACCTCATCAGGTACGATAGTACATTTAGCCATGAATATTTACAACAGCCATCAGTGCAGAAATAAGTGTTGACAAAAGGCTATTTGTGTGGGATTAGGGTCAAACTTCTATACAGTAATAAAAAATAAACAAAAACCCTGTTTAATCATCTTTCATGAGTTGAATGCCTTCTGTTAAACACCCGAAGCCTTGAAGCCTAGAGCAGGGGTCTCAAACTATATCTGATGGCAAACCAAGACCCTCACTTACATACGACCCCACCCCTAGCAGTCTGACATCACACACAAGTTACCTTAAACAAGGTTACATGGGAAAGAGCAAGAGGCAGTGTTGTGAGAAGCAATGCAGTTCCAGATTTCGTGCCGTATCGATGAGGTTAAAAGCTGTGTACCCATAGTGGTTAAGACGCTTGCTTGCATAGATGCTCTTTTGCATGATTGTGATCAATTTACATCAAAAACCTAGACTAGAGGGCTGATATTTTTGGCTTAAGGCAATCCACCTTCCTAAATACGTGAAAACACTTTCAGTCTAAGAAGGTGCTGCAGGATGAACTGTTAGGAGGATCTTACCTCAGACAGTGCGCTGTCCTCCAGAGACAGGCTTTCAAGCTTCAGTGCAGTGAGAGTAATTTCCAGCCCTTTAATGTGATCAAGAACCTCGGAGATTAAAGTCTGTAGCGATGCAACATATTCCTGGTAACGGGTAAACACAGGAGGCTGTGGACGGAAATAAAATCCTTCAGAAAGTACATGTTTACGGCTACATCAATGATTTGCAAGTTAATCATAAATACCTGGAAAAAACTTTTTTTTTTTTTAATGGGGTTTTATAGCACTGAGGAAATCACCCTGCATTGCATCAACCACCTATCTGTTACGCCTTATGGGAGTGGTGGACACAAAGCACGGAAATCCCCTGGCACTATTTAAAAAAAAAAAAAAAATACAAAATATATAATCTGTGCCAAAGATAGGTAGACAAAAGATTTGACTAATGCCTTCTTCAATGTCATCCAAGTTTGACTTTCATGGCGGTGTTTTAAAGTGATAAAAAATATATTTTGCCCCCACGATTATGCCATGTGGCTACCAGAAAACACAGTGCTATCCAGAACAGGACTCCACATTAAAACACAAGTGGCCTCTTTAGAAACGACCTCATGATGAATGTGCTAAGAAGATCCAACGTCTTGTTTGGCTCAGTACATATACTGTTCAGAAGGTAACAGCAGAGTCAAACCAGTAGCATTCAAGCAGTCCCCGAGAATCCTGCAGTACCGTTGCTGTATTGGTCTCCTTTTTCTTCTTCTTCTTTTTCTGTAAATTGGACTTCAGAGGCCGAAGAACATTAGCACAGTAACTCGACACCCACAGGACAATGGAGATGGTCTGGAAGAAAACACAGCATGGCTGACATTAGAAACAGAATGGCCCTATTGACGACATGCTACAAACAAGACCCACTGAATCCATTCTGTCCTCCAATCAGAGATATGCTATGTATACAAAAGGGAAAGCCTGGTGTGGACTGCAAGACAAACCATGCCTCTGTTAGCAGGGATGAAAAGACGACTCCCATTGCATAGCACTTTGATCCATTCCTGGTTCTACTTGGAGTTCAATAGGTCACCTGAACTTGTTACCAATACACTGGGGCTAATCAAGAACATGTTGAAATCTGGAATGGGTGAAACTGCTCTGCAAGTCTTATTTCCATCTCTGGTTAGGGATTTACAAATGCTCAAGTTCCCCATTATTGTGGTCTTTGATTAAACATGATTAAAGACTGTTCTATTAGGATTCAGTTTTCTTCTGTTTCCAAAAAGCAAAATAAGACAGAAACTCACCTCAACAAAGAAGACTAGATTTTCTAAAATGGAGGGTTTGGTTTTACACTGGCTGTCCTTAACTTCCAACAGATCCCCTTTGCATTTATTAAATATGTCTGGAGAGAGAGAGAGAGAGAGAGAGAGAGAGAGAGAGAGAGAGAGAGAGAGAGAGAGAGAGAGAGAGAGAGAGAGAGAGAGAGAGAGAGAGAGAGAGAGAGAGAGAGAGAGAGAGAGAGAGAGAGAGGAGAATGCATTCATATTTCATGAAGTTGCTGCAATTCAGTGGCTCACTGAATATTGCACAGAAATGCATGTCTCTAAGACAGCAATCTCTAACTTTCCAAAGTGTATACCAACATGCTGTTTAGGGAGTTACCAAAAAAATAAGATTATTATATAGGTGGATTAATTTCAGAATAGGAAATGTTACACATTTAGATGTTGGAAACCAGAGCTTGTTTACTTGACAGTGGCGCCAATTAATGGCTCTGGCAATGAGGGACGAGAACACTGAAGTGCTACAGCAGATCAGACACTGCCACCTGCTGACAAACAACTGTAATAAAATGAGCAGACAGAGGCAATTACAGTAGGAGTGACAGTCTACACTACAGCAGTTTTACTGAATGGACCCAGTGTAAAATCTTATTAGTCAAGAGTTTCACCTGCAATGAAATAAAACATTACCTGCTTGAATACACGCTGATGTCACACTCTTTTTAAATTTTAAACTTACCTTTTAACTGTACTAATAAAGATTTCAGACTGTTCCCTATGCTCTCTTGGACTTCGGTTGTGTCGTCTGAAAGAAAGGAGATGCTTCTGTGACAGAGGCAGTGATACAACAGACAGGATGAAATGACACACCTCTCCTTCAAACCTTACCCATGCCGTTTGCGTCCAGATCATAAACGTCACTAACAAACTGGAAGGCGCTCGTCTGACACTGGAAGCACCCGCTGGCGAGGGCGGGGGCGAGGCGTGTGGAGGGAGGGCCGAGGAACGGGTACTGCAGGACAAGAGTGGGGTACTGAGTACAGGGGACACGTACAGATCACGCATTCAGTCAGAAGTGTACATGGCAGCATGCAATATGAAATACTACAGTTATAGACCTTGTTCATCTTTTCTCCCCTTGTACACAATGGTGTCTATTTTAATTATCTCAACAAGGACAGACATTAATACTGCCGCCCTAAAATGTATAAGCCTGCTTTGCTGTCTACCTCTTTCATGTAGCATTACAGAGAAGCCTTGTTAGTAACGCTGTATACAAAACGAGCACCAGACCCTGCTGTAAAACTGATGCATACATAGACATAGTCAGGCCGGTTGAGGGTGCCCTACCTGCACGTTCCTCTCTGAAAAGCTCTTCCCCGACTCCAGAGCAAAGTGCAGTTGTTTGAGCAGCGAGCGCAGCGTGTTGGGTTTGCACTCCACTCCATTCTGAGAGTTGTTTGGTTCGACGGTGTGGTTGAGAGTCGCCAGGGCAGCGATCAGGCGCAGGGTCAGGGAGCGAATCCGCAGCCACAGCGTCTCCTCCTCCAGAGACCAGCGCCTGTGCTCTTCAGAGAGCTGCCTGGGAAACAACACACAGCACCAACACAATCAGACTGGCCTCAAACATCTACAGCTACAGCCAAACGTTTTGCATCACCCGACAGAATGAACTCATTTTGCTTCATAAAGTGAATGAATAATGTGACGTTAACATATTGAATTACATACCGCTTTGCAGTTTTCCATATACTTATCAAAAAACTAACAAATTAAGGAAATGTGACATTTTGAAAATTAACAAGAAATACAAGAAATACCGTACTACTATTACGCCTTCCGGTAGACTTTTGCAATATGATTTTGTAGTTTCTTTGACTACATGATGTTAAATAAAATATCTAAATTATGTTCACACATATACAGCTCTGGAAAAAATTAAGAGACCACTGCAAAATTATCAGTTTCTCTGGTTTTACTATTTATAGGTATGTGTTTGGGTAAAATGAACATTTTTGTTTTATTCTATAATCTACTGACAACATTTCTCCCAAATTCCAAATAAAAATATTGTCATTTAGAGCATTTATTTGCAGAAAATGACAACTGGTCAAAATAACAAAAAAGATGCAGTGTTGTCAGACCTCGAATAATGCAAAGAAAATAAGTTCATATTCATTTTTAAACAACACAATACTAATGTTTTAACTTAGGAAGAGTTCAGAAATCAACATTTGGTGGAATAACCCTGATTTTCAAGCACAGCTTTCATGCGTCTTGGCATGCTCTCCACCAGTCTTTCACATTGATGTTGGGTGACTTTATGCCACTCCTGGCGCAAAAATTCAAGCAGCTCGGCTTTGTTTGATGGCTTGTGACCATCCATCTTCCTCTTGATCACATTCCAGAGGTTTTCAATGGGGTTCAGGTCTGGAGACTGGGCTGGCCGTGACAGGGTCTTGATCTGGTGGTCCTCCATCCACACCTTGATTGACCTGGCTGTGTGGCATGGAGCATTGTCCTGCTGGAAAAACCAATTCTCAGAGTTGGGGAACATTGTCAGAGCAGAAGGAAGCAAGTTTTCTTCCAGGACAACCTTGTACTTGGCTTGATTCATGCGTCCTTCACAAAGACAAATCTGCCCGATTCCAGCCTTGCTGAAGCACCCCCAGATCATCACCGATCCTCCACCACATTTCACAGTGGGTGCGAGACACTGTGGCTTGTAGGCCTCTCCAGGTCTCCGTCTAACCATTAGACGACCAGGTGTTGGGCAAAGCTGAAAATTGGACTCATCTGGGGGTGCTTCAGCAAGGCTGGAATCGGGCAGATTTGTCTTTGTGAAGGACGCATGAATCAAGCCAAGTACAAGGTTGTCCTGGAAGAAAACTTGCTTCCTTCTGCTCTGACAATGTTCCCCAACTCTGAGGATTGGTTTTTCCAGCAGGACAATGCTCCATGCCACACAGCCAGGTCAATCAAGGTGTGGATGGAGGACCACCAGATCAAGACCCTGTCACGGCCAGCCCAGTCTCCAGACCTGAACCCCATTGAAAACCTCTGGAATGTGATCAAGAGGAAGATGGATGGTCACAAGCCATCAAACAAAGCCGAGCTGCTTGAATTTTTGCGCCAGGAGTGGCATAAAGTCACCCAACATCAATGTGAAAGACTGGTGGAGAGCATGCCAAGACGCATGAAAGCTGTGCTTGAAAATCAGGGTTATTCCACCAAATGTTGATTTCTGAACTCTTCCTAAGTTAAAACATTAGTATTGTGTTGTTTAAAAATGAATATGAACTTATTTTCTTTGCATTATTCGAGGTCTGACAACACTGCATCTTTTTTGTTATTTTGACCAGTTGTCATTTTCTGCAAATAAATGCTCTAAATGACAATATTTTTATTTGGAATTTGGGAGAAATGTTGTCAGTAGTTTATAGAATAAAACAAAAATGTTCATTTTACCCAAACACATACCTATAAATAGTAAAACCAGAGAAACTGATAATTTTGCAGTGGTCTCTTAATTTTTTCCAGAGCTGTATATATATATATATAATTTTTGTAATTGTCTCTTTCCTAAAATTCTAGGCGATGCAAAACGTTTGACCATAGCTGTACATAAATCTTCAGGAAAAGAAAGAGTAGTGATACCTGTCCTTTGGATCCCAGCTGGCAAGAACAGTCAAATCCCGATTGTCCCTCATATCATTCCAGGGAATATCATCCTCTTCAGGACACAGACCCATGGATTTAATATTCTCCTCCAAGCTGGATAATCTGTCAAAAGCAGCAGAGTCATTAGTGGTTTGGTTCCGTTTCTTAAAGAATTCCTATTACACTATAATTTAGTCTATTGATACCCTCTTACTATCCTTCCATCCACAACATTCAAAGACATTCTATGTGTATGTAAACTTACATATTTGCTTCAAGGAAAAGGTCTAACAGCATCCTTTCTGTGCGAACTTGAGCGAAATGCAGTGAGCTGTTTAGCCTGTTCCGGAAGGCAATGAATTCAGGGATTTTTTCAAATGCACCATACTTATATGCTTGAATGATATATTCTGAGGTCTAAAAACAAACAAAAAAAAAAAAGAAAATTCAAGTAAATCAGTTAAAAAAAACACAGCGATGTACAAAACCTCCACATCTTAAATACAACAGGAATATATGTTATTTTCCAATGCAGCCTGATTGCTTACCAAAAAGCTGACTGGGTGCTGGACAAGCGGACTGGGCTTCACTCAAGACATCACACAGGTGCAGCATTTCAACGATCGCACCCTGAACTGATGAGCTAATGTATTGCTAAAGCTTTTCAAGTAAGCAGTAACATCCATACTTACATCTTTTTGGTTGGAGTGGAAAAACCTGAGTGAAAAATTACAGGACTGAGAAGAAGCAGCAAACTGACCCAAGGACTCTGCGTAGCGCGTCAGCAGGTACCTGCAAAGCAAGCTCAATTAAAAAGGGGAACATGAAGCCAGTTGGCTGTTTACTAACTAATCTAAACCCACGATCAAATGGGAGACTAGATACTTGAATACAGTGTTTCCTGCAATACAAGCATTCCAAGGCCATGTTAAAACAGCTCTGGTCAATATATGCTGCCATCTAGTGTCAATCTTACCACCACCTTTAAA
This sequence comes from Acipenser ruthenus, assembly GCF_902713425.1. NCBI lineage: Eukaryota > Metazoa > Chordata > Actinopteri > Acipenseriformes > Acipenseridae > Acipenser > Acipenser ruthenus. The sequence continues at coordinate 7,972,465 of NC_081199.1, forward strand.
ATGAACAGTTGTTACAGAACACTCTTCCGACACCTTGACATGGCTGCTGTTGAAAAGAGCATTTACTGCAGAGAGCCATGGGATTGCTACTGTAGTCAAGCTTTGTTGCATTACATGAAATTATAATCTTGTTTCCAGTTCTGTGCCTCCACCTGCCAGGCTGCATTGCTAGGAGGTGATGTTGTCACAAAAGTGACCGAGAGCATATGCCTATAAAAAGTTGTAGTATTAAAGACTGCTCGCACCCACCCTATGGTATCGTGCTGTACGTGCTTGGCGTCCAGGCTAGAGTAAAGGTCCACAACAGGCTCAAATGCCCCCAGTCGGCAGAAGATGAGAATGAGCAGCAGCTTAAACTGGGCGTTGGAGGGGCTTTGAATCAGACCTTCTTCCAACAGCCCGAGACATTGCCACAGAGACCACTCTTCACCTGCAAATCAAAAGAGACTTTCAGTCTAACAAAGACACCTATCCATTATCATCCCTGGACATACAGAACACTTAACAGGCACACACAAGGAAATGTACAGGCTCTGTACAATTATCCTGCAAATCACTGGAATAGTTCACATAGACAACACTTAATTCCAAAGAGATACTTCACCTACCGGTCTCCGCCCACATATCGATTAACACATGGGCAGCAAGAAGACAATACACATCCGAGTACTGCAGTTCAGTTTTCAAGCTGGACTTTCCTGTTTGAAGAAAGAAAAGTTTTCTTACAACCTAGTAAAACAGACCGGAGGCTGCCTTTTTAAAAATGTGAATTGTTTTTACACAGAAAACTCATTCCCACCTGAAGGAAGCCTCAGCTTACCGAATTCCAGCCCGTGTCGGTACCTCGTCTTCAGTTCGTGAATCAAGCTGAGTTTGTGCTCCCGGTCCATGGCGTGGTGAAGGCCCAGGGACCGGGCCAGCTGCACCACACAAAGGTGTCTCTGCAGGGCTTTGGTGTCGGCAGGCAGCGCAATGGCGTCCTCTGCAGGTGCAGTGAGGGGAACCGTCTCCATCACCCTGTTAATGAACTGGGGTAGAGGAGAGAACCACAGAACAATTCGAATCTTTACACAAGCATGGTGCCCCAATCCATTTATCTTTGACGCCACTGACAATCTTTTTATACTGGATACCCCTGCAGTTGAAGCAGTCTTTTGTAGCTATGGGTTAAAACTTCACTTCATATGGGATAAGACTGCATACAGAGTTTTGAATTGCTTCTGGTCTAATTAAATATCGCAACTATGAACTGCAACTGTAAGAAGAAATTAGGAGAGCCAGCAAAAATAATACAAATTGAAGAGACGGATCAAATAAATATCAGTTTATAGCAACAGTGATAAATAAGAACTCAAATTTTGAAGTCCACCTGTACATGCTGGTCAGGTGCCAAAAGGTCCAGAAATATCTTGAGATCAGAAATGCAGCAGGGTTTGTCCCCGAACTTCTCAAAGTACTGGAACATGAGCTCGTGGGGCTCTCCTAGAGACGGAGAAAAAGAAATTCAGCAAGAGAGCAAGAGAGCAAGAGAGGGTTTGTCTTGACCTCAAACTTATTATGGGTATTTCTTTTTGTAGTTCGTTTCAGATGTGCATGTAGAAAATTGTCCCAGTTCCCCCTCGTTCGTGTTGGGAGCATGGCACCCTGTGCTGGGCTTACCCAGCTCCTTCTCCTCTGGGCTGCCCCTCTGTCTGAGTCTCTGGATCAGCTCCAGTCTGGCCAGGTATGGTCCCCGCAGCTGTCGGGATCCTTTCGTCTCCTCCGCGGAAATCCTGTCCAGAACGAATTTAATAGCTTGTGCTACAGAGGATTCCACTTCACCTTCCAACGAACTGGGAAACAAAAAACACAAAACCAACCCAGGATTCATTTGTTAAAACAAAAACGTGCCACTGTTTTATAGCACCAGTATATTAAAAACAGACATCGCTGGAACACAATACAATACTCACTGCTCGCCTTCTTCAGGTGGGGACCAGGACTCATCAATCACATGGAAGAGGGAATCAAAGTAGGACAGGAAGAACTGCCAGTCATCTGGGCTGAAAGGTCACAGCAGGGTCATGCTGAATCATTATACACAAATACATTTCCTGTATAAAAGCATCTATAAACAAAGCCGCATAAATATTAGATAGGGTGTCAATATTTGGGATTTTATGTCTCACAAAAGTCACAACTGAATTTAGTGTAAAAGCCATGAAAACAAAAGCTGCAAGCAAACAGCTCAGTCATATTGTTGGATCACCACCATCTGAATATATTAATATATAAAGAAATTGCGAAAAGCAGTTGCATTCGTCAAGCAGTGACCTCCGTGCTGATTTAAAGAGAGACAGTTGGTGAATGGGATGCCTCTAAGAAAAAATACGAAAGTGATAAGAACATCATCTGAAAGAAGCAGCAGGTATGGAATCAAACAGGAACAGAATACAAGCAATAAAAAGACGTTGAGAAGAGGGGGCTGGGATAATATGACATGGTTCCAAGGTGACTCCAGTGCAGAGAGCTCACTTTGTCAGTAAGAGTTTTCTGGAGAGCGCATTGCACTCAGGCCATCGGTCCAGTTTCTTGTAGAGAGCCATGCACTTGTTCTCCCGGCTCTGCAGCTCGCTGGTCAGCTTCTCTGAAACACAACGAGTGCCGTCTGTAACAACAATGGCTCACACTACACCGTGATTTCATTGCAGGGGTTCAAACAACCCACTGTGATGAAGACTCGCACTCTCTTAAAACACTGGAATGCCATGCATTAAAACAAATCAAATCTCAATTGTAAAATGTACTTACAATGATCTACTCTACTACAATAGAGTATGTGGTGAGCTGAGAAAGCTGTTAACAAAGTCCTCACTTGAGCATGTTACTGTTCACCCCAGAAGTGTGCAGTCATGAAGAAAGCTAGCTCTCTCAATGCTTGGTCTCACTGCTTACCTCCTAGCTTCCCCCTCACCACCTCCAGAGCCTCCACGTATTTTCCTAGCCGCTCCAGAATCATGAAATAAAGCTGAACCTGTCAAGATGAACAAATGTAAACAGGCCATAGACAAACTGCTGCCACCTTCGGTAGGTCTGACTGCAGCGAGACCATTGGAGTGATTCTGAACTATGACAAGTGAGCAGGTATCAGGAAGCAGAGGCTACTTTCCATCTACAGCGAGGTCTTTGAAAAATCAGTGTATTCCAACTTGAAGTATAAAATACAAAGCATTAAAAAAAAAGAACCAAAAGATCTTCAGAAAAGGGGGATCAGTAATCCTATTGCTAGTGCTAATACTCCTTTAAGAGCTGTGCGTTCCCCTCTGTAGTTTGAACTCACTTCAGCCTCTGCCTCAATCTTCTCCTCTTTGACCATCTTCGCCACCATCCTCTCAGCCAGCGGCAGGAACATGGTCTTCGACAGCTTCTCGTCACGCGCAGAGATCGCCTGCACGAACAGCAGAAAGGAGTAATCAACAGGGCAAGGCTTGTGAAACACCTGCTGATTACTGAGGGAAGCCACACTTACCTGCATCACTAAACTCATCACTGACCAGAAGTAGTAGGGGTTCTTGGGAACAATCTTGTAAAGTGCCATTCCAGCCTACAACATCAATATAGAAAAATGAAAAAGGATTCTGCAATAGCTCATTCATTCATTAAAGTCAGAATTGGTGTTGCTTCATTTTTGATATAATGGTGAACATACACTAGATAGTTCAACACTCTGAATCCTTCTGTTGCATTACAGGTACCATACTGTCCATGGGCTTCACTGCACTACAGCACCATAGGGACTGATGACAGGTCAAGTGAGGTGATTACATTTGTGTAGCTGTTCTGAAGACTTGAATACAAAATGAACACAATTTCATTTTGGGTAAAATGACACAAATTAGAACCTTTTTTATGATGGATTATGACAGCATTACGCATCTTCACTGTTTTGACAATGTCAGTCTTATTTCTAATTTGGTATTTTCTTTTTTAAATCATTCAGTCTGCTATTTACTCAGCAAGGCGCAGCTATTAATGTCTGGTTTCAGCTGGGGTCCTGCAACTTCCCCACAACAGGACTGCAGGAAGTGAAGACACACTGCCAAGGTCATACGGAGTGTCTGAGCGGGTATTAAATATCATGATCTCCTAGCTTAGCCCTGTGCGTCACCCATCAGAACACAAATCTGTATATTTAAGCAAGGGTTGACAGCACCCCCACAAAGTTCCTAACCCCACCCTCAACATGTTCACACAATGTACACACAGGAGATCAACAAATGAGTTGTACCAAATACTTCTACATCCCAGACACACAGGAGGATTTGAGTTGATAATACCATGCCATGTGCCATATAGTTCCCAAGAGCTGGAAGAAAGATTCACTGCTTGTTCAATATCTCTGCATTTCAGATCACTGCACATTATGATGCGTGAATGTATTTATTTAAAGCAAACCCACCTGTTGCATCTTCTTGTACTCCCCTACCCGTGCGTAAGCCATGAAGAGATGAGAGTGATACTCTTCACTGCTGGGCACTTTCTTCACAGCAACTTCATACAGTTTGGTCACCAACTCCGCTAAAGTGAACCAGATAAAAACAGAATACATCTTTAAGCTTCTTCAAGCCGGTAATGGCAACTTAGAGACAGTAGGAACAACATGATGTTAACAAGGAAACTCACGTCTGTGCATTTCCCTGTAGAGGATGGTCAACGCTTGCAGAGAGTTATCATCTGTGGGTTCCAGAGCAGTGACTTCCTGTGCCAAGGTGAAGGCCTCGTCCTGTTTGCCCGTCCGCTGTAAACCTATCGCCTTCAGGACCTGCAAGAAGACACCTTCAGTCATCAAGCTGCATTCAAAATCTGAACGCAAAAAAATGGACATGCTGCATTCAATATGAAACTGATTAGCAACATACAATACTACTTGGTTGCCAGTGTGCTAAAAGGCAAATAAAGGATGTCAGATTTGTTTCCAGTACTGGATATAACTGCATTAAGTGTTGTCCCTAGTTTCGAAACAGGGCTGAACAAACCAAAGGTTTGTAAAAACAGAAAAAGCTCTGAACAAAAGCCAGAGCCAGTATGATGGACACATTTTCAAACCAAAGCACCTTGAATTACAGTTTCTAGAGCTGGCTCTACACCTAAGCAGCAATCATTTTATATTTCTTTGCTTTGAAAGGCACTTTGTGCAATTTGCTATTAGCTAGTGGGAACCGTTGCAAGCAAACACACTGTCCACCATCTGCCTGCTGATTGCACATGGCTCTACTCTGTGCAAATGCTTAAGAGGGCAGCCGTCAACTCAAGTACACAAGCTGGTTGCTAGGTGTGGACCTGGCTTCGTGCATGTCGAAGGATCATTAAATACTTGAATATTAAACTCCTGAAGTGGTGCTGCCATGCACGCCCACTCACTTTAGCACAGTAAAGATCCTTGTGCTTCTTGAGCAGCTTGTCGGCTTGCTGGATTGCCATCTTGTTATTGCCATTGTCCAGGTAATCTGCAAGAGAAGCATCGCATTTCCAGTGTGAATTACCAGACAGTGACCGCTTCTAGATTGCTTTTCCCATTGTAAATGCTCACGGAGATGGAGATTAGACATTGGCTGGTAGTAAAGGGTCACACACAGGTGGTGATAATGCAAAATTCATCTTTCCTTTGCCTATCAATAAGATAGAATACGCCATGCTGACACTGCAGATTGTACAAAGGACATCTACAAGAGATTTTTGTAGCACAAGAGCAGGGATTTTATCAAATCAAACCAAAGCAAAACGATGCGGTTCCTCCTGTCCTCCTGTCTAATAACCACCTTGTTTGCAAGTCAGTAGGACTAACTAGTAACCTCCTGTTTATTGATCCTGCCCAGTTCCCTGCTATAATCACTAGAGTGAAATGTCATGTCAGGCTTTAAATATGGCATAGCAAAGCTGTGTGCCACACACTGCAGACATTACCCATGGAAAAGGCTGAAATCTAAACTGTCTAAACCATTTAAAAGACATTCTCATGAAACGCTGCAGCAATGAACATCAATAACAAGATTATTCTCAACAGTATAAACGGTATGGGTTTTGCCAAAAAGCTGTCTATATAACCCTGCCCCAGACTGAGGGACACTATGCATGGATTAAATGTAGCAGAAATGTTTAAATGTTTAACCACATTTGATGAAACCTTGGCTGATATCTGTAAACTTGCTGCCACTATACAAAGATTAAATCTAGACGTGTGTGCCAGTTAAACAAACGTCGTTCACGGTACATTACGATGGTTACAAAACTAACATTAGCCACAAAAAACCACTCCATTACTCTGGGAAAGCAGCGTGACAGCAAAGACTTTACAGTAACCGCTTTGAAAAGTCTTCCTGGGTTAACAACTACACACACTAGCGAGCTAGATTCGCTGTACTAGAGGCAGAGCTAATACGTCGAGTACTACTAGAAAATATTCATTCATTTATATATATATATTACACACATACACAATCTGGTGTGATAACTTTCAGTTTTGTTAAGGACAACTGGTGAAAATACATGTAAACATTAAACTCTTTACACTATGGCTGTCCTACCTTGCTACCGTACCGGCTGCTCAAGAATTTACGCAGGGCACAGTAAAATATTACCAAGTTTAACACATGCTGTCCCATATTTCATACACTAAGTAACAACTGCAACGGGTTCATCAACATGTCTAGAGATTGTCAAGTTAACAACACGACTGTCTCCTAACTGATCTGAAACAACAACAAAAAAATGCAGTTTAGCGCCACAAATAAAAACACCAACTACATATTTCACATAAGCAACCATTCACTGATTGCAAAAATCAGCCTTCCACGTGCGGTTGTTGGACCGATCAGCTCACTTAAACGCTTTAAAAAAAACACAGGCATTAGAGAAGAGCCACAGGAGGAAGATACCGGTTATTCGGTACAAGGGTCACCCGATTCCGAGGCTGCGGTCGTGGCCTGCAGTCTGTTTTGCACACCTTTGTATTTACAAATCCCTTTACCGGAGCTTAACCGAGATCTGGGAGGGGCCCGAAACGGGCGCTATGTTATTAAAAATCCACACTTGTAACGAGTCTTTGAATTACTCAAAGCAGTACACCGTTACCGTAAATCGGTCTAAGCCTCCTGTCGTTAGGATCTTGCACATGGCCCCTCGCCGCCATGATGGGATATCAGACTGCAAACGGAGCATGCGCGGTGAAAGCTGCTCGGGGAGTATTAGAGAAACAGGCTCGGGTCATTCTACCTGGACAACAGATAGGAAATATTCATTTAGATACGTTTAGGTACTGTACTTCCATAGCTACAATGCAGTTTGTCCGTGAAAATAAGTTACACACAAACATACTTGTTTTAATGCTGTTTTTTTTTTTTTAAAAAAAGTGTAGTGGAAAGAAACATAAAACGTATCTATTAAATTGGATACATGCATTAATACCCATACAAAGTATGTACGATATTTGTCTTTTTTTTTTTTTTGCCAAAGCATATATTTGTGTAAACACTGAAAAGGCACATTAGACCGACCGCTTTCAAGGTATTAATGCAGGATTATGCGTTTGTTGATTGGGTGCTATACAAGTGAACTTCAACAAAGTGCCATTTATTTTTTGTCAGTGCGGTGTCCTACAAAAAATTTTCAATTTGATGCTGAAATGTCTGTTTTACTTCACGCTTCAGTTTACGTCTATGTACTATTCTTCCAAGTGTCAGCAAACGTGTTAAACTTTTTTTTTTCAGTTCGAATTGTAGTTATATTGCACTTGAATCCTATTTATTAAACTGAATCCTAAAGTTAATACATTATTTATATTCACAATGTTCAACCAGTATAGCTGGTATGTGTCTAACCTGGAGATGGTTGGGCTACTATACTTAATTTACCAAAATACTCATTTAGTATGATATACTGTATATGGACAGCAGGTACGCATTTTATCCAACTGCAACCTGAAACTCAAACAGGGCGTTCCCTATCGGGAAGTTGACAGGACAAGCAGTGCCACCGCCAATAAACTGGTTACAGGAGAAAAGACGTCATTACGTAAGCAGCGTGGATAGGGCAGTAGATTTGGAAAGATTGGAATCTTATCCAATAGGTATGCAGAAAATTCTAGCATATCCAATCAGCAGCCTGTAGGCAGGAGAACGAATGAACTGCTGCGTAGCGTAGCTGCTGTTTCTGTAACTAAATGAAATTGGGTTGATACACATCAAAGTGGACGGTGCCAGTTTAGAATGGGAATATGTATTGGTTTATACGAGAGGTCGTCAGTAATAATTACGATTAGGCTGTTTTCGTTCTTGAGATACTGAATTTACTGCCTGACTGGAGTATATTCGGTTAAGGCAGGAGATTTTGTACATTGGAAGGCTTAGTGAGGAATTGTTTCCGTTTTGTTTTTTATACCCTGTCTTTAAACTAAAGAGCTTAGTCATATGTAGCAGTTTCGTTTCAAAATCGCGAAATTAAAGTTTACGAAAACATCTGCGATACACAAGTTACAAGGCAGCGAGTTAGACGATTCCAGTAGAATTTATATGTGTCTTTTGTTTTTGTTTTTGTTTGACGAAGGCGAGTGATTTTATTTTTTAAATTCCTGATTGTTTTGCTTCGTCACTGGCCGTGTCATTTTCCAGTTTTGTTTTATTCTTGAGTTTCGATTTACCCTGCTGCCGGATTCAGGTAATTCCTTATTCTTGTTCGAATCCGATTGCCGTATTATAATTATTTGTATTTACGTATACATAAACAAGTCGTGTATTTATTTATATTTTAGTTACAAGTCCTTTCATGTAGTCCAATGCACATTTTATAAAAAGTCAGCCTGTAACTGTATTTGTTTTGTTTCAGGGTTTGCACATAACCCCAATGCCGTACACTTTGTACTTGTTAGCATATTTAATTGGCAATCCACTAGATTTACACTGGGTGCAAAAAACGGCACTGGTATATGGCTTTGTTTGTTTAACCTTTTCTAAAACCTTTTCTAAATATTCTTCTATATTTATGTAACCTACACACACCTCCCCTTAGTCTGAGTATCGCATTCTGTCAGATGTAATTACATACAGTACTACTGTATCCTGAATGTTGAAGTATCTCATTGCATATTCTACTGTAATCCAACCCCACTCCCATCCTGTTTTATACCTACAATTCCTAGCATATACTTTCCTGCATTGGGCTTTTAAACCACAGTGCAGCTGCTAGTACTGTATAATAGCTTCACATACACCCAGCTTCTCCCTGGACTATTGTACTGTGTTAATGCTAACGTGTTATGTTAATAAGCATTTTTTTGTTTGCAGTGTGTTGGAAACAAACGAAACAGAGAACATGTCTGAGGAAAGCACCCAACTCTGTGCCAACTGGTAAATAACTTGGATAAGATGCTTGCATTTTCACAACATACAGCAATCTGCTGTACCTGATAAGGGGTTGTCTCTCCACACTTTCCCTTCTGTTTGGTTTCTGTTTTGAATTTTGTTCTGTATAATTTTCTCTTGTAGTTCATATTGCAGTGCCACTCCCAAAACCATTTCTGGCTTTACTTTGGTCTTGATTACCGGTAGTCATCTTTGAGCTTGAAATTAATCTTCCTGATACGTTGCTTACTTACAGATTACACCAGCAATATGAATGCAGCTTGTACAAATGGTTACTATTGACATTATCTCCATGTTGTGGATGTCTCAAGCTTTAGGGTGTTAAATGGGACAAATGTTTTGTTCTTTACTTGGTGATGTCAGCTGGGGTAGTTCTGTAGTCTATACTTGTAAGGTGTGGTTTTTAAATTGTTGATCTGAGGGTAAGGTTTTCAAAATCAGTCTACTGTGAAGAGGTAGCAGTTTCACCCATTCCAGGTTTTAGGAGTTTGATTAGCCACAGTGTATAGGTAACAAGCTGAGGTATGTCTTATTAAACTCATTAAAACCAGGAGTGGATCAAGCGGCTATGCAATGTGGGTATTGTTGCCATCCCTGATTTATATACATAATTCTATTGAGTATTACTTCTAGCAACAAGGCCGACAATACACATCAAGAGGTAGAACATGATTCCGAAAACCAAATTGGTGACCTTTACAATTTTTGTGTACTTTTGAAATAGTCACATTCTCTGCAATGATTTTTTAAAACAGTAGGGTCCTTTTAAATATGCTTTAATGGTGGTCATTTGATAGTTGGTCAGTTCTGCAACTTACCGCACAATACAGCATTAGGAATAATACTGTACTGTATATCAATGCTGTAGCAGTTATATTATGTAAAAACTATACAAATATTTCAAATCATTTTTTGTTTTAACCTTGTAGCAAGCGTGACATCCCTTCAGTGAATTTCACTATCCACGAGATTCACTGCAGGAGGAACATCAGTCTCTGCCAGTACTGCAAGGAGCCGTTTCCCAGATCTGAAATGGAGGAGCACGTGGAATCAGAGCATGCACAGGTGAGAGAACCCCAAGCACCAATCAGATTGCATCGTTTATTAAAATGAAGGGTTTTACCGGCCAAAACCGGCCCTAGATCTTGTTTTCAAGGTCCACTGCAGTTTGCATCCATAAACCGCTACAAAGGTTTTATTGAAGAAAGGTTTCACATGATAGAATTTAAAGAAAGCATCAAACTGAGAACTCCCCCGGCTTCATGTTTTGCACATGCAAGGATCCAGCAGTACATGTTTGAATATATGACCATTTGCTGCAGTACTGTGTCCCATTTGTGAACACACATTTACCAGCATGCCCATTGATGGCAGCACAAATAACATGTCCCGTGAGAGACTGCATAAAAATGAGTATTCTATTTATAATTTAAAGTAAATCAGGCATTTTATTTCTAATCACTGAGCCATTATTATTTGATCTTGATGTACAATAGCACAGATAAATAAAAAATACACAGTTTATTACTTTTGTGATGTGGGATGCAACTTTCCCCATTGTCACTAGTCCTATAAATACATTGGGGTAGTTCATGGATAGACAACTACTTCCAGTCCAGGTATTTGTACCAACCAAGTCCTGCAGTTCAGGACCAGAGCTGCCAACACCTGGCCTAGTCAGATGGCTTGTTGGGCCAAGCTGATAGTTTGTTTCCATTTCAGGTGGCCTGTAAGTGTGGGGTGAAGATGGAAAAGAGACATGTGGAGAAGCACGAGGTATGGGTTTGTTATTTTAGTCTTATCTCATGCCTGTCCGTCATGGTTTTTTTCTTACGGGGCTTTACTCATGTAAGCAAGTATTTGCTATGTTTTAGCTGCTCTTAGTCAAACTCGCTCTTACTTATAATTTACTGTATTTTTTATTTTGCTCTTGCTTGAATTTGATTTATTGTACATTCATAAATGCTCTTACCTGTATTATGATATTCTGTAATGTGAAATTTTATAATGTGATAACTTGTAATGTGATATTTTATAATGTGATACGTTGTAACGTTGTAACAATTGTAAGTCGTCCTGGATAAGTGCCTGCTAATAAATAAATATTATTATTATTATTATTATTATTATTATTATTATTATTATTGAGTCCCAAGTAATGTACCAGGATGGTCTCTCTGTAAAACTAGGTTATCAGAGGAAAGGGTGCTGATGAACAAGGTCCCTGTACTAACAGAGCATTTATGCGTTGAATTTAACATGCAGGTCCCTATTTTAAACAAGGAACCAGGTAGGAGCAGTGTTGGTTATGAGTGTCTATGTTCAGTAAAGCAAGTTTTCTCTCATCTTTCTTCAGCTATCAGAATGTGGTCTGCGTCTGAAGAAGTGTCAGTTCTGTGATCTGGAGCTGGCCTTCAACAAGTGGGGTGACCACGAGGAGTATTGCGGGGCGCGCACGGAGCCCTGCCCACAGTGCCTGCAAAACGTGATGTTGAAGGAGCTGAGCACTCACCCAGTGGTGTGCGGCACCCAGCCGGCTGAAGAGAGGAACAACAACCGGGGCCACATGGGCTCCGAGGAGCCACTGCCGGGCGTCTGGTTCGAGGCCCACGCCATCAGGAACCTGCTGCAGGGCGAGGCGGTGCGCAACAGCAGCCGCCCCCCTGGGCTCAGGATCCCCCGAACCCTGGAGAGCGGAGTTCACAACAGCACCCGGGCAGTCGCGGCAGCGCTGAGGGGGTTGGAGAAGAGAAACCCACCCACCAGGAACAGGGACCAGAATCAGGGTTAGCACATGGCAAATCCACATATATAAGTTGCAGGTCATTCTTGACTTTAACTACAAAGTGATCCCGTTCCAACACCTGTGACATGGACACAGTGTAGACATACACACGTTATTGTGGTAATTAACTGAGCTATTGAAGCTACTGGGAACCGCCCCTCTGGTTTTCATAAAACATTACATAGGCATTTGTCATGATATGCTGTGTTTTTAATGGTGCCAGGGATGGAAATAAGCCTCCTATTGCATAGAGGTTTCACCCATTCCAGGTTTTAATATGTGCTTGTAGCCTCAGTGTATAGGTTAAACCCATAGTAAAATCAAGAATGGATTAAACTGCTATGCAATTATTTCCATCCCTGTGGTACTGATGACACTCATATTTTGTTATACTTGGCTTACGGGTGTATGTATCTTATTGATATGCTTAGTTAAATCGGGTTACGATCACCGATTTTTAATATAGCAATAACTGACAATGTCATTGAGCGCCTGCCCACACTACTTGATCTGATGGGACATGTCCTGCATACTGTTGTTACAGTGGCTGAAGAGGAGAGCTTTCAGAGGAACTGCAGGGGACAGACTGGTGTGGAGGGTGGTGGAGATGAGGACCCGAACCTGGACTACCTGCTGGCTCTGAGTTTGCAGGATGAGAACTGCGATTACACCAGGGGCCAGGGCACCTGGGCTGACCAATGGGGGGACAGACTAACCCAGATAGCCACTCCGCTCCTCTTCCCTGACCATCTAACTCGGCTGATGCAGCCCCCAGTCCCAACATCCACAGTGTCCAGAAATAACCCCATTGAGAGAAGCAGTGAGTGTTGTCTTGTTATTCCTTACATAAAATTATTCATTTTTTAATTTTTTTAAATTTTTTTGATTCAGAACACATAAAACAAATTGTTGGCTACATTAATGTACTGGGAAACCTGTGCAGATGCAGTGGGTTTTGTTCATTTCGTTTTCTTGTCTTGTGCTGTCTCAGCTGATGATACAATGCTGCCTTGTGAATTCTGTGAGAAGCTGTTCCCTGAAGAGGACCTCATTCTGCATCAGGTCTGGGTTTTTTATATCGCAGAGCACACAGTGTTTTGTAAGGGTTATTGTTTGGAGCAGGAGTCGGAGGATGAGGTTCACGTGCAGGGTTGCGCACAGGTTTGGGGTGAGTGCCTTCTTTTTCAATTCCAAGTCCTTTGAAGGAATTAGAATTGATTAAAAGGGAATGGGAATTGATTATAAAAAGGTATTGGAGCTGACCCCAGCCCTGGTTGCACATTTTTATTAAAGAAATTGAAAATAAATTAATTATGCTAATACATTGATGTGTTCTCATTACCTAAATCTCATGGCTTGACTGTGGTTCTTTGGGTCCCAGACCTGTTTGTTGAAGAATCTGGGTGGAGCCACTCGACACTAGAAGTAGACAGAGCACATAGAAACGTATATTTTGTATTCTTTCCACCCCCCCCAGACGGGCTGTAACCCCACGAGTGCCTTTGCCTCCTTCAGCAAGAGGCCTCCCTCCCCCCTTCAGGAGGACAGTCTCTTCACAGACAGCCTGAGTCCCTTCTACAGTCCCCAGCACCTTGCAAGTAAATTCGCCTCCTTGTCCTATGGCCCTCCTCCAGGGCCAGCAGAGGGCACTGTGGTCATTCCTTGTGAATTCTGTGGGGTTCTCCTTGAAGATGACCTTCTCTTTCACCACCAGGTAAATCCTCCATAGAAAACATTCCAAAAAAAAAATAAAACACTAGTATTTTTATTTCTAAAAAGGACTGTCGCTTTGCTTTTCAAAGTTGTGAATCATTGAATATGCAAAAATTGTACAGGTATCTAAGCGAATAGAGTTTGACAGCATATTCATTTAATGTATCTAATGGCCCCTGTATCTAAATGACGACTGTCACATTACCACCTTCCTGTCAAAATGTTGTTTGTAAAATTTTACATGTAGGGTGTAAAGAACAAAATGGCAGCACTTTCCATGTCCCATTGGGTAAAATCCGGATGTTGCAGGTATTTAAAGCGAGATGAATAATTGCAAGTCTTATTTTTGCTCCATGTTATATTTAAACTGCTTTTTAAATTTAGGATAAGTGTGACCATCGACCTGGAACTGCTTGCCCTACGGAAAGGCCATCTGCCCGGGAGCCACTTCCTCCCAAAGTGGAGAACTGGAGGAAGAGCTCTCCAGAGATTCAGAGGAGACAAGTCAGACACCGTGGTGAGACGCACAGGGACCACAATGACTTTTTAACATGAGACTGCTTTAGGAATCATGGGGGTCGGTTTAATTCCTGAAATAGGACACTTTTTACAGAGAAATGCACTACAGAGACTGCTACACTTTCATTACCTTGCTATGCAAAGATCTCGGTGGCAGTATTGAGAGCCGCTGCTGTTTAGATCAATTGAATAGACCCCACAGACTGAAGACCTCAGCTGCTAGGAGTTGCGCTTGAACATTAGTGGTCCCCTGCTATCTCCACGTAAACTTTACATTTGATGCGTACATATCTGCAAAAAGGATATGTCTCAGTGGACAGTATGCCCTTTCTGGAAATATTTAACTGTGAGTCACCTGTCCCAGTTAAGCAGGGCAGAACTGCTTATGTTAAGTTGTAAGTGGAAAAGGACAGAAACAAAAGCATGGGGGGACATGTCTGGATGCAAGCCAACGTGGAGGAGAGGGATGCGCTAGTAATGAATCGTATAGAATTTAAATGTATTCATGTCTCAATGGTGCTTGTGTTCACAGGAGATCTGGGATCTGCCGGCCTGGAATATTTGACTGAAAAGCCAAGAAACCGAGACATTCCTGCAGGCGTGAAGCCGTTAAATGGGGCCCCAGATTCCAGGGACCCCTGGAAACCTGAATCCGGGACGAGTCCGCTCAATTCGGTTAAGGTGATAAACTCCAGCTATCGGGAGAGGCGGGGTCCAGGAGGAAGGGAGCCCACAGTGGGAGTGGCTCCAGCCAGTGGCATCAGGACTCGCTTCCCAGAGGGCTATGAGTCCAACTTTCCACAAGCCAGCTCCGGCAGACAGGCTCCAGGGTAAACCTTGCAAGCAGATGGGTTATTTACAATTGTCAAGTAATGTAGTAGTGCATGTTCAATAGAGAAATGTTTGGACCACAACGTCTTTTTCCAGGACATTGGAAAGATTTGTCTACTTATCCAATCGGCAGTTTCTTATTTAGGATTCAGTGTTTAGTTATGGATGATATGTTTTTTTTTTTTTTGTATAGTGCAAGAACAGAAGAGAGAAGGAACTTCAGAGGCTCGGTCACAACTAAGGTAACATTTCGAATACATGAATGGTGGAACTAAAATTGCAGAGTTTTACTCAGCAACTCTGGATCTTTTAAGCAGATGGGTTGGTAGAAAAGAACACCCTCAATTTACATTTTCTCATTAAAGCCTTTGCTTCAATCTGACAAGTCATCAAGGTGTCCTGGAGATTTACATAGCCATTGTTCTATGACAAACACCTCCAGTTTCTTCAGGGAATTTGTATGGGGGTGGAAATCTTCAGAATTGCCATAGAGTAATTCCTTTTGTGACAAACTGAGTGAAGCTGCTTTTATATTGCAGATGTCAAGGATGCTATTGGCATAAAAAATATTCAGCCATGTGAGAGCCATATTGCATGTGTAACATTTCCTTTGCACACATTTTTGATGGCTATATCTTCCAAATAACTACTTTTAATGGTTCAAACACCTGTTTATAACTTTTGAAATAGGCTTATTACCAACATACGTATTTTCTTTTTTTTTTTTTTTTTAAACCAGCCACACATCCCCAAAGTGAGAGATGTGGAAAAGGAGGAGGAATGACATCACTTTCCAGTAAGACTCTAGTACTCAAGACTCAGGCTGCTTGACTATTTGCGGACTATGCAACACAATCTAAACTGTAAATATTTGTGTGTAAATGTACTTTGTTCTTGCACTCTTAATGGATGTAGCTGAATTGAACATTTCCATTGTGTAGAGTAATAATTAATATTCAGTACCTTTAACATCAACACTATTGTGGAGAGGATTCAGACATCACTGTTTAATCAAATGTTTAATGTTGATGTCTGTTCTTTTGTACATTGTATACTAACTGATTTTTGTAATAGGTTCTCCTGTCCGTAATCACATTAAACATATCCTCACTTACTGGGTCAATCTTTGTACTGGTATGTCAAGAAGAGGGGACCATTTCAGCTTGCATCTGTTCAGTTTGATTCACACTTTTTCTTTTAATGCATAATGTGAGATAATCAAGACTTTAGTTTGTGCCAAAGTCATGTCATGTGACTGTATGGGAGAGTGTACTTTTTTTAATTATGTAAGCCAAGTTCAAGTTGTCAGCTGGACTTTACCCTTTCAACACAACATGGTGTAACTATACAGTAAGATAACCTCCTGTTAAGCAAATAACAGAAATGATCCCAGGTTTTACATTAAGAGAATTTATTATTTGTGACACAGAAATCTGAGTTTTTATCTGTAGAATCCATTCAAACATCACTGTGTTAGGTATAGATGTATACAGGGTAAACAGCAGAGTAAAGGTTAGATTAAATGCAATCATAAATAATTGTAATAAATATCAAGTAAATGTACAGCACACATTTAACATCTTGGTGTGGATATGTCCTTTTATTCCTTATATTGCCCCCTGGGAGAGAGAGCATTCTGTTAGCAGCAGTTAACTTTGTCACAGCTATCATCATTATCTACCTGTTTTAAAAACTAAAAGATTGGCACACACAATGCCATTGGTAACACTGTTTATCCCATGTCAATTAAATAGTAACACACAGACCAGGTCTTTAGAGGGATTAGAATTTACTGTACAGTGCATAGTTACAGTACTTAAAAGGAGAACTTTTTTTGATAAAGAAAGGTGAGAACGTTGACCTATATTCAAAAACCCAGTGGTGACACCATCAGACAATTTACATTCCAGAATTTAAACTGACTTATTGTATATACATTTTCAAAGTATTTTTTTTGTTTTAGATAACTTGTTAAGGTGTAGCAATAGGGAGATTTCAGTTTTAGATTTTATTTTAGCTATCAACTGGTGATAGGGAGGTTATAGTATTGTGTGTGCCAATCATGTTAGAACCATAAAGCTGCCACACTGAAATGTCAGTCACTCAAAAAAAAGAATAAAATTAAAACAGCACAGCAGGGCTTCATATTCCTTTTACCCTTTTCACCCTCTAAGCAGCACACAGCAACAGCAGTCTGCAAATAAAATATGCACAAGATTCTCTCCCTGCAGTTTAGACCAAATTACTGGATCACCTCAGAATAAACGTCTTTTACAATGCACTTGGAGGGGTCAAGCAAAACTGTTATTTTACAATAGTTATGTACCCTCTCACCCTTTTTTATACTGTTAAATAAAACATATGCACCCTTTTTTCCATACTTTCCCTCCCCTCGTTCTGGGGACTTGTTGGTCTCGGACATACTGAGTGTCTTAACCAGCGGTAAAGTCCACGTTTGGCTTCTGTGGGTTACAAGAAGCCTGAAGTCATTTTCTTCAGTAAATGTCCACAAGTGACACATGTATTTCTCTTCTAATTGATAACAAAGGCCATCCCATTTTGCCCAATGCCAGCTGAGGAGAAGCAGAGTAGTTTCTGGGTTCCTTGAGCAGATCAGCCGGCTAATTCTTCCTTTGCTTTATGTACACTTTTGGCATTGTGGTCTAAGCATTGGTTACGGCTGTTAGAAGAATAAATCATAAAATACAAAGGTGACCAATACCCTTAAGTATCTAATACATCACTTCCTGTGCTTATAAATTTAAAAGTAGGTTAACTATTTACACAAGCAACCTTTCAGGATCTGGGGTGTAAACTAGGAGCAGTTCTGCAGTGCTCAGATTGTTTTGATAATGTAGATACCTTGTTTGTCTGAGTAACGTACCATTCAAAAAGCTTTTTTTCCCTACTCAAAACCATAGGCAGAACCGCCTCTCCAGTTGCCTTAAAAAGCAGCGATATGCAGTAAAAGAGGTTTCTCCCATTTGACATACTGTTAGCTATAACATATTATTTTCATATTGATGCAGTCTGATGTTTAAGTTAAGACATCTAATTAACAACAAAAAATAAAACAACCCCTAACATTTTCTTACCCTGGTAAAACAAAGTGCAATGCACGGGGTCCCTTATTTTTATACTGCCTTTTCACAAAACCACTTCCACAGGTAATGACACAGCCCAGCAGTTGCAGAGCACACTGGCTGTAGCAAATGCCAGCCCGTGTCTAGCTTTGTAGGATCTTGAAGAAATCAAAGTGCTACCAGTCTCCTTTTCTTCACGTTCAGGTCTGTTTACTTCTAGGAAGCACTTCATGTAGGAGAATCCTCTTGTTCTCCTGGTTATGTGAAAGGTTGTTGGGCCGGCTGGCTGGCTGGCTCACTCAGCCGCTCAAAGGGTCCTCTCGGTAATGGATTGCATACCGAAGCTTTTCCAGCATGATCTCCAAAGAGGAATACTGAGGAAGTTTGATCATGAACATGCAGGTTTCAACTCGGATATACCGAGAATCAGGAGAACCTAGGGAAAACACAAATACCGTTGTCACATTATCCTTTTTAAAAATGTTTCCATGTGTTCCAGTTACAGCCATTAAACAGGTTTATTAAGCCTAGCTATTAAAATAGGCATACCAACGCTAAAACTAAAACCAACATATATTTTATTTAAAAGTACATTTTTGACAAATTGAACAGCTGCTGCTTTTAATTTCTAAAATCATATCAATATGCATAAGCACTTAATGTTTTCCAGGTTTACCTTTTTTAGCAATAGCATGTTAACCAGTTTTTATTTATTCACTACTAGTAATAATAGTTTAAAAAAATCATGCATGTGCTGAGCCGATTCTTTAGGCCCCATGCAGGCACTCACCTGAAGTCCCATCGGGAGGGGCGATCTTCATAGGGTAGGGGGGTACGTGTGCAGTGTCAGGACCCCCATCCTTGCACGGACAGGTGAAGGGAATACGCTCCTGGTTACAGGCGAACTTGATGAACTTACAGAGCTCCTCCTGAGTGAACATTTCTAAAGCCGTCCAGAAGAACTCAATGTGCGGATCTGTCTCCATCAGACCTACCTGGTACATTGTGTGAGCCTGAGAAAATGAGAAATACACATTATTGAGCATATGATGTAGTCAGGGCTGGGACAGTCTGCATGCGAGTACATGACATGGGTTAAAAAAAAAAATAACAAACGTCTGACACCATGCAGTTCTGTGTCTCAGAATGCAACAATGCACTGGTAATGCTGGCCATCAGGGAAGTAAGAAGAGAAGGTGGATGTATTGAACAGATAATAAAACAGTGTGGTTGTTAGCATTCCCACGACATTGCAGTACCTTGAGAAACTCAAGGTTGATGTACGGCAGGCCGCAGGTCCTCAGCTCCACCTCCAGGGCAGTGAGGGTGGTGAGCAGCTGCAGGGGGATGATGGAGCCCAGCCCGGCTCGTACCGCTGTCATGCACTCCGAGTTCTGCAGCTCGCGCAACCGCAGGCTTCTGATCGCAGATGCATACATGTCCTTGTTTTCCCAGCTAGCAGGGAAGTAAAGAAGAAGTACAAGTTGGAATCCCTCCCATGTGTGACAGAACAGAAAACTTCCTGAACCCTTTAAGGACTGGGATTGTTTTTAAAATGTGCAGGAAACATGTTTTACTGAATATACTGTGCATTTCTTGTCCCTGCCTGTTAGTGCGGTGTTGTTTGGCTCCACTCACCCGACAATGATGTTCCTGCCTCCAGGACACAGCTCCACCTCGTCCCCGGTCATGGTGATGTAGGTGAACTTGCAGCAAGGCTTGTTCGGGGACTCTGGGCTCTCACTCGAGTGATGTTGAGAGGTGATTTCTGTACAGAGAGCTTCCAGCTCTGTCTCGTCATTCACCTGAAAAGAAAACAACCACTGATTTAAAAATCTTCAAGACACCATACAAATTTTTACAGTCAAGTTGAATGCTCCTCAAAAACTGTTACTAAAAACATTGGATTTGTTTTTATTGATATAGTTTGTAGCAGTTTTATAAATACTAAAAGAAACCTTATAAATCTAATGACTATCGTTCTGACTTTGTAGCAGTAACCCGTTGCAAATGGCAGTTTACAATGAATACTGTTGTGTGCATTAAAACATTCTCCATGTAAACTAATAAAATAAGTTATCAGAAATGACACAGTATAAAAAAAAACAAAGGGACACATTTACTCAGCTTTTGATTTCCCTTCACTGCATAATTCCCACTGTTTCATACGCTCCCGTGACCTTTCTGGATAGTTTTGTAACATGACCAGTTTGCAGAAGCCTAGTTAGTGCAGAGGCTGCTCTTACATTCTCCACTCTCTTGATGTAGTTGTGGGTGAGCACGTCGGCCTCGTGGAGGTCTGCCTCTGGGTCCAGGGACTCCCCCACCAGCACCTTCCAGAAGGAGGAGAGCAGGTCCAGTGGCAGCGGGAGGTCAGCGCGAATCCCGATCCCCAGGAGCTGTCCCAAGAAGTGAAGCAGCTGCTCCTCTGCATAGGTGATCGGGCCGGGAGTCAGGATGTACTTCCCCTGAACACACACGCACACGCAGCAAAGCAAACACATTTCAATTGGAGAGCATGACAATGTATTTGTGAGGACACACAAATGTACATACAAGCACAAACACACATGAGAAACAGTGAGTGGGTAAGAGGATATGATCAGGTGTAGAGATTTCTCTTGATTTGTTATTCATAAATTGTGTACGATCTGGCTCTATTTTCACATGTACACCCTGTAAAAAGTGTAATCAGGTGCAGTTATGGTTTGACGTGAGGGCTGGTGTACAAGAAACAGATTGAGCTGATAAAACATGATTTACTCAGGTGTTAAATACCTAACTGTCTTAACTGTGATCTCAAAACAATTTACAAAAAGGTCTTCTGGTAGAGCAGGGTACCTTGTTCCTATTGGCAGCGGAGCTGGGGCAGGGCATGAGCAGAGAGAGTGCGGAGCTCTGTAATTCTTTGCAGACCTGCCACAGAAAGTGCCTAAATGAGCCACCTGAAAAAAAACATACAACACAAAGTCTGTCAGGAACATACATACAGTACATACCCCCTACAAGAACATTACAAGTGCCAGTTGCCATAAAAATGCTACATTTCCCCAGATTTGAATCTGGAACCAAACAAACATTTACATGGAAATGCAACTATTTGAGACACAAAACGATCTTACATTGGCTAACTTTACTTAGGCATGTATGCAGTATTCCCAAAGCTGGAATTAATGGTCTCCTTACTGGTGCCATGGACCTCCTCTCCAGTGAAGCGGATGTTGAAGGCATACGTGGGGTCCCCTCCACTGGCCAGTTTGACACAGAGCTGGGATGAAGGGACACAGGCAAGCTGACGGGCTGCCTGACAGAAGTAAGTGTTTTCAGCAGAACGGATCTCCCCTAGGAAAACAAAAAAAAACATGTATGGACCATCAGCACAATCTTTATGTACTGAATTAAAAATAATTTGAAAAGCATTTTGAATGCAGGAACATGTGCAGTGCAGGTGATATGCCTGACTGAGGCTGACACAGGATAGGTCAGGGGGGTTTGCAGCTCACCTCCTACAATCTCCAGGGGGTCCAGGGTGATCTCAGGGGCAGCATGGTCTGCTGTTCTCTGCACTGTAGCATTCAGCACTCGATTCATCACTGCCACTTTAGTGTCATAACAGACCAAACCTAAAAAAGGGGAACACGTTGCAAAAACAATTTACCACTTCTACATACTTTTAGGTGTACTATAAAAGTTGTTGTGAACTTTTGATTTTTATGTCTCCCTTAAAATGCACATTTTAAAAGTTGAACCCCCAAAAATAGAGCTAGAGAAGCCCAGGCTGTGATCTCGCTCACCCTTGGCCTCCCGGAGGAGGGCAGCAATGCTGTGCAGGTAGGTGTCTGTCTGACGCAGCTCCACCAGGGGTAGGAAGAAGGTCTCCAGCATGTTGTTGAGGGACTGTAGCAGAGCAAATCGCAGCCGAAGGCTCTCAACAGGGATGTCTGGGAGCAGAGTGGAGGAGGAGAGAACAGTCAGACTGGGCAAAGGAGCTGGGGGGCCATTTCCATCAGCTGGTTTCAAATCAGCCCCCCCCCCCCCCCCCAAACTCCCTACCAATTCAACAGTAAAAACTGTCAATACTGCAAAAGAAATAGCTGGCCAACCAACGGCTCTCACGTTTCTCTCCCCCCCCCCCATCCAATCACAAGACAGGGCGCATAAAGCATGATGGCAGGGAAACTTCTGACAAAAAAACTGGTTTACATTGAAATACAGAAGTGGCAGCATGACTATAAGATGACTACAAGTATGGTAGTAATATATACAGGCCTGCCATAGCTCTAAGACTACATCCATGGTACGCCCATGGACATTTTTAGGTGCGACACACAGTGTATCCCCAGAGTGTGGTACTCTCAATAAGAAAAGTGCTTTCCCCGCGTGTTTCTAGTGAAGAGGTCGTACTCAGCAGGCAGGAGACCCTGGGATCGGCGGTGTCAGCCGGGTCCAGGTACACCTCGTGAGGGTGCAGGCGGGTCGGGGTGATGGCCAGGTGACGGCACAGCCGGTTCACATACTGCACCAGCGCCACGTCCATCTCCAGGCTCCACTTCCGGCAGGCTTTCTGGGCATGCCGAGTGTGTACACAGGCACACCTATGAGAGCAAACACAAAACACACACACACACTCAAGAGATCCCTTATTATATATTTATTTGAAGATGTCCACTGAGATATGTTTTTTTGGGTCCACCGCTCTGGTTTACAGGATAAAGAGCAACTGAAGATTGAAGTTTGTGAATTGTGAGTTAGGTGGGGGTAAGCATAGACACACAGGTCTACATTTTCACCTATGGGCAAATCGCATGCAAATGACCCCTCCACAGTAAATGTATTACATGGGCAATTTGGCCACAGTGGACAGTCGGATGCACACCATACCTTTCAAAGTGCAGGTCGTAGCCACAGCCCAAGATGGCTCGCCACACACTGCGGATGTCCTGCTTGGCTCGGTCCACTGTGAAGCGGTGGAAACCCTCCAGAGTCAGGTACTTCTCCTCTGGAACTGAACCAGGGAGAGACGAGGTTAATACAGCATCTACCGGCTGACATGCAACATTACGTTTAGGAGCAATGCAACCAGGTTTAGTAACAATTTAGCCAGAGAATTTTTTTATTTCAACTGTACTTTAACAGGATCATTGAGATTAATATAAAAACTCAAAGAACATGAACGAGATAAGCTTGAATTGCAAATTAGGGAGGAGGAGGAGGCGGAGGGGGCGGGGGTTGGCTAAGAAGCAGTGCATCATTTTGTTTACAATAGGGAAGGAAAAAAAAGTCTTCGTATTGGGGATGTTTTGAAAGGGATCTCAAGTTAGGCATACAGGTAGACTTACAGAGGAGATGTTGCATGTAACCACATGAATCCACAGGTTGAAACCTTTTCCCCTCCGACAGCACAGTAACAGAGGTGGTAAAGGAGAGGGTACCTTCCTGTTTCTTTGTCCGAGCTTTCTCAGGATCCTTCTCCTCAGGTTTGGTCTTCTCTGGAGACTTGGGCTTAACTATCGGCTTCTTCTCACTTAGAGCAGTCCTGTGGGGGGTGTCCAATCAATCAATCAATCAATCAATCAAGTACAAAAAGCACATGGGGAACTCTGCATATCATCTTGGTAACTACTATAACACTAACTTGGTATGTTTCAGCACAGTGTAAAATGTGTCTGATACTTGGGTATTTCCCAATTATTTCCAAATGAATAAATCACCGCAGAGGTTGACTAACACACTGGCAAAGCCTTACCTGACGCTGTTGAGCACAGACTTCTCTTTAGTGGGAGGCTTGGTGAGGGGTCTCTTTGTGCTGACCACTTTCCCCTGGTGCTGCTCTTTGCCGGCTTTGCTGTATCTGCTTTTGTTTGGTTTGGGGACCCCATATTTCCTCAGGATCTACACAGAGAACAGCTATGTTAGTTCAGTAGGATTTCGATCTGGTTAAGAAGGCCTAGGCTATATGGCTGTATCAAGGTGGGAGACAATTCAAGTCCTATGGGACTAATTCCATGACGCGTCTGTACCTGTGCGAGCTGGTCCTCGAGAACTTTCTTCGGTGGGCGGACTTTTGTGAAGAATACATGCAGCAGATTCCCTGGGGTCTGAGAGTTGATCTGCTCTTTGCTGAGGTAAATATCCGACACCTTGACGGGCTTCGCAGGGGTCAAGCTCAGCATCTGCTCAGAGTGTACGCAGCTTTTAAAAATCTCAGTCAGGATGTCCCGTGCACTGGGAACCAACTTGTCTCCTAAAAAAATAAAAATTAAAGTTTGGAACATGTTTAAACTAATATAAAATGGTTCTCCCAAGGGTAATATTTCTGTAATGCGACAGGGGTTAATTTGATTTGGTCTACCTATACCCGGCCAGGATAAACCGCATCTCTATTTTTGTCAGAGCATTTTACAGCACTGGGGAAATTGCCCTGGATTGCATCAACTGTCTACCAGTGGTTATCCTACAATACCCATAAAAAAACAGGCGGTTGATGCAATCTCATGCATCAGTGTAAAATGCTCTGAAATCTAGCTGTGGCTTATCCTGGAAGGCTCATATTGAACAAATCAGCCTCTAGGTGCTAAAAGACTGGATTTTTTGCCTTACAAAAGTGCTACAGCTGAAGAGAGCAGAGACCTTTGATGGACTTGTCTGTGAAGTAGTCTTCAAGTACAGAGCTGCCCTGGGTGTCAAACAGGCTCTGGTTCACGCTGGAGACAGTCAGGATCTCCTCCGTCGTCATCTCCATCAGCTCCTCCTCCCCATCTAGGCTGGACAGACCAATCAGATCACTGCTGTTGAACAAGCTGGCGCGGATCTTCTCCACCTTTGCTCGGGCGCGCACCTGCGACAGGAATCCACTGTCTTAATGCTGCACATCTCCAAAGGTTACGCCTGTATACTCTATATGCCTATTGCTACTGTTGCATTGCTAAAGCCTTGCTGTTTTTTAGTGCTTGTATGGGATATCTATATATATCATTTTTATTTGGTAAGGTGTTTTATTAAATGTAATGTAAACATAGACCACTGTATAAATTAAATATGCATTTGATTTGTTTTTCTTGGTTGCCTTTTAAATTCTAGGACAAGCTTGATACAATTAAAAGATTAATCAATTTAAAAACACAATGTATGGAAACCCCTTTGTTTTTCACGTACCTCTATGACAGCGTATCCCTTGATGGGCCGGGCCATCGGCATGTTGTTGTCGAGAGAGGTGACTGTGTACATGGAGCCCCCGTCCGAGACTGAGGCAGTGTCTGCGCTGTCCAGGGGCTCCCCCAGACTGCCAAGGCTTCCCAAACTCCCGGTGCTGCACAGAGACAGGTCCAGACTCTCCTGGCTGGAGACAGTGTGGGGGTCCAGCACTCCCTGCTGCTGTGAGGTAACCACAACCATGGTGGCTGCCAGGATCTCCTGATCTACAGAGAGCTCACTGGCAGTGCGGGAGACACCCTGAGAGGAGCTGCAGATGGAAGTCTGACTGGTGGAGGCTGAAGCACTCACACTCATAGCTGGAGTGACGCTGCTAGAACTGTCCAAACTGTCTGTGACGCTCGCCGGTCTCTCTGGCTCTGTTGCTTTACAATCCAATGTGACCACGCTGCACTTGGGTTTCTTGGGGTCCTCCTCTTGAAGGGGGATGTAGATCTCATCTTTGAAGAGCCCGCCATGGGCATTGCAAACCCTGCGGATGGCGCTGCGCACCACGTTTTCCTCCAGGTGGGTGGGGATGCCGGATATTACGAGTAAGCGGCTGTGAGCAGTGGGGCTTACCAAAGCTTGGCTGGCGTCGGTCACTGCGTCACTGGTCACCCCCAGGCCTTGTGGGTCCTTGTTAGCCAGGTGTCGGAGGATCATAAGCAGGGTCAGGGCCCGGTGGAACCACAGCATGTCTTCCGGCTTGCCTCCTCCCATATTGAGCAGGGCAGTATCGCTCTCGGACAGCCTGGAAGCACAGGAGGAAGGTGGCCCCTTTCCCGAAGCGACAGCAGCTGCAGCCTTCTCCCGTTTCATCTTGACCTTCTTGCGCTTGGAGAGCAGGCTGGGGCTCTGGGGGGTCTGGCCTGGGGAGGAGGAGGAAGAGGAGGAAGAGTCGCTCAGGGTAGGGCCGCTGCTGGAGGAGATGGCGCTCACTGCAGCATTGCTCATGTTGAGAGGCAGCGTCACCTCAGCCACGGCCAGGCAGACCTCCATCAGGGCATGGAAATAGGTTGAGAAGCGGCCCTGCTCGGAGCCCAGAGCCAGCCCCCCTGCAGAGGCTGTGTCCCCCCTAGCAGTCGCCCAGCCCTGGATCTCCTCATCGTACAGCTTGCGGAGCTCGGTCTGCAGTGCCACCACCACGGCCAGGCAGGGGTTGAGCAGCAGAGCGATGGAGCTGGACAGACCAGAGGGGTTCTTGCGCTGCTCCAGGTGGTGGATCTTGCGGAAGAGCTCAGACAGCAGGTGGAAGATCAGCTCTTTGACGCAGGCG
Source organism: Acipenser ruthenus (assembly GCF_902713425.1). NCBI lineage: Eukaryota > Metazoa > Chordata > Actinopteri > Acipenseriformes > Acipenseridae > Acipenser > Acipenser ruthenus. The sequence continues at coordinate 7,999,261 of NC_081199.1, forward strand.
GCCAGGTCTGTCGTCCACAAGAGCCCACCTGAACCAGAGAGACAGAAACAGAGTAAGGTAGTCCAACATCAGCAATGGTCTTGTTTTAAAGTATAACATTGTCACACTAATAATTTTAAAACAGGTACAGTAATTTCAGACCTGTCAAGAATTTAACACTACTACATGACTTGGCAGACAAAAAATGGTTCTATTTGCTGAAATGCATTTAAAAGACCTTTTACTTTAGGGTTTTGTTTGCCATAACTGCCATGTTCACTTGTATCCATTTTTAAATTGGCTTCAGTGGTTAGAGCTAAAGACAAAATCCCTGACTACTTCTAAATACACAAACTCACCCACAATGATTGCAAGGGGGTACAATACAAGCTGTTGAAAAATCATGGAGTATATCAGAACCTTTTCAAATGATTATTTAGCATACCAAAGTAAAACAGCCCCATTTGTTTTTTGTTAATCAATGTAATAAACATGGGAGGGATCACTGCGTTTCATTATAACCCTGGCTGGTCAGTGAAATGCTCCCGTGGTGGCGTCTGTGATCTGGGTTCTCACCGAGGAGCTCGACGACCTGCAGCAGCACAGAGGCGGGGATGGTGTCGAGCTCGTCCTCTGAGCACTCGTCCCTGTCGCCCAGTTTCCAGGACAGCAGCTGCTCCGCAAAAGCCATGGCCAGAGGGAACTCCAGAGGCAGGGAGTGAAGCAGCAACACAGCACCAGGAGGGGGAGACACCCCTGAAAAACCCAACAAAACAGATCAAATTAAAACACAGACACGACAAGAACAGGGATACCACAGAGAAAAGCTGGTTAACTGAATCAGCCGCATATTGTAAATCAAAAATTGCATTCACTGCAATCACCTGCTCTATGTGATCAAAATGAGAGGTTTTCATTGTACATCGAGACTCAGCGCATGGGAATGGGCTAGGCTGTCCTCATCTACTTTATAAAGTGAAGGCTTATCTTCTTCACAAAACAGTAGTGTTGTCAGTTTGTGCCAGCGATATAACAGCAATGTGGCCGCTCACCTAGTTTGACGTGCACCTTGTCAGTGGGAATGATGATGCAGGGATACTGATTGGTTGTGGGCGGTGGGGTGAGGCCTGTATTTGTGGGCGAGGCGTCTAACGGGTAGCAGACGGTTTCCATGAGGTTCAGCTGCCCGTTCCTCCGCACTTTATGCCCCAGGCCGTAAACCATCACCCGAGCCCAAGGTGCCTTGTACAGAGAAGAGCTAAGAAGAAATAAAAAGACAATGAATGGGTTTACTTTAGCTAAGAACACTACTACCACACAGAGTAGGGAATCAAGCAGACGTACATCTTCCCAGTGAATAAAAGTTATTTGAAAACATGTTCCGGTAGCTAATTTTATATTATTTATTTTGTTTAAAATATTCCACAAGATATACAACATCTTGTTCACATTGTTATGGGGGTTAGAGTGAACTCTTACTCCCTTTAAGAGGACTGTTGTGGGTAAAATATTCCAGTCACCGTTGAGGTAGTGGATATGAAGACCATGAGGAGCTAAATATCTTGAATTTGGTAAATTGATTGTACTTGTCAGAATTCCACATAAAGCCCACATTAATGACTGAATTCTAAGGACTGTGACACACTCACTCTTTGCGGAATCCCGTCTGGCTCTCCTTGCATGAGATCACCACAAATGCAGCTCCGGGGAAGCTGACATCCATGTTGACCTTCGACTCCGTGATGGGAAACTCTTCAGAAGGAAACTGCTCAGGAGCGTGCTGCAAAAAAAACCAAAACACGTGGATGTGCTCCCCAAGGCTTTTACAGTGAACATCTGAAGATTATAAAATGTAGCTGCAGGCTGGTTACAGGGCTTACCAGTAGGAAAGAGCAGATCTGTTTGGTTAGGTCCAACAAGCTCTCTTCTCCTTGGTGCAGGGCCCGGGTTATGGCCACAGTAAGCCACTCTCTGATTGGCTGTGCATTACCCTGATAGAAGAGGTCAGTTGGGGAGCAGCTCTGGCCCTGGATGCAGTGCTGGAGAGACTGGGCTAGGAGGATGGAGTTGGAGCTGATGGTACCATCTGCAGAGGAAGCACATTCAGCATTATTGCTGCAGCACAACATCTGGGTTCCCTGCAAATTCATTTTAGTCATGTATTTAAGCACTATGCTCTGTCTGAAAGCTACAAGGTTTGACAGAGATTTGCTCTCCCTACAGTATCAATGACCAGGCAATAGTGAGCACCAGAATCACTTCCAATACAGGGCTCTATTTTAACCTACCCCCCTTACTGCAAAGGACCAGCTTATTCATGTGATCCCAGCTTCATATGACATCATCATAAATCAGAATCTGAAATACAATCTGAACTACTACCTCTGTCTCTTTCCACATACGTTCTACACTAACCAGGAAAACACATTTTCTCCTGAAATGGTAGTTCACCTGGAAGAGGCGGAGCCAGCAGCTGATTGGACAGGAGCTGCAGGTGCTCCAGTGTGATGTCACGGATGGCAGGGATGTGGAAGAGCCGAGTGAAAGTGTGCGGGGATTTTGGAGCGAAGATATTGAGCAGAGCCATGCGGCAGTAGAGTCTAGCCAGGGCGGCTTCACCACGCAGCAGCTCCCTGCAGGAAAAACAGGATCGGAGACAATTACAGTGCTATCCCTGTATATCAGACTTAGCACTGAAGAATTGAAGAAGCAGAGCAAGTCCAGCAGATAAGGCCTTGTGTTCCTTTCCTCCAGTGTTTAGCTTGAGTTCACCTCTGTGTGCACTGTTAATCAGTACAGCGTGATGTGTGTTTCAGAAGCAGCTTGTGTTACCTGTGGATTTGGATGTTGGTGCTGTCCATGGAGACGAGTCCATTAGCTGCAGTGCGTCTGGACCCAGCCGGTGGTCTCTCCAGCATGTCGATGGGATACCAGTACCGGACCAGGACCCCCTCACTGCGCAGGTATGTCTCCACCTGGACCAGCTCATTCATCTGAAAGCAGGACCAGAGAGGAAATTTCATGAGGCTAGCAAACTATTTTAGAAGTTTCCTTTCTGGCTATTCATTTTTCAACTGAAGGCAGCAGTTCAAACTACTAGTTACTCCTTTAAAATATACTTCTGTTGTATTACCATCCGTACATAAATCATACATTTCATAGCAAAAAATGAATACAGCCCCAAGTCAAACCTAAAACCTTTTGTTTACTTTAGTGATCGTTTAGAAATTCAAAACCTATATCAATTACTGTATACGTCTGTTACTAAGTTGACAAGCTTTGACAAGAACCTTCCATTTTATACTTACCGAGTCTACATCCAGAACTACCCCATGCAGGGCGAAGGTCTTCAGCATCCCTCTGATGGCAAACTTAGGCAGTGCAGTCCCGCCTGTAGTGCTGTTTGTGTTGTTACTTTCTGGAGACCTGATTACCACAGTCAGCCCTGCAGACAGGAGGAAGCATTCAGATGTAACCTTGTAGTGTTTTTATATTACACTGTATGAATAAAACATTAACAAAAAAAAAAACTTAGTCGGCTAACTGTTTCAGTAAGTAAAGTTTTTACCTTTACGAACTTTATCGATTGTGAATTTATTTGCCTCGTCTTTAATATCCTCAATGGTTGGAAGGTAGAGGTCTCTGGGAATACCACCGTTTTCTTCATACAGGAATTCCACTGTCTGCCGGGCAATATCAACCATGCCTGTGAAGATTTGAAATACACTGCATTAGGTTCAATTACTTGAAATTGTTCATTTATACATTTCAAAACGCACATATACAAGGGGCCATAGTCTCAACTGTGTCACTTGTGTGCCAATATTTTTTTTAAAAAAACAAGGTATGTAAAAAGCCAGTGTGGGTCCTATTTTAATGTTTAGATCAACTTCCTAGATACCAGAGTCTTACAATGAGAGATTGGGATAAAAACGCCCATGTAAATGTCTTAAAAATAAACACATGCAGTGAATCAAAAGCAGCCTGTGGAAGTCGTACCCAGCTGCAGCGCTCCCTTGATCTGGTCCAGTCCAGACTTCCTCTCCGCTTCGTTTCGGAATCTCCTGCGGATTGTAGGGAAGACCTTGGTCTCCCACGCTTTCACCAGCAGAGCGTAGTGATCCTCCTGTACGATACACCAAAACACCCTGTATCAGTAGCCTGGCATACAATTAAGAAACATTTATAAAAAAAAGGCATTGAAATACAATATAAGCAGTAACTGTTTAGTAGCCATCCTGTGGGTTCATCTTTTGGAAACCCCTGCAGCACTGCAAGTTGCACTGGTGCTGTAAAAACAAGCTCACTTATAAAGCTGTGATACTTGTGCTCCTCCTTCTCACTCACTCACTCACTCACCCTCGGGATGTCATCATCCTCGTCATCATCACTTTCGTCATCGACGACGGGCGGGAGATGAGGTTCGGGCCCTGACGTGATTAAGTTCTCATAGCTCAGCTCAACCTTGTAAAAGCAGGATGAATCGCTGTCATACTCTGTAAGGAAATAAATGATTGAATACCGTTTTTTTTTTTTGTATAGGAAATTGACTCAAACCTATTTACGACATGAAATATAGACCCTGCTTCTTGTTCCTCTAAGCTGCCACTGGTTTACAACAGAGATACATATTGTTCAGCTTTCTATTGTGAGAGATGGATTTATTAAATAGTAACAACAAAAAAAGGATGCCGACCAGGTTTTATTGTGAGGTTGCAAAGACGTTATGAAACGAGAGTTTTCCATTTCTGTAGTGACAGGCCAAAAAACACTTGTTTTCACTGCTTCACCTTGGCACCCACGTGCGTGATAGATGATCTCACAATAGTTTTTAATAGTAAGAAAACAACACAAATAGAAGTAACCCCAAAAGGACTCACGCTGTATTGCGGTGGCCACGGCTGCTATCCTGCAGGGCGGACCATGGGATCCCGGATCAGAGGCCACGCTGGCACCAGCATCGTCGCTGTCAGAGGCCATGGCGAAGGGCAGAGCTTCGAAGTTGGCACTGATCTCCTCGGCCAGGTCAATACACAGGTCAGCAGCGTTCCTGTGGGCCTGCCCCTCTGCGTAGGCAAACGGCCGGCACCCAAAGTTGGCCCGGATTTTGGTATTCTGAAGCAGAAAACAAAACAGATAAACAAGAATACTAGGATGTTCTGTACCATCTATCCTTATTCCTTTACATTTATTTTGCCATGGATAAAAATAATTAAATAAAAGTTATACAGAACCATAAGTTATAATGCAATGTCACTGTTTTTAAAGCTAATTTTATAAAATAGTCAGCACGTTGTGTCTGAAACTGTATGTCTTTATACATTACTTGTGGTTAGCAGACTACCAGGCTTAGTGTTCACATTATATACAGAAAATATGTAGTCATCCTGGAGTCACCCACCTTCTTCTGAATGTGTACCAGGGGCCACATCCCCCCGGACACGTCCTCCAGGAAGGGGGGGAGCCGCTGCCCGCAGTACGTGAAGTAAACTCTGCCCTTAGCAGCCTGGCCAGGAGGGGGAGGCGTGCCTTCAGTCCGCTCCCAGCCGATACCAGCGACATCACCTGCAAGCAGGAAGCAAAACCCAGCGTGCATTCAGGAGCGGCGATTACCAGGGACAGCCCGGCCAGTGGTATACTTCACCATCTGCATACAGTTTGCAAAAGTGCTTGATGTGTTGAATTTAAAACATCATGTTACTTCAAAGTTACTCAATTTCCCCACTATCCCATAAATAAAATGTAATATCAGTCTGCAGGCATTACGCGGGACAGATCTAATTTGAAAGTAGCATAGTAGGTGTCAAGTAGAGCTGGAAAAGGACTCTTTTTGACCACCAAGAAAGCTGGACAAGGCACAGACCCCGAGGACTGTGCTATAGTACTGTGCCTTACTATAGAAACTAAATTTAAATATAATTCATCAGGGAAAATAGTATTGAAGTGAAACAAGGGTTGGAAAGTGGATTTTACATTCTTAGCAACAATAACACTGAACTAAAAGAACAGGAAGGCTTACCAGGAACCAGAGCCACGTCCAGGCGTACACTCTTCCACTGCAACAAACTGGAGCCATTGTAGTGCACAGCTCTTCCATTACTGTCACAGACAGGCAGAGGAAAAACACATGTGTGAGAGAACACATTTTTACTGTAGCAATACATACTTTTGCCTGCCTAAATCCTGTTGAGGCTGTGTTGGTTTTACAATGGAAGATACTGAAAGAGACTTAATGTTGTCGTAATGCCGTAATGTTTGTCCTTGAATTTAAGTTTTTTTTTGTATTTCTAAATTCAGCACTAAGATGGTTTTACAACATTAAATATGCTGTTGCTCTCCAGTATTTAAACCCAAATGTGTATATATACACACACACACACACACACACACTTAGAATCGCATCTTCAGACTCTTTAACAATGTTACAGTTGCTTCTAATTGTTTTCCCTGTTTCTCTGTAATGGTACAGTGAGTGCCTCAGCCAGATACACACTTGTGAAACAGGCAAGTCCCCACTGGATTGGTCCAAGCACCATCTCTCTTCTCAGCTTCTGTAGCAAATCCAAAGGAAACGATTGGTCCGCTGTCATCATCCGAGTCTCCATAGGAAACAACCTCAACCTCCCAGTAGAAGGAAGGGGCCTGGGCGCGAGAGAGAGAGAGAGTGATTCAAGTGTATTCTCAAATGAAAAACATCTGATTAGATTACAAATCTCTGGCAAATACTTTGTTTTACTTTTCAGATAACTTACAAAGTACACAGACATTAAAATAATAGTCACAAACCTGTATTGAACACCAAAGAACAACTATTCAACTGGGATTTGTATGTATTTGCAGCAACTACAGAGTGGAGACACCAAAAAGACAAAGTCGTAAATCGATGCAGTAAATGTACCGCCTCTTCACCTGCACAGGTATGGGGGAGGTAGCGTAGATGAAGGTCCCTCGAGGCAGGCCTCCTCCAGCGCTGGGGTCGGCCAGGAAGGTGACGGATGTTAACTGCGAGGAAAACATGCAGGCGCGCACTTGAGGGAACACTCGAGACGGACACCAGGTGATCTCCTTGGGCTGCCAAGAGAAATGACACACATTAGTACTATAGGCTACTGAATGATGTTCAGACTGCAGGATATTCCTGCTGAAGTATTTACCTGTCTCCTGTCAGTCTGTAGGGGTGGGGGAGGAGGACGGGCACAGTCCCGATACAGCATCCTGAGTCTCTCACACTGAGCTTCCACCACCACTAGCCGTTCCCCTGCAAAACAGGCTGCAGATGAACCAAGGTTCTATTCACAGACATTTAATATATATATATATATATTAATTACTGTACCAACTAGGGCACTGTCAATTAGTACAATTTACATGTGCCGAGTCACATTTCAAAATAACAGGGTATTCGGTAAAATACAGGTATCTGACGGGCTACAGTACGTTAGGCCACTGCAGAAAAGGTAGGAGCAGACCAGATGGTAAGGTCACAGAGCTTCTATAACAAATTATGTATACTTGTGTGAGATCAGATTTTTCAGATAAAACGTATCTTAGCTACTGTACATATGAATGACTGGAGATTTGCTATGTTTTTAGAAAACCCCACAAAAAGCCTAGCGTAATTTCTAAAAATAAAATGGAAGTAACGGTCAGCGAGTATTCTCTGGCTATTCTACTCACCAGGGCTGCACTCCTGTGCCACTAGGTTGAGCACCTCTACAGCAGCAGGGCACTGCTGAATGAACTCTTCACAGAACGAGCTGTCCTCCAGGAGCTGGGCCATCACCAAACAGGCTCTGTGAAAAACAAACTAAACTACAGTACTCTACTCGCTGTGGAGATCTGGACAGTGGGCAGGCAGGGTCATCAACCCCACCCCCAAAACATATATTACTGTATAAATGCATTTATTTCAAAGGTTTTGTTCTCCAGAATAAACAAATCCTAAAATGTTTACAAAAGGGTCCCTGGGGACAAGTAGTATCCCAAATTGACATAACAAAAACTGTTTCGAGGTTTGTTTTTGCTGTGTTAAGTCAAGGTAAGAAGACAGTTAAACCTGCACCTCAAGAAGAGAATGTTGAGCTCTTGAAAGCTTCTCCTTATATATTACAGGTAATCCAATAAGTAGCATCAACTCTTCAAATCTATTCTTACAATAGCAATTGAAATGTAGTGTTTTATGCAAAGTTTGACGGTAGTGATTGTAGTAGATAACTGGTTCTTGCTTTGGCTCAGTCCCAAAGCTCAGAGGTTCTGCTACCTCAACACGTTATACTGCATTTCCATGCCGCATTTTAACACTATTGCTTGCTCTGATGGCTTCAGTTAACAGAAGCAGAGACCTTACCTGGTCCTAATCTCAGCCAGGAGCCGCACCACGGCCATGACAGGGCTGGAGCCATCGCCGGTGGCAGGCAGGGAGGTGTGGATGGAGAGGCTCCCCTCATGAGGCAGCAGCATGGACTGAACCGCCTGCACCACCTTCTCTGTGATCGACAGCTTGTACAGCGGCAGAGCCTGAAAAACAAGCGCGCACCCTTTACACACAATCAAAAAGCTTTCATTTAATGATAGATATATACAAATAGTAACCTCATCTGTAGACCAAAGTCATTCTCTTTTTAAAAGCTTTGTCTGCCTAATGAGGTTCTGCAGATAGATCAACAGTAAAACTTAGTCCACACTTGATTTTGCAAAAAAGGATTATTTGTTTGAGCAGCCAATACAATCTGACATTATGGTGATACACTGTAATCAATCTCCAATTGCAAATTTGACTATGATTGTAATCCTGTAATTTGCTAATTCCACAATGACCTGGATCTCTTCAAAGCTCACCTCTGATCTGGGAGTAATGAGACGGGATATGGGAACCGTCAGAATATCAGAAGCTTTGCAGGTCTTCCTGTAATCCGAAGATGGAAACTTAACAATGGCAATGCCTTCTTGTTCATTTATAGACATCACCACACCAACACTGCCCAGGATTCCTTTCCCCACAACCTGCATGACACAAACAAGAAGTATTACACACACACACACACACACACACACACACACACACATACCCCATCCAAGGATATGAAAAGCACATCACAGGTTCAATAACATGAAAAAAAAGAGGTCACTATGACCTAGATTATGATCAAGAAGTAACATTAAAGAGAGCCCATTTCAAGTTTACTCACAATTGGTTTTTAAAATATGTTAAGAAATGTTACTTAAAGACATACGTATGGGGAAAAACTTCATCCTCAGCAAAAGAACAGTGTATACATTAAAACACTGGGACAAAGTTACAGTGCAATGCTGGGCAGAGCAGAAATCAAGAACTAACAAAACATAAAAGCATTTGATTTTGAATTGGCTTTACTAAGCTGAAAAGCATTGGAAAGCACAAACATGTGCAAGAAATAAAAATCACACAACCACCATGGCAAACTGCAGAATTACTGTACAGATGTGCCATGGTAAAGTGGGTGGACCCAGAAATGTGCAGGCTAGCAGGATGCTTTCGTTACCTGGACCTCAGAGCCGATCTTGATGGTCTCCTTAAAGCCGCCGAGCGCACAGAGAGCTGCCACGGCCTGGCGAGCGATGGCCTGCAGCTTGGCCAGCTTCCTACCACTGCTGCTGCCGTTCTCCAGGATACTCTCTGCATACTTCCCCAACTGGGGGATGAACATCAGGGCCCGGGACAGCACCTACCAGGGCGGGCACACAACACATTGTCACTAGGGAAGAGGAACTATCCACACAACGTGATGAAGAGCAACATCTCTCAACAGTGCACGCAATTCTCTTTTGCACATGTGCCACAAAAAGCAATTCCACAGAATTATTTTACTGAATGGGAAATGGTAGAACAGTTTTACTTTTTCTGCAGTACTTGTCCAAATCTGAGCTGTGTTGGTTTCAGGTGCCGTCAAGAGGCCATGCAACAAGGCAATCACTTCTGCTGCCATGCTGTTAGCCACGTGGCCACTGATAAAAGGCCTGACTGGATCCGACCTAAACAAAAACAATTCATTTTATTAACAATACAGAAGGCAGTATTACAGAAGTAGAACCTGAAACATCCCACATGAGTTATAAACCAGCAACAAGACAGTATATTAATGGTTATATTAAATTGCTAATCTTTAAAGTGTTACCAGCAAGTTTACCACTGGACTACTGGGTGGCGATTTGGGATACCTAAGCTGCTAGCACGTTTCATTCAAGTTTTAATCAAAACGGAAATATTGTCCTTTTTAAAGGTCTCTGTCACCTGGCCAGTTCGGTGTTCCTCTCCCTGCAGACGGTGGTCTGCGCGGTTTTCTTCTTCTCCCCGGTTGATAGTCCACTGGCTGCTTCCTGGCTGACGCTTTCGACAGGAGGCCCCACACTCACGATCAACCCAGACTGCGCCCACTTGGTGGCCTTGCGGAGGGCAGCCGCTGCTTCTTCTGTGATCACCTCACAGCACCCACTCTGAATGACAAGTACAATACATTAAATGAGTAAACTGTGAAAGGCCGTTAAAACGGGGTGTTGGTGTGCATCTGTTCTCTGCAGTATATACAGTACACTGCCCTCTCCTATCTGTATTGGGACACAAGCTAATAACTTCTTACCCAGTGAAAAGTCCTGTGTGCTACCGTTTATTATTAGTCGAACGCAACCTGAATGTTAACTTAACTGCACTTTCCTAAACCTGTTTATTGCTAGTTTTATAAACATTACAATTATTTTCCTTTTCAAACTGAACCAAAAAAAACCCAAACATCAGACACTATTCATTTTAAGTGGGTCATTTAAAAAACTATTTAATGATGGGTTTTTAGTGAGAGTAGCTGGCCGATGGGATACTAGGTTGAGTCTTGTATAAAGTGAATCAGTCTACCTTGGTCATGTCTCGATCCATCTTCACCACCTTCTCCATGTTTGCCCCAGTACCCAGTCGGAATGGACGTCCCTCTGAGCTACTGCAGAGAAACAAAAAACAAATTGGTCAAACAAACAAGAAAAAAAATGACTTACTTAATGGCATATGACGTACGTAACATTGCAATTGAGAGAAGCAACATCAGTCTTTACCTCAGCAGCGGCTGCAGCACCTCGTGGGACGACTGGTCTTCTCGTTTGTGGATGAAAATGGAGAGTTTGCCGTCCACAGCCTCGCCCTCCTCCTCTGCGTCTTTGTCCATCTTCAGGGAGTTCTTGGGGCTCATTCGAGAGAGGCTGGTGTCTGGCTCTGAACAGCTGGGCGACAGCACAGTCTGGCAACCTTCAAAACAATGGAAGGGAAACTTTGAAATGGAGCAATTGCTACAGGACAGAGAAAGACAAAACACACACAGAAGAGAGAAAAAATAAATAAATCGACAAGCATGCAGTGTGCTTTAAAAGCGTTTACATGTTTAAGAAATGTCACTTTTTTATTTTAGAATTAACGCAATTTGAAGTTTCACTGTTCTTTATGCACTGCTGCTTTGAGATGTTTATGAGCTGAACATGAGTAAAACATTTTGCTCACACACACACACACACCTGGTACAACGTAGTCTGCCAGTTTGGCCAGCAGCAAGGATGCGATTTTGGACGCTGGGTCACCGGGGTCATCCTGGTCGGTGTCCAGGGTCTGAATGGAGTAGCTCCAAGGTGGCAGCTCCACGTTCCCACAGTCCTCCACGCTCATCAGGGGTAGCGCAGCCCGGCACAGCTGCAGGATGATCAGCACCAGCTTGGGGGAGGGCCGCTGGTCCAGGAGCAGGGACAGCAGCTTGGAAACACAGGCCGGCTGGCTTAGAATAGCCTTCCCAATGTGACTCCTGAAAGCAACGAAGAGGAGAAGGAAGAAGTCAAGTCCAGGGAAGAGGAAACATGAATTCTGTTCTAATCATTTGTTTTGTTATGGTATATATGTGTTTTTTTAAATCATTTTTGTAAGAGAGAAGACAGTCCTGAAGTATTGTCTCCCATACCTTGACAAGTCATTCAAGAGGCTCAGAACGTCCTGCAAGGCATCATTCCCAGCCGCCTGGTTCCCACAGCACTCTGTGGCACGAGCCAGGTGATTGGTCAGTAGGCTGGACACCTGACGAGCCAGGCCAGAATGCACTGCGCCCGTTAACCCTCCTGAAACAAACAACCAGGGACAAATTTACTTCCGGAGTTCAATCCCTAACCTATTCACCCTGACAATGTACTGTACAAGAAACACACAATTCAGGACAGAGAGCATTCAATGATCCTGATATCGATAGGGAAGGGTAGGTACAGTGTCTGAAGGGCTAGTTTCCTTCTTTACATTGTGAAGGGGAAAAAACACTATCTCCAAGCAGTTAGTAAAGTATAAACTCATCTATAAGAGTTAGCTAGGAAAACATCCCCGGATGCCTATACGTTACCTCGACCTAATGTTCTACTGCTTGCCTTCTTTCTTGTGAGACCTATAAAAAAAGATCTGTTCAGTAGTCAAAGAAACTACATTCTGACAACCTAAAAGCAGATCAACGGACATCCCAGTGGAAGGCAGAGCTCCCATTGCATTGCGGATTACATAATCTAATTTAATGAGGCATCAGCTTGTACTGTAGACACTACAGCTGAAATGGCTCCAATTCCAACACAATGCAAGCCTGCATTGCAATTTAGACAGCTGAACTTGCAATAAACAGCAGCCTGGACCCTTCATCTACAACCATCTGAAACACTGGGAAAGAGCCGGGCCTCACCTTCCACTTTCTCCCACTCCACACAGCGGTTTGCCAGGACCTGGAAGGCAGCCCAGGCCATGGTGGCCACTTTCTGCTTCTTTGTCTGTTTCTCGTTGGCGCTGCAGTCTCGTTGGCCACTCAGGCTACACAGGCGGTCCATGAGGTGTACCAGACCACTGCGCACCAGGCATTTCTCCTCACTCCTGAGGACAGGGCAAGGACAGCAACTGTGAAGCTCCTACAACACAACTACAACTTCATACAGTAGAGACATGCCATGATCCTGCTGTGAAAAGCACGTTGTAAGGTAACAACTGCTAACATTACAGATGGTGTACTCTATTTGTCTCATAACTGGATGAAAAGCACGTTAGCTTTTTTCTGAAAACCTAAACAATGTTGTTAATGTTAACACAGACAAACGGAAGGAGCCACAGAGCAGTAGTGCACCTTGGTTTCAATTGATAAAGGTGCTCTCTGAAGTGGAGAATGTGCTTGTACAGTACCTTGTGTACGGTATGGTGCAGAGCAGGCCGATGCTGTTGGCACAGACGATCGGGTAGCGGGCACACAGCGAGACCACAGACGTCATGGTCTCTCCGAAGGCCTCTTGGACCTGCTCTACCATGCCACCGCAGGTCAACTCCTCTATCCTGCCAACAGACACACATACACGCAAATAAAGCAAATTCGGAGCATTTCACTCATTAACCACGCACCATTTCCAAAACCAGTTCTGTGTTACATAACTTTTTTTTTTTTTACTGTTATAACAAGGATAACGAACGTGCACATTTTTGGAAACAAGAAGAGGCCATTTGTCCCTTCAAGGCTCATCCCTTGGTATAAATCTAATTTTAGAGTGCATGATCAAATCGAATGTGCCTACTGTTTCAGATGCTCCTACTTCAAATGGTAATCTACTCAGTGCTTTTGTTCTTGCAGTAACAATGAAGGAATATGCAAATTGTGGTTAGCATGGGTTCAAACAGAACTGAAACAGGTCCTGCTTACCTGGGCCCACCCTGCAGCACCATGGTGACCGGCCCCACCAGGTGAGTGACCCCTCCCACACGCACTGCAGCGGTCAGCAGCTCCCGCATGTGAACCAGCGCCTGCTTCCTCGTGTTCCCTCGCCGCCACCGCGTCTGTGCTGCACACAGGAAACTACTGCCAGACACCTGAGACCATCACAAGAAAAACACACACGATCAACCCTGAGCTTTCACGTTACATTGCGCCAATCTCTTAATTCACAGAGAACAGCTTGATGCTGTTGACTGTCTGCTCTTTGATTTTTTGTGATCTACATAACAAATAATGTTCTATAAAAGCATAGTATAGTGCAATATAGGGCAAATAGTTGAGAATGATTGCAAACATCATAAAAAACTGTAAAATGTTTATTTTATTTTTTTAAAAAAAATTTCAATGGTACTTCCTCTAAATGACCTTCTGTATTATTACTGATGTGTAATTTAGATTGTTAGTATTTTTCCTTGTAAATCAACCACATTTTCACGCTCTGTGCAGTATAAGGTGACTCTGTCAGACTTACCGCCTGGTCGGGGTTGGTCCCAATGAAAGCAAAGAGCTGCCCCAGCAGCACGCTGTAGGTGGGCTTGTCCCTGCTGTCCTCGATAGCCAGAGACTGCAGCAGAGTGAAGGAACTGCTGCGGTGACTGGTGACATGATGGCGCCGCCTGCAGGCAGACAACAGAATTACATGCATCAGGAGAAGAGTAAAGGCTGCTACACACCAGACATGATGCGGCAAGCGGAACTGTGACAGACGACGCTGGAGCGGCACTGGAGCAATGCGAAATAAGTAGGATTGAATCCTATTTTTGCCAATTTGACGTGCGTCAACCAGGGAATTGAGCAATCAGAGAACAGCTTCAATGCATGTGGTCCAGCAAGGTGAAACAGTATCCAAAATGACAGAGGAAACAATAATACTTGTTGTTGAATTAAATACCCACAGCTTTATGACAAAAATCATTGCAATTATAAAGATACAGATTTGAAAGATAATATATGGGAATCCATTTCGAAGGAAATGGATAAGCCTGGTGTGTATGATTTATTGCCATATGTGCTGAAATACCGTCAGAGAAGACACTCATAATTTCCACATCATGTTGACGAATATGTACCAGTCTTGATCATAGTTTTGTCTATAGCAATTTTGAACAGTTGTATAGATCTGGCCGTTTTCGCATCGCCTGTGTCGCTTCTAGTGTGTGTGGTTATGTCGCTGCGAAAGTGTCTCGCCAATTTAAAAAAAATCGCCTGAAAAAGTCTGGTGCGTGGAGACCTTTAGGGGAAGAAGGACAAGCTTTTTGAACAGTGATGAATTTACTCTACACAACCTTGGAAGTTTAATTTGTATTTTGGTTTCCCTGGGCTAGAAAAGTTCTGTTTGTGGATCCCATCAAAGAACGGTGTCAGCATGTCACAAATGTGTAAACTGGTTAATATAAATCAGGAGTCTCACCTTTGGTTGCCTCTGTTAAACTCCAGATCCTCACTGGCAATCATTTCCAGGTCAGAGGGCGCAGACATACTGCGCAGGAAGATGGGTTGTTTGACAGCGTGAGACATGGGCTTGGTCTCGGAGACAGACTTGCAGGCTGCAAGACATGTTTTATGAATTCAATTTTTTTCTTTTCATACAACATTTTTCCATTGAATGGAACTACACCAATAGGTTTTGTTTTTAAAAGTATAGTTTTGTCACTTATTTCAGAAGGTTCTTGCCAAAAACACAATTATAAAGGCAATCAAACTTTCCTTCATAAACGAAACCCAGCACATCCTACCTGGCGTGTCTGCAGGGGTCCCTGATAAACTCCTGGACTGTGCAGCGATTGTCACGTGCAGCAGCAGCTCAGCCCGGTTCATCAGGCTCTTCACTAAAGCTTTCGTTTTCACCAGAGGAATTGCAGCCTTCTGGATCAGCGAGTTCACTTCCTGAGTGAACTTCTCTCTAGAAACAAGTGTAAACACAGGCATGAAGGACTGTTCCTCCACGGTCATGGAAACAGAAGACTCACCTGCTGTTTTCTATCAGTTTCATACCAGGTGTGCCTGGTTGAGGTACTGTGATTGGCGTTACTCTCAATGCTCATTCACAACAGGCAGTCTGATTAGCTTTTACCTATAGTAGGAGGCGATTAGAAAACAGCCCTCTGCTTTTCTAGCATGGATTCGAAGGAGACATGTATGTTTTATTGGGTAATAGTAAAAAGTCATTATCATGACTAAATCTGACTGGCCCAAAGGGTTCTAGTGGCAAGGGCCGTTTCCTGTTACTTTTAAATGTTATTGCATATATTGGACTTGCTCGCAGAGCTTACCTCAGCGTTAGAACAACATTTTCCAAATCACTGCAGTCAAACACAACCTCTTTCAGCGAGCAGAGCAGCTCCAGCTCCTTCATCTTGTTCTGATCAAAAACAAACATCGAGTGGACGGTATTTTAAAACCTGAAAAGCCCTCAGATGCTACACAGAGTGTAACACACACATACACTAGTATTACAGTCTCACCTCATAAAAATGATAGTCGTGGAAGAAGGGTGAATTGTTCTCCAGCTTGTCCTGCTGGGCCTCTTCCACCTCATTCTGCCACTTCTGCTCTAATTCAGCCACACACTGCAGAGAGAGAGAGAGAGAGAGAGAGAGAGGCATAAAAACAAGTACAATACTAAAGTATCTTCAGGACATGCTGATGATTCGGATTGGATTGAACCCCACCATCGGTGCAGCACCTCAATGGTCCATTGTTAAAAGCTAACAGCAGTGTATTTCTCAAGCCCCAGGTCTCACCTGCAGCTGTCGCTCCATAGCGTTGATCTTTTTGAAGGTCTCAGCCATGATTTTGCAGAGCAGGTCATACTCCTCGCCGTGCTCCTCACGGTACTGGAAGTTGACGAGCGTCTGCAGGGCGTCGATCAGGGTCAGGTGTTTAATGACACAAGAGACGATCACCTCCTCCATCACATCGGGCTGAATCACCTCCCTTTGGGGTATACAACACAGCCTCTGGTGAGCTCACACTCTGCACGGTTGCTCCCGCTAAATAACCAAGTGCTTTTCATATTTTGATTAAATTAAAACTCTTTTGCCAGGAGAGACACACACGATGACAGATGATTTGCCCTGCTAAATATTATGAACAGGGATGGAAATAGGACTCCCATTGCATAGCAATTTAATCAGTACCTGGAATGGGTGAGACTGCTATGCAATAGGGATCATATTTCCATCCTTGATGAATGAATAAATGAATGAATGAATGAATGAATGAATGCATGAATGAATGAATGATCTCTAGTCAGCATGAACCTACTTGATGCTGGGTCTGAACTGTGGGCGTGCGCGTCCCGAGATCTCCCGGAGTCTTCCCATGATGCCGGGGGGCAGGCGGATGCGGGGCAGGTCGAAGTAGCTCCCTGTGATTGGCCCTGGCGGGGGGATCAGCACGTCGGAGGGATAGGTGAACTCACGGTCCTCATCAATGGTCAACGGTAGGGGGGAGGGGCTGGGGGTGAGAGCTGGGGAAATGGCGCCATTCGACTCCACCTGCCACTGGCACCTAAATAAAACAAAATTAAACATAGAACATAAAAAAAGGAAAGCACAATTACAGAAGTTCCCTGATATATAACTAATTATACAACCCCCTGGTTCTTAGTGCTTAACATACAGCTTAATTGCAACTCAAAACTACACTAAAAAAAGAGTCACATTAACTAAAGAAGCTAAAACTAAAGTATGTGTTTAAAGAAAATAGTTTGAAAATCTTGTTAGGAGTACTACTGCATCAAGAGAGTTCTCTGCAGAATTCTTACAGTATTATAATAAAGTGGGCTCTTCCAGTACCTCTGAAGCAGTTTGGAGCGGAGCAGGTCCTGGCAGGCCTCTTCCTCGCGGGTGATCTCAGGTCCGTTGTAGAGGATCCGCAGCATGGAGCAGGCGAGCACTGAGAGACCCAGGGCAAGGTCAGCCAGGAAGGGGAGACCCCCGCACACATCCTCAGAGGATTCCTGCAGAGACAGAACACAACTCACTGCGGGCAGTCTAGCAGCTCACTGCACACTCACATCCAAACCCAAGTGCTAGAGACAGACATTATACAAAACGGTCGATTTCATAGAACCATAACTGATAGAAAGGCTATCTGTTTAAATCATTTACTTTAACGGAATGGAAGGAATACATTTCATCATGTATGAATACTTGGTAAGCCATGTACTAATAAATGAAGAGATAATATATATTACATTTATAATTACTATTTCTGAAGTGTGCATTCAAAACAGGATTACCTGAGCTCTGACAGTAGCGGAAAAACCCCACATTGCTTTATCTGGAGTGTTGTGCTCTCTGCCACTTCTCATCTCAAATGAAAAGGTGACTGTGTCCCCTTCCACCTAACAAAACGAACACTCAGAATGATTGGGACATGGGACAGGTATAGCTTTCTATAGTGAAGCACATAGGACATGTCAGAAATATAAAACTTTGAAAGCAGTAGATTTTACCTTGACTAAGTCTTTTGGCCATCCTGTCCCAAGAACACTGCGACTGCCGTAACCCAGGGTGTTCCCACCATACTCTATAACCTTCCTGCTGTTCGTGTTTGGACCTGCGTAGATCACAAGCTGACAGAATACACACAGACCGGTAAGGAGGGATGTAGGGGCACATTAAACATGTTTATGGTAAGCTCCGTTTAGATCATATCCGAAAAATACTCATGATGGATTGCACTTACTCCCATGGTACACTTCTCCAGGGAAACTTACGGGAATAATATATTAAAAAGCAAAAAAAACTAGAACAGTGCCTAGAGCTAATTAACTGAATGGAAAGGTTTACAAGCGGATTCTTTAATGATCTTTCTTTACAATTACCTTTCCATCTGGGCCACAGTCACCTCTCTGGACTAAATGATATTCAAAAATCTAGTCTGTGTGTGCAAGAAATGACAGCTTTCTTAAAAAATAGCCTGAAGCGTTCACTATCTGTCCTTTCAAAACCATCTGTGATCTACATTTCATTTTGTCAGCCTCATTACACAACCTGTGGCCTACATTTTCCAAGTGTTGCAACTGACAGACAATTTGTTGACAACAAATCGGTTATGAATTAGATATACTCTAGTACATATTTTACTACACTACAGTCCTCTTTCCGGGACTATCTTGCAATGCAAATCTCCAAGATTAAAAACCTCAAGTTAAATATATATATTTGTCGTTTAATTGTATACAATATCTCTAGTGCTTGGTTTTGGATGCACAAGTGACAAGAATGTGTTTTCAATAGACAGTGATTCGCGGGTCCTGACTGCAGTACAGTTTTGGACGGTGCTCACCTTATCGTAGTCATACTGTGATGAACAGCGGGGGTCGAACCTCAGGTAGAGGCAGCGAGCTCCGGGGATGTGCACCGTATCTTTGAATTTATAGTTGTCCCTGACTGGGTGGACTGTCTCCACTGTCTTCCCAGCAGCCCAGGGTGCAGGGATCTTTAGGCCTGTGAGGAAGCCAGGCTCTTCCCTTTCCTCCAGGCTTCGGAAACTGAGAGGACAAATGAATTTCAATTGATCACACAACCACTGTATTGAAATCACTCTCACAACCCAGGTTATTGCAATGACTAACCAGATTTGTAGAATAAAGATATAATTATGATGACTATTATAAATAATACAGATCAGACATCCTCCTTCCACTTTTTTACACAACAGCAAGCATGCACGCTAGAGTGGATCATTCATGGACAGAATGATTCTCCCCATTGACCATATGACCCGAGAGCCCATTACCTCTCAGCCGAGGAAAGCAGGTTGCCCTTCTCAGCGCTTCCCCAGGACAGGTCAGCTGTGTCAGAGAAGATAGGAGACTGAGTCTTCAGCAGTAGGGCAGTCTGGAACCAGATATAAGAAAAGGAAAGTTGGAACAACCAGAACAACTCATAATTGCAGATATAAACCCTGAACTATATATATATATATATCTAGTGGGGCACAAAATGCAACCCACTGTACAGGGTTGGAAATAAGACTGCTATGGCATAGCAGTTTCACCAATTCCAGGTTTTAATACATGCTTGATTAGCTAGTGTACAGGTAACAAGCTCAAGCGAGCCTTATTAAACCAAGAATGGATCTGCTATGCAATGGGAGTCTTATTTCCATCCTTGGGCAATGCTAGTGTAAATGTAACATAACTACTGCAGCAGCCAAACAATAGAGCTTGCAGGCCTTTGGAGGCTACTCAAGTGTTATATTTGGCAGTTTTTCCCCATATCTTTTTGTTGTAGGGATAACTGGTCAGCATAGAGAACATACCTGGCTAGTATAGAGCACTAGCTGTACAAGCTGTGGCATGAGTGCATCTGCCAGGATGAGGGTCTGCAGGTTGGGATGCATCAGTGACGTCAGCAAAACAGGCAGGAGGTGACCCAGAATGGTGGCCTTGGTCACCTGTTCCAAGCCTTTTAACCTTTTAAACAAAACAAATCTTAACAAATTAAAACAAATATCCCTCATCATTACAGGTGTGAGTGCCATGCAACATCAACAGCATGTAGATTAGCAGCTCAGAAAATGTCCATGAATATTAGCCATCAAAAATCGGACAAGCTGTTGCCACAATCTTCACTAGTCCTACCATCTCCACTCTATCCCCAATCACTGTGGATATTCATCCCTAACAGGAGACCAAAATGAATACTTTCAGTATTTTGCTTGCCAGGTTCTTAAGCCCCACTCACCTGTTCTCCCTGTCCGATATGTCACTGTTTATAATAGCAATGGTGACCTGCTGGAGTGTTTCCAACACCTCATCACATCCCACCAGGATTTTGGTAGCAAGCGATAAGATGCTAGTCTGCAGCTCCTAGACACAAGAACAGAAACCACGTTGCACACAAGACAGTAAGACAGGTTTTTTGTATGTGTGCCTCGCTATATATTCTTCACTATTCATTTCTACAGGTTAATGTTCTATAAAAGGTGTATACTGCTGTAGGCAGCTTCATCCTTTGACTAGCGTTGCGCTTTTGTATTAAACCCAGACAGACTTCTAGCTACACTGTGTAACCTTGCAGTTACCGGCAGACAATCCAATAAAGGGAAAAACCTAGCTGTTTATAGTACGTGAAAGCAAATGTACAATTATTAACAAAGTGTTTTCTCTTTTCTATCTCTCTGGTTCATCAAATATAAAAACAATACAGTATATAACAGCATGCAAGTCAGATTTTTTACTGCCTTTACTTCAGAACAGCATTTAGAAAGAGCCCCAGAAATGAAAGTAACATTTCTAAAATGGGAGTCCTCAGTCTTCCAGTAGCCCAATAGAGGAGCAGCCACCAGCACATGTACTCTGCACACACGAGAGACAGACGGAGAGCAGAATCAGAATTAAAGCTGATGTTTACCTGTACCTTCAATGTTTCCCCCTGCAGGGAGCTGTCACTATCATCATGCTCGTCGGGTTTGATCAGAACCGTGTTGCTCAGAAGGTGGTTCTGGACTGCCATGAGGTATCTCAGGCTAGGTGAGGCAACCTAGAAGATAGACGCGGCCAGCAGCACAGGTCAATGTGGGCATAGCCACTGGTGCAAAGGGAATGACTGGACAGCATGGGTATAGAATGGTTAGCTAGCTCACATAGAATATGGTTAGGGTTGCCATCGTTTGACAAGAGCCACGGACAAGACAAGAAATTCCATCACAATTTTTTTTTTTTTTTTTAATGGTAAATGTTTGTCCTCTTTAAATGCTGCAAGTGAAATGAAATGGAACTCTTAATCTCCTATTTTAATTTGCCAGGATCGTATCCAAATGATTCCCTTGACTCACCGACAGCTGTCATGATTGCTCTAGTTCCTGGAGGGTAGAATACGCTCTGTGGTGTGTGCGTGTGGATTACAAATCAGTGCCTGTCAAATGAAGACAGAGGACTGGAGGCGCCCCTTTCACTGTACTGCAGGAAATGTATTGCAGCAGATTTGTTGCAGTGCTTTGTTTTCAGCAGTAGATGGGGTATTTTATAGCCTGTCAACATACTGCAGCTCAGAAGTGATTCACAATAAACACTGGCAGACAATGGCTGAATGGGATTGTATTTCTACTCTAGTGTGGATGCTTGCTGTCACAGAGAATTGCTGTAGTGAGGATAACTTCAACAAAAGGTGTGAAACAGTGAGAATTGTTATCAGAAAAAAAAGAAAAACCAGCTTAAATAAAAGTAATCAGACACAGCTTTTACTACTTCATAGATACATTTTCTCATCACTAGCACTGGATCTTTAGTTCACTGAAATTTACTGAATAAATACAACAACGCCACAGAACACCCAATAGCAACTATACTGCCCACCCTGCCGAGGCTAAAGTACTCACTGGCACTGTGGAGAGAAGCTTTTGAAAGTCATCCTTGGTGACTGTTTGGCACTTGGTGATAAGGATACAGGATTCTCGAACCACAGTCTTCAGGATATAGTGAAGCAGCTCATCGTTCAGCCTGCGACAGAAGTGTGAAACAGGTCAAAAAAACAAATGTGTTCACTATAAGAAGACATTCATAACTGATACTTATAAATATATATATATATATATATTTTTTTTCAAAACAGACTTTTGTATAAATAGCAACATATATTAGAAAGTCTATTTAATTAACTGCATACTGCTTCACCCTAAAGAATTTCTTATGCAGTGACATTTTGGGATAAGCCTTCATCAAGACAAGTGTGATTAATGTGGCTAGTTTTGTTTACCTATAGTGTTCATCTTCTTCACTTCCAAACCGGTTGTTCTGTAGCTGATCGGCTATGTTAGTCAGGATAACATCTCGGAGCCGAGACAAACCAGTGTTTCTCTCTCCTACAAATGGCATTTTTTAAAATCAGTATTTCCAAGGTCCTTAGCATTTCTCCAAAATGCTTGTTTAAACGTGTCTAGGTAGTTATGACTTTCACAATCCAAGTAATAAATTAAAGGAACATGTAGCATTGTTACTACACTAAGATCCAAGACGCTAGCTGTGTTTTGTGACCAGCTGTAACTATAAAGTTAAAGCTTTTCAAGGTCTACAAGGGCAAAAACATGAACCAGTTATTTGTGCTTTCGCACAAGCCTATTGAGAAACAGCATGATAGGGATGCTGACCCTTTTTAAAACAAATCAAATCTTACTAAAGCAGCATTGAAGTGTTCTGATTTGATAAAAATATACAAAGCTATCAGGCCAGAAAACTCAAAGTGACAGTTGTGATTAAGCGTAATACAGCTTCTATAAACCTGATGTGTGCTTCGCTTACCAACACAAAACACTGCCATGGATAACTTCTACCACTCCCAACCCTACCCCAAAAAAACCTGCAGCCCGGATTACCACAGGGTATTATAGTATTGATTTTGAGTTGCTTTTTGAACTGCATGGTTACCTTCTGAAAAACCAGCAGGCCAAATATCTGTAGATTAATATCCCTCTAAAAATGGCTCCAAAATGTATGGTGAACTTTCCATTTGCATTAAACTAACATTTTGTGGACGTTCTTACCTTCCGTCAAGACCAATTTGAGCAAGTTGTTAAATTCTGCCTCCCCTGGATACAATGTGTTTAATCCAGAGCTTCAAGAAAGAAGAAACATATTTTGCAGTTGTAAAAATGAACCAGTCCAAAAAGGTCTGTATAGGTCTATATTAGACATATTGTTTAAACGTGAGCATTAATAAAACCTTTGTTAATATGGAAACTTGCTCTGGTTCCCATAATAAGACCACATGTAAGGTAAGTGACGGAAATACACCACACATGAATGTTTAGATCATGTGCAAGGTGTGAACCTGTCTGAAGTACCTGATTGCTAGGCAGACCTCCTTTTGGATTTCAGCGCCGATCTGGTCGACTGGTGCCATCAACAACTGCCAGAGTAGAAGACCCGAGCGGCGCACAGTCTCTCGATTCCGCTCCGTTTGAGGGTTAAAGAAAAACGTGAACACCACCTTGAAAGAGAGTAAACCCCATGAAGGATGAAGCAGACAACAGAGGCAATAAAAGGTCAGTCCTTTAAATCAATGACACCATTAAGCTAGCTGAAGACAAACATTTAAGTTGGGGAAATTTGTCGTTTAGAATGCGTGCAATAAAAAGGATAAAAGTAAGGTCTCTGAGGATTGCTTTACTGGCAAAGTTTGTTTAAAATGAGAAAATCTCTTCTGTAACCCCTGTACTATTTCCAGTTTATCTAGCACTTAAATGCATGTATGCAACAGTCAGTACAAAAACTAAAAGGGAATCCACCACAATAATAAATACAGGCATACTTAAGTGGTTACAATGTTGGTAATGCTCTCTTTAAGGAGACACTATTTCTGTAACAGCCAAGCAGATTTATTCAGTAGATCACATTTCACTTGAATGGTTAAGTGCTTTCCTTTGCACTTCGTCTTTACGTTTACATATTAACCTTCCTAGCTGGTCATAGAAGACAGTGATACAGTAGCTCAGCGTACACACCATGGTTTACAGCCTTAACTTTAATGCCAGCGAGACCATCAGTGATGGAAAATGATGTCTCTACAGTGCATTTCAGGGAATCACGATATCATACTGTAATCACGAAAGCAGGGCAAATGTCATCCAGAAAATCACGATCAATTATTTAACCATAAAACGTGCCTACAGGTTTGGGAAGCAGTTCAATTTACAATAAAAAAAAAAAACTGTGTCTTAATATTAGTTACTGAACATTTAAAAAAACGGCTATACTCAAACACTCCGATGCAAAACACAGTATACAAGGAAAAGTGCATCTTTGTGCTTAAAGCAACTATTGTACATACCTGAAAGACTACAAGAATACAGCGGATAATGCATGTGTCCTTGTTGACCATGGCCTTCTCCATGATGTCACAGATGCTGCTGAAATGCTGTGCCTCTATTGGGTGCTGCTTTCCCAGGAAGCTGCTGATTGGTACATTTCTGCTGGCAGCCAGGATGTTCAGCTGGTGGATACACATGGCTCCCACGTGGTGCAGTAACTGGTTAATCACATCAGTGGTGGCAACTGTCTCTACTGCAGGATTAAAGATACAAAGGTTAAGAAAAAAGGGTTCTGTAAAAACAGTCTATAGAGTTTATGGCCTTGAGCAAAACATTTGACTGGCATAAGCCTTTCTACTGCATTATAAAGTGACTAGGAGGAAAATAATTTACTAAGCAATCCCTTCTAGGTCACCTTGAGGTTCTGTGATGATGTGGCTGACACCCAGCCGCTGGCAGACATGGTGGAAAGCCTGGTTTCCTGGGTTACACCATTGATCCATATAGTCATTCGAACACGTCCAGATCAGGTTGTTCATGGTATCGTAGCAGGCACCTGCAGCATGGGAATATAGAAGCACAAATAAGAAAATGCTGGTGAGAAGATACTTTTTCTTTGTGTGTGTGTGCTGACCTTGATCAAAACCCATCATTGCCTTAAAGTTTGGAGTTCATCTTATATTAACGTTTGCATTAGCTGCATCAACAGAAATTGCTGATGTAAAAGAGTGTTCGAAAGCAGCACACTGGTGCAACAAATTAGTCTGGCAAAAATGTATTTTTGTGCGGGGCTCTTAGTTTTAAGACATCTTCATCTGCAGATTGCATGTCTTACCAAGTCCTGGAACCACAGCACCACGGCCAAGAGAACTCCCAGTGGCGTCTATGAGGTCAGCACGGCTGGTGAACTGTCCGTCAGAAATGTTAAACACCAGGCTAGAGGCCAGGACTGAAGGGAGATAGGACAGCGTTAGAGCACTGTACAGCACTCATTTATATAGAACTAATTAATGCAGTGACTTTTAGTTAATATAACTTAGTAAAGATCACCGCACACAGATGTTTTTTTTTTTAATTAATTTATTCTTGAACAGGAACAAAAAGAGTAAAGCAATTACTTATAAACTTACTGATTTACTGCAATAGCTTTCATTTTCTATTGTAGTTTTAAAAGTTGTGTGATCATTTTATATATTTTTTAAAATATCAGTACAGGACCTTATCTTACATACTGCTTACATAATTTTCTTGTTCATCATGCCAGCCCTCTTTATAAGCACCAATCCATGTTTTGCTAATATTCCTCCATCTTCAAAAGCAGCACACGGCACAACACTTTTAAACACGAAACGCTTGTCAAATCACATCCATGTGTGCCCTTTACTTCCTTTTCCCAGGTTCATGGATTTCCCCCCTAAATAGACTCACTAACTTTTCAGAGATGACAACCCACTGGCACCCCCAAACAGTGAGCGTGTGGCAGAGCTCCCCGACACCCCTGGAGGTGACACCAGCATGACCAGGTACGTTCCGCAGGTGTACATCGGGGTCCTGCGCAGTGTCTTCATGGGTATTCCACAGCTTGTGTTGACCGCTGGAGAAATGAAATATTAAATCTGGAGAGTCATTGAAATGCTTACTTTACAACAAAGGAGCAGCTAGAGCGCTATCCAGGTATTAATGTTTTAATGAAATGTCCTTTACTTGATTACATTTGATTACCTTGGCTCATTTGATTAGCCTTGGATGAGCTGGGGAGGATCGTCTTCCTCATATAATTGTCTACAGTCTCAAATCACTGTATTTTAATCATTTACTTATTCAGAGTAAGGCCTTGCGGCAGGTTTACAGTACTAATGTCCCCTAGATCTTTATGAAGCAGCACAGCAAATAATTCAGGTCACTAGGGTAATACCCAGGTAGGCATGCAACAATTCGGGTTATTAAAAATAAATGATAAGTGAAATGATTTAAGTGCAGTACTTTTTTTTCAAGAGAAATAAGATCAGCACTGCGGATTACAGTCACTTTAAAATCAGCTTGCTGGGATTCTGAATGTACGATTTATCCTTTCAGTGGATAAAGGGATAATCCTCTTAGACACCATGTAAACAATATACTGTTCATCTGGGAACTCCCAGCCAATAGCTGGACCAGGTTTATTCTTCCACCGTATTTAATGTACTATTTCATGTATTTTGCTACTATCATGCATTATGCACTTTCCACTGTATTTAATGTATTATGCATTTTTTTTACTGTATAGCATGTATTATGCATTTTTCTGTATTTAAAGTATTATGGATTTTCTTGTTGTTACTGCATCTTGTAAAGCGCTTTGTGATGGTGGTCCACTATGAAAGGCGCTATATAAAATAAAGATTGATTGATTGATATTCTACATTGCAACCTAACACATCTGTAATTACAAAGTAATATTTAAAATGCATATATAGTATGTATTTACAAAAAGGTTGGGTCTCAAATTCAAGAATCTCCCTGTTATTAGCTTTTTTTACACTCTGTGCCTAGTTAGGAGTTAACACCTGCGGATAGGTTAGGCTTATCCCAGATTCCAGTGCTCGATCCTGGCTCTTATCCTGCAAATATTTTGTTAATCACCCACTATGACTTCCTTAGAAGTGGGGCTTGCAAGAAACCAAGTATATGTTATTAACATGTATCAAATACTTTAAAACCTACAATTCCATCCCTAGCTTCACTCTCTTACTTGCTGTCAGACAGGCATGCTTTTAAATTATACAGAGCACTTAATCATCCGTAGTTCCAGCTTTGCCAATATAGCAAAGTACACTGAGATTCACAAAGGAATTTAATAGTTACCATAGTTACCACTGGTGTCTGATTGAAAATGGCTTAATAGAAGATATATATACATCCATTAAGCTTGGTTACAAAATGAAAGATCTACAGTTTCTATAATAATGATGATGATGGACGCTCCGATTCCCATCTTCCTTTTATTGAATTTCATTTCCTGCAGGGGTCGTTAAGGAAAGCGCAGGCATCTGAACACAACTGAATGTGTTGTTTGTGAAGCGAGCGTGGCTAAACTGCCCCCTACCTGACTGATCCTCCTTGAGCGTGTTGGTGATTGTGGACCCTGTGAGCGCAGCCAGTGTGGCGGAGTGGGAGGCTCTGAAGCGGGACATGCGGCTCAGAAGCAGCTCGTTCAGACACTTGGACGACTCCCCCTCTTTCCTCATCAGAATGATGCGCTCATGGAGTGGGACTGCTGCACAGACACCATTCTGCGTCTATAGAAAAGAGATTTGTATTTTTAAAAATAAAAATCGGAACTTTAATAGCCCTAAACCCCCCCATCTTGTGAATATAATGTAATCCTGTGTTGATGGTATGATATCAGTTTACCTAAATTGGTAAACCACAGCCTAGTCACTTGCTCAAACCCAGGATTATACAGACGTCATATAAGTAAGGCAGTAATAAAACACCCTACATTCTATTTGATTATCTTAACAAGGAGTGGCTATACAGCAGAACGAGTGAATAACCTCAAACTAAAGTATATTGGAGACAATCTCAATACCACATGTTGCACGTACTGTTAGTTGAAAGACATCCATAAACACAGAGTGTCCTTTTGGTGTTTTTTCATTCAGGCTTGCCGGAGACCAGATCCAGTAGACGTAGGAGCCATCAGAGCAGAGATGGACGGTGGTCATGCTGCTGCCAACAGGAAAGTGGTTCACTGGCATGGGGACAATCTGGCACACCTGACAGAGACAGGATGAGATGACCATGAATATAAATTAAATCTAAATGAGCCCTTGTATACTGTAAACTCTGGTATTCAATCTTTACCTTCGGCAGGGGTTCCCAATCTTGGAGCTGGGGACCCCTGAGATAGTTTCCGGGGGGCCGTAGGCCAGGATGCCTAATGTCATGGGGGGACATGAGCCAAGAAAGTTTGGGAACCCCTGACTTGCAGTATGTGTAAGAGTGGGAGTACTGCAGAAATCTGCTCAAAGTTCTGTTTTAAATTTTAAAGATGACTGAATCAGTCTGTTTAAAGATTCTCATTTATTCAGCATATTAACAACAACAAAGTTTCCATTTCCAGTAAAAGCTTCTGTGACCAACTTCTGTCTTTGTGTAAACAAACAACTCTGAAATTCCTAAAGAAGTTCAATACTTATGCATGATGAAATTTAATGTGTGATGTCCCAAAGGAAGCTTAAATTGATTTCTTCTTTTTTTTTTTTCTCTCATAACACTACTTAACAGACAAGTCCAAAATTAGATTTCAGAAGTTGCAAAGCTTTTTACATCAACTTGTCTCTGGGTATGAATTTCTTAATGGACCTCTGATTACAGGAATCAGTAATGTCAGAAGACTTTAATCTCAGATTCAACTAATTTCATGTGAAACAAGCCCTTGTTTATCTGCTATGCTATAACTCATTGGTTAGATTCTTACATTATCTACCATATGCATCATAAACTTGAATAAGCCCTTTTTAAACATGATCTAGGAACAGTGCATAGTACATACAATATTATAGAGCAACTTGTCTGCTTGGAAGCTTACTGCTGTGGTTTTCTTCTTCTTGTTCAATTTCTTTGCTGCAACTTTTCACATCGTATTGATACGTCTCAAGGGCACAATGCAAAATGTTTCCAATTGTGCCGAATTTCATTTGGTACCATGGGAGGTCTTCAGTTTGTCATGACTGTCACACAAAGTAAGGATCTTGACTGCTTACTGTGGTAAGTTACTGTCAGGTTGTTCTTTAATTTGTGAATCACATTGCCTGCTGATGAATGACAGGCGCTAGTGAAGGATTTTAATCTGCAAAGTGGTTTTAAATACAGTGCCTTGCGAAAGTATTCGGCCCCCTTGAACTTTGCGACCTTTTGCCACATTTCAGGCTTCAAACATAAAGATATGAAACTGTAATTTTTTGTGAAGAATCAACAACAAGTGGGACACAATCATGAAGTGGAACGAAATTTATTGGATATTTCAAACTTTTTTAACAAATAAAAAACTGAAAAATTGGGCGTGCAAAATTATTCAGCCCCCTTAAGTTAATACTTTGTAGCGCCACCTTTGCTGCGATTACAGCTGTAAGTCGCTTGGGGTATGTCTCTATCAGTTTTGCACATCGAGAGACTGAAATTCTTGCCCATTCCTCCTTGCAAAACAGCTCGAGCTCAGTGAGGTTGGATGGAGAGCATTTGTGAACAGCAGTTTTCAGTTCTTTCCACAGATTCTAGATTGGATTCAGGTCTGGACTTTGACTTGGCCATTCTAACACCTGGATATGTTTATTTGTGAACCATTCCATTGTAGATTTTGCTTTATGTTTTGGATCATTGTCTTGTTGGAAGACAAATCTCCGTCCCAGTCTCAGGTCTTTTGCAGACTCCATCAGGTTTTCTTCCAGAATGGTCCTGTATTTGGCTCCATCCATCTTCCCATCAATTTTAACCATCTTCCCTGTCCCTGCTGAAGAAAAGCAGGCCCAAACCATGATGCTGCCACCACCATGTTTGACAGTGGGGATGGTGTGTTCAGGGTGATGAGCTGTGTTGCTTTTACGCCAAACATAACGTTTTGCATTGTTGCCAAAAAGTTCGATTTTGGTTTCATCTGACCAGAGCACCTTCTTCCACATGTTTGGTGTGTCTCCCAGGTGGCTTGTGGCAAACTGTAAACGACACTTTTTATGGATATCTTTAAGAAATGGCTTTCTTCTTGCCACTCTTCCATAAAGGCCAGATTTGTGCAGTATACGACTGATTGTTGTCCTATGGACAGAGTCTCCCACCTCAGCTGTAGATCTCTGCAGTTCATCCAGAGTGATCATGGGCCTCTTGGCTGCATCTCTGATCAGTCTTCTCCTTGTATGAGCTGAAAGTTTAGAGGGACGGCCAGGTCTTGGTAGATTTGCAGTGGTCTGATACTCCTTCCATTTCAATATTATCGCTTGCACAGTGCTCCTTGGGATGTTTAAAGCTTGGGAAATCTTTTTGTATCCAAATCCGGCTTTAAACTTCTTCACAACAGTATCTCGGACCTGCCTGGTGTGTTCCTTGTTCTTCATGATGCCCTCTGCGCTTTAAACGGACCTCTGAGACTATCACAGTGCAGGTGCATTTATACGGAGACTTGATTACACACAGGTGGATTCTATTTATCATCATTAGTCATTTAGGTCAACATTGGATCATTCAGAGATCCTCACTGAACTTCTGGAGAGAGTTTGCTGCACTGAAAGTAAAGGGGCTGAATAATTTTGCATGCCCAATTTTTCAGTTTTTTATTTGTTAAAAAAGTTTGAAATATCCAATAAATTTCGTTCCACTTCATGATTGTGTCCCACTTGTTGTTGATTCTTCACAAAAAATTACAGTTTCATATCTTTATGTTTGAAGCCTGAAATGTGGCAAAAGGTCGCAAAGTTCAAGGGGGCCGAATACTTTCGCAAGGCACTGTATGTGCCCTATTTCTGTTTGCAGAAAAGAGGTTGTCAAGGAAACCAACAATAAGGGAAATGGGATAATAAAATGGAACTGCAATAATATTTCGCTTTTAATTCACTGAACCCCCAGCAAAAAAGAAGAAGGGTTTGAGATGGAAAAGACCTACATTGCATAGCATTTTGATCCACTCCAAGGAGTAAAAACACCTATTCATTTTACAAAAACTAAAACCAAACTGCGAAGCAATTACATACTTCAAGGTTTCTTCAACACAATCAAATTGATTGTTTCTCATCTTTGTACAAATCATTTGTATTTTTCTCCTTTCAAAAAAGTTAAATTAAGACTATTAAAACATGACCCACTGTATAGTTAAGTGGTTATCCAATAATAAAAGCTGGAATTCATAAAACCTTTATGCAATGGGAGTCTTATTTCGTTTCAGCATTAGATCACAGAAAACACAAGTAAAAGATACCTGAAAAATTAAAATCCTATTTCCAGTATGATACTGCTAATCTATTATTAATAGCAATCCTTCTTCAGAGCTACTAAAAAAAAGAAGGCTTCAAGGAGCCAGGAAATTCCAAGGGTAATCTGATTACATAATTATTGACAGCATGCTCATTTCAGTATAGATTTTGCTGCATTAAAATAAGGTTTTCAAATCAATTACATTGAAGATAGAATCTATAATTTTGTAACTGCAATCTTGAAAATCTGTACAAAGCCACTAGAAGAATCAATAGAAAGCCTAAGGAATGTGCAAAAGTACCAAGTACAAAGCATTTATTTTTATTTGAATTTCAGTGGTAGGAATTAGCCAGGCTGTTCAGTGAACCAGTGGCTAGACTAGACTAGGTTATTTCAGATGTCTAGAGGGCAGTATAACGAAAGGTTTATGAAGCTGTGTTACAGTAGTTAAACAATGTTGTGAGCTCCCAATGGCTCACAAGCTGGCTTGTACAAGCTTTTAACCATTAATTATCCATATGCACTACTGATTCATAAGGCAATTAATGAATCTAATTGCTGAATGCAACAGATCCAACAATGACTTGACTTGACTTTGTAATCCGTTACCTGGAGGGTGAATTGGTCGATGACGTGGAAAAGGTAGTGAGGTTTGTTATCAAAGGAGACAGGCCTGTGAAGGAGTCTGCAGTTGCTAAAGGAAACCCAACCGGCTTCCAGCTCTTCATTACGGCAGTACACAAAACCACTAAGGAAAAGAAAAGAAAACAGAAGACAATGCACAATTAAACAGATCAGCAAGGACTCCCAACACAGGCTAGTACCGAAAAACATTAGGAGTCTGTTCCAGAGGGACAAACTGAACACAAACTCAAGCAGGCTAGAATAACTCCTTTTGCACCTTATCAAGCCCTGCAATATCTCCTATTGGGAGCTTTCCACAAACTACAGATCAACCCACAGGTACAATTACCAACGTTTCAATAAAGCATCCACAGGATAGCCAGTTTCTTGTAGACTTGTTGCTGTTACTCAACCGTTTAAATGATTAGAGGAATAACGCTACTGCAATAACTTCGAAAAGGTAAAGGATAACAATAATGCAAATAAATCAAAACCTGGATGTTTTATAGAATAAATGAACTACCACTACTTTTTTTTTTTAAGTAAGTGTGTCAAGTACATAAAATTGGTACTACCGTAAGGTCCCATGAAGTCCTGAGCCAAGCTTGCTGATTCCCTTTCCAAATGAGTTTGTGGTATAGAGATAACATCCATCTGTACCAAGAGAACGCCCTAAATCTGTGTCTGCAAAACAAAAGCACACCTGTGAATCCAACTTTATACAAATCCTAAACTTCAGTTTCAATTCTCCCTTAAATTTCCTAGCTCACATTCTACCAGTTAGGCACTGATGGCCCTAAGCAGTGCTTAATGTGTGTCACATTGCACTTACTGTACAGTCCAGCTCTTTGATCCAACCATATCCTTAATTATTACATTCCTCATCAAAGCCAGACAAATCTGCTTCTTGCCCATTGTGATGGTATTTTGAATCGTTATGCAAATTGACATGCATTCTTTAATATATAAAACACATGCATGAAGGACAGCTGACTAGCACGAATGCATTTCAAATGCATTGTCTAACCTCTGTATGCATTTTAAGTGCCTTACCCTTGTATTAGTACAGCTGACAGCTTCTAAAAATACCACGATTTCCTTTTGTCTGATTTTAAAACAAAACTTTTTGAATTCCACAAAAGCACATTGTGCAGCGACACATTGGAATGTGAGCAATATATATTTCTATATTCTGTAATACACAGATAACTGCATCTCAGCCCATACAGAAATGCCATAATTAAGCAATGTTAGGTCAAAAAGTCATAATTAAGCGATGTAACGACATATCGCCAAATTATGACTCCCAACTGTTTTTCTAGGAATTTTCTGTACGTCTTTTAGACTGCTGACTGGCGTTTTTATTTTAAAAATTCCAAGCAAAATGTCGGCCCATTTTGAAATTCTCACACTAGAAGCCAGAGAATCATTTAAATCAGAAAACAAAAACTAAAAACTGCCTTCAAAATAAACCTGGAATCCAAATATTATAGAAGCAATAAAGGAAGCTTAAAATGATTTATTCATTCGTCTGCTGTGGCCTGCAGCAGACAGGGAGGGGGCTCAGGGCTGGCCGGCTGGCTCTCTAACCCTTGCCTTTTTACACTTCTTAGAGCAGAAAAAGGCTGTACACAAAACACTTGAATTTAAAAAGAAATGACCTGCTCATGCTCAACCCTATACCCTCCCGGCATTATGGCAATCTGTGTTTGCAAAAGCATTTCATAGCTTTGGAATGCCAACTCACAACTCTAGTAGTGTAGAGGACAAACTCAAGTATTACAAATTGTTATTTCAACAACTAGAACGCATCCTGGCTGCCCATGGTGGCTATGCACCCTGCTGGCAGTATCTGCAGGCGTTTGTCATTATTGTCCAAACCCCATGCACACAGATCATATTCTTTTACAGTACTTCTTTCCCTCTACTGCTCGACACATTCTGATGCATTGCTTTAGAAAATAACATTTATTCTGATTTTTATTAAATAGAATCAATGTCTCAGTTCTAGAAAAATGAGCCGCTCAGATTCTCCTGCAACGAGATACCTGGGATTGTATAGCTGGAGACTTTTAGCATCCGTCTCTCTCGGGAGTTAATCGATTGGATTGAGCAAGGCTTTAAAATGCATCGGCATTACAGCTGCCTACAATCGCACACATTTACATACACTGCAAACAAAACACATATTAATCCTAATATAAATTTAAAACAGATGTGGAGTGGTCCTGGCTGCTTTAATCCAATGTTACAACGTGCACGTGACACCCACCACCACACAGTAGCTGAGATTTGAACTCCAGACAACACCGATCTCTAGAGACGCACATCTTACAGTAGCTCTAATTGACTTGAAATTGGCTAGATCTGGTGAACTAGGCTTTGATAAGACCCAGATTGCTTACATTTCCCAAAGGTAGTTTAACAGACACAACTTTCTCTTCCACAATAATAATAACCCTTCCATTGATATAAAAGGGTAGTTGTTGTCTAGCTTATTTACTATATTATTTATTTATTTATTTTGCTTGGGGGCAAATATATCAGCAGGGTCAGAACAGCCTGAACAATTTATTTGACAGCTGTCCAGAACCTTCAACCCAAGCCCTGTCCTTTCTCTAGCACTGCAAACCAAAGGGCTATTGGAATGTGTGAAACTGCTATGCAATAGGAGTCTTATTTCCATCCCTGATATAGAATATCACAATTACATTTGTTTTCAGTATATGGGAGTATATGAGAGTTAATCAATAAATGATTTAATAGTAAATGTATACCAGGACAGCTAAACCTGTGACTCTCTGTATCCCTCTGTAATCAAGTGTCAGAAGTCAATCTGTTTAGGCCATTCATGAATTTTTTAGAAGCATAATAGGGTTTATGTTATTTGTTTTATTAATAACTGGAAACTTCCATACTGCCTTTACGGGAAATGTAATTGCACAGCAGTCTGACGTCACTTATATCAAGGAAAAACAATCTAAATAAAAAAAACTATATACTGAAAACCTGCCAACACAATCACAATCACATCGGCAATTATTTCAGTCCGTTAACAGCTGTGGTTCACTATAAAGTGACAGCACTCACGGTAAACTCACAAGAGATCAAAAATCAGTTTAGTGAATTGTTCAACCGTGAAATAACACTGTATTCAAATGCATGAAAATGTATTTAAATGGCTCTGGGCCTCAGCTAAGGATTTATAACTTAACAGCTCTAACTGATATCACTGCGGTTCATTTGTGAACTAGGTTATTGTTGAATATTCAGCAGAATCATTATAATGAACTGTAATACTTTGTTTGAGGTATCACAACTAAACACATCAATGAGGAGTTCACTTGATCCCAACAAATAAGGCTCCACAATCATTTCCCTCAAACAACGTTACTGATTTGTGCTCTTAGTACGATTCCTATATAGTACTCCCATAGGAGTTCAGGGTGTTTGGGCAGACATGTGGATATTTTGTTAAAGTTAGGCTGACAAACATTTCAAACAGCCATCTATGATGTGAAAGTAAATAGAAGACCAAGGAGCGTGCATTGTACAATACGGGACTGACCCATGTAAACACCCTACCTTTGCTGTCACTACCGGAGCCGCTGCTGTTGTCAGGTACCGGCAGCATGTCCTCAAAGCCCCAGGACACTATGTGTTTGCCCCCCAGCAAGCAGGACGGGGACCCGGGCCCACCTTCCAACACCAATAACCTGGAAGAGCAAGGGTTAAAAAAACAACAGAAGAAACCACCATGAAACCACTACTGTTGATGCCAGCCTAGTTTCATTACTCCATGGCGCATACTTTTACCCTTGACCAGCGGTTCCCAACCCCGGTTCTGGGAACCCGTGTCTGCTGGTTTTCATTCCAACTGAGCTCTCAATTACTTAACTAGAACCTTAATTGTACTGATCATTTGCTTAATGTGACCTTTTTAATTGTTCTCAGCTCTTAAACAGTTGCAGAGTTCAAGTTAACTTGCCAGTATGTCATTAATACATCTGGGAATTTAGATTCAGGCATATTAGAACACAAAAGACACTTTCTTGTCCTGAAAGAAATTGTGTCACAGTGTAGTGTAAAAACCAGAGACAAATACAATTTACCAACTGCACAGCATGCATTGAATCATTAGACTCATTTTCTACAACAGTACGAGGTAAATCAGTCACAGCTGAGATTAATAAGACCAACCATAGAATTGTAAGATCTGGTATTTTTGACAATGTTAGAATTTGTAATTTACTTTTAATAATCATTTAATTATTTCTTGCTGTTAACTGAATTGTGTCACTACATGTAATGGTTGCTAGAAATGGGTGAAACTGCAATGCAATAGGATTCTTATTTTTATGCTTGTGTGTGGGGGCATCACAGTTTGTTTGTGTGTGTGTGTGTGTGTGTGTGTGTGTCTGTCTGTGTGTGTCTCTCTCTCTGTCTCTCTCTGTCTCTCTCTCTCTCTCTCTCTCTCTCTCTCTCTCTCTCTCTCTCTCAGAGCTCATCTGAGGAATGTGCAGCAATTTGGGGGTTGTAGAATGTATCTATTGTGGGCTGGGGTCTGTGTGGGGGAGGGGTGTAGAGGTTTTATGTAGTGTTGCAATGTCAGAATCAGGGCGGTTGGAATACAGGATAAAGAGTGACACACACCAACTGTCCAGAGCGAATAGCTAAGTATTATACTTCATCTGTTACTCATGGGTATCAGGGCTAATTCATAAACTTTTGTAGTAGTGAATTTCTCTGTATAATTTTACCTGTATGTTGATAATAAAACCTGATTACTGTGATTTGAAATTGTTAGTTGTGTCTAGTGATTTTCACTCTCATGTTGCAATAGATATTAAAGAAAATATTAGGCCTTATTTTCTTACATAATTTACAACAAAATCAGGCATATTTAAAACAAGCTCATACTGCGCTGAAACCTGGCGTGGCTCACAGTACTGTGCAACCAATTACTTACCTATAGAGTACATCGGCAACAGGCAAATACCCCAAATCAGTCTGTTTCTGAAGCAGGTGTACCGTGTGAATTAGGGTTTTTAATGACCCCCTGAAACAGACAAAAACAAATAGTGTTAACTACATTTAAACATCACAATCTCCAGACATGTTCAACCATTTCCTGCACTCTTTCCTCAGCACAATGGGTTTCAAAAATATTGGCCGCTAAAAAATGACTGTCCTCCCTCTCATTAAATAAATGCTGGCACTCCGATTTTAAGTGCCTTGCCGATTACATTATACAGACAGTAATGGATGATTCATGACCAGCAGCTGCCACTTACTGTACAGTTACTGCCTGGTAGGCTTTTGACAACCTGGATTCCTATGAATCACACAAATAAAACAGACTAGGAGGGAAGGATTTCCATGGCTGAAGATAACGCTTGAAAACAGCGCTTTAGATACATTTAGAAGAGTGTTCTGTCTACTCCACTGAGGTCACACACAGTATCAAACCCATTGAATCCTCCCAATTGTTTCTTTGCTAATTATGCCATGCTATTTGAAAATGTTTAACAGAGGTGTGGCTCCAGACAGAATGTATATGAAACCGTGTGTGTAGTGACTGCATCCTTTAGACAGTAAAGGGATCAATTTCCTTCAAGGAATGTATAGCCAGAAAAACAGCGTTCAGGTTGTTTCTTCATCGTCAGATAATATCATTTAATTAAGAAACGGTCATGGTAACATTGCTAATTATAGCTGTATTAAATGCAGGTAGAGTGGAAAGAAATACACTAAACAATGATGCACACAATCAATTCAGCTTACTTTCTTACTTGCTTCAGGGAAAGCCCTGCCTTGAGCGCAGTAGCTTGGGTAAGTTTTTCAGCATAGAAGAATACAGTGCTTTGCCATTTTTTGTTGCCCTCTTTTTTGCTTTCTTGTGCTCTACGTGTTTACGACTGGCAATATGATCTTCAATGGTACTGACTCGTACACGATCAATCGAATGACAGCAAAATTTGCAGAATAGTATCCCACCATCCTCATTTAGATAATCAGAAAATGTTTCAGCTTTTACTGAAATACTGCATTTTTTTTTTCTTCGTTGATGCAGTCGCCATGTTGTGTTTCAGCAGAGACACACGTGAGTGAAGTCACATGATGAATTAACTCAATTTGGCTGGGTGTAGTGCAAACAAAAAGTTCAGAGGAGAAAAGGACAACACTGCCAAATTCCATTCCCAAAATGCATAATTCTGCAACATCAGCAGCCCTACATTTCCACCATAAACCAGATTGTCAATTTACACAACTTAGAGCAGAGAAGTCTCCACCCAAAAACTGTAGAGAAATGAACACCCATGTTAAATCCCAATTACACATTGTGTAAACACGCACACACATGCGCAAGCACACACACGCACACACACTACCAGTGCATTTCGGTATAACCAAGAGTGCCACTTCAATAGAAAATATTTTGTTTTGTGGTGGAACAGTGGGCAAATCTAAAACATAACAAGAAGCAGTCTACAATCAAAGATGGATTTATATATTTAAAAAAAACACATTCTAAATGTTTTTAAAGGGTTAGGAGAACAACTGGATTGCTGATGTGTCACGGTTTGCCACACTTAAGGGATTTTATTCTGAGTGACCACAATTACAGTGGGACCACTTAGAGGGTTATTTAGAGACGGCACTTCACTGATACACCAGATGGTGTCCAGCAACTCAACGGACCTGGACAGAACAGATTCACTGTAAAAGGGCAACTTTTCCAAAACAAAATGTATTTGTTCCCCAAAGCTTGTAGAGACGACACAATTGATAGCATCATCAAAACGGGCAGAGTGGTTTGAAAATAAGCCTTAAATAATTAAAAAACAAAACGTTTTATTTTTTATTGTGAGCAATAGCTAAAACCCATGAGCCAGCCATGGAACTGCAGCACATTTCAAGCACATTTCTGGTAGGGCACACAGGGGCTAGAACACACACACTGTAGTTTATGTAACAGGTAATTAAAATATCTTGCTTTTTGAAAGCTGTTTTTAGCTCAGCTCACTCTGAACCCCATTAGTAACCCTGGTTCAGTTGCCACTCATCATCTTCTTCCTTGAATATTCAAATTAAAATGTAATTTCACAGTCTATCAAAGACTGGCTGATTGAACAGGGCTATTCTTTTCTTTCTGGCCTCCACACATTCAGCTAGGAAACTCATTTACTATTAGATCCTTCATTTAGATGTCATTAGCATGCCTTTGCAGTTTCAAACAGGATTACACAGAACAAATATGTTTTTCTACTTTTACTGTAAGCAGGAGATTCACAGATTCAAAGCATTTAATTCAATAAATTGCAAAGTTTTTACAGTGAAATGCACTGTTTTTAGCATAACGTATCAAGTTTACAAAAATAAGCCAGGACAAACTTTTTTCCTTTTCTAAAAATTAGTGTTTAATAAACTTTGTCACTAACTGCCATGTTTTGTTTTTTTTTAAAGCAAAACTTTAAGCCATAACTAACCCAAATATAAATATATTATATTTATTTATATATATATATATATATATATATATATATATATATATATATATATATATATATATATATATATTCAAGAGTCTAAGATTTTACTAAGTTTCTTTTAATACCAATTAAAAGAGGTAATGGCAAAGCTGGAATCAAAGCAAAAACTGATAATTATCTTTAAAAAATTTAATAAAACTGCAAAATCAGCCAACAACCTTTACAACCATTTTGGTGGCCAATTTATCACAAAGTCCTAGTTGATTGCTAAAGCTGCAACCAAGACAAACAGACCAATGGCTTCAGTCTAGGAAACTAGGCCAGGCTGTATTGCAATTGAAACCTTTTAGTATCAAAAGCAGAGAAGAAGAATAAGACCATTAGCAGAGCTACTTTGCTTGGCACAACTCTGCCTAAATGGAAATATCACAGGGCAAACGTTGATCGTGAGGAAAATTCTAGAGGGCTAAGATCTGCTTAATTACGTTTCCATGCTTCAGGGAAGAACAGCTAGCTTTTCAGAAGGAAACACCAAGGGGTTTTATTAGCTTGTTCTTGCATTTAACATGAATGGTGTCTCCAAGTGGATCTTAGTTTTTCACTTCCAACTTTCTGAGCAGTAGTTTATTTTAACTGCCTGCACACAGTTCAGAAGGTCCCATGAACCTGCCAAAAAGGATTATTCCTGTAAACAGACAGCTTCACTTTAAAGCTCATGAAAAGTAGTGGGGTTGTAACCAAATTTTGGGATAAAAAAAAAAAAGTGACAAGCCACAGCTGTTGTTTTCCAGTACTATTTTCAATGCAAAATTCTCCAATTCTCGTGGATATCATTTGTCTCTACTGCCCTGTTCAAAATCTTCTAGGCAAAATCAGTACAGTGTGGCTTTTAATGCAGACAACCTTTTATTTTTCCCACACTTTGTCAAAAACACAAAGCTTCAAATGCTCTGCTATCGTGACACATTGTTGCCTCTATCTAGTTAGAAGACAACTAAATTAAAATAGATATTATTTATTCACTTTTCTGCCTTCAAAAGGTTGCTGCAGACAAGGGACCACTAAAGAGCCAGTGCCTGCGATAGGGAACATCTGGCTCTGTCATGCCTCGCAACATCCTACCAGTCACACAGAAAACGAATGGACTGTACATACGTGAAAGAGCTCATTAGACCTCAGGCCAGAGAAAGATAAAAATAACTAGACACTGCTGTTTATGTGAACCAAAACAAAGCTCTCTCTTTGGCACACTGAAAGACTGCACAGCACCCCTATTAGAATGATCTATACGGTGTTGAAATAAATAAGAAAATGTAATAAGATCACAAGGAATGTTGGTTGCATGTTACGTGTATAATGTAGTCAGAACCTCGCATGATTTCATAGCTACAGTACAGCCAGTGGTTATTTTATTATTGTACAATACCCATAAACCAAACGTGACATAGAAAACCACAGAATACAAGAGCAAAGCCAGAACTGTATCTCAGCATTGGGGCTTCATCTGAAAACCAAAAAGAGACGTCACCGTTGATATGGCTGCCAGTGGTGTAGTGCTATATTTAGAGGTGAGGGGTCGCTATTAGTGAGTTGTATCTTTTAAATATTTAGCTTATATTATCTACATAATTTCTTATATATGGTTCTAAAAATAAGACCTGTTCCAATTATTACATCTAATTGTAAAACGCTGACACCTCAGCACAGCATTGATACAGGTTCCCATCGCCTCGCTACATTGTTCACACCTGTTGTTCCAGACCAGGCACGCTATATTCAAACTTTTTTTCATTATTTCTCTCTCAGTGTGTCTTACGGTATTCTTTGCTTATTTGTACACATGTATATCTCCATATATTAATAGGAGCAAAACAGTTCAATATTCTACACGTGCACAAGTACGGAAGCGATGTTCTCCCTGCCCAAGAGAAGTGGAGAGCAGCGCTCCCTTTTCCTCCCCAAACCATCAGAGATTAGCACACGGTCAGCACTGGTTGTACTGTGGCCTTGTTATGCAGGAGGATATATAGCCAGTCCAACACAGAATTACACAACCTTACCTGAGAAACTCACTCTACAGTAATTGCTTAAATGTTCTTTAGAAAAATCCCTGGGGATCAGCTAGAATATGAAAATTAATTTCAGACGAAAAGTTGCACCAAAAAATCTACCAAAAGTCCCATTACAAGAAAGAGGTCATTATAAGAAGCAGGTTTATACTTGAAATACATACACAAAAAATATACCACCATATCCATTTTTTTACTTGTTGGAATATGAATGCTGTTTTTTACTAAAGGGGTTTTAAAAAATAATCCTTATTTATTGCTATAAACAATTCTATGTAAAGACTCTTTTCAGAGAAAATTAACCACTGGGCTGGATAGTTCTGTGCAACAATAGCTACTGCACCTACTGCTTCTAAAAAAGAACACAAAAGAGGAATTTCTGTTTTTGACAACTTGACAGCCATGCAGCTGGCCTCAGCATTCAGAGCACCATATGCCTCTACTTGATGTGATGTTTCCATGCAGGCTCTTTAAAGAGACAGCAGTGCAATTCCCTGCCCTTTGTCCCTGGGCATCCCTGGAGAGGGGGCTGGCGACCAGAGGGGTGGAACTACAACATTTTGTAAATTAAATTACGCCTGGGAGACAACTCCATTTTAACTAAACGATCAGGTCTCCAGAAGTTGGAAGTGGATGGCAGCACTGCACTGTGGTCTTACCAAAGATGATCTAGTGCCTCCGAGCCTGCCAGTGCTACTTTATGCGCATTGGAAAGCAGTGCAGATTTAAAAAACACATTTTAGGCACTGCTTGAAACCAAAACCTGGAATGTTACTAAGGTCTGATTTTCATTCCTTTACTAAGTGGCATGAACCTGAGGTTTAAAACAAAATAATAACCATAATAATTCGAACAGACTTATTACTGGTTGGATAATGTCTTTAATAAACTGAGTTAGGAGTACATTTAATGTAGTATGATACCTCAAATTTCTAGCATAATCTTCAAGTCTAGTCACTGCCTTCCCTGCCAAAACAACGATGATATCTAATCCAAGCTGAGCAGTTTTGTGGATGTCTTCCTATGCACAGAATAAACCACAGCACGCACACCCAGCAAGGCAATTGCAATAGCTGGAGTGTTCTATAGATAGCACAGATTCACAAGAATCCCTGCTTGAGGAAAATTACATTCCACCCCGGTTTGATCCTTGTGTGTATCAGGCTAGTTCAGCACAAGTCATATTCAAAGTTAGAACAAATAATAAATAATTCAGACAATCTCTCCGTCAGAGATTCATTGCATTCTACTTTAGAAACAGTGACCTATTAAAGCAGCAAAAATTAGGAAGATAAATGCAATGTAATATTCAGAGTGCCTATTTTTTATTGCTACATTAAAACATGCAATTCTGTGCCCTAGGATAGCAGTTTAGTTATGCAAGACCTACATTAGTTATGTACAATAAAATGTCTTATAAACGTGACTCTGATTTTGCAACAAACCATTATAACCCAGCAAGAGACTTGCTACAAAAAAAAGGTTTGGTGTTCACAAGACACAATACTTTCCAATACCTACACCCACTCTACTGCACACTATGTCAATATACAGTAAGTCAACACGTGCACTTAGATTTCAGGGTTCACACCCTGTAACAGTGCTAGGATTAGTATCCAACTGCTGTAATATGACAAGCCAAACTAGTAGCATTTAGTGTTTAGACTGGTTTAGCTTGTACATGTATAGTTAGTTAGCAGCAGCTTAAAAACTGAAGATAAAGCACACTTATAGTTTTAAAATTATTATTAGGATCCTCATCAATACACAGTGCTGAGATGGCTTAAAGTGAAGATTAATTCTGAGATAACAAGTGGTCTCAGAAGAGAAAGGTAAAAACTGAGAGGGATCAGCTTCCCTTCCTCCTTCAAGTGACTGTGGCAGGACAGAAGCAACACATTTAAAACAGTGGCAGATCTAAATACCGCCGCAGGTTAGATCATTAAAATGTGACCTGACGAAGTGTTTGAGTTTCTTCTGTGTATTTCTGTCTGCAATTAAAACAATTGGTGGGAGGGACGGTGGCACTGTGTGCTATGCACCAATCCCATTAGGAAAAACAAAAACTATAAGGATAACATTTCACTGGAAGCACTGTACAGTACCTTTGTTTCATCGGAACTTGACCATTAGCGCTGGGCATCAGGCTTTCTGTGCGAGCCTGGCTTGGTGTGAATAATCTCCTGCAGTGTCTTATTGTAAACCTCAGCTGCACTGCAGCAACATAGCTACTAGATGACTTGAAAAGGGTCACTGACTATTCCAAATGATTCCAAGCTGGTTTAATAAAGCAGACCACGACTATAGATCATTTTTACCAGTAGTATGTATAATCAAACACAGAGGTTGAGAGGGGGGGGGGGGGGGGGGGGGGGGGGGGGGGGAGATACCCATTTGCTACTGGTTCTGGCACTGGGAAAGCACCGTGTCCCTCCAAACACCAAGTCATTTACTCAATACCTCCTTTCATTACTTTGACTGCTCTGGAGTCTCAAAAAGGGCACATTACCTTGGAAAAAAAACAAACAAACAAAAAAAAAACCACCACACATTCAGAACAGTGCTTCACCTCACTGAAGCCCAAAACACATTAAGAAAGGCAGCATTCAATTTTGAACCAATTTACTGTTAATCCAGCCAGTCACGGCTGCCATGACTGAGCAAGGGTGCTCAAGCAGAGGGGCGAGGGAGTGGTGGAGCTGCTGCAAACTGTCACAGGGAAACAACGTTCGAATTTGTGTTAATATCCCTAAACTAGGTGCAGCTAATGAAAGTGGCAGAAGATGTGCCCAGGCAATTTAGCTACAACTGGTTTTGAAAACAGCAGCTTTGCTTCCCAGTAATGGAATCTAGGGAGAACGCTGTGACACAAACTGGGTCAAACTTTTCTACTGGTACAGGGACTCGTCTGTCACAGGATGGGCTATCTATCAGTTAACTTTGAATTTACTACTTTTACCTAGCCTGCT
This sequence comes from Acipenser ruthenus, assembly GCF_902713425.1. NCBI lineage: Eukaryota > Metazoa > Chordata > Actinopteri > Acipenseriformes > Acipenseridae > Acipenser > Acipenser ruthenus. The sequence goes on from NC_081199.1 coordinate 8,043,891, forward strand.
GCTGAACCATGAAATTGAAAATGAAATCGCTGGAATGTACTGCATGCTTAGGTACTATGGGGTGGCAGAATGCAGCATTTCCACATAACACTAAACACCTGTTAATGAATGGCGTCCATCAATTTGACAGAAAATGTTTTTTTTTCCACCTCACAGCAGCAGGTCTAGAAACTTGTATTTTTCTATGCCAGCTGGGACACTATCGTTACAAATGGTATCCATTTTTAACATTTACTGTGGGATCACTGCATGTGTTCAGACAAAGCAAATGCAACTTAATTTCCACACTACTGAACACGCTGTGTTTAAACACTGTAATCCCTCAGCAGAAACCCACATCCATATTTCATTAACTGAAAAAGGTCAACACAAAGTCAGCATCTTGGGATGATGATTTGCATGAGATCCATTTACTAATATAAAGCTAGAAAGGAAGTTCAGTGTACTGTCAACCTGCAAGTACCAGAAGAAGACCATCAAAAAATAAGCAACCAAAATCAATACTCTCAACAATACTTATTCTAAACCCCTTACCAGCGACATACTGCTGTCGCAATGGAGATGTGCTCTGTACCATTCTTAAGTCTTGCACTTTGATTAAAACTCAAATCGAAACAAATGTTATTTCTAAAATAGCAGCTTTACGGTCTCACTAACAGGCAACATACTTGCGAAAGTGTGAAAGTTGTGGCACTGATGGCACTGAAACTCTATTTAGCTAAAGAGAAGGTGCAGTACAGTATGGTCAGGCGCAACGTGAGTTGCCCTGCTCTGACCCAAACAACATGCCTCGATCGTGCTCTGGTGGGAGTAGCCTCTTAGACAGCAGAGTGTAGTTCAGCCTCCATGCCCATTGTCCACCAATGCACCAAATAATGGTCAGAGACCTCCAAAACTGACTGAAATAACACTCACTATCCACCTCAACAGCATGCAAACTGAAAGGTTTCTCACTGGCAATCTTGTAAGCCACACAGAGCTCCAATATTCGGTTCTAGATAACAAACAGCCAGCATGAACATCCTCACCTTGCGCAGGCCAGGGCGACGAGTGCCGCTGCCGCATTCTCTTTTTGCTTCTGCGGGATGTGCTCCCCGGAGCTGGTGTGGTCCTCCAGCCAGGAGCAGAGCAGGGACTCCAGGCCATTGAGGCAGTCCGCGGGCTCTTTGGTGAGGCTCAGGGGCTGGCAGTCGCGGAGGCAGGCGAGCAGCACCTCGGCAGTGATGTTGCAGAGGGCTGGGTCGGTGCGCGACTGGGACTGGATGAGCGGGAAGATGAGCAGCAGCCCCATGCGGGAGGTGAAGGGGGCCTGCTCGGGCTGCTGCAGGAGGCCCTGCCGTTTGAGCAGGGCCACCGTCTCCTCGTCCCCCGAGCTCTCCCGCTCCTGCTGCTCCTCCAGGGCCAGCTGTCTCTGTGCATTCCACAGCCCGCGCAGCGCGTTCAGGCGGTACTCCAGCAGCCGCGCGTAGGCGTTGCTCTGGTTACCACACACCGTGCGCAGCCGCTCAGCGAGTTCCGTTGGGTTCTTGGTCTCGAACGTCAAGATCTGAAAAGGAAGTTTGAAATATTATTGTTGCTATTATGCATGCAAGACAGCTAACATACAAAATGACCATACTGTACTAACAACATTAATACATACCGTGGGCAAATAATCAAGTTAATGGGCCTGATTGTTTACTGTGGGCAAATGTCCCACTTCATGCATTTGCAAGTTGGCCACAGTGGAAAATACAGGCCAGTGTCCCATGCTGTCATGACATCAAATCAGCAGGTGCTTTTAAATGTATTTTCTTGTTTGGTTGACCACGATTCTACATGCAGCGTGATGCCTGTCTCTCATTCCAGTCTCCAATATAATCTTAAAGCAGATCTGCCCAAACACCAAATACAACATGAACCAATCCCACTATTTGGTCACTATTTCTAAAAACAGAATATTACGGTACCTGGCCGACAAACAATGCATTTTAGAGGCTATGCAGTGCAGTGGCTGTAAACAATCTCCGATATAGATCATAATTAACCAAATAAATGTTATATAACATCTGCACTTAACTGATGTTTACAGTTATTGATTCTTCTGTGCCCAAGGCTTGTTGGGCTTTTAAAACATCCATTAGACAATTCAGCACATCTATTTTCAATGGGTTTCATTTGAGATCCATGCCAATAGCTTTTATCAGAGCTGTAGCACTATTTACATTTTCTAATGGAAAAAATGCTTTCAAGAAAGATTTTGATTTACAAATGTACAGCAGGGGGGCATATATGATGCTATACTAATGCATCTCTGCTTTAAGATCTAACACTGGAGCAGTTGGAAAATCCATCTTGATTTTGTAGTAAGCATTCTTCAAAGCCAAGTTCAATCAAATATAACTGACTTATATTTACTTGATTGGATTCCTGGTGAGAATTTCTAATTACTGCTGAATGATTAATTAACCTGTTCTAAAAATATACTACACTGCTCAAAAATGGCTAGCAGTATCAGTGATACAAAAAGGACTTGGATAAAAAGCACTGCCCATAACACAGTCAATACAGGTGCAGTGCCTTCAAGAGTAGACAGGATGGCACCGTTTTAAATGTGACAAGACTACATTTTTTCTGGAAGGATATGTGACTATTCCTAAACGATTAGTGTCTAACTCCTACAGGAAAGTTGGGGCTAGTAACCTGTATAGAGCTCTGATCATCACTCGATACTGTTTATTAGGGCAGCAGTGTGGAGTAGTGGTTTGGGCTCTGGACTCTTGACCGGAGGGTCGTGGGTTCACTCTCAGGTGGGGGACAGTGCTGCTGTACCCTTGAGCAAGGTACTTTACCTAGATTGCTCCAGTAAAAAACCCAACTGTATAAATGGGTAATTGTATGTAAAAAATAATGCAATTGTATGTAAAATTAATGTGATATCTTGTAACAATTGTAAGTTGCCCTGGATAAGGGTGTCTGCTAAGAAATAAATAATAATAATAATAATAATAATAATAATAATAATTAAGCCCAACCCCACACTATGGGGAGGGGCAGCTAGTCCTGACTAAGCAGATAGAAGATGCTGCGGCAGAAAAAACATCCTTGCTCAGATCTACGTTAATAGCCCTTACCCCCAAGAGACTGACCACCAGACCAGCTGCTGCCTTCAGTTATTGCAAAGCAAGCAATATATGTAGGCAAAGAGACGGCAACAAGACGGTATAGTGCAGTGCACTAATGTACTGAATTAAGCTCACAATGCCATCTTTCCATCATCAGTTGCACCGTCTTCCTTAATTCCTCGTCAATTCAGCAGTCTTATACTGTATAATACATTCATGAAAGCCATGCCATTTGCAGTAAAAAAAAAAAACAGTGGCAATGAAAAATCCCTTCCTTAAGGCAGAACCTAGCTAATGAATTTCCACACTGCCAGTCAGCAGCTAGTGATGCAGAGCTATTTACAGCCCTGTAACAAGAGAATGTGAAACTATCATCATATCAATAAGACCTTCCAAAATGTAGTCTAATGTAATATCCCAATCAAATTGCTTCCATTCCAACTCTAGCAATGCATTATATTTTTGGGTTGTCTCCAGGATGCGTCTCTCAAGCTTGTTTCCCACTGGACTATAATCCTATATCCGGCTCTCAAACACCGCTTGTGCTTATCATCTGGGTTGTGAACAGTAAAGGGTGTGAGATTAAAGCAATGCCCACAAAAAGTCACAAAAAACCTCAACCTAGTTTTAAGCATCAAATACCCCCCCTAGTGCAAAGTCATATTGTTCACCCACAATCTATGAACCTTTTTTTCCTTTGAAACCTTTAACAGCTCTACTCAATGGTAAACATTAGTGCTGCACGAACCAATTATTCGGTTCAAGCTCTCCACAGATGAGGTTCATAGGTGTTGATCAGGGTCATTTACAATCCCAAGTGAAGAAACAGCTGCTTGAATCTGTGTGGACTGCTGTTCTCTACCGAGTCTGAGAAAAGCAGCAATCATCTTCACTTGTTTCACTTGGAATCAACACCAATGACCCTCACCTGATTGTCAGCACTGGATTTCTGTAGAGAGCGCAATCAGAATAATCTAATACATCGGTTTGTGCAACACGAGTGAACAGCTCATGTTTTGCAGCTGAAACATGCCAGCTTAGATTTATTTGGCAGCTCTATTTGAGACAATCGATTTCCAAAAATACTGTACAATTTACGGGCAACTGCTATAGAGTAGGCTTACACACCGAATACTTACAATAATAATATCCAGGCTAATTCTGCTTAAGAAATTGCCCAGCACCATTTGTATAGATCCGTCCTTTCTTTGCAACTAACCTACGTCAGTGCTGTCCAAGGTTTGGGACTGAAAGGGCCATACAGATGACCAGGGAGTTGTTAAGAGCCATCAAAAACTAAACAAAAACCATACAAAAAAAGAAAAAGGTTTCTACAAAAACTGCACATTATCCAGCCTTAATACCCTTCATCAAAAGATTGTGAAGCCCTACAAGTCAGTCATACAGTACATGGTTCAAGAGCCAGCCGCTGATAACAGCTAAATGACCTTTCCTCTTTCAGCGGAGTCACTGAAGCTCACGAAGCACTAGTAAATGTACACTGTCATCTTTTTGAACTGCTAGGGGCTGGCAGGCACTGAATGGGGGGAAAAAAAAACTATGACTGCATTTATGAGATGCGTCTGAAGGACAACCGAGGGGAGGTTCTACAGAAAACACCCACCCAAGAGGTTGATCTGAATGCACAGCTCTCTGCTCACGAATTAAACAGCACGTTGTTCTACTTTACTGTACGTTCCTTCATGTCGCCTCTCGATTGGAAAAGCAGGGCTTGATTACTTAGGAGAGTTCCAGAAACTATTTGGCTTCTCAGTAACGAATCGCTGCAATGTGGTTCTTCATGTGACCTCTTGAGGACCACACTGAATTATCTGGGTGAAGCGATCAGTACATTTCTTTAATTAGTAGCTACGAGTTAGTTATGGATGAATGAGTGAAAAGTTCAACAAATAATGTGGTGAAGCCAATTCATGCTGTCCCACATAAAATGAAAAGCTGTCAGTAATCACAGCATCATAATCTGTCAGTGCTAGTCTAATATTTTATAAACATACAGGCAGGAAAGCGGCGTGCAACTACAGAAATTTGATAGGATTAAAATGAAAGTGCATAATTCCAGTAAAATTGCTTTACCAGCAGCACTTAACCTAACCACTGTCTTTCCCTTCCAAAATTGAAGCCCCTCTCCCACACAAAACACACGTGAATTTGTTTAATTATAACTTCTTATAGTCCTTAACCAAAAGTTTCTTATTGACAGGCTACAAAAGGTTTAAATGATTAAAACGGCAAACAAAAATAAAAAATTATAAGTGGCCATGTTTAAGAGGACCTTGCATTGGTTTTCATTTTTTTCTAAACTTTTTACCATTTATAGTAGGCATCGTACATCACTGTAAAACAACTGAATGCTGTATATGAAAATCTATGTAAAATTTGAAATAAATAGTCTACTTTGTCATGTTAAATGTGTGTGATACTGATAGTTTAAACAGTAAACGACCGTTTACACAAAAGGGTTAAACACACATTTACAGTCCAGGCTACTTCTGGTATTAGGGAACAGCGCAAGACCCGAAAATGCTGATAACATTTAATACGAACATGCAGGGTTTTAACCTTTGTGCTGTAGGTTAAGAAACCCAGGAACCAACTATCTGCAATGCAAACGTTTAGGCAAATTAGATTTCAGGAGAAAGGCTTTTCCAACAGTGTCTCAGTATAAGAAAGATGAATTACTACAATAACAATCATTTTCCTGAAGTTTAATTGTACTTCTGCTACATATAAGAATAGTAAAGGCAACATTATAATAAGGATCATCTAAAGCCACTCATGTTATGTGGATCCCAGTGACCCAATTTCAAAGTCTTTTGTTTTAGCTCTGATTCACTGCCACAAGGAGCACCTTTTTTTCCCCACAATCACACTAACCAGGTTTATGAAATCATCTTCTTCATTACATTTTTATTGTGTGCATTTTCATAAGCCCAGTGAATCTGTCTATAGATTGACACACACACATATATATATATATATATATATATATATTACATTATATTATATATATATATATATATATATATATTATATTATATATTACATTATATATATATATATATATATAATTTTATTTTTTATTTTTTAAAGAAAACTGCTGTGTACCATAAGATGCAAAATCAAAAAGAAAAGGGTAATGTAGGTACACAAAAATGTGAATTATTTGCATTTGAGCAGAATACATTCAGAGTAAGGATCTAGATATGCAAGACGTGTGTTGCAATTCACACTGTAAAAGCTTGCATAGCAAATACAGAATTGTATAATTTGTAATAGAAATGAACACCTTCAATGAAAGCCACACAGTACAAACCATGAATCTAAACACGTATGTACAGTACTGTAATTGTGTCTAACAGAACATCATTTTTAAAATCTTAATTACCCAAATGAGTATTTTTTATAGATAAGTTAATGGGCTCTTTTCTCAAATCTCTTCTTTAACTCATGTTAATGTTTGAGATTAATGAAACTATTCTAGACTGTGAAAGAAGCCAACCACAGTTTTATGAGTAATTACTCATCAGTTTAATACATTAAACATAATTCATTTGTGTGTTAAAGCTCAGTGAACAGTAGCCAATGTTTCAAACACTGAAGTTTCACTTTGTTGTTTAATTACTACAGGACAATGAGATCTAGCCTAGTTCTTGTGGTATATAATAATCTCACTCCTCTAGATCAGCTCTGATCCTCAGGGGTCTGGGAAGCACAGACAGGCAGCAGGTTTATTAGCAGAGGAGGCTTGCTCCAGCACTGGCTGGCCCAGCATGTTCTTTAATTACCCTCCTGACCAGCGGAGCAGGAATCTCTGGATCCCTGACTTGCACAGGTCAGCACACTAACAGATGAACATGTCGAACCATCACCTTATGCACTGCAACACAACAATTAACAACAGGCAAGCAATACTTTAGACTATCAAGTCACTTGTCAAAACCTTCTCAAAACACATTGATGCCATTATTAATAGCTTCACAAACAAAAGAGCAACAATGGCATAACACTGTCCACAGAGCGATGGTTTAACCAAACCGTTTCCCCTGAAAGTCTGTGAGTAAAGAGTGACTCACCTGCACACACTGTGAACCATAATTAAAACTGAGATAGGGAAAACAATAGAAACAAAAGGTATTGTTTCAAAATCAAGTACTGGAAATATGCGTACACACACACACACAATGAGAACAGCATGTAAATACCCACGTTACAGGAGTACTATTTTTTGCATTTGCACCGTCTATCGTAAACACAACGCATTGCAGACATCCAAGTACTGAGACAAGTTGACAATTCCAAGCAATCAAACATCTGTAACGTTTAAAACAAGTGGCTGTAGTAGTGGCGAGTAGGTTTTAAAACGATGGTGTATGTACTCAAAATCACCTCCTTCTTTGTTGCATTAATTAACTGTGACATTTTGTCAATTCACCAAGACCATGAGACTGACAAAACTGCAACCTAGTTTCGGCACAATCTTGACAAAATTCTTGAATGAATTCAGAGTATGTGCTGTAGGAATTTAAAATTACTAAATGAAAAAGTAGGAAGTGCCTGGCTTCATCACAGCCCTCCCACTTTGGTCCACACAGTTAGGTATCTCGATTACATTAACAGCATGATGACTCTTGGTAAATCAAACAGCTGTGTCAGATAGCAGACCGGCTCTCAACTTATGATAACAGAAAAAGGTAGCTCTCCACCTCTCACTATCCAAAAACTGTAAATCATCTCAAGGGCTTCAGTACTCTGCTACCACACCTTTCAAACTCTGGTCCAACTGGAAAATACTGGTCCAGGTTTTGTTGCAACCAGGACCTAAATGTGCATTTATTTCCAGTGCACACAAAAGGCGTTTTTTGTTTTAAAAATTAATCTATAACTCATTACAATTGTGTTTTACATTTAAAAAAATGATTGCAAATGAAAACAGTTAGCATAGACTAATGCAGTTAACAAAAAAGTTTGTTGGAACAGATATTGAATTTGTCAAGAAGAATTACTGAAAGGGGGATCCTTTGAAAATGTTGTCTGAACACATAGGACCCCATTTGTGCAACTAAAAAATATGACATGTCTATCATAATGAACTTCTATAAAAACATGATTACCTGCCATAGCTAATGTAGACATTAAGATTCACTACAGGACATCATGAATGACTTCATTTTATGTATTAGGTACTACATACCTAGCAGAACAGCAGTAAAATATTTAACAGATAACAACATTCACTTTAATTGAGACAACACATTAAAATGAACATGCTGCAAAATTCATTAAAGTCATTGTCTCTCTCCAGGTTGAATATTAACAGTACAGTAAAATGTGCCCTATCACTTTTGTCAGGTTAAATAACAATGCAGTGTCCCATGCAGTTTTAAAAACTGCATGGGGAAATAAGACTCCCATTGCATAGTGGTTTGATCCATTCCTGGTTTCACTACAAGTTTAATAAGACAAACCTGAGCTGGTTAGCTATACGCTGTGGCTAACCAAGCTCATAGTAAAACCTGGAATGGGTGAAACTGATATGCAACAGGAGTCCCAGCATTACAAGAGCTATTGAAGATTTAATTTATAACGAACTACAAACTAACTGCTGCAAATAGTAACAAGTGCATGCCCACTCAAATGGTCTTCTTGGGATGTAAACAACCTAGACTGTCCGTTTTCTATCTAATGTAGAGTGCACAGGTGGCTAAACAATTGAACAATGCAAAGTCACCACGAAATTAGTTTCAACCTACAAATGTTGCAGGTTTGACCGTGGCTAACCTGTTTATCAGTGCCACACTGCTTCTGGCCGTTCTGTTTTTGTTTACAGCACACACCATTTGCAGACAATGCACGACTGAGGACTGACTGCCCAGCTGATGCATTTGGGCGGAGAGGTCAGGGGTCTACATTCACAGGTCACATTGGACCTGCAGCTGCAGGCCTGGGCTTGGCCACACCTGGAAAATATGGGGGTTGCAACAGTTTTGTGCAACAGAAACGTAATTCACGTAAGAGCCCCACCAAAAAAATAACATACTGTAGCGCAGGGGTGCACAATTCCGGTCCTGGAGGGCCGGTGTTCCTCCTGGCTTTTGTTCCAACCTTGCCCTAAATTACTTAATTGGACCAATTATTACCAATTATTGGTCTAATTAAGTCATTTAGAACACAGTTGGAACAAAAGCCAGGAGGGATCCGGCCCTCCAGGACCGGAATTGTGCACCCCTGCTGTAGCGTAAGGGCATATAACATAATTTGCAAATAAACAGAATGTACGGTATTCTCTGTTTTTGAGTGCAATCAAAACGAGCACCATCACGGATGAAGTTGAATATACACGAATCCCACTTAAGTTAAACAGCTTTTCAATAACGTTTTGCCACATTCTGACTCACCTCCTGCTCAGTGTCCCCCGGTTCCGAGACCCCGATCTCGCTGGGAAGCTCGGCCAGGTCGGTGACACGAATCAGTCCGTCATGAAGGAAAATCGTCTCCTCCTTCACTGACAGCCACTGAGACGAGTCCACAGCCGGCGAGCCCATCTCTCTCCCCCGAAAAAAACACCAGACCGGTCGAACATTAATAAAGAAAAGCCTAGAACAACGAGGCAGCTCGTTAAAAAACAACAATGGCCCCCCACTACTGTACTAGCCACACACCTATTATGCTGTCAATGATAAATAAAAAACATCAATATTTATCTGTGAACGCCGCCCTGGTAAGGAGCGACGACACTGCAGGTTACTGAGCTGATCTCTCCCTTCTCCCCCCTATTCTCTGTTTCTCTTTCGTCTCTTCTTCGATTCTTTTTTCTAATACAGTGGGTGTGACTCTGTATTTTAAAAATAGATTATAAAATCTGGTTTACGACCAGGGTCGCTCTCGTACAATTTCATACAGAGGTTGTTCAAACAGAATAAAGCTGTCTCTCTCGCCCGTTGACAGCGGTCGATCAGATAATGGAAGCCCCACAGCTGTCAGTGAGAGGCCATGTTGGAAGACCGACCGCTCCCAAAATGCACAGCGCGTTCCAATACTAACAAACACAAGCAATTGAAGGATCGCTTGATAAATTAGCGTCGCTTATCTGCAAATGTGCCGTGTAAAATATATCTGTAGAGCTTATTAACCCAAAAGTAAAACATAACAATGCAATTCATGGAACAGAAAAAAAGAATTATATATAGGCCCTTTTCTTACCCATGAACATGATGTAAATTAAATAATAATATGAAATATATTTGTTCTACTGCTCAGGCTGATCGCTAGTAGTGCACAACAGTTGTATAAATGTATAGATATACTGTATCTTTATTGCTGATGTATTGCTTCGTTCCATATTTCATTGTATTATGTTTCCCTCTGTTGCAAGATCTAAATGAATAGTACCTAATGTATAGTTTCTTCATATTGCCACAGATGGTAGAAGAACTGGAAGGGCATGTGAACTTTTTTGGTGCTACATCAACATCGTGGTCCAGGTTCAATAGGATATGTGGTCCCTCTAGTGGCGAAGTGCCTCTATGATAGCTTTGTTATCATGCCGTCAAAATAAAGAGCAGGCCGGCATCAGCTCTTTGGTAAAAAGCAGGCGATAGGATGCCAGAGGATCCAAAGGCAGGCTGGGAAATATAGGTTTAGTTGAAAAAAAAAAAAGCAATGTCAATTACCATCTAGAGCGAACTATACCAGAGGGGAAAAATACTACTGTCCAAGCATTACTGACTTCAATTGCTTCAGGTTGCAGTTTTGGACAAAGAAGCACCTGCCAATGGAGCACCTAATCTGTGTGAAGGTCAAATCAGGGTGACAAATTTGGATCGTGTCGCTCTACAGCCCCTAGTGGTCAAATGGGTTTATTACATTACATATTAATACAAGTGCTAGAGCTCAAATTGCATTCCCTAGTTTTTCTCAAGCCTTGCAAGTATGGTGAGTTTAATTAAGATCCATCTTCATTTACTTAATGTTTTGCCTCTTCAACAAGGACAAGTATAGCCACAGTAGTTTTCCTCCATCCTTTATTCTGAGTTGGCTGGTGTAACTACTATGGATCCAAATATGTTACAGACTACATGTTAGAGGTGTCATTGCATACAAATGAATCATTATTTATGTTATGTAATGGGACAGGCCTTTTGTGTAAAAGCAGGCACAACATGTTGCAGCTACCTCCTGTCCAGCGCTAGCCTGATTAAACTGCACTGGCTTGTTATTTATTCCTGCAGGCTGCATCACTCTGAAAGGATTGACACACAAAAAGGTTTTTTTCCATCTTGGTCTCCAGACACTGCCCCTGGGAGCTGTGGCAGAAACAGAGATGCAGCCTGTTTGTTATGGAGAAGAAACAGAAAAACAAAAGACGTTTCAGTAATGCTTTATCTGAATTGGACAATTTGGGCCATATTTTAATTAACTTTTTGAAATTCCTTTAATGTACAAAACTGTGTTTAGGAGACATCCATTGACATTAGTTATAAAGTCAATAAAGTTTTCTTCCTTTAAAAAAATAGGAGCTTATTAAAGAATGGAGTAATCTCTTAGGAAATCTAGCCCTGTGCAGCTTTCATTACATCTGCACAAAGACTACTGCATAACTATGTGCATAATCCTTCAGATGTTTTTTGAAATCTTTACAACATGCAGATAAGTGTGATTTTAAACATTTATTACAAATCAAATGTAATAGCATTGAAAACTGATCTTTGTGAAATTCTGGTTGGTATTGTAGCCAATACTTGATTAACCAAAGGGGCAACAGGAAAAGTGTGACATGGCATAGATCTGCATGTGTATTTCAGATCAGTGATGATTCCATTCAGGTAGTGGCTATTATACAGCTCCACTCACTATGAAATGAACTGTGAAAACAAGTCTTAATCTTAACCATTTTCCTTAAGAAGCTACTAAAAAAATGCTGTCTAAAAACATCTTGCCACTCATTAGCACAGCATCTCTCTCACAGGTATATTCCATTTTTAACACTAACTCAGAGGATCCCCTTTTCTCCTACCACACTATAATTTTACTTCCTGGCAAACATGTATTATGAATAAGTGCATTTACAGCTTGAAGATGGTTTAAAATGGCTTCACCTTTGTAAAACTGGTTATAAGGTCTGAACAACTTTACAAAATAAGGAACTTGAGAAAGCTATGGTATGTCACAATTTTATTTGGTTTAAACCCAATATTTATTTTTGGAGAAGTGTTCTACACAGATTTGAATTAGTTTAAGGTGGCTGTTGGTATAAGTGCATACTGAAACGGTCAGCTCTTTCATGGTAATTATGTTGCACTGTTATACAGAACCCGTGTGTCGTGTGCAGCAAACAGGAGCATGATCACCATCTCTACTCAATAGTCTCCTCCTTATGGCTACTACTGTCAATTGCAGTGCAGTGTTTCCTGTACTGGTTTTCTGTAAAGGTAGTTGGTTTTAGGATGTAAATGATGTAAGGATAATCCACCTTAACATTTTGACTGGTTCTACAAACCCTGGTTAACACTAATCTACCCTAAAGGTAGACGTATGAAGTTTCAATACCTACACACACCTGCAAATACAATGTTTATTTCACAGTACTCGAACCATAACGCTGAATAACCATCTCCTTTTGAAATACTAGCTGTAGGTCTGTAACAAACCATAAAATGTTATCCGCTTTCTAAGTGACTGCCAAGTCATTCAATGTAGCTCGTCTTAACTGTCAGCATTGCAAAAACCTACCACAAACTGAAGCGACACCCTACTCAATGTAAAAAGCATCAAAAGGCTGATAAGAGCTGTTAAGCACGGCATGTTTTTGAACCAGAATTTTTTTCACTGCATCTTAATACACTCGTATGTACTCATCATTTATGTTGTCCCAACAGTGGTTGAACTTGCACTTTTTGTGTAACGGACCTGAAAGTGAATGACATAAGCCACAAGAGGAATCTATGAACATGATCAGAGGCAGCACACACAAACATCCAATATTCTCAAATCTGCCAAGAATACCTGGGGCTGATCTTTAAAACTACAATCTGTCATGCCAATGTCCTTGCCTTCTTAATACCAAAGGCAACTTTATATGCTAGGGGCTGCTTTACAACAAATTATAAAAAGTTTAACTTACTAAACCGTATCTCAAACTGCATCCATACTCAGGAACTAAACTAATGCCGTCAACCAGCACCAATTTTGTATTTTAGGCTATGGCTATTGTTGTACAAACATGTAGTCCAATTTATTTTCATTCCTTGTAGATCAAGTTTAAGTTTCAACCAAACCCAGGCATATTTCTAAATTTCTTCTAATTTTAATTAGTATTGAAATCGGTTTTGTGAAAATAATGAAGTTATTGCCGTGGTAATGACTACATGGACATTCATTGGCTATATTAAAATCATCCTAGCTTTATAAATGAGTGTCACCCAAATAAATCAAGCCCTTTGCCATCAGGATAACATTGGAGATGCAGAAGAAAATTGTAGAATGAAATCATGAAAAGTGGCAGTTTCCTGCAACACCTCACTGAAGTCTGACTCACTTATTGGTGTGTTATGTACCAAGTCTGAACACCAACAGAACAAATAAATGTGAAATGAAAGGCTGCCTGTGGTAGACTACATTTGAAAACGACTACAAATAAAAATTCAAAAACAGGAGGAGAAACTTGGGTGAGACGTCATTTAATAGCGTATTTTGTACAGTTTGTTTAGAAGACCAGCTTGTGTGGGTAGACTCCGTTGGTAAGGGAGAATGTGGAGCGCAGGTAGCCGCGCAGCTGGGGAGTCTTCCTGATCAGAGGCATGAGCTGAGAGTCCACAGCCTTCTGGTCTACCTTGCGCTGCTCAGTGATCTGGTACTTCTGTAAAACAGAAAGCAAGAGAGATCCGTCAAGAACTGGGAACCAAAAAAAAAAAAATGCTGTTTTTCAATTGTGTAAACAATGGTAAGGGTGGAGAACTGGCGACACTTCAAGGACAGCACCATGTAGAGGGACACAGACTTGGTCAGTGCATAAGGTACCATATTTTGAATGCAGCCCCAGTACAAATACCAATGTGCAAAGTTTGCATATGAAGTACAGGAAGAGTTCAAATTCAACAGTAGACATGCATCTTACCTCTTTCTCTGTGTCAAAGATCTCTCCCTCTTGATGCCTGGGTTTGCGCAGCCTCTTCTTCTTGAAGTAGGAGTCAGTCAGGGTCCTGGGGATCTTCAGACTAGAGATATCAATCTTGGTGTTGGTGGCGATGACAAACTTCTGGTGGGCCCTTCGCAGAGGCACACGGCTCAGGACAAGAGGACCTGTGGAATTCAGACAGCCAATTACACCCGACACAGAATACAGCCTTTATTGACACTCAGCAATTCTCATATTAAATAGAAGTTTGCAAATAAATAATAAACTGTGTATAGTGCTTTATTTCTATCCTGGGCAGGTAAGGCACAGATGTTCCCAAAATTTCCATTGGACAGATTAACACACAAAATGCTTCAGGTAGCTGGATTATTATTGAAGTCTATAAATCCAATTTAAGAAAATAATCCTTGCTGCATATATGTTGTGAAGCTAGAGAGAGATTTAGAAATCTAAATTGACAATCCTTTTAATTACTCAGCAAGTTTAGTGTAGCATTTCTCCTTGTTAATTCCCTCATTCATAATCATAACGTGCACTTTACTGGTATAAACATTCTTACCAGTTACAAGCAGAAGACCACTTGCGAGCTGCTTCAGGAAAACCACACGCTGTAATGAAAATAAATATTTAAACATACCAATAAATGTCAAGTTTACCAATTCTTATTAGGGGTGTACAATACACTGAACTCACGATATGCATCACAATGACCCTGGAGGGATTATTTGTGTGACATGTAATAATTACTTTTGGAGACAAAACCGAAAAGAATATGTATTTATACCAACTATGAATTAATCTGAGTTATTCAAGAATGATTTGGTAGACTACATGTAGGGGAAAACAAGAATTCAAGTCAATTAAGCAGACATTTTGGCTAGTGCCTTCATCAGCATAGCAATACAGTGCTTTTTGTCAACCATCAAGTTAATGCACCATCTTGTAAGGAAGCATAACAATTCATTAACACAATGAAGTGTTATAGCCCTATATTCATTATTTTATATTGGGTTTTTAGTTAACAAGTAATCAATGTAGAGGTGCACAATGCAGACCTAAATGCCAGTTTAACCATTTAAGGACTGGGATCGTGTTAACACGATCATACTGAAGAGGGATTCTAGGACCACGATCGTGTAAGCACGATAAAAAAAATAAACGTCACTGAGAGGGGCATTTAGTCTAAAAGGACAGAGAAAGTTTTGGATACAGCTTGCTTCAGAGAAACTTGTAAGAAAGACCAAAAAAAGCTGCAAATCCCATGTATTTGACAGTTACATTAGAACATTTATTCTATCATGTGTTTTTATATATACTGTAGGTTTTACAACATTTATAAATATCAAGAAATGAGTGGCTATAAGCAGATAATATTTAACTACCTTTCAGTTCCGTTTTTTATTCTCGGATTACTGATAATGTAATGAAGAATTATTATTTAATTTATAAATATTTATTTGAGAAAATAAAGAGATTAGTGTCCATTATTGCTTATAAAGACCCTGAGAATAAACGTGTATTAATATGTGAAATAATCTCCATTGTAATTTGCCCAAACATCAATATTTTCCAACAAAACTTTCAGGAAGTATCTTAAGGTCCCTCAGGCCATAGGACATGTATTTTACACATGTACCTCTATGCAGAATACATAAACACTTTACATTTTTTAAAAAAAGAAGAAAAAAGCTAAAAGTTTGTATGGTTTTTTTAAGTACTTTATAATGTTTGAGTGAAAAAAGGACACCATTTCCAAGATGCTACTGTAAAAAAATAGATTATTATTTTTTTATAGGAAGAGTCAAATACAGCCAAAAAATGCCTGGTGCTAGGTGAGCATCCCACTGAAAAATGCCTGGTCCTGTGGGAGCATCCCACTGAAAAATGTTTGGTCCTAAAAGGGTGAATCTGGGTGCAGAATCAAAGTCCACTCTGATTAAGACAACACACAATGTACCAGAACAGGGACTGTATCTTAAAGCATGTGTGACTGCGTACCTTTCCCCTGTGACGGCCAGTAAGGAGGATGAGGACAGTGCCAGGAGTGATGCTTGTTCGCAGTTTTCTCTTGTGCTGGCTGAAGGGCTTCTTGCCATGACTGAGCAGCTTGCGTGCCACGTCTTCGGTAGGGTAATACCGAGGCTGCCGGAGAAACACAAAGAGGTCAACATTGAAAACAGACTGCAGCTTATACAGACCTCTAACAGCACCAATGCTGGCACTGCCCAACGTTAGGGAAGGTAGTCCAAGACTTGTAATGTAATACAAACAACTCTCCATGAGCATTTTACACCCCTAAAACGTTCCAAAAAGAAAGCAACATTTTTTTTTTCTTCCTTCAAAAGTATTTCACCTTTATTTGTTTCTCAGGGACTAGGCTCTGCAACCGAGACCAAATGATACCCAAGATGATCAAAAAAGCGCAGTACTTACCATCTTACGGAGTTTGACCACACGGGTTCCTCCATTTTTGTCTCCACCCACAGTCTTGGTGACTGTTGCTGGGATCTTCTCCTTCAGCTTCTTCTCAATCTACAGACACAGAAGTTAATAATGTTAGATATTTGACAGTACTATACAGCTTTCAGACAGGACTGTACTGTATCACCCATTCATTCCAAGAATTATTACATGAGGAAGCCCCCCACTGAGATGCCAGAATGATTTCTTAGATTAAGAGTTCATTATGGGTTGCCAGCACTTTGGTTCAGTACATTTCTGGATTTTCAACACCATGGGATCCCGATCCAATGGATGCTGTATAACAGCTATTCTACTTGGTCAACTATAAGCAATCTACTATAACAGACTGTTTAGCACAGCCTGTGGGCTTTTTTACCCACCTTGGTCTCTGGAGCCTTGGTCTTGCGCTTGTACAGAGCCCGTCTGGTAAACATGACCGAGCGGGAGTACCTCCCAATGCCGCGGGCCAGCACAGGGTTGCGGCTGGCGTGCCTTTTGACCTTTTTCTTCTCTTCTGCCATCTAAACAGATATGGTATAATCAGATGAGCGGAACATCTTTGAAACATACTTTATACAAGAGACACAACTCTAAATATTAACTGATTTCTGGGGACAATACCAATTTTACAATTGGTAGTTAGGATATATATTTTTTAACTTGTTTTGATGGGGTTTAAAAGTATCGACTTTTGTCCTGTTCAACGCTAGTATATCTCCAATTGCTCTTAATTTAAGAATTTTCCTTCAATATATCAAGCTTAAATAATGATATGTACAGTTGATACAGGATCTTAAAACTTGCCTACAGGAACATTGAACTTCAGCTGCACGTAATTATATGTAACAAGCAGTGCAATGCAAAGCCTGCAATGTAAAACGTCAAGGTAAGGGAGCAGGCTGGCGTGCACTCATATACACATGCAATGGAGAGACCAATGACCATCATCAGTATCAGGCCTCCTTGCCTGCTTCTGCTGCCAATATGCATGTGTCAACCGTAGTTAATATCTCTTTCTGGTATTCAAAAAGAATTCATTTATTTTAAGACAATTAAACATTTAAGCCACTGCAACATACACTACGCGAATTAATACAACGTACGGTATGTACACACATTACACAGCAACACAAAGTTTAACACAGCATGGAGTGCAATACTAGAGTACGTTTGTGTAATGTTTCGACAGCGATTTCAAAAGTGTAATAAATGTAAGTTTGGTAATATTTTACAACTACACCCGACACCTGAGTCGTAACCCCACGCCGGCTTAAAGCTTCTCCTGTAGCGGCTGTCATGTAAACCATGCACCGTGTCTGTAAACTCAACCAGAGGCCTGCACTTAAACTAGCGAAGGCAAACTATCCGCACAAAACAAAGATTATATCTTGAAATATGCGGCCATCCTAACTGCAGAATGTATGTACTTGCTATATTATTAAGGTTTATGGGGGACTGTGGGTGTACTTTACAAGATTGGTACGGATTTTAAATCTGAAAACATCAGCGGTTACAACATGAAACGCCATTCTTACCTTCATGCACTAGGAAAGGACCGACATCCGGGACACTGACGTATAAAACCCCATTGCCAAAACGTCATACGCAAGTCTAAACGAAGTGCTTGCTGGTCCCTGTAGTTTTTATGATCACTTGGGTTTTTGTCTTTTTCACATCACAGTTCATTCTATCAGTTACATTTTTATTTTTGGTCAGGTAACTTACATATTTTTACTTAACATGGAACAAAGTAGTCAACACATAGTTCATATTTATAAACGTTTGATCAGTTTGGGGATAGGGGTACATACAGTACAAATGTATTTGCTATGTACACAAAGCTAATCATATGTAATTGGTTATATATATATATATATATATATATATATATATATATATATATATGACGTATAATTGCAGTGTACAAAAATGAATACAAAAATATGATTTTTTTTTTTTTTTGGGGGGGGGATGTACACAGGTTTAAATTATTTCAGGACGTTTCGGACAAAAGCCCTTCTTCAGCTGAGAAGAAAAAATGTACTTGGGTGGGAGGAAAAAAAATATATTAGGTAATCAAATGACTTTTTTTTGTTTGTTTTGTAAGTAGACAAATTTTCCAACAGTAGAAATGGCAGAAGCTACTGTTCGCTAGACTGCGCATGACAGAAAACAGCTGCGAAGTGTCGCCGTTGACGTCATATCTAAGAGTCGTATCGTAGTTAGAAGCCTTCGGTTCTGAGGCCTGTTTTTTTTATACTCAGCAGTTAAACGCGAATTATGTTAAGTTAAAACACGTAACTTGGGCCAAACCGGGTCAGAACCAGTCCATGAATTTTTGGGGTATGATCTGAACCGGACCGAAAACCGGAGATCACACACCAATTAGGAGGAAACAGAATTGAGGAACCAACTAGCGGACTCGCAGCAAGCTGTGACAAGATGACATCAAGGAGGTAAGATGTGATTAAAAAATAAGAAAAAAAAAAAAAAAAAGTCATAAGCCCGACACCCAGGTTTACAAAATCAAGTTGAACTTACATTGTTATTGTGCAGTTGAATCACTTTTTCAAATCAAATCTGAGAGAGGAAGGAATTTGAACACATTAAGATTTAGTAACATTTCTTACCCGCTGAGTGTGTCGTTTGGTTGTGTGAAAGAATCAGAATAGAGATTTTGTGATGCTCGGGCCAGTGGTAAATTGCTGTACAGATAATGTTTTAACTACGAATAGTTTAAAACAGATACTTAATAATGGATTTTTGTTTTAAACCGCCATTCGTAAATTACTGACGATTTGTGTCACTTCATTAGACCCTACTGTACTATTATTATTATTTATTTCTTAGCAGAAATTTGTTAGTTATTTCTTAACTTACAATTGTTACAAGATATCACATTATTTCACATACAATTACCCATTTATACAATTGGGTTTTTACTGAAGCAATCTAGGTAAAATACCTTGCTCAAGGGTACAACAGCAGTGTCCCCCACTGGGGATTGAACCCCCAACCCTCTGGTCAAGAGTCCAGGGCCCTACCACTACTCCACACTGCTAGAGTCCACTACTCCACACAGCTATGCTATAGCTACCCTGCAATAAAAGGAAAGTGTGTGTGTGTGTGTGTGTGTATATATATATATATATATATATATATATATATATATATATATATATAATATGTGTGTATATATATATATATATACACACACACACACACACGCACACACACTGGATTTAGTTTTTTTTTTATCTAATGCACGAATGTAAGTTTCTCAATAGGAAATATGTTAAAATCATACTTCTGTCTGGTGAAAATATCTGGTGTTAACGACCCTTTACTGGACATTATCAGTGGCTAACCTTTAAGTATAAATCTGCACTTTATTGACTACATTATTGACTGCATGTGTGTGAATTAGTCAGACCTTTGTGAGCACTCCACCCTCAATTGAGACACTCTTCTTGGGATGGTATGTAATTTGTGGATTTTAATTACTTAAAGGTACGCCCTATGAGTTCTGATGCAACTGCAAGGTTAAGAATAGAGGCTATTCCATTGCTACGCCAAGTAAGGAAATGGCTTCCACCTCCAGATTTTTATTTCACAAGTGGTGTAACCCAGCGTGCTTAAAGAAAAATGGCAACATTTGAAATCCAAGGTCTTGAATGGATTGATACCTTGGCACTTTTTTACTCTAGCACCTTTGGCCTCTACTTTTGTATAAAATCAATCACTGTATTTGTGCATAAACTTGACAATTTAGAGAACTCTTTTTGCAGCCACATTTCATAGTGTTCAGTGTGCCGATCCAGTACATGATTTCTGAACTGTTAGTGATCTACGTACCTGCACCTGTTGGACACTGTTGTTTCAGCGCAGTCGATTGCATCTTGAAATCTAGGGTATTGCCATCACGCCTGGACAATTTGAATTCAGTTTCTTTTTTTATTTGTTTGAGGCCTATCAATCTAACAGCAAGCAAGCAAACCCCATTTAAGATGTGTTCTTGTTCTGTTACTTCATTAAGTGAAGATTTGTTTTAATGACATTTAGCATGATCTGCTCAGGGGAGCATACTTTGTTTGAACTCTTATAACGTTGAGTCTTTTTGTAAGTTTAAATATTTCACCTATATGGTCAGGGCTGATTTACCTCTGAATTCTTTGACTGCAAACCTATACTGTAGCATTTAGGATTAGGTCTCTGCCTTTGGATGATAAAGACGAGGGTTCACATTTATTTTCAATACTTAGAGTATTTTTATATACTTTTTTTATTTTTTATATGATATTACTTAAAGCTTGCTTTTTATTGTCTTCTCCAATACCACAAAACAAAGATACCTGACCAAAACATTTCACATGGCAAGTTAGAACATCTTCTTCTTTGCTGATCACTGCAGGTGGTTTCATCCAAACATCACGGGTGTGGAGGCTGAGAACCTGCTTCTCACTCGAGGGGTGGACGGGAGCTTCCTGGCCCGGCCCAGCAAGAGTAACCCTGGGGACTTCACCCTGTCTGTCAGGTGAGTGACGCTTCTCTGTTTGAGGATATTGTGAAGTGTGGTTGCAAACAAGGTCCATCCCTGAGAGATCTGGAAGCGCAGCCTGTCGCTACCAGCCAGCTTCTGTGCTGGCGGTTATTTGCAAGCAGTTGTTCTAGGATTCACCTCTAGCAACTGTTCCTTTTCAACAGGACACCTGCAAGTCAGCTTAGTAAAACAACTAGCTTGTGTCTGTGTGTGTGTTCAGATTTAAAAGGTGTTGCAGTTGGCTTGGTAATACATGGGCAGGCATCATTTTAAAGCTGTCGTATAGCTGCCCTACCTCTCCTAACACAGACCTCTTTCCACTGTTCAGAGACTATCATAAGTAAATAAGACTGCTTATCTATTTACTTATAACTCCCTAAATGCTTATTGTATTGAGTTGATAAATCACCTCTAGGGATTAATAGGTTGGCCATTATTTTGATCCGTCGCAGTTTCCATGAATAATATAGACCCCATGATTTTTTTGCAGGCGAAATGGAGCCGTCACGCACATCAAGATCCAGAACACAGGAGACTACTATGACCTGTATGGAGGGGAGAAGTTTGCCACGCTGGCTGAGCTTGTGCAGTATTACATGGAGCACCACGGGCAGCTGAAAGAGAAGAATGGTGATGTCATTGAGCTGAAATACCCACTGAACTGCGCTGACCCAACATCGGAGAGGCGAGTTCAAACACAATGCAGAGATCACAAATGCGCAGTACAATTCTGTTCATTTGAACTGTTTAAAATGTATTCAGGGTTGAAATTTTCATCTTCCATGTTTACGAGAACTATCATCAAATGGAATGAATATATCCAGTATAATTAGTCCCATGGAAGATAGGACTTTTGTATTCATTTATCAAAAGTATTCTTTCTGACCACAAGATGTCTCTCTTGCAGCAGTTGGTTTACTGAAACATACTGCATGGCGTTTTAGATTCAGACAGATTTAAGGAGATTTATTACGATGGAGAAGCTAATTGTGTACAAGAAAGAAGAGATCGCTGCCTTTTATTGTTTTGGGGGTGGAAATAGTAGAATCATTTTTTTTTATTTCAGACATCCTTAATACATTAAAAACAACATTTTCTATAAATCCCACATTAAATATATTATTCCCTATCCTTCACTTGTCTATATTGATATAGTGGAGGTACATATGACACACTTACCTCCATATATCTAGAGGACTGCTGATCCAGCTGTGATGAAACATAGTCAGGACATTCTTTAACTGTAGTGTCAGAATCTGGGGATATACAGAGATCATGCCTGTTTGTATGTCTTTAAATATATTCCTTATTACTAGAGAACTGCTTATCCAATATCAAAGTGATAAAAACCTAATTGAGTCTTTACCACAAGAGACTATGTCTCATAATCTATGGAAATGTGGCGGACATGGTGTGGGACATCGGAGAATAATGTTTTATAATGAGGATTTTGTGGCGCGTCTCTGTGCTCAGGTGGTTCCATGGACACTTGTCGGGACGGGAAGCAGAGAAGCTGCTGACAGAGAAGGGGAAGAACGGCAGTTTTCTGGTGCGTGAGAGTCAGAGCCACCCTGGAGACTTTGTGCTGTCGGTGCGGACCGGAGATGACAAGGGGGAGAGCAGCGACGGCAAGCCCAGGGTCACTCACGTCATGATCCGCTGCCAGGTAACACAACCAGCTCCATTAGAGCCCATCAAACCTCACCAGCGTGGACCAACCCTAGGCTCTTGAGACAAATTTGACTCGCTAAGCTCCTTATAGAACTCTTTCAATTTCACTTCAGAATACAGCAGAGAGAAAAATAACATAGCTGTAACTCATGAGCGTTTTTTATATCTCAGGTTTTTTTAATATTAAAGAGATTTAGTTTATAGCGTCTACATGTTCTTACTTGTTTAATATTAAGCGTGTTCTCTGTTTGATTCTAAATGTGTTTCTGTGTAAATCGGGCGTGGTGCCCTAAAATGAAAATAAGCAAAAATACAGTATCTTAATTGTGTGAGATGTGCTGAGTCTGTCAAACAGAATTGCTTCTCTGCCTGTGCAGTGTAAGCACTGGCCACCGGCCAGCTGCTGCTGCACCCCTTCCAGCACTCACAACTCATCCAAGGACTAACAGGGTTGACATGACTTTGTCATATATACAAAACGACAGCCTGGTACTGAAATGAACAAGGCTGCTGCAGTGTTTGAGTTCCACCCAGTCTGGAGGTTCTGTTGAGGGTGAACCCACAAACTGTGGGTCATGCAGTAGAAGTTGTCAGGACACAGCATTACACAGGGAGATTCAGCACCAAGATATGACTGTGTTTTGTTGTGCTCAGCCGGATCTCAAGTTCGATGTGGGAGGTGGAGAGAAGTTTGACTCTCTGACAGACCTGGTGGAACATTACAAGAAGAATCCCATGGTGGAGACTCTGGGCACTGTACTGCAGCTCAAACAGGTATCCCGGGAAATACACTTGAGAGAATAGGACTTGCAGATCTGCATACAGAGCTGTGCACACCATGGACCTATTATTATTATTATTATTATTATTATTATTATTATTATTATTATTATTATTATTATTAATAATTATATATATTAATATAATATATATACTTTTTCATATATATATATATATATATATATATATATATATATATATATATATATATATATATAAATATATATAAAATCTATTTATTTAACCAGGATCGAGCCCTTGTAATATACATCTAATTTGGAAGGGGGTCCTGGCAAGAGGCAAGAAATAACATTATAAAATCAAGGGCAAAAAGAGACAAATCATTCACACAGGACAAAAACAATGATAAAAGTGATGCAAAATAATATAGACAATTCCAATTTACATTTACATGGTCAAGGGCAGTATTTGCAGGATTTTTAACTGGTCAGATTTAAAAAAAGTATTTATGAGGGATTTAAAAAGGTTATACAGCTGGTTTCATAGACTTTGATTTGCACTAATCTTGGACTACCTTGCCATTGAATAACATTCACCACAGTGAAACCAGGCCAATGTGTGTTACTCCATTCCAACTTTATATACGGAAGATGTATTTATTTGATCTTTTAGAACTTCAGAGCCACCACATGGTTTTGCATCAGTTCTATATTCCCTAGTCTCTGACAGTGTGGGATATTTTGTTGCACAATTCCCAGTCCTTCCTGAGTTTAACATGTCCGTATCTTCCAGCCTCTGAACACGACCCGGATTAACGCTGCTGAGATCGAGAGCAGAGTGCGGGAGCTGAGCAAACTGGCCGAGACCACCGACAAGGTCAAGCAGGGCTTCTGGGAGGAATTTGAGGTGAGGGTGACACTCTGTGTGGATCTGCTTCAGAATACACAGTGGAAACGGTGGTGATGCAGCTGTGTGCAGTTAAAAGGCTGTTAGTCACTATGAGGGCATTACCCATGAACAGTTTAGGCTATGTTGAAGAATTTGGAAAGAAACATTTTATGCGAGGAGTAAAACTATTTTAGTAGTATTAATTTGTCATTTAGCAGACGCTTTTATCCAAAGCGAATAAAACTAGCAGAAAATAAACAGCTTCTACTGTACCTGCAAACTGAAGAATTTTTGTGTACTACACCTTTAAAGTTGTTTTATTCCTTTCTAAAATGTGTTGTTGCACTTGCTTCCCAATAGGGCCCTTCTGTGTTTTACTTTACGATATCTGTAACTGATTAACATTGGTTTGTTACAGATCTGTGTAGGTTTATGTGATGTGTTCAAATCAATGGCTTCTGATCGCTTTTATAGCCATGATGGCATTTTTCCAATATGCCGTTTTTTCTCTCGTGTGGAATTTCAGCAGGATTCCTTGGCTAGCTGTCCAACTTGAAGAGGCACACAGTGCACTGCCTTGTATGGAACAGCTTGATAGTCAATATCTATATATAGTTTCATTCATTTTCAGTTGTGAAAGTGGACACAAGGGGGTGCTGTAAGATTTGATTTGCTGTGCTTGCATGCGGTTTCGACTCCCATTTCCAGTCACATTCATTCATTCAGGTGCCTTGCTGTTTTATGGTTTAAATCTAAAAATGCTAAGATTTTCCACATGATTTTGCCTGAGATGGCCTTCAGGTCTAGTTGAGAGTGCTCGTGTTGAATAGTGACCTGCTGTGTGGTTTATTAATCACACAGTGTCAAGGCAGAAGTTGGCTGGAGTCTGTCTACAGAATAAATATACCCCACCAGCCCACCCCGCTTTTTGGATTATGAATGCTGTATTTGTAATACATGATTGATTATTTTTATATATACATTCTACTGCTTAAAACTGTGCCTGTACCCAACTACCTTGGATTCTAATCTTGTAATTGTCAATGACAGATTATGTTGTACATACCGCTGTAGTATTTTCATTTATTGCTATTGAAACATTGTGTTACTGTAATGTGTTTCCCACATGTGTGCATTTACTACTGTTCAGTATTAGACAGCTCCAGGTATTTAATGGACCTTGTATGCAGTTATTAGTATTGGAAGGTTCTGGTAAGAAGTAGAGGTATTTGTATGCAGTCTTTTAGAGCTTGGAACTCATAATAGCCCTGGACCCAGTTGAGGGTTTCAGAACATCCCTTGTTTAGGTATATTGAAATGATCAGGCGCAAGAAGTCTGAACAAAACCTGGCTGGACTTTTAAGTCACAAATAACAGAAGCAGCATGCTTGACCCTGGAGTCAAGGGGAGTTTGTATTGGGATACACCACCACAAAAATGACAGCCAGCTGAAAATCTCTCCAGGTTACAGCATTCTAAAAACAATACTTTTTTTAAAATAATGTAGTTCTCTCTTTTTTTCTTGCAGACCCTCCAGCAGCAGGAGTGCAAGCTGCTCTACAGTCGCAAAGAAGGACAGCGAGCGGAGAATAAAAACAAGAACCGCTACAAAAACATCCTGCCATGTAAGACTTTCCACATTTGTGGTGTTCTCCTTGGGGAAACGTTTCGGAGCTACAGTGATGTAAATTTCAGCTGCTGTAGTTGTACCAGGTTCGGTACAACAAAGGCAAGCTCTTGTGTAATCGGAGAACGAATTTGTATTGGAAAGTCAAGTTACAAATGAAGTAACCTGCCAGCAACAATGTACTGCTGTAGCATTTTAAAATGAAGCGTGTTTTAAAACCATTACAATACGGAAGTACATTGATTAACTCTTTCAGTCCTGCGGGACACTGTATGTTAACATGTGCTGTTGGAAATCACGTTGGAACCTCACGAGTCTGAGGCAGTGTATAAATATATATAAAAAATGTTGTTCTCATGTATAGTCAATAAAGGAGTGCATTGTTCAGTTTGGTTAAACACTGTAACTGCGGACTGACCCTTTGAATTCCTTCAACTGGGATTTTCTTTTCTTCTGCCGTTGCTTTCCAGTTGATCATACTCGAGTGATGCTAAACGATAAGGAAATCAATGAGCTGGGCTCGGACTACATCAATGCCAATATAATAATGGTAAGTACAGTAATACTTGATGATTAAAAAAAAAAGTTAGTAATGGAGTTATTTGGCCCCTGGTATACAATAGATTAATCTAAAAAGCTCAAGCATGGTTTAATAGGTACTTAACTCCTAGCAAACCTCAAAACCTACAGCGAATTACAACTGAGTGCACCGTGCAGTTTTTGACATGATTATTCTGTAAATGTACTTACGGTGCATCAGAAAGAATTTTCCACTTGATTAGATACTTTTTCTTTCATGGTGGTT
The DNA here is from genome assembly GCF_902713425.1 of Acipenser ruthenus. Classification (NCBI taxonomy): domain Eukaryota; kingdom Metazoa; phylum Chordata; class Actinopteri; order Acipenseriformes; family Acipenseridae; genus Acipenser; species Acipenser ruthenus. The sequence continues at coordinate 8,070,885 of NC_081199.1, forward strand.
CCGAGAAATGTAGCTAAAACCATTGGACACCTCGAGAGATCGATGAATCCTCACAGCAGGGTAGTCTGGATTGTAATGCATATTGTAAAAATATCTTCAGCGTGCCACTCCTGAAACATCTTGGAGAAAGAATTCTACTGCATTCTAGTAAAAGCATTTCGTTCCTAAAGCTGATCTTGTAACCTCTCTGCCTTGTCTAAATAAATGTTTTGTCTTCAGCCTGAAGTTGAGGTGAAGTGCAACAACACAAAGCCGAAGAAGAGCTACATCGCTACGCAGGGCTGCCTGCAGAACACCATCAGCGACTTCTGGAGGATGGTGTTCCAGGAGAACTCCCGAGTCATCGTCATGACAACCAAGGAAGTGGAGCGAGGGAAGGTAAACGGAATAACCGCTTTTTACACTTGACTTGCAATAGCTTGACATCCGAAACTTCAGTATGTCGCCCATGTCAGCCACTTGCCAGCAAGACACTTCTAACTCGAGATGACGTGTACAGTGATTGCTTCAATTCAGAATCCTAAGGTGTAGGTAGCTTCTTATATTTGTGTCTATATCTGGAGAATTGCTCATCAAATTCATTGCTGCTTCTTATTCTTTACTGTTCTGTACATACTATTGATATATGTCAAGTTTTTCATCATGCTGATTGCTGTAATTTAGATTTGACTGCTGTGGTGGTGGGTGTATGTTTCTTTTTTTAAGGCACTTTCATCTGAGCTCAGGAGCAGTTCTTCAGCTCTAGTTACCAGCTATAGACACATACAAGAGATCAGCAGAATTTTCTTTTATAGAAGTAAGAGCCAGGGCTAGCTAGATGGTGCTGACTTAGCATAAATATCTGTCCCTTTTTATTTTACTGATGAAAGGCCCAGTCCCCCCCCACCTCCCATTCAGCTGCAGAAGATCTCTGGTCTACTTTAGCCCTTCAACCGCTGTTGTTTTTTTGTTTTTTTCTTTTGTGTCTTCAGAGTAAGTGTGTGAAGTACTGGCCGGACGTGACTGTGCTAAAGGAGTACGGAGCCATGCGCGTACGCAACGCCAGAGAAACCTCGGCACACGACTACATCCTGAGGGAGCTCAGAATGTCAAAGGTTGGCCAGGTCAGGATCACCACTTTTCCGTAGCTTCATCTAGCTTCCCGAGAACCAGAGTGATTAGAGAACACATTTTACAAGGGAACATAGAAATGGTCTGTCTGCAGTTTAGCCTTCCATAATGAAGATCAGGGAGGGTTCGTTCAAAGATGTGTAAGGTCAAACTGTTTCTGTAAATGAGCTTTCTCTAGAATAGCCCTATTTATTTTTAGCAGTCTCCTAAAAAGATTTGGTTCAGAACATGCGTTTTATTGAAGAGAATCTAAATCAAAAGGGTGGCGGGATAGTGCTTGCTCTGGACCCATTTTCAAGGGGAGCTGTGTGTTGCAGGGGCCCGATGACGAGCGGACCGTGTGGCAGTACCACTTCCGAGCATGGCCGGATCACGGCGTGCCTGGTGACCCTGGCGGTGTGCTGGACTTCCTGGAGGAGGTCAACATGAAGCAGGAGAGCATCCTGGAGGCTGGACCCATCGTGGTGCATTGCAGGTGAATATTGTCCGCACCCCTTTTAACAGCTTCCAACTTGTCATTAACCAGCCAGCTTCCCCGACTGACTAACATTCTTAGAGTCGCGAATATTGAAGCTGCTGATGATGGCTTTTTTAAATTTAGAAAAAAATAAAAAGCAGCCATTATGCTTTGTGGCCCGAAATGTTATGACGGTTGGAATTGTAATTTTAACCACATTGTGTCTTACTAGTCTTGTACCATTACAGATGAGTTTTCATTTGATAATTGCGGGCCATTGTTTCATTTCACACTATCATCGACATGCATGCAGAACAGTTTTTTTTCAGGCAAGTGAAATCTCTAATTTCATTGCTTCACATGCAAACCAAAAATGAATAGCAAATGCATTGACATTGCTTGTCTGTACACTTGAGAGACTTGGGATTTTCTAAAAGCCTATTGGTTTTTTTAAAAGCCTTTTCCTTTTTCCACTGCAGCGCTGGCATTGGACGAACGGGAACGTTTATTGTGATAGACATGCTTATCGACGTCATCCGAGAAAAAGGCAAGAGCTTTCAATGTTACACCGCGGTTACAAAATCTGAATGCCCCATTCCCAAACCTTCCACTGCATCTTATTTTGCCATAAGCATTCTCATACATTGAAAAGTATCAACTAACACGTCGCTTTTAAAGAAGGATTCTGACTATGGAAAAACATTTATAATGGTAATAGAATATGCATTCTCTGCTTTTTACTTAATCATATTATAGAGCTTTTATATTTTGACAGAAGTCAGAATCCATAACGGCAGTGCATCACACAGCACTATTACACTTTCTTTACATTATTTCTATACTTAATGTTAACCTTGTGTCTTATACTTCTGTCTTTTTTGCTTACTTATAATGCTCAAGTTCTACTCCTCTCAGTGAATCTCATTGGTCACTTTTAGAAGTTGCAGCAGCTGAATTCTGGTGTTCACTGGAATGTTCCATTGTGTCCTGCAGGGGTAGACTGTGACATAGACGTGCCCAAAAGCATCCAGATGGTGCGATCGCAGCGGTCAGGAATGGTTCAGACCGAGGCTCAGTACAGGTTTATTTACATGGCCGTACAGCACTATATAGAAACACTACAGCGCAGGATCGAAGAGGAACAGGTGAGAATCACTGAGAACTCAATACCCCTCACAATCTAGATAGAGGGGCCTTGTTAGGAAGCCTCTCAGAAATAGCATTCACTGTTAGAAAAAACATCTAGGAGTGTATCGTTGCCATCTTCTTAGAATTGTTCTACGCGTGATCAAAATTGAGAAGAATATTGTTCGTTACATAGCTAGTCTGTGTTTCTGTTTTTATGCTCTTTTTACAGAAGAGTAAAATAAAAGGAAGAGAATATACCAACATTAAGTATTCGTTGACTGACCTGTCGGGGGGTGACCAGAGCCCCCTGCCCCCCTGCACCCCCACCCCCGTCTATGCAGAGTGAGTATCAAAACCTGAACCACAGATAATATGCCGCTTGTTTCTGTTTCAAAGTCTTAATAGTGGCCAGTAGATTATAAATGAAATCTGCAGATGATTTAAGAGTAAGTAGGTTCAAGTGATATTTTATTAGTTTATTTTATTGTTCCCTTGCATTTCTGCAATGCAGTCATTCAGAGTGCTTCTTGCATTTGAGTAAATGAGACACAGTTTTTCTCCTTTACTTTGATATCTGTATAAATATACTAATATAAAGACATTTGGACTAATCTAGCTTATGTTACATATATCTATAGCAGCCAACTAGCACTGAAAATCATCTAAAAGCACCTTAAATGCAGACTTCTCCAAAGAAACCACAATATTTCAGTACTTGCAAAAAGAACCACTCGGTATCAGGGTTGGGGTCAATTCCATTTCCTTTTTAAAATCAATTCCTAATTCCAAGTCCTTCAAAGGAATTGGAATTGATATTTGAGACGTAATAATTGTGATTGTTCAATTGCTTTCATTTGAAGCCAGTGTAATTGACTAACAAACAGTGATTTCAATTGAAGTAATGTGTTGCCACTGTGAGCAGCTCATTTGAATACTGTCAATTGCAATTTTGATCAGTGGTTAGTTTGGAATCGATTTAAAAGGGAATTGGAAATTCATTTTAAAAAGGAATTGGACATGGAATAGGAATTGAAAAACAGGAATTGCCCTCAACCCTGCTTGCAAAAATCATGAAAAGGTACAGAGAGAGTAGAAAAATGACTTTTGAAACTACTTTCTCTAAAGAAAAATATTGCCGTTGCAATAATGAACCCCAGGATATCGCTGTATGCTTTGCAAAAAAAGTCAAACAAGCCTCAATTACAATACAAAGAATACCACGTGGCAGCAGGTGTGCTATGCAGAAGATTAAGATGGATATAAAAAAAGAGAAATGGCAGTTGGTTTCAGCAATAGTTGTCCTAGAGGATTATCCTGGCATACAAATGTAACTTTGAAGTGTCAAGCAGCCATTTTGTTAAATCCACCACTTCTACTGTACATCACTGCTTCAATGAAGATCCTGTTTTTGCTTCAGAACTGCCATCTGTGTCTCCCTAAACAACAGATGGAATCTGTAATGGAAGCTGGTCTGCGTCCAGAAGCAGAGAAGTGAACTTCATGTCTTACTGTTTTCCACCAGTAGATGTAGCTGTATCACACCGTCTCAAAACCCAGACTGTGGAACACTTAGTCAAAATGTTTCTCATTGAATTGAATTTAGCACAGTGGAGTGTTTTATATGTGTGAATGTGATCCAATCTGGTACACAGAGTTGGTCTTGCCACCATAACCACGCTGTTTAAATTTATTTACAGTGTGAGAGATGATAGTTCCAGAGTCTACGAGAACGTGGGTTTGATGCAGCAGCAAAAAAGCTTCAGATGAGGTCAACCCGACTTGAGTTTCAAGTTGAATGAGAAGGTAACAGCAATAATAAAATGTAGCTTTAGCCCGGTGCATGTTTCTTAATGACCAATGTGTTCCTTTTAACAAGTTGATGAATTTAGTTCAACCTGCATCACAATATGGGAGTGATCAGAAGCCACTTCTGAAACTTTGTAATGCATTCTTTCTGCAGTCTGTGCGGAGTCTTTGTCATTTATAGATTTACTTTAGAACCAAAATGAAATTTGGTATTTTTTAAAAGTAAGAATCATTAAACGTTCTAAATCCATTTATTCAGTATGCCAAAGTTGAGCAATATTTTTTGTATATAAAAGCATTTATTAAACATTTTCCCTTAGGTGGCATTCATTTTAGAATTTTGAATGTCCAAAAAGTAATTTATAAGCCATTTCGAAGAATGTAAATCCTATTTATCTTTTTATTGTTTTTGTTTTATAGATTATTTTAGATTGTTGTAAACCTGCTCCAGAATGCCTGTGAAACGGTTAAGAGAATGAAGACTGAATACTCATGGTGTAAACCCTTTCATTGGCCTATCTAGTTTGTTTTTACCCTGATGTGAAAACCACTGTGTCCTACATGGAGCCTGGTCCTTCAAATCCACTGTGTCCTACATGGAGCCCGGTCCTTCAAATCCATTGTGTCCTACTTGGAGCTCGATCCTTCAAATCCATTGTGTCCTACATGGAGCCCGATCCTTCAAATCCATTGTGTCCTACATGGAGCCCGATCCTTCAAATCCATTGTGTCCTACATGGAGCCCGATCCTTCAAATCCATTGTGTCCTACATGGAGCCCGATCCTTCAAATCCATTGTGTCCTACATGGAGCCCGATTCTTCAAATCCATTGTGTCCTACATGGAGCCTGATCCTTCAAATCCATTGTGTCCTACATGGAGCCGGATCCTTCAAATCCATTGTGTCCTACATGGAGCCCGATCCTTCAAATCCATTGTGTCCTACATGGAGCCCGATCCTTCAAATCCATTGTGTCCTACATGGAGCCCGATCCTTCAAATCCATTATGTCCTACATGGACCTTGATCCTTCAGATCTATTATTATTTATTTTTTTTTTTTTTGTTGAAACATTCTTCTGAAATTTGCCATTTGAACTTCAGCACTTGAAAGGGTTGGGACTGAAATACTGTACACTTATTCAATTTATAGCCATTATATATATATATATATATATATATATTTGATTTAATAATTGCTCACTTAAACTAGCCAACCAGCATCATCTCTATAAAAGCTGTTTTTGAAAGTATTGACATTTCTTGTACAATACTGAAAAATAAGTTTACCAATTTAGGCAAGAACAGTTTTGATGGACAGTGAATTGTATGCTTTTTTGTCTCTTACTTTTCCTTTTCTCTCTCTTTAAACCTTTGCAATAATTTTTTAAAACTAGACTGGATGCTTTGTATAAAAAGGGATTGAGTCAGTATTAGACTAAAGCATCAGCAGTCTGTACGTGACTTCATTGCACTAAACTCAGTGCTGGGAGAACCGTTGTTTGCGCTGTCCTGATCTGCCTGATTGTGAGTACTTTGGTTATCATATAGAAGTCAGGATTCTGAAAGGGGATGTTTGTATCGAACTCATGCATCCGTACCTGCCAGCTTTTTTTGTTAAATTGTCGCAGAGCAGCTAGCAGTGTAGAGACTTGACCACATAGTCAAAATAAATTGCCTGATTATTCTCTGACAGCATTTTTAAGCCATCGTTTAAGTTGGGAGCATTCTTTTGACTAAGCTCACTTTGTAAATGGGGAACTTGATTTAGACAAAATGCATGTTTTTAATTGGGAAAACAATTGTCCAACCTTGGAAGAATTAGGTCTGAAGAATAATTATTGAACAAGTTCTAAGTAAAAGGGACCTAATATCTTCTGATTTGTCTCTGAATTGAAAGGCAGCGACTGAAGGATTTGACTGTATTTTACATATTGCTGTATGGTGCAGTGTTTCAAGTTCAGTCTGGTTTCAGTTCAGTCGCTTTGTGTCAGTTCTGTTTCATCTTCAAAACAGCCTGCTGCTTGCAAGTCTTTCTTTCAAAAATTGGGTATAGATGTTCACCTTTACCAAGCCAGTGTTTCTACAGTACTACAGGCATTTTTTAAAAAGGTTTGTAGCGCAATGCTTGTTTTCAGGGACGTGCTAGCAGTAGCTAGAGCTTCTAGTTCCTCTTACCCATATTTATCTGAAACTGTAAACGCTAGCAAAGGGCCGTATGCTCTTGGATTATGCTTTATTGAATAATTTTCATGATCCTGTAATAGGTAATACTTCTGTTATCCTTGGGAGATGCCTGAGCTCTTCACTGTTTTTATTTATTTTTATGGCCAATGATCACTTGAAGTACTGGTAGTGGGTTTATTATAGTTGAAAATGATAATGGGGTGTGGTAGAGACACTTGACTTCAGTGTTGAAGCTTTGTAATGTCCTTTAATAGCCTGCTAGTAAAGGGGTACTGCACAGTGCGGTTTGGTTTGTTTTTAAAGGATTTTTGGTGCAAGACCAAAAGTTTGACAGAAAGAATTAGAACATGAGACAAATTCTGCTTCAGTTATTAAGCAAATAAGTGGCTATGCCAGGTGAATTTGAGTGTGCCACACATCATGCGGAGCAGGGTTAAACAGTGATGGATAGTGCCACACATCGTGCGGAGCAGGGTTAAACAGTGATGGATAGTGCCACACATCGTGCGGAGCAGGGTTAAACAGTGATGGATAGTGCCACACATCGTGCGGAGCAGGGTTAAACAGTGATGGATAGTGCCACACATCGTGCGGAGCAGGGTTAAACAGTGATGGATAGTGCCACACATCGTGCGGAGCAGGGTTAAACAGTGATGGATAGTGCCACACATCGTGCGGAGCAGGGTTAAACAGTGATGGATAGTGCCACACATCGTGCGGAGCAGGGTTAAACAGTGATGGATAGTGCCACACACCGTGTTGTAAACTTAATCAGAAACACACTTGGTATGTGTTGCTAATTTCTTGTGCGTTGCCTGTTTACAGGCTAAAACTGTGGTCCTGATGGGCATTTCTTCCCACGAGCTTTACCCTTTATTCCCTCTCCTCTCAGATAATTTCATTGCTTTTGAGACGAATGTCCCTAGCCAACGAAGTTACTGATTTCACAATTGTTCTAAAAATGATTATCGGTCACTGCCCTGTTGACCACTAAGATCATTTAGATTTTATATATTAATTTTTAGTATTGATGTTGCCTGACGGGATAATGGCAACATTTCAATAAAAAATAAAAGATTTCTATCCAATATGAACTTCAACTTATTCATCATTGGTGGCCAAATGTGCTGCTAATATGTAAGGAGAAACGCACATAGAAATTCCTGTATACTTTTTTCTGAGAATATAAAATTAGTAAATGACTGTGCCATACATTATGGTTTTTTAACCCTTCAGAAGTATAGTACATTACTGTATTACATGTTACTAATTAACCCCAAAGGTTTTTGCCTTTGCCCTGTTGCTACCATACAGCAGGTAGCGATAGGATTTAGTCCATTGAAACACAGAGTCCATCACACTTTGCAGCAGTAATGGCTATTTCTGGGAGAATGTTAATTATTTTATAGTACAGGCAATTGAAACAGTAGCACAGTTAAAGGATATTGCCCTGAATGGTGAAATCCTTCCAGCAATGGTCCATTAAATGCATGGTGGTGATTTCATCAGTATAATGTGGTATTAAACAAACACAAAAAAAACCACTCTTTTTTTTTTTTTTTTTTTTGCAAGGAAAATATGCCTCATTTTGCTCCACAGTGGTTGTGTAGGTCTTACGACACTGGTGTCGGCACATTTCAGAATATCGCTTTCATAACCTCTTTCTGCAGGACTGCAGCTTTCAATTTGTTTGTGACATGACGATCGTGGATAGGATATCCCCAGCAGTCATCAAGTGAACAGGCTGCTTATTACAGTCGACATGTCAATTCATGGATGTCAGTGCAGCACTAGTTTAAAGAAGCCCTGGCAGTGACTGCCTGTGCATGTCAGTAATGATTGGGGGATTCAGGATATACACGCTGGGAGGGTTTTCTCCACAGGTGATCATTTTAATAGTTTCCAGCTAATTCTACCCAAAAGGAACCCACAGACCTCCAGTCTTGTCAGATTTTGTGACAGAAAGGCTTTGTGCTTTCTTGAAGGCATGTGTATGTCTGACCCATCAAGGGAGAAGCATTCTGCTTTTTTACACCTCCTCTGTTTAATGCTTTTCTGAGACTCCGTTTTTGGCATTAATCTTCTTTTGGTGCTGGCTGTCAGTTTGTCGTTGGTTATTTTATTTATTTTACAATCCAATAATATTGCCACTCATTGTTCCTCTATTGATGAGTACACCAGTAACCATTAGTGGAATTGTTTAGATAGCTAATCTGTATGTTTTGTGTTTAAGTAATGTTTCATGAATATTGGTGGTTAATTTCACATGTTATCTTGTTATTTGGGACATGTGTTTAAAAAAACAAGGGATCTTGTAGTTGCAGCACTCTCCTGGAATTTGTGCAAAACTACCCCATTTAGCATTAACATAACATTCAGTGTCCCTAACTTTAGGATGTCTGTTCAGCTGTAGTGTGACTAATTTGAAAGAATGTTACCAGCGAAGCTCTTAGGGTCACAGTTTATATTTTAAGGAAGGGATCTAATGGCTTTGCGAGAAAAAGCTACAAAAGGGATTTTCTGTACAGAATCTATGCCTCAACGGACATCACCCCTCGCGATGTAAGAACAGAATCCACAGCTGTGCAGTTCCCACCCTGAAATTGACTTTTTAAAGCCACGCTGCCCATATTAAAGGGATACTTCTTTATTTTGTCTCCATATTTAGAATTCTTACCTGTTCAGTATCCTAATACGTGTGTTCTATATAATATTCTTATTGTTGTTTATGCTTGGATCATATGATAGGATATTAAACAGGTAGGAAATAACGTGTTATTATGGTGAATATATTAACAATAAAATAAAGGTAACATGCAGATGTTTTTGGCTGATTTTAATCTTGGACTGCCTAATGGTATCTTAGGTAAGGTAGTCCAAGATTAGAGCTGATTGGACATCTTTGAAACCAGCAGTATCTGTTTAAGCAGGCAATGTTGTAACTCTTACAGGTGTTGCATACATGGCTGAGAATCTTGTTTTCCTCCAGCTGCCAAATTGAGTTTCTCTGCATTGTGTGTTTTCCACCACAGTGCAGTGCAATCCCAGCTGTCACTCTTGTGGAGACAATGACTTGGGGTCCTGTCCACCACAAGTCTGCGTCTCATGGGGGATTGACTGTTAGTATTCCATTGCTCCCACACATTTAAAGAGGCAGTCCTTTTTTTGTTTCTTTCTTCAGCTTTATTCAACCAGCACTTTCTTGTTAAAGAAGCCCTTCAGCCAGTAATCGACACCTGACATTAAATGTGAATTTTAATCGCCCTGGATATCTTTATAAATAAAAAATATAAAAAATGCAATGTAAACTGACTCTATTTTTAAATTCTTATATCTTGTATATGAATACCGTACTACATAGAGGAGAGCATACTTTAAATAATTCAACCGTAATACCAATATTTATGTAAATATATATAACCTGGTAATTACTTTTTCACTAGGATTTTTAATCATACATTTTTGTTGGAAGTCCTTGGGTTAAAGTAAGCCATATAGAGCAGTAGCGAATTAAGGTTTATTTATGTGTCTGCAAAGCGAATTGTTGCTGATCACCATACACCATCCTTTTTACCTAACTGAGATAACAAATGAATTACAATTGAGTTCTGTATTGCCTTTTTGTCCTTCTACATCATGTAGTATACTTACACTAGATTAAATATGTCCTTGTTTTAATGTACAGAAATGTTAGTGAATGTTCTTTTGTTTTCTATATTTATACTGTTCTGTGGGTATTCGCTCAATTGCTTTGCTAGATGTGCTGTGATTCTTATTGATTATTATAAGAGTAAAAAAAAGAAAATGTGTTTGTAATGTATCAACACTAAACATAGGAATAAAAAAATCATTTTATACAAAATGATGTGTTTGGAGCTCAAATTATTTGATGCACATATGCACTAACAATGCGGTACGTGATGCACGCATCTCCCTTTGAACCAATGTGTTTGGGATATTCTGCTTAAGCAATTGGTAGATTTTTTGGGGGCTTCTTTAGGCATGCAAGAGGCCATGACGGGGTGTGATTGTTATGGCGCTTATGAAATGGCTACCGGGTAAAATATGGAAATGACATCACCGGAGTGATCGTGGGAGGATTTTTACATGGGCCCTAACCAATCAGGGTGCTCTGTTTGACCAAGCCATTTTATACATCGGAATTGATTATGCAATATTTGTTTTAATGCCATGTGCTTTAGCGTTTGATGTTAGGTACTTGCAGTTGATTCTGTATACTGTGTTATTGCGATTGGTTTTGAATCTCTTATCTACACTATTCTGTGCATTTAAGGGATATTCAGGGATGTGTATATTAAACATTAAATCCTCCAAGCCTGGGACCCCTGCAGTCTAATGCAAAAGGGGTATCGGGTTCAGAGTCAGCCAGGTGATTGTAAAACCACAGACACTAACACATGATGCATCATAGCAATGAGTGTGTGGATGGGTGCCTGCATACACAGCTCACAGTATCCAATACATGTTTGTGTTCATTCAGTGGAGATTGCTTCAATAATATCACTGACTGCACTGCGTTTGCAGTTTGTCTTCTGACCCTACTGTTGCTGCACACTTGTGTCTCAATAAAAGTCCCTTTCAACCCGTTTGCTCAGTTTTAGCAATGATGGCAGCAGTTCAAAAGGGACTCTTACTTGCTGTTCACTTTCAACACACAGTTGGGAGGCTGGAGATTGTTCCTCAGATAGTGTGGATGTTGGACAGTAAAATAAATTACCTTCAGTTGATTAATTACCTGAGAGATGTAGTTAAAACATTGCAATTGTGTGTAGTGCCTTGAGAAACTTTTCTAAATATTATACATTAGTATTCTGCATATTCTACAAAGGAGTGGAGAATAACACCTGCATTTTCAGACATTTTACCTACGTATCTTAATGATGACCATTTTATCTTTACGATGTAAAATGATAGACTCCTTTTTATGTATTTTCTTATACTCAGCATAATGTGAATGGTTACTGCGTTTATAAAATTTTAATCCACTACATACAGTTCAGATTTGAGCCCTGTCAGCATTTGTAGGCTATTCAATTAAATGCGCTGTGCCATTTAATACGTTTTGTGCCATGTACTCCTGATAAGTATGATTTCCTCAAATTATGTTAAAGTTGTAGAATATGGGAAGTTCCATTTTCAATCTTGTTAATTTCTTTTTTAATGGAAACAAGAATAAAGGGAAGATTTGACCTCTAGGCTGTGTTGTTTCTGGTGCTGCTTGGCAAGCTACTAAACACATTCAAAAGCATTTTAAAATGAATAAAACTCGTTCTCTCTTGGCACTGGGCTCGAACCCCCCTGTCTTAAGCCACCAGTGACCGGTCCATCCTAGACCGTGCTATGCTGTGCGTTGCCATGGGAACAAGCAACTGTGGTGATGTGCTGCCAGTGTTCAACAGGCTGTCACTGTGTAAAAGGGAGGGTGTAATCGGGTAGTTCAATTTATACAATTTTATTAGGACATGTCTACCCAACTGGATTTGGTATCGCCCAGAATTACAAATTAGGTTGATCATGTGTTGTGATGTGATCCGTACAGCACTATAAGCTGTGGGAGCAGCACAATAGCAAACAGTCTACCAGAAATGGAGAAATCCAAAGATATTTCGAGAGAGGTATTTCAAAAAGGCATGACAGTGGGTGCGCGTCGAGCAGGGTCCACAGAGCAAGGACAGTCATGTTGGTAAGCTTCTACAAGAATCATCAGCATGAATCAGCAATAGCAAAATGATGGGAAAGTGGTCACTAAGAAAGACAGGAACTACACACTGAACCCCGCCCCACTCCGCTAGCATTACGATCATAGCAATGCAGCCACAATTGTCAACAAACTTCCCAAAGTGTAAAACTAATGCTCCATTAAAGAATACATACTAATACACATCAAAATAACATCTATTTTCATACATTTTAGCATTAACAACTTGACATGCTTTTGCATCTCTCAGATAGCAGCACAATACAATAAAGGTGCTTCCTGGCACCTACTCCGTTCCGGTGCTGTAGGTCACATTCACCCCAATCAAAACTGTATATCTTGTTTTGTCTTTAAAGTCACGAACAGCAAACTGTTTAAAGTTAGTTTAAAAATCGATTTTCTGAAAATTCTACACAATAACTGTAGGTAGTCCAATGGTACTCAACTCTGGCCCTCGAGATTCAATCCAGTCCAGGTTTTTACTCCAAGCAGGTTCTAATGCAGTTAATTGAAGCTGCTAAGAGGCAATTAACTAATTTACAACCTGCTTGGCATAAAGACCAGGACTGGAATCAATCTGGAGGGATTCTCACTAATCCTAACCCCGTCCGAATTGATTTATAATCCAAACCATGCTATTTTCAATGAATGCAGAAAGCAGCTGTAGACTCCAGACTTCAATATTTATGATAATTATGTAAAACATTTACAGCTGTCTATGTTTTATTCAATGGTTATGACAACGTTCTGATGAAATACAAGCACAAAAAAACAGAAAACCAAGATTAGACAAGGCATTTTTAGAATGGTACAGAACACAATCAGCACTCTGAACAAATCACTGATCTTAATGTATATAAAAATGATTGCAATAATCGATGAATTAATTATATAGAAAAGGCTTGCGTTCCAGCGATAGATGCAGTTGGTAGAAGTGACGGGGGAGGGTTTCCAGCGCCGAGTTTCAGGGGTCTGTCATTCACACAACGCCCGTCCTGCATGGCTCGTTCGTGGGCAGGAGAGACGGTGCTTGTACACACCATATAGGTTTTAACAGCAGACAACTGCCGCTCCTCACACTCAACAAACAGATCATCCGCAAGACAGCTGCTGCATGCGCAGTGGACGGCCGCCTTCAACACTCACTCCTGAACTTTACAAAATTAGACATCGCATCGCAAACAGGTAAGTGGATTATGAACAAAACATTTTTATAAAATGCACTGCAGACAGCCGGTTTACCAATCCAAAGATTGTTAATTGATGGATTGGGAAGAAACACAATAGCTGCATCTTGTAACAGATGTATACTATAAACGGGGTTATCAAATTGAAATAGTCGCGGTAGGGTGAGAATGAACCAAGGAAGGAAAAATACACAAAGGAAGAATGGTCACGTGAAACTGTGGGTAGAATGCTGGAATGGGTTTTGAAATAAATGTAGAATGTATGACTGTTTTGTGGTTATTTACATCAGTAAAAAAACAAACACTAAATTATTATGAGCCATCACGATCTCATAGCCCGAGCAACAACCAAAAAATGTTTATTGCCCTCATAAATTGATTATGTTATTGGTTACAATTTTATTTTCCATGTCAGCAAACCCTTTAATCAATTAAACCTACACGATTTTCTTTTTTTTGGGGGGGGGGGGGCGTGTGGCTTTGTACCAGCTGTAGCCTCCACGGTGATGGGAATGTGACGGTAGGCTGCACGTATATTGCAATGCAGGCAGCCTTTCTAATTGCACTGAGGTGGCTTATGAACAATACGTTTGTACAGTACTATGTTGCGGATTCAGCATCACGGTATACATTATTTACACATGTTGTTGCAATGCATGCGGCAAACTACCATCTAACACAACTTAATTGTTTGTCTGCACATTATGCAAATTAAAGCATAACATTCAGGCAGTCTATATGGCTTATTGTGTCTAAAAAAAAAAGAACTAAACCGGTGATTTGAATGAGTTAATTTATCCGATGGTTTGACAGTGTTTTCTAACTCATAAACCATGAAAGTGTTTATTTTATAGAAATGTATCTTTTGGGAACTGCAATATATTGTTTTTAAGATTCGCCCTCAAATTATTATTATTATTATTATTATTATTATTATTTTATTAGTGCTATTATTTTACTTTGGGTGTCTACACATGCATAGCTAATTCCTTTTCTTGAGTCAAGTTTTAATTTTAATTTTAGGGAACCACTAAAATAAGCTGCATAATTACGATATAGCAACAAGAAAGACTAGTTTTACTTGCAAAGCAGTCTTTTGGCGTGTGTCTGGAACAGTACAGCAGACACCACAGAGCAGGCGCACGACGCAAGTCTGAAAACATAGGCGAACTCAATTGAAATCCTCTCAATATTAACTATACATCCAAGAAGCGAGTACTGAATTCGGACGACGTCATTTGTACTAAGAATATATGCAGTACGATATACTGCATCATTTTAATTGATGAAATATTACAGACTATTTTAATGGATTGATAAATAGTAGAGTAGGCGAGGTCCAAAATATACCAACACACTGGAATGGAAATAAAATGTGCTCCTGTTGAAATGAGCGTGGTCGCTTGAAGTGGACGCATGTCGAAGGCGTGCGTTGTATTGTGTTAAAGCTGGTATGTACCATAATGTTCAATTTTACACCACAACATATAATTCATTTTACTAAACTATTTTGTATTTTAACCTCCTGTTCACTCTAATTTCTCAGACTTTGTTGACAAACCAGTTTGTTTACCTACCCCTTAAGGGTAGTGCTTCTTTCTAGGCTGTTTTAGCATGCTGCTACTCTGTTACTGCTGTATTCAGGTATTTGTTAATTGGGTCTACCTGAGCTTTGCCTCTGACTACATAAAGCTCAGATGAGATGAAGTCTGCTCACAGTAAAACCCTGAATGGCTCAAAGTGTTGTGCAATGCGACGCACTTGTGTTTTTCATGTCAGTTAAAGATTTGAATTGCATTTGAATGTATTTGACACCTCAGTGCATTGCAGTCTAATCAATAATAAAATGATTATCAGTCACAGTCAATGGCAAGTTGACTTGAGAATCTACTTTTTCATACATATTTTATATTGACGACGTTGGTATGTTAATGTACCATTTGTGACTACCATGTGTGTCTAAGGAATATCCTAATATGTATCAGAAATCTTGAATTCTGAGTTAATTCGGTTTTTCAGCTGACTGTTTCTTGAAGCAGGCTGCCATATGTTTATTATTGGATGAAATCGGCTTTATTGAAATCCATTGCCAGGTGAGACTGAGCAGAACTGTGATCACAACAGAGACTGCTCAGACTGGCTCTGTGCAATGCTAGCACTCCGCCCCAGAAACAGTCCATTCAAAATGAACAGTCACAGGATCCAAATGCAGGCTTTGAAGACATTGAAAATGACTTGCACACTAAAGGTTTGTCTTCACTGTTGAGTGTTTAATAGTTCTGGCTTATGATTACTACGTAATACAAGTTCTGCATGAAGTATAAAATCCACAGCAAAACAAGTACCAGGATACCATCAGAATATGCAGCCTGTATGAAAATCTGGAAGCTTCTCTTTACAGCAGACCTGTCGTAGCCCTGCTCCATTTCAATTGTAACTTTTACTTGAGTCCGTAAATAATCAATACTATACATTCTGAATACATTATTAATAATATTAAGGTCAATCCAGCTGTTATGAGGCATAAACCTCATGTGCTGTGGAAAAGTGTTCCAGGGCAGGTCTCATGTGCAGTTAAAAGAGTTGCAGCCCCACATTGTGAGAATGTGTCTGAAGGCGGTACAAATTACCATTTCTTATGACTTTAGTATCATGTTAGTGTCATTTTAAAGCATGTTTTAAGCATGGCTTTCTAACCACAGTAATAATGAAAAACAGCAGCATTTGGCTTAAGTCATTAATGTAGAAGCTGAGCACCTCTTGGCTTACTTTTCCTCATATTACAATTTACAGCTGTGTTCTGAATCTTGGCTGCAGACAACCTGCTTTTAACTTTGGCTTAAGTTTTTGAGCTTTATCTTCAAATCTCAGCTCAAACTATAATTCAAAGTTTTCCAGAAACGGAATGACAAGGCTTCAAGACTCATCATTTGTATAGTAATTTCACCATGTTTTTCACATACTTATTCTGTGCATTTACCACCGTTTATCAATAAGATGTTTTACCTGTTTTACCTGTTCTGCTTTTACTATGCTTTAGGATTGCTTTTGGGTATACTACATTAAACTGATAGAAGAGTGGTAGATAATGAATAAAATCATATTGTAGCGACCTTGGTTAACGCAGGCAGGCGCATCACACAGGGCGAGGCAATCCAAACACAGGCGGAGGGCGGGCGCAAACCTGGGACCTCTCGCTCTGAAGCATAGTGCCGATACCGCTGTACAAAAGAGCCGGCTCTTTTGCAAAGAGCGTATATCGGACTTATGCCTTCGTGTGTGATTATGTCACCTACCAGCCCTGCTGCTGCCTACCCCTGTGCACGCTACACTATTGTGGACCAAAATGACACAAGTTTACATGTGAGGCTAGACGTGTATGATACAAGTTTGGTGAAGATCAGTGCAAAATCAAGGCAGTTATCGTGTTCACCTGGTATAGGGTGATGGACAGACAGATGGATGGACACCATCATCGTATAAGGGTCCTCATTTTTTGGAATGCGGACCCTAAAATGACACACTGAGGAAGTTCAGGACTGTAAACAAGTCTGTTTCAGTTCAAGACGATTTTGCTTGTGATTGTCTAGAACATTCTGGGTCCTTGCCTATTCTGCCACGTGTAAACAGAACCTGCTAGCCAGGCATTGCAGTCAGTTGTAGGCTCCAAGAAGCATTCTGGACGAATTGATAGCAATGGCAGAGTGCTTTCTGGGAGAGGAAATTGCTGACATGACGAGATAGCGCACATGGGCTGTCAGTTACACTTTGGCTAATAACCAGGGATGAGTTACACAAAGGAGACTGGAGAAAGGAAACTCGCAGAGCCCTGCAACCCCGTCCCTTGACTCATCCTCGCTTTGATGTCCGCTGCGGGGCGGACTGCCGTGCCCAGGAACGTGCATCTCCAACGTTCCTGACTTCTAAACAGCCGTGCAGCAGCCAGAACTTCCCCTGCCCAGCTTAACTGCGGTCTGAAATTTTTGACAACCAGTTGGCCATTAAAGAGCCAGAAAAAAAACATAAGCGCAACAAAATGTCAAGTCAAATTGAAAATAAGCATTCAAATTAGAGTAAGCTGTCTCTCTCTTCACCAAGCCAATAAACCCTGCTTCACAGTCTATTATTGCTTTGGCCCCATCAGCTGTCATTGCCTGCAATTTTTTTGGTTTAATGAGTAAAATCTGCTTTTTTTTCCCCTGGTTGCTTCACAAGGAGTGCTAACCAATGCTTTGAAATCTATTACTTCTTATTGACTTCATTATCATTTATTTTACAATAATTTAACATTTGCAAATATTTCAGATACAATGTTGTAAATAAATCACTAGATCCTGGTCTATTTACTGTAGGTCACAGATAGACATTTTTGCAGCTACACCATTGAAGTGACTTGGAACAACAGCACATGAATTAATAAGGTAGCAGGAAGCAGCAACAAGATACAGCTATATAATTAGGCTTGCTACTTTTCCATTGTAATCGGTAAAGCTTGTTAAATGTCAAATTCTCCAAAAATATAAGAAATCCTCTCTAGTCTGTGAAGTTTTCGTATTTGCTGCCTGTCCAGTCTCCGTTCTGCTCTGAATGGCTAGGGGTCGCTGTCAGTCAACTCAGTGTTTCCTTAATAGGCTAGTGTAGTTTCACCGTCAGTCATTTCATCCTGTTTTGACGGATCTCACTGGCTGAAGCAGCGCTAGAATGCTCTTATTTGTTTAAATGACTGTCAATCATAAAGACCGACTGCACTTTCATTTGCCAGCTACAGTGCCTGTCATTCAAAGCGCCTTCTTTGAAATTAGCGGGTTAAGGTGTAGGTAAGTGTTTGCTGTTCTAGGTATATATGGTGACAGTTACTATTTTGATTTGAAAATGGGGTGCAGGAGGAAAACACTTAATGAATATTGTGCACAATACTCTGATCGACGGCTGAAGTCTCCGCGGCAGGATGAGACGGGCCCATCTGCCTTACCTCCAGTGAGTCCAGCTGTGCTTAAGCAGGAGAGTGTCAGAGCTCAGAATAATAAGTGCGAGTTAGTTCTGTTCAACTATCTAATGTTTTGTTCTGTGCATATTATTTTTACTTGTAAATGTATGCTATACAAGTCTGTGTAATACACTTTATATGCTGCATTTTCTACGGTTTATTTGAAATAATTTTTTTTTTTTGTGTAGGATCTATATCTATACAAGGTATAGCTTCACTGTGACCAAACGTTATTTCAGTTATAATGTTGGTAACCATGGTTTTGTTTTTTTTTAAGAATAAAGGTCGATTTCACCCATGCTCTGCTTGAATTGAAAAATAAAGACTAAAAAAAACATAAATTCTTTCAAAAATAAATGTCGATATTAATTGTCGATTCGGCCAAAAAATAAAAATCAAATAATAGCAAGCCTATATATAATCTATATAAACCAAATGGTTTGCTATTGCTAACGGGGCAGCAGTGTGGAGTAGTGGTTAGGGCTTTGGACTCTTGACCGGAGGGTCGTGGGTTCAATCCCAGGTGGGGGGCAGTGCTGCTGTACCCTTGAGCAAGGTACTTTACCTAGATTGTTCCAGTAAAAACTCAACTGTATAAATGGGTAATTGTATGTAAAAATAATGTGTAAAAAATAATGTAATTGTATGTAAAAATAATGTGTAAAAAATAATGTAATTGTATGTAAAAATAATGTGATATCTTGTAAAAATTGTAAGTCGCCCTGGATAAGTAATAATAATTAATAATAATGTAAAACCTGGGTTACCACTCCTTTAAACTGGATACTTCTATTGCCATATTGCAGAGCTCAATCTACCATACAGGACAGTGTTGCATTCATGTACCTATGGGTTTGACCCCACATAGTTAGTTTCACATTATGAGTGAATTCTCCCTGAGAACCTACTGTATGAGTGGCAGCTTCACTTCACAGTAAGTGTCTCCTGCACTCCTGTTAACATGTCAATACTGAAAGTGCTTCACTTCATTCATTACCTATGAAGTTATTGAAATAACCAAAGGGAATTAGCTACCAAATAACACAGCAGCACACACTAGCTACGTCTATGGAAACCAGGGCTGGGAATGCAGAATCACATCCTCTATGTACCTGAACATTGCTGCTGATCAAGCCCACCCAACAATGCTGAATGTCTACCTTGCTGGTAATGCAGCCATGTACAGTTCTGATATTGTCAGTGATTGGGTTGAGGTGCTTCAGCCAGATTTCAGTCATCTCCCTTGATCTACACAACCTACGTCTCTTGAGCCAATTGAGCATCTGTGGGATGAACTTGTACACTGATTATCATCTTATTGGCACAGGGCCGTACTCTTGAATGAATGGGCTACAGTCCCGCGAGACACCTTCAGGCAACATGAGGAGTCTAAGTCAGTCTGGGCCAACATGGTATTAGGTGGTTATATTATATTTTAGATTTGAACAGAACAAAATAATTTGGAAAGGGCAATCCAGAAAAGTTAGTCACAAATATTAGGTATACCGCTATAATCCCAGTGTATGCCCTGACCCTTGCTGAACCATTACCAGACATCAGAAGTATAACCCACAATGGAAACACTGGTCCTGATACAGTAACACACAACTGTATTGATATTGTATCATGGTACAAATCGATGTGAAAAAGCCATGCTTCAATCTTTGTTTAATGTTTGTGATACTTGTATTACATGAAAGGAATAAAGGTGGAAAAAGGCCTGAATTCCTGGTTTGCCCTAGAAGAGGTTGACACTGTATGGGATCCGCCTTGCACTAGATTCACAAGCCAACCTCCAGTTCCTCTAATGAATTTGTGAAAATCAATTCCCTTCACAAAGTCTTGTCCTGATCTGGTGGAAGCCATGTAATCCTGGAGCTGATGCTTATCTCATAAGAGTGAGAGGCAGGTCCAGCCCAGCAGACAGCACAGAACAGCACGATTCCTGCCGTGAACACAGATAAGAAATGAAGCATACACTTCTAGAGGAATAGGGTTTGTAGGGAATATATTACACTCCTTATGCCTTTCAATTGTGGGGGTCTGCTCACAAGTTTGGGGGATCTAGCTCTCAGGCTTTATCAACAAAACCCCCACACAATTACACACAATTGGGCCATGAATGACACAGGGGGTGTTCAGGTCAGTATTGAGGTGTAGAGAGGATAGTATCCTGGGCTTAGCAGGGTGTCTTTATTTCTGTTTTACAGCATCAGGGACCCCCCCCCACAAGGATTGCATCAAATGCTTATTTTTAGAGGAAATCTCAGCATAACCACTGATTGGTAGTTGATGCAATTCAGAGTGATTCTCCAGTGCTGTCAAATGCTTCAAAGAAAATCCAGCCGTAGCTTATCCCAACAGGTTGATCAAATCGATCCCTAAAGCCGAGAGAACACAAAGCCACTTTTTCAGGAACAGAGGCTTGAAACCTGGTTCCAGGAGACTGGGAGATCCAGTTTGAGGTAACTTTGCTGAATCAAACCCCTGTCTCCCCTGGTGTGCCAGGCAGTGGCCTGAAACCTGGTCTGCTGAAACCAAGTACCAAGTGGCTTTGTCTTCCCTCAGCTTTAAACTGTCATATATGTTTATTTGTTGTGGTCACACATTCACTTATAATAGTGGTAAATTACTTTTAAAGGAAATATTTGCTTTTTAACAACACCAGCACGGTGAATTTACCGTAAACAAAATCAGTTATTAAATATATTCCATGTAATTAGGTCTCGATTTGTTATTTTTTTTAGACTGCCAGACACCCCAGTCACTTTGAGTAGCGCAGGGTGATTGGAGTAGTTTTAGATTGAATTCTCTTTCTGCTGCCTCTGGATCGCTCCACTGCTGGTTGGACACATCTCTTCTGATTGATTGAGAATCTGAGTTGTTGCTTGATTAGCTCCTTGCAGGCGAATGGGAATAAAGCAGAAATGAAAGAATAAATTGCACCTTACCGCATATTGAAGGGACCTGATTTGCGGTGCGTTAAAAGTAAATGGAATTTGTAAAAGCTACAGTATCAAGCTGCCAATTTAGTGAGTGTAGCAATCTTCCCTGGAACAGATCACCGCTCACCTGCTAGCACCTTGGTTCTTTATATTTTGCTGTTTATATTATAACAAGTATGCTAGTATTATACACAGCTATAAATTCACAAGCTATCAGAATGATGAACAAGTTGATGTTTCATCATATACAAAATACTATAGAATAAGAAATGAATTGTTGAATATCCGCTCAGATTTTCCATGAGTCTTACTTCTTGTCCACGTCCATTAGCTACAAAAGTCTCGTGTGCAGTTTTGTGGTAAATGTGAAGGGCCATATTTTAAAAGTGTTTGCTCCAGTCTTAACTGCTAAAAGAGGTTAAACACCTGCTCATTACAAAAAACTGGAACCAAACAGCTAAGTGATATACTTCAAGCTCTCTTAAGCCCTCTCCGTGTTTTGTTTTTCGTTTTGTAACATTAACGTGATTTTTTTTTCTCCTTTACAAAAATGGGAGTAAATTAAAGAATAGAGGAAACCCTTTGAAAAGATGGCCCGATATCTGGTACTACGCCAGTTTAAAGAAAGTTCCCAGTTTCCATGCTTTGCTCGCAGTAATTCTCGCTTGCTTGTTCATTTCACCTAACTGGCATCTTCAGGGTTGAAACAAGTGGTAGCTGATTGCTTAATGACGGTACAGAAGGTATTGAAGGGGTGGGGACAGTGTCCTTCTCTGGGTAAAATGACCAAGGAAGTGCAACACCACATGAAAACCCACTTTGCCAACAGAGATTCCCTTTATCTTTAACAGCAGATAACATGAAAATAGTGTTTATCACATGTGTTGCTTTCAGAACTGTACTGATACCCATAACAGATAGACATGCACAGCAGGTAGGAATTATCCAATTATTTTGTTACCCTTATGAAAGCTTACACTGGTATTTTTGCACTTTTATAATACTTTCCCCATGGCTATAATATGCTTTTGCCATAGTTTACCATGTTTATTAATATGCATTACCATACCTTGCTGTTCTTTACAAGGATTTGCCATGCTTTCACTGTGGTTTATTACACTTTGCTATGCTTGGTACAGTAAAGGGGAACTATAATCACTTTAGGTACTGACACCTGATATTTTTCATTATTTGGTACATGGCCTCCTTGGGCTTTATTACTGCTTCTAAATGACTAGTTTGGTTCTATAACAAGCTCTTCTCTGCTCCCTCTTCTGATTCCTGAGCAGAAATGACATCTTTAAACACTTGCTGTTATTTCTTGTTAGTGTTTTTGTTCTTCTGTTGGCAGCTGTCAGACAGTGATTGACATAGTCGAAGGGGAAACAGCTAAATAGTAGCAGATATTGATTTCCGACATGCAGCCGGATTCATTATTAATTATGGTGCTGCTATCCTTACAGCGGCTTTTAAGATCTACCAAGTAATAAAACCACTCGGATAACCATACGGAGTGCAGTTATCTTTATCATTATTTGGTACTTTTTCAAAGTCACTATACCGATAGAGAGCACCATCGTTAAAATGGAATTCTAGTGACATTAGTGGGTTAACTACCAATAGAGAGCTTTAGCAATACATCGTCGGTACCCAGGTGGGTTTTGGGGTCTGATCATTTCCATATGGTGTGTCCTAGAAGCTGAGAACATTATTGCAGTGTATTACTAAGCACACTGTAGAGTGAGGTGCCACTGCAAGCTGGATACCTGCTCCAATACATTCACTAGGACACTGCTCCCTTTCCATGACTGCAATGGCTTTTCAAAGACACAGCCCAGGCATTGATTACCAGCCGTGTCTTCAGCCCCTCATTACTCAAACTCATTGGTGTCATTTGTAATCAGTGCTCGACTGTGTTTTATTTGTCATTAAAGACACAGATAATCTTATGGTTCTCATCAAGCATTGAATCATTAAGCAGCGTATTGTATTAGCAGTCACAGTGCAGTTGATTCCCCACTTACTTTAATAGGGATTCCAAGCTGGTATATCCTATGGTATACTGACTCGGTACCAAATCAGTATATCCTGTGATAAACCAACGCAAATCCTTTGTCAACCAAATGGAGCCCTTGACAAGGTCTTGCCATTTATCCACTCGGGTAACCTGTTCAGCCCTAAAGTTATTGCTTCAATATCATGTTTAAACTACTTGGATATTATTGAATTGCAACCAGTGTGCTACATATCTACTGCTGGTGTAGATCTTGGGCTCATACTGTTAAACAAACCTAAAGAGATAAATGCAGCAGCATTTCGAAGTATAGCAGTAGTGACTCGGCAGAGATGAGGAGTATCCTTGTAATCCAGGTGAGCTCATGTAGCCTGCTCAGTGTACTCCGTGCACACACACACAACTCCATCTAGATGAAGTCTCTTCAGTCTTTCCTCCTCGTCTCTCATTAGGTTGCAAGTCTTGCTCTTCAAGAATGAGTGACTCACTGCCTTGAGACAGCACATCTCTCCACTTTCATTAGCAGTGTTTATTCGTCTTCTCTTTCAATGTTGCACTTCTTGCTCAAGGACATTTGACAGATACGAACCTGATCAGGGAGTTTGTGTGTCCCATGACTCACACTGGCCATTGCTCTCTTCATCCTACTGGTTTTATACTCTGCATAAACCGGAGACATAATCTACACATATCTATCTGTTAAAATGTGTATAAAACTTACACTTATCGAATTCTAAAATACAATCTGGTCTAAAGGAGAATAGGATTGGATGATATCTAGAACCAAGCCAGTTTTATTTGAGGATAACCTCAGGTAGACCTCTCATGATTGCAATTATAGTTTGGTTTCAGTCAAAGTTGTAGATTTTGGCAAAAATTGCTTATGTTTGACCTCTGTGGGCATCCATACATTTCATACTTCTGTGGAACTTCTGTTTTATGGTAAACATCCCATTTTGCTCAAATTAAATGTCTCCATTGAAATGTATGTTTCAGAAGTCAGTTTGAATTAGAAGCCGTTCAAGTTGCCAATTCAATACAGAGATCAAGCATTACATCATCACGTTTTGGCCAATTTCATAATACTTGAACGTCCCAATAAGGAAATTAGCTATCAGGTAAAATGTCGTGTGTAGGGTGTCACGTATTTTTAGAGATGTGATGAACCAAAGCTAATATAACATAATAAGAGACATCTAACTTATTATAAAGTACAAAAACAAAATGTGTATGCAAGAACTACTATTAAACTATTACATTTTTTTTGTTTACTTTTGAAATATGTTTTATGCTATGGCAGTTTGATCCATTCCTGATTTTACTATGAGTTTAACAGAACACACCTGAGCTTGTTACCTATACAGTGTGGCTAATCGAGCTCATAGTAAAACCTGAAATGGGTGAAACTGCTATGTAATAGGAGTCGTATTCCCATCCCTGTATGAGTGACCTCTATTCACAGATTATAAATCACATATAAGAAATCTACCTATCGGTGTTAAGCATCTGTCATTTTTCCAGTACATCTTCTGTATAGAAGTCATCCCGTCCAAGAACATACAGCATAGGTCTAAAGTTAAAGACCAGCAACGCGTTGTTTAAAAGCAGTTCTTGATTAAAATTTTTGCTTTTTGTGATTTGTAATAAGTTAATGCGTTGTGATAGGGTGTCTCTTATTAGAACAGAAATCATTTTGCACAGTTTGAGCAGTCACAAGTGTTTAGCTTTGCTTCGTGATCCTCTTACTCAAACTACACGAGATGTCATCTCTTAATAATAGGAGACAAACTACACACGACAAATGAACTTCTGTAAGATGGAATTGTGTCAGATCTTGTGTGATTGGTTCATTTCTCATACGTGATTATAAAATGAAAGGGTTTTGCAGTATAAGAATCTACAGGGTTGCGGTGGGCGTTTTTATTTTTTTCCTTTGCCCCTTAGCTAGTCCTATCAATGTGGAAATACTGTATTTAGCAGAATAAAGGGTTCATTTTTCTGCCAGCTCGACATGGCAGCAGCGCTCGTGTGTCATCTTCTGTCCCTGAGTGGGATACCGAGGGGGAAGCCGAATGAGATAAAAGTGGTTTGAATAATTACACTTCCCACACAGCGCATAATCATGGGGTTTCACTGGCTGCTCTGTGCTGGCCGCGGCGGAGGCCTGCTGTCAGAGGATCGGAGCTCCCACACCACACAAGGGAATGCTGAGAGGGTTCAGCTGGCTGGCGTGGTGTGCGCTGAGCAGGAATGGAATTGTGGTGCTCTGCATTAGCACTGATGGCACTGGGGGAGGAGGGGCGGTGTTCATAATGTATTTTGGTTTATTTTGTATAGTTTGGGTTATGTATCACAGGTGAGTTAAAATGTATGTTGGTATGTGAACACGGGGATGTGTGTGTGTGTGTGTGTGTGTGGAATAGTGGGTGACACAGAGGCAGTTAAAATGCTCCCTGTAAAAACACGTGGGAATGTGGCTGGAGCTGTGAATTGAATAAGTGATTAAATGATTAATTAAGGCTACAGCCACAGGTGTATAAATAGAATGATCACGAGTGATAAAAGGGGTTGGTGTGTTCAGAGAGAGAACGAGAGACAGAGAGGAGAAAAGTAAAGAG
The DNA here is from genome assembly GCF_902713425.1 of Acipenser ruthenus. Lineage (NCBI taxonomy): Eukaryota > Metazoa > Chordata > Actinopteri > Acipenseriformes > Acipenseridae > Acipenser > Acipenser ruthenus. The sequence goes on from NC_081199.1 coordinate 8,097,042, forward strand.
AATTGCAATTCCTACTCTTGCTGAACTAAAATCTAAATACACCCAGGGGCGGGAGTGACCCTGTCACAGAATCTCAGAGTGTGGGAGTTATCTCTTTTAATAACAGATGACAGAATGTTTGTGCTATGTTAGTTTATTATCTATCTAACATGCAGTATGTTTTTGCAATATCTTCTATGATATATATATATATATATATACACATATATGTGTGTGTGTGTGTGTGTGTGTGTATAAAATGAGTAGTAAATGTGTACATCTGTATAAACTACAGGAGTTTACAGCCTTGTTATTGAGGCTTTCACGTATTTCATGAATGTGACATCGGCTGAGAACAGCTGGATAAACCAAGCTGCAAATCAAAGGGACGTCCAGATTTATAATTTGTTTGAATTATGAGGAGTAAGAGAAAATGTAATCAAGAACACGGACAAGATTTAATATGAATATGAGAAACTAGAGAAATGCATCAGATCCTTTACGAAGTATAACAAATAAAGCTTCCCTATTGTACACAGCAGGCCCTCGCAGGAATTCCATCCGGATTGTGTACAGCTGGGTACAGAACATCATGCTGCTGGCTTGGAGCCTAACATTGAATACACACATTCGTACACAATCATAGATCATTCCACACAGGTAATGATCAGTCCAGATGATTTAGGGCATGCTTGCAAAGACACTGCAGCATCATTATTCCTATGGAATGGGAGCTTTGCATTACAGCCAGTACAACCATGACAGACTGGATAAGGTGTAGAGGATTTATACCAAAAATAAATAGAAATAAAAAAGTCATGATTCAGTGCTCAAACTAGGTGACTCCCAAGAAGCAACAGCAATTTGCATTTGTGGTGTACAGTATGTCATTTGCACTATATTTTATATGATGTGGCCCCTGCTTTGATATCTATATACATAATTGTTGATGTCCTTATAGTGTTTTATATGTTCTACTGTTTTGCGGAAGTCCATTTTTTTTGTCCCCAAATGGCACACCTGGTTGCATGGTGTGCAGGATGAGTCATATGTTCAGGGGAGTTTGTGTCCCGACTGCTGACCTTCAGTGGGTATTCCACGAGTCTATCGCGCTCCTGTGGGTTAGCAATATCGTCGGAGTTGGCTACTCCTCACTGTGTTTCAGTGGACCCAAATGGGAAGGCATCTGTGAACTCAAAGCAGACAACTGCAGGACTGGTCTTTGTCCTCCAGGGGGCGGCAGCTCGCTGTAGAGCTCCTGGGTTTAAAGAGGCAATTGGCTTGGTCATGGGATTGGAGGACGCCCATAATAATTGGGCCTTTGAAGAATATAAATTCACGAGACTGTTTAGATGGACAACGCAATACTGGTGCAACATTACTTTTCACACACAATAATGGAAGGCTCTGTAAAAAGTATTCTAAATGATCATAGATCCTCCATCATGAATGTGTTGTTTAAAAAAATAAAACTATAGATCAGTTCTGTTTTGCAGGGCCAAGTTTTTTCACATTTCTATTGTAGTGACCTCCGGTGTTGAGGAGTTTGATAACAGCAGCATTCAGGGGTATATATTCGTTTTTAGCTATTTAAGGAGCTATATCTAATTATTTTCTTGTTGTTTGGAGAGGATTCCTTTATACAGTGTATCGAGTTTCATTTTCACATTGTTTTAACCCTCATTTGAGAACAGGCTACTTTGTAATTTTGTGGAGCATTTGTAACTGGCATCTACCTGTTATTTAAATTTTCTCTTTAACTATATTGTTATAATAACTTACTCTTATGTTAACTGCAAAAGTTAAGTCTAAATGTAATGTATCAAATTACATCAATCCAACTTTTTTGTCAAAGAAAAGGAATTTGGTTAAAGGGTACATAAGGACCTTTTTATTTTATTGTGTTACATGTTCACATGTGTTGCTACAACTGTTTGGTGTGTAAGGTAAGGTGTGTGTATTGTGTTAATTTTTTTTACCACTTTTTTTTTAAACTTTTAAATTGCATTCCCTGCCTCAAGATGGCTTCCCATGTACCTGCATGGACCTCTCAGAACTACATTTCCCATCATTCTCTCGCTCACTGGTAAATCCATCTGTTACATATGTGAGCAGGAGGATGATGGGAAATGTAGTTCTGAGAGGTCCATACAGGTACATGTAACACACAAAAAATACAAAGGTCCTTCTGTACCCTTTTAATATCAATGTTGCAGAACTCTGGCTTTGAAACACTTAGACTCAGCTGTGGTCTATGATTCTTTTCATCAAATTCAATTGAGATTCAATCACACATGGAAATGCGAGACTAAACCATGGAGGAAATAGGATCGCAGATGTCTTTTAATAGGAATACTGCAAATCTATTCAGAAGAGATGCGCTCGTACCTTTTAAATCCCATACATTCGCACCTTGAATTATTAAAATGGCATGGGCTAAAAAGTCATATGCCTGTAAAAATCTGTTTATGCCTGCCAGCCTTTGTAAGGCTTTAACAGCAAAGAGAAAGCCAGCAGGGTTTGCCACTGATCCCTAAAGCATCTTTCTCAAGAGAAATAATAATTCATAATCCCTGGGGATGGAGAAATATTATGCCTGTGTCTGTCAAAGAGACTGTTTGTCAAAGAGCAAACTCCTACAGAGCCAAGCCAGTCTGTCCCTGTAGTTTATATTAAGATAATGGGTCTAATGGCCCATGCTGTGATATGAAGAATGTCAACATGGATTCTAATTCAGGAAAAACCAACAACTTATTTTAAATCTGCATTCTAAAAGACTGGATTAACTCAGGTTAAAATACCAAGCGATGTTGGTCTTGTTTTCAGACCTGTTTGAAAGCACAGTGCTAATCTATACGTCTCCACAGAGCTTGCATCTAAGGACAGGTCACTGGTACGTGACGATTCGGTTGCGTTTGCTCGTTTCGCGACACATTTTCATTGCCCATTAACGGTCTCGGTGCGACAGAACTGCAGTGAAAAGAGGATGCAGTGCTCTGGGTGAAAAGAGGATTCCCTTCCAAGCAGCTTTTACATCGCGCAAGTTAAATGCCATTGATTGGTACTCGGTTTTAAAGGTTATGGATAACCACTTTCCTTGTGAAATTAACACGTTTTATTTATAGGCTTGTTTGGTTTCATTTAATACCTGCCGATAAACACCTTCAGGGAAATTGCTCTTAATAGAAGTATCTACAAAGCCCTAGAATCCATTCTAACCTGTCAGAATATTTCATTTCTTTCCTGTTTAATAGCCTGTCTTTTTTCAGCCGCTTTCTGAATTTCTGAAGTGAGGCAGTCTTACAAATGAGTACTACTGTGCAACTGTAATTTCTGCCTGCAACTGTGAACAAGTCAATGGAAAATCTCTAGACAAAATTGCATTTTCAGAGGAGACAAATTATAGCTGCATACTCCTTCTGGTCAAACCACCTTACTGCAGGAATTCAGCTTTTAGAAGTGGTTGAAAAAGCCCATTTTAGCCGGAATAGTTTTAAATAAGGATCTAAACAGAAATAACAAAGATGAGTGATAGAAAACACACGATAGCTGGCTCCCGAGTGGCGCATCCAGTAAAAGCACTTGCGTAGAGTGCCGGATGCGCCCTATAGTCTGGACGTCGCGAGTTCGAGTCCAGGCTATTCCTTTGCCGACCGAGGACGGGAGCTCCCAGGAGGCGGCGCTCAATTGGCCGAGCGTCGCCCGAGGGGAGGGAGGGTTAGGTCGGACAGGGGGTCATCTGCTCACCGCGCACCAGCGACCCCTGTAGTCTGGCTGGGCGCCTGCGGGCTTCCCTGTAAGTTGCCCGAGAGCTGCGTTGTCCTCCGACGCTGTAGCTCTTGGGTGGCTGCATGGTGAGGCCGCAGTGTGAAAAAAAGCGGTCGGCTGACGGCACACGCTTCGGAGGACAGTGTGTGTTCGTCTTCACCCTCCTGAGTCAGCGCAGGGGTGGTAGCGGTGAGCTGAGCATAATAAAATAATTGGCGATTCCAAATTGGGAGAAAATAATAAAAATAATTGGCAACGACTAAATTTATATATATATAAAAAAAAAACACACGATAAGATATTTAGCAGGTAAGAAATTAAATGTTATGAAAAAGTTGATGGATTACCTAAAAATCAACCAATCACATCAAAATTCCAGAAGTTTGTGAGTAGAATCTTTGCTTTTGTCATTTAAAATAAGTTAATACATCACGTGTAGGGTGTCTCTCATTAAAAGGGAAGTCATTTTGCACAGTTTTGTTGTATAACTTTCAGACGTACAGCTTTGCTTCATGGCCCTCTCCCCAAACTGCACAAGATGACATCTTTTAACGATAAGAGACCCCTACACACACTGCATTAAATAATGTATCTTGAAATGCCATTTTACCCTATTTTTTGTTTTCTTAAATGCAAAGCTTCAGATGAGGGAGGGACCTGATATATCAATACACTGCAACCAGGCAGCTAGGATTCTTCTAGCAAAGTCCAGTGAGAAATCAACTACAGTAAAACATTGTGTATCCGCACGTCACATATCCACCCCAACCGTTCATCCACCATGATCAAGCTCTTCAGCAACGTCATCCTCGTGTACAGCTAATGCAAAATGGCTACAGGAAAGCGAAAGCGCGTTGTGCTTGCAGTTGAAAAAAAGTTGGAAATACTTTCACTTCTGGAAAAGGGAGTTACCAGGGATAAAATAGCAGACAATATTAGAGCTGGAAAGAGCACTGTGACTGATACAGCAACTCGAAGCCGATCTGCTAAAAAACGAACCTTCAAAACAAACCCGCATTGAAGCCTTTTTTGCTCCAACACAGTAATGTACGTACTGCGCATTTCATTTCTATCGTAACTTCACTTTTCTACATTTCTGTTGTTTTTTTTTAATATTGTTTGAGGAAATGGACACTACTTGCATTTTTTTCATACATCTCTGTATTTTGCTGCTGTGTAAATGACCCGACACTAATGTAAGTGTGTACAGCACTAATACCCTGTATCTTTTGAAACCAGGGATTCAGGGGAGCTCCCTAATAAAAGCTGACTCTCAAAACAATAATTGTGTGGATATAGTAATTGTTATATAATGGCATTTAAAACAGGATTCATTTATCCGACTTTTACATATCCTCCATTACTCAACATTGGAACAACTAAATTCTAAACCAGAAGTATTGCGACCATCATAAACAGGAAAGATGACATTTGAAGCTATTTGCCATGCAGACAGCTGTATCCATTTCCATTGCCTGCTGTATAGAATTAGCATACCATTAACCCTCCACTGAGAGCAGCACGTTTCAGCATTCATATCACCAGGGTTTTGCTAGCACTGCGTCTTCATTGACAGCCCAGCTTTCCTTAATGCTGCTGATTACCTGATTTGTCAAGCTTCCGTCGGAGAGCAGTGTCGTGGAATTTCTCAGACTCAGATTGCTGTCATTACAGTTGGCGGATCAAAGCCCGGAATTGAATTGCGAGGAAAGGCTGAGGAATCAAAGCTTCCACCCACACCTCTAGAAAAGGACTATCCCTCGCTCTACACGACAGCAGAGACAGCTGCAGGATTGATATCTTCCATGGGTGTAATCATGAAATACAGATTCTCTAGGCTATCACCAGAGAATGGGTGTGCTTTGGTGGGAAAATAGGAGCTGAATACAGCCTACTAAAGCAGTCTTTATAGCATGTACACTGTAGCTACAATACCCCTCCATTTTTCTGTTAATGCTTATAACCATTCTGAGTGGTTCTTGAGAAATCATGTGATATTGCAACCTTTCAACTCTGTTGGCAAGCCCTTCTTCTAATGTATACTCTACCACAAAGTAGGTGAAGCCAACTGAGTTGAAAGGTCGCAATATCACATGATTTTTCAAGACCCAGGAACTAAGACACATGGCAAAACATGAAGTCAAGCGATAGTCAAGAGCAGTTTGTGATAACGGTCTTTTTGAATAGGTACCCGTGTGTCTTCCAGTTAGTTGAGATAGAGATAAAGAGAGAAGACAGCGTGTTCCTGCTTGCTACTCAGGGCTTCCTTCTGTAAACAAAAACATCATTCATCGTGAGGTCAGCAGAGACTATGGCTGAATGCAGATATGTTGTTTGCAAACAGAAATCAATTGAAAACACTCTGGAGAATTGCAGGGGGAGCGTTTTCAGACTCGAACTGGGAGTATCAGATAACGGTTAAGTAATTGTTCCACTTCTTTTGGCTGTGGACTGATTTGGCCTCTTCTTGTACCCATCTGAAAACAACCTGTGGATAGGATTATTTCCCACCTGGTATTGAAACCTACAGTGAATATATTGAATAATAAATGAATGACCTACTGTACGGATCACATTTAGTGGCTTGTGTCTTTGAGTTTAGAGAATAGAACATTAAACTGAAGCATGGACACGTTGAAAACTAGCACCTGTACTGTCGTTGGTTGAGGGCTAAGTTCATTTTGTATTTAAATTGATGAGACAGCAAGTCCCAGTAATGGGAGTAGAGATGTTTAATTCATACTTGAAGCATAAGGTTAAAAAATCCTTCACAGCAAAATGCATTCAAAAACCATTTATATCTTTCTTCCAGAGAATCCCCCTGGAAAAATCACTCTACCCCCTGAAGGATGAATAAATAAACACAATCTCCTCTAAAGAAGGCAGACTCCAAATAGTTCTTGTCTGACGATAGTTACAGATTTTTTTGTGTCAGATTCACGCATCCTTTAGGTAATTTTTCTATCTTGTAAATCTACAGTACAGAATAATATACACTGAAGGAACACAACATGATAAACACCTTGCATATTCATTGCACATGTGCATGCAGTAAATGGGTCCCAAACACAACGGATTCATTTATAATGCAGATGAAATCTCTGACATTCTGTAATATATAACACCTGCACCTCCCTGTTCTCTACAGTCACAATGGGCATGGCAGTCGATGTGGTGGATTTTGAGGGCATTCCATTGCTGCGCAGATATATTGGCAGACTCATTCAGGGGACTCTCGCTTTAAAATAAAGCTTCCCCTATTTATTTAACGCAAGCTGAACATTTAATTTAATTTAGTCGGATTTGATCAGTCTGATTCCTCCATTACCACTTTTAAACAGACCTTTATTTGGGGACTTTTTAAGTAGAGTGAAGTTGTTTGCTCTCAGTTGTAGAATTTTGGAAAACAAATGTGCTGATAATAAACGATTTGAACCTGATGAAAACCAGCAGTAGCCCTGGTGATGGCCTTGCACTGTACGGCCCTGACTGCTAGGCTGCGATGATCTGCGGGGTAGTGAAACGAGGTGCAGTGTTTAATGACTCCTCCTCAGCAGGGTAATAGAAAGAGTCACTGGGCTGCGTCAGACCACTGTTTCACAGATGGCAGGACAGATGGCTTGTAATGAATTCGATATTGATGTTATACAGCACTTTGAGAAGAAATTGAACTGAAGTATTTGTGTGTGTGAAGTTTTACCTCCAAGTGTTTTGATGTTATGGATAAAGTAAGCATATTTAAGCCAGTTTCAAGGAAACAACACAGTGCAGTCATAAATAGCAACCAATTAATACTTTGTACCGTGCCCCTTATTGAAAACAGTGAATTAGTCAAGGGTCCCTTTGCGGTAAAGTATAGCACAGTTTTCTGTCAACATGACTTGTCGAACCATGATATCAAATTATTCATAGTACAGTAACCTTGGTTAACTCGACTGGTGGATAACTCGACACCTTCGCTTAATTCGACAGACGGTCTTGGTCCCGAATTTTCTCCATATAAAATATATGCGTCCGACACTTTATTACCGGTACCAAAGGGATAAAAACTATTAAAAAGACTAGTGGTAACTCGACACTGACGTGTCATGTGACTGATCTACTTGACACTGTTGTTTCATGTGACTGACCTCTGACTGGAAACGGATCGTTCATTCGTTCTTTCATTCTCAAATACCAAGTGAACTGGTTATTATAGTATTTACAAGTGAATGTGTCCTTAGGTCTCTCTTTGTATTAGTGCTTGCACTACTGAGATGTCCTGTGCTGGCCCTTGGGGTAGAAAGTGAATAAACTAAACGAACACTGAATTGCATCAACCAACTAGCCGTGGTTATCTGTGGATTTAAAATAGGTGGTTGGTGAAATCCAGGGGGATTCCCCAGATTGCAGTACTGATAAGGGGTGATGCGATATGTATCGGGATACATGCGATGGTCCTGATGGGCTATTATGTGTAATAAGATGAAATGATCGTTTTAATGATGGACTGTTTTATTAAAAGATAACAATTAAATGCGGGAGAGTATGTATTCATACACTATAATACACACATTACACCCTTACTACTGACCAGCTTCAGCCACTGAACACCTGGACAGATGAGAACATTAATAATTCCATGATGACCCAGGAAAACAACAGGTGCCCACCTCTACCTAGTGCATGGAGCCTCGCACACCTGTGTGGTGACAAAGTGCCAGACAGAGAGAGGCTCCTGTTTCAGTATGCAAAGCTGTATGGCTGCAAGCTCCTTCTGCTAGGCACAGCAGTGCTCGTCAAGTAGACATTTAAATTACAGGGGGTTCATTAAATAACAAGGTTCTGAAGAAAGTGTAAATTAATTTCACGGGGAGTTCATCCCACGATCATCAGAATAATTAAACAATGATTTACTTGATGACCTGCTTTCCTGTTTGTAACTCGGTTGCTTTGTGGTCTTAGGCAACTGCTTTCATTCAATCCCTTTCTAGAAACTGAAGTAACAGCCTGCTGGACTTTTTTTTTTCTGTTTAATTTATTTTATTTGCTCCGAAACATGATTTACAAGTATGTCAAATGTGAAACAAGAGACATAGTGTGTGATATTGCAAACATGTATTTTCATTCGAAACCATGACTTGTGTAGGTACTACACTATGTAAAAGAAAGTTCTCAGTTTGTTTGCCTTGTCTTTATGGAAATCTGTCACGCTTGCACTTCCCTGGGAATTTCATCTCAATACTGTCTTCAGAGTTAAGCTTCTTACTGTCTGCAAAGTCATTAGGGGAAGCAGCTAGTTGGTTACTGACAGGAAAGAAGGTGCTAAAGGGATGGGGATAATTTCACTCTCCAGGTGACCATGAAAGTGCCTGTCTGAAAGCAAGGTCTGCAAACAGACTGCTAGAGTACAGTTCTTTCAAATATCAATGGTGAGTGACATGTATGGATTTTATTGTTAGCAGTCACTGTTTTTAAAGTTTAGCACCAGAGAGCCTACTGGTGCTAAGTTATCAAGCCCCACCCCCGCTCTTTTGCACCCCTGTTGCAGGTGTTCTGATTTTGACACAGTTGGTTGACTAGCAGCACAGTAGTGTGTTGATTTGTAGAAGGGGCTTGGTCCTCTCCTCTTGTGTTCTGCAGCTGTAAGTTTCAAGCCTGAGGCTCTGCAGGAAAGAGCTTCTGCTCTACAGAGAAGTCTCATTCAAATTTGTCAGGTCAAAAAAAAGCTATACTTTCTAATGAAGGACTTTTTTATGTTGCTAAAAAAAAAAAGTTTTTTGTATATAAAAATAAATATCTTCATTGTCACTTTTGATGAAATCCCCCCCATTTAAATGCAGTCCGGCTTTTGTTTTGATCTAGTAGACAAATTAAAATAAAAGTTTGAAGATAAAAGCCTCTGTCTTTACTTTTAGGAGGAATTCAAGAAAAAATGGCTATACTTTCATTGTTGAATTGGGAGATTTTTCAGGTTCATGTTGAAAATGTTACCTGATGTACTGATTAGGTCTGACTGTCACTACATGGTGAACACGATAACTGTCGTGAATTTTCACCATCTTCTCACACATTTTCATAGACTCCTAGATTCTTATGGACCCATCGGGTTGCTTTTATGTGATTTTTATTCACATTTTTAAGTGTGGGTATATCTGGTGTGGGGTACATTGTTGGTGTTCTGTTATAAACAGAATATTGAATCATCAGTCATTGTTACCATAGGCAGCTGTAGGCCTGATGTTGGCTCAGTTACTGCTGGTGTCCCTCAGGGCTCTGTCCTGGGACCTTTTTATTCAGTATCTATGTGCTCCCTCTCGGTTAAATAATTAGCCGTCATGGCATTAGCTTTCGTTGCTATGCAGACGACACCCAAATCTACTTGCAGACTGGCTGTTTTTGTACTTAATAACTGCCTGACTGAAATTAAAACTTGGATGCAGCAGAATTTCCTGAAATTAAATCTGAGCCAGACATGCTATTGGGTTCTCCGCACCAGCTGAGTAAAGTTGGTTAGTTTTGGTTTGGTCATCAATGAGCTTGAGATTAGTCCTACGTCTGAAGTTAAATTTGACTCTCCGTGGTCTTTTCAGGCCCATGTTAAAAATATATATGGAGTTTCTTTTTTCATCTACGAAATATCGCTTGCCTTAGACCGTCTTTGTCAATGTTTAATGTGGAGATACTGATACATGCCTTCATTTCATAGATAATTGACTACTGTAATACCTTGTTTGCTGGTGTTTCCACTAATGTTCTTAATAGGTTGTAAATTCTGCTGCTTGAGTTTTAACAAGAAAAAGTAAGCTTGAGCATATAACCCCAGCCTTAGCATCTCTCCACTGGTTACCAGTTAAATATAGAATTGACTTTAAGATCTTGCTGCTGACCTTCAAGGCCTTGAATAGCTTGGGTCCATCTTACATCAAGGATCTGCTTTGCTGCTACATTCCCCAACGCAATTTGCCGTCGGCTAAAAATGATCTCCTTTCCATGCCAAGAACAAAGCTATGAACTATGGGAGATTGTGCCTTTTGCTCTGTGGCCCGTTGTCTCACTCCCTTCCAAGGTCTATCGGGGACTCTTTTGTCTATGTTTAAATCATATCGTCTTCCTGCAATGCATAGTTTTTATCGTATTGTTTTATGTATATTTATATTTTTGGGGGGGGCGTTCTGTTGGTGTGAAATTGGCAGGATGTTTTGAAGCTCCTGGGCTGACAAATTACCAGAGGAATATGACGGCATCCTGGATGACAGAAATCAATGGGAGCTTGCAGCGCTGGTGTCCCTGTTTTGAAAGGCACACATTTGGAGCTGATTCTTAGCAGTTTGAAGAAACTTGTTTCAATCCCCGCACACCCCTTCGGGAGCTGTCTGGAGGGATTTATCAATCCATCTGTTCTTGCTGTTGTTGTTGCGCTGCAGCGTACATTATTGAAGCATAAAGAAAACAGAGAGACGAATGAGATATAGATAGATATAGAATATGCTGGAAAGACTAGAAGGTGGATGGGCTATTGGATTTGAGATCCTAATAGCTTCTGCGGCACCAGTTATTCAAAGAAAAAGATTTTGGAAGTGATGGAGGCTTCAAATCTGGATGGTGTGTGTGTGTGTGATCTTAAACTAAAATTAACCAATATACCCACCCAGTTGTGATGTGATGTATTGGTAGTAAAAAGGATAACATTTTGGGACATCTTGCTTATTAAAATCGTTTCTCTGTTTGTGAGAGGGCATGATAATCTGAAAATATCAATAATTTGTGAAATCTTGTATATAGAGGTGCCTACTGTCAGATCTGCTGTCCTACTTATGACTGGAACTGATTTCTGGGTGGGAGATGCAGCACTTATTTAATACATACTGTTATTTATATCACAATTAATTGACCATCCGTTTGCTTATAGTGTGAGCCACTATGATTACTATTTTACCAAACACACAAATTCAATACAGCTGTTTAACCATGTGCATATCTACCCATGGCTGAAATTGGAATGCTGGATAGGTGAAGTGAATGTGGAGAGAGAGGAGGCGTGTAAATTATTAAGAAATAAAGAGTTATTCCCCTGCAGTGCTGTGGCTGCGTTAGCGCAGTGCTGCCGCTGCTGCTGCTGCTGCTGCACTTTAAACTTGCCTCCTCATTCCTGGTTTATTTATGCATCGCTGGCTCTGAGCTGGAGCAGTAGTGCTGCTACCTGCCTGCCTGCACAATCAGCCCCGCTATTGATGTCTGCCTGCCTGCTCCGTCCAGGACCAGATAAATCAGTTTGAGAAGCCATCGGAGGAGGGGGACTGCCAGACTTTTGAAAGAGCCGTGCTGAGTCAGGTAGGCAGCCTGCCCACATTGATCCAGTCTGACCGGACATACCGGTGGAGCATCCCATCACCTGGCTGGGTGCTTTACCCGGAATCTGCTCATTTTAAAACAAGTTTTCTGGAATACGATGAGAGAGAAAATGAATGCTGTTAAGAGGTGTCATTTCTTATTGGTGAATACAATGACTATATGGTGCAGTCTAGAGGAGGGGGGTCTTTTCAATGATCTATCAATATATATATATAATGTTTGAAAGGAGGTATAACTGCAGTGTGCAAAAAAGAAAAATAATCAACTTTTTTTTTTGGTATACACAAGGTATAAATGATTTCGGACAAAAGCCCTTCTTCAGCAGTGTAGAAAGAAAAGTCCTCGTTTTGTCTCCACATTCACTTCACCTTCTCTTTCTACACACCTGTGTGTATTGGGTTTGATTACTGATTCCCTGATTCATTGAATTGACTGTAGACTGCAGTTGTGCAGACTCGCAGCAATGGTTACTTGAAGGTATTTATTCAGGGGAGCAGGCTTCTTTGCAGAGGAAGCTAGGAGTGCGTGTGCTGATTCTAAATACCGTGGCCGTCCGTGAGGGGGCAGGTTGTTGTCAGTTTGTTGAACTGATGAAGTACTTTTGAGCTATTTAATAGCAACAGGGCATTACGTTGAGAGTGGAAATGAGTTATTAACGAACAATGAAATGTATTTGCTTTATAATATGTGTATTTTAATCTACATTTACAACAGGTATATGTTATATACTGTTGCAGGATTATTTTGCATAGGGAGTCATAGCCAGGTTGCTTGTGGGTGAAGAGCTAACAATAGCTGCATTCACCCCATGCATAAGAGACCTCAGTTATTATTTATTTATTTCTTAGCAGACACCCTTATCCAGGGCGACTACAATTGTTACAAGATATCACATTATTTTTACATACAATTACCCATTTATACAGTTGGGTTTTTACTGGAGCAATCTAGGTAAAGTACCTTGCTCAAGGGTACAGCAGCAGCGTCCCCTACCTGGGATTGAACCCACGACCCTCTGGTCAAGAGTCCAGAGCCCTAACCACTACTCCACACTGCTGCCCAGATCAGTGGATCTGCTTTAATATCCTATATATATGTGTCCATAACATACATCCCCCGCCACGGCTGTAAATTCAAAATGAGATGCCTGTAAAAATGAGGCACACAGATGGACACATGCAGAGAGAGAGATAGACCTCCATATATCAATCTGATACTCCCCATAACGTATGCTAAATAACATACCAAGTTTCAGAAGCAGCTTTCCACATCGGGAGAGAAGTGTGACTCACTGTACACACATATACAACTGCCTCCACAGTCTCCCCTTGTCGGGATTTCGTTCCCTGCGGGGGATTGTGAAACTCGGGCGCAGCGCTGCATTTCAGCGTGTTGAATAGAGCGCTTTGCTTTTGAGCTCTGCTGCTGTATTGTCTGTGGGCTTCACTAGGCAGCCTGCGCTCATTTCACACACTAACAACTGGAACAGGGATCAGGGAAAGGATAGGGGAAGTCGAGAAGTCATTACTGGAAACGCCTGGTGCTGATTTGCTCCACATGGGGGTGGAAACCTGATTCGGAGGAGGCAAGGTGAGCTGATTTTGAGGAGGAGTGAGGTGGATGACACGGCAGACAATGACAAAGAGAATACTCATTCACATGCAGAGTGACCTGTCTAAAAGCTGGGCTACACACCTTCCACTCACCCCTGGGTGGGAATGGTGCTGTACAGGAATGGTCAGAACATTTAAGCAGAGAGTAGATTGTATCTGAAACTAAAGTTTGATGTTTATTCATTTAAATAAACATAGAAATCTACACACTGCTTCATGTGTTATTTAAAAACAGATGTGTGTTCCTCCAAGTCTTGTCTAGAAAACCCTAAGTCTGTGGACTGAACAACCTTTCCCATTCCATTGAAATCATGTGACAATGCAACCTTTCAACCCTGCCAGACCCACCTACTCTCTGTCTATGTAAATGTAGAGTAGGTGGGGCTACAAGAGTTACATTGTCACATGATTTGAATAGCATGAGGAAGTCTGTCTAGCATTTAGGATTCTTTAGATGAGCTCAACACCAGGAAAAGGCAGATTTGCAGAACAATTAGTACTCAATATTTGAGCAACAGAACCACACAGAATGACTGCAAACATCATAACATAGTAAGGGGATGTAAAAAAAGTTGTTCCACTTTAATTTAGCATGGTACCAGATATTGATTAATGTGCTTCTTTCCAAACTCAACATTGGAGCCCTGCATGGCTATTGGAACTGCATGATGGGTATGATTTATAGAATTATTTCATAAGCTATAGAAAGTTGAATTGTTCTGTGGTGTACCTTAATGAAACACAGGAGTCTAAGCAATATAAACCTCCAGTTCCCGGGTCCCCTTTATTCACAAGTCTCCACAGGGTCTGCTTTTCCTGCACTGAGAATCTCATTCTCCTCTGTCCTGTGATGGTCAGGAAGCCACACAACACATTAATGAGAAATCCTGAGACAGAGTAGGGACTGGTAACACGGTGAAAGGAAAGAAATTGCCTCCTGTACAGAGCCAGAGAGCGAGCTTGCTTGAACCACCAGTGTAATCAGAATTCCCTCAGACCCACACACATGGTGGATTCGCAAAAGCTTGATCCAATTCCAGAAAAACTTCCAAATAAAACACAAGTATCTCATTAATCCCAATGAAGAAAGCAGACCACAGCATTACCGGCGATGGATTTGTTATAAATAGATTACCAGTGATGCAACTGATATGAACATCTGCCAATGGGCAGCCAGGATCTGCAAAGACCATTACAGCATTTTTAATTAAACACATTTTTCCACTATATCTCAAAAGGCAATAGCCCTATGCCAAGTAAAGCTGCTGACCTGCTACGAGAAACTAATAACATTTGAATCAAGTCCCTTTTGCCAAAGGAGTGTGTTGCACCTCAGTGGCAATGCATTTGTGCTGAACTAAGGGGCAGTGGTAGTTCAAACGTAGCTACATTGAATGGTAACTTACCAATAGAAGTCTATACACACTGGTAACCCATTGCAATGTATTAGTACCACAGTGCAATATGTTTTGGATACCATTCTGTTTCGGTACAGTACTCGAACACTTCTTGGAAAATGGAACTGGATCTAGATTAGGAGAAGAAGTGTAAATAATCTTGTTGAATGAGCAAAACCCATTGTAAATGAAGATGGGTGTTTGTTAAACTTGGCATACTTGTAGAGACCGAGATGAACTAAGGATGCAATTTTGTTTGAACTCTGTATTTCTATCATGTATTTATTTTTAAGTCACTGTAAATACAGCCTAAAGCAACAGAGCAATGGAAGTGACCTTTCACATGTATAAAAACAGTCGATGTAAAATAAAGGGATCAGTCCTATAAAGATGTGAGAGCTACAAAACAGAGGCCAGCTTTCACTGCTATGTTTTTATTGCAACTACTAGCAACATGAATAAAAATTAGCTGGATCCTTGTAGGACACGGGTTTTCTTCTGGGTAATACACTCGTAATATAACAGTATGCCCATGGGATTTTACATTCCTAAATTAAAAAACAAATCGCTCCATTAATGGAATGGACATTTTGATAATATAATGAAACACCATGGTCAGCAAAATGTTGCCTGGGCAAAAAAATCTATTCTATTGAACGTGCTGATCTGATGACGGTGTGCTTTGCTCATTAACATTAGTGTATTAAATACGTGCCGTGTGTAATATATTGGACAGTAATTCATTGAAGTGCTTGCCTACTCTCCAATCCATTTGGACTGGTTATCTGAGCTGAGTGGTAGTGCGGGCCCTTCTTCTGCATCACTTTCCTACCCTGTTTCTCATCATACTGAGGGCCACACCAATTGATCTTGTAATGGAGAGTTTTCATTGGTCAGCTTTTTTTTGTTTTTTGTTTTTTAACACGGATGTGGACAGAAGTTGTGATAGGGGTTGGGCTATACTTTTATATATATTCAGAATATTTAATTTCTTACCAGTTTTAATATCTGATCCTGTGTTTTTGTAGAGTTCTCTATTGATGTTTCTGTCAGGCTTACTAACTAATGTTCTTTTTTAAATTCACGGGGCTGCTTCTGAAAAGTCTCCTAAAAGCTGAATTTCTGAAATTGAAGTGGTTTTAGAAATGACCATGACGGTTAAGGTGTGCAACTACAATTTCCTTCCCTCTGCAACTGTGATTTAAGTCAATGAAAAATCTTTATACCAAACCAGAGGGGACAGAAATTGTAGTTGCACACCTTATTTAAAAATTCACCCTTTTAGAAATCGAAAGACATTTGTTCTTGCCATGCTAATCAAGGTAAAAGTGATTTGAAGATACTGTATTAGATTAACTGTAACATCACTATTCTTAAAGTCTGCTTCAGGTGTGAGTTTAAAAACATTTCAAGAAACCGATGTTCTTGTTGCATTTGCTTATCAGAAGAATCGTCACATGTTTGGAACTATTCAGTTCTGAAAGCAAACACAACATTCCAATCCTATGGTAACTGAATAGGATGCAGAAAAGTGACCTAGTAACAGCAGGTGTGAATATTTGTACAGGTTACTGCACATTACTGGGGTAGAAAGCCCTTGCCTCAATTTAATCCGTGTTTAATGGAATACAATTAATTGATAAGTTGCAGAGATAGAATGCAAGTATGTTAAACAGTCAGCTGAAATGACAATCTCATATTAAAAAGATAAGAAAATAGATTATATACAGCATCCCTCTAAAACATTTCATATGGTAGGGCTCCATATTGTTTTAAAAACATAACATTTAGAAACTCATTAATGTGAGGGATAGTTCATTTACACACAATGTGTGTGCATGTTGCAAATTGCCTATATTTCAGGGTTATATTACTGGGTGAAGCCCATAGCTTTGTAGCAGTAATAAAAACATTTTCTTGCATTTAACTTCTTCAGACTCCATCATGCATTCCTAACAATGCACAATCCAGTCAATTGCTGTCCATTGTAATGCGAATTATAATTGCTTTTGGAGTCTTGCTGCCGATAGGCGGGCTGTTTTTTCAGGGCTATTAAATAAACTGCGCCAGTGTTCTTTTAAGACTAAGCTTCCCAGACTATGAGGAACAGCGAGAAGCACTCAGCATAGTAATCTGATAGATCTGTTTAGAAATTTCAATGAGATGCACCAGGCTGGGTGAAACTGATTGCATTCCAGGCAAAGTGTTTCCATTCCTTTTATAAAATGCTAAAAACTACTCTGCAGTAGGGTCCCCCAATCAGTTTCAATGTTATGCTATAACATAATTCTTGTCTTTACGTTTTTACTGCATTCTTTAATAGTCAAGACTTCAGTGCACTCTGTTTAATATCAGAGATTGACTCCCCCTGTGTGTTTATATTAAAGACAGTGTAAGCTGAAGGGACACAAGCATCAAAACCTGGCTACATCTACGTTAGTCTCTGAGAGGCGTTGCCATGCTCTGGCTACTGCTTGCAGCAGCAGGAGGTTATAAATAAGCTCAACGGTAACATTTTAAAAGGGGACCACCATTCAAAACTGTTAACAAAGACAAGGGATTATAAGGTAACAACATTCTTAAAGTGAAGCCTAATTAAAACCCTATGGACACCACACCATCGAGGACACAAGCACACTAAACACTACCGTGATCTGTTATATCATAGTTTTTCAGAATGCTGACCTATTTGAACTTTCTAAGACTCTGAGGTCTATTTGAAATATCTGCTGGATTAATATAGAGTTAAATACTGGCGGTACTTAGCTCCACCGCAGTTTAGGTCATTAAAATAAACCCTTGGAAGACTATAGAAGAATGCAATACAGAGACACCATGGAACTTTACATGAAGTATCTCTAATTACTGTGTATTTGCATAGTAGTTACTTAGTAAATACATGCGTACTTACACATAATTACAATGTTATTATGCATAGTTACAATGTACTTAATGGGTAATTTGTTTTGCACAATATAACCCTAACCGTAAACCTAACCCTAACCCCTTTCTGAAACAATTGTGTACTTATATATATATTGTGCAAAACGATCTACCCATTAAGTACATTGTAATTATGTGCAAGTACACGTATATTTACTAAGTAACTGATATGTAAATACACAGTAATTAGAGACAATAATGTAAAGTATTACTGGAATTATATTTCATTGTAAAAAAAAGTGTGGCTATCAATTGATCTTTGCTTTGTTTGCTGCTAGCGCATAGACTGTAGGCACAGACAGGTGAATTTGGACAATAACATATTCCTGTTCGCCTTGTCAAGTGAAACAACGGCACTCTGGCAGAATCCCAGTAGCTAAGCAACCATCTGAGGCCAGTCTGTCCTCGCAGCCAATCACATGCAGAGGATGTCAGGTTCTCAACGAGACGGATCCCAGCTCCATCCCAAAGCACTGGTTTACTGGCAGGAACGAAATCCCCAAGAACTAAGAGAGATCTAAGAACTAAGAGAGATCTCCAAACATATCTTGAAAGGGAAATAAAAAGCAGGCTTGATCTCCCTCTTCTAGCTTGTTTATGTTTTTATTATTGGGGGTGGGAAGGTAGGGAATAAAGAATTAATTTTTTATAGGGAAGATGTCCTTTCTCGTTTTGTATTTCCAGCAGTAGGGCACTGTGAGATGAAGACTCTTCAAGATCAGGCGCACATTACACTGTTAATCAACTCTGTTAATTACTGATCCTTAATCAGCAATGCAATGATGAGTAATAATTTGGCCATTGCTTTTCTGTTGAGACTGCAATGTATTACCCTTCACTGTGGAAAGAATAATGATGGCTAACCAGCTGTTTCTAGTATTCATAGTATCCACATTGCAATGCCTGGCCCACACCATGCTTTGGAACTCTGGCTACTGGACCAATGCTTATAACCTGAGGGGCGGGGGAATCTTCTGTGCATTCCATTATAGAATCCTGGCTGCTGCATTATTGACACCATTCTATTCCAACTGTTTACACTTAAAAACGCAATGAAAGTAATTAAGCAATAATACCCAACAGAAGGTACCGGTCATTAATCTTTGGTAATTCACAATGTGGATTATTGCTATTGTTGGACCTATTCACAAATATGCTAATGGCTGGTTTCACAGACCCTAATTAGCACTAATCATGGACTAACTAATATTAATTTAGGTAAGGTAGTCCAATATGCTAATCAGGGTCTTTAAAAGCAGCCGTAAAAGATTTTAAATACATTTTATAAGATGCCAACAGCAGTCTGGTACAGTTTTATGAATTGTATCTATTCTTTTCTATATATGATAGCGTCGCACAATAGCCATATTGCTATGTTGAAGACACAGATACACATAATCCTGAATAAATATTTTTTCATGTAAAGAGTAAGCTTCCCTCCCTCAGTGTATATAGTTTTGTGTTTTCCATTTTAAACCCATCAGAAGTGTCCTACGTATTTTCAGTACAAAAAGTTCTAAATCAACCCTTTATAATCAAATCCGTTCATTCTCTGTAGGTTCCCTCATGCATTAGGAATAGTGGCCTCATTGACATTTCAATATGCCAACTAAAGTCAAGGCCAATTCAGGTAATCAAGTAAGAAACAGACGTCACAGCTGTAATGTGATGTGCAGGGGGGATACTGATCTTAAACCAAATTGAGACGGGCAACCCCCATTTCCATCTCCGACATGCCCCCGGACAGGTAGCTGATCAGAGGAGCCCTCTGTTAAGCTGGGCCACTGAGCATCGAGAGGCTGTTTGACATTTGAGACTACGTGTGTCACGTCTCTTCATATCATTTCAGCAAGGGAGAAAATACAAAAGTGACCTTGTAACTTGCTTGCTCTTCACAATCTTCAGTTCACTTTTACTAAGCTTTTGCTCCTTTTTACACAAACGGAATCTGTCCCTATTAGCGCTAGAGGCGTTCTTTTGTGCACATTGTGTATTTTTGCATTGCAATTCAAGGCAGCTGTTTAAATGCCACTAACTCATTACAACCATACATGTTGTTGATTCCCACTTCCTTCCATTAAGTACCTGTACTGTTGACTGAGCTAATTTACCATTCCAAGGGAAACAAGTGAAGAATCAGCTGCTTGGATTGTAATGAATACAGCTTTTCTTAAACTCTGTGGAGAACAGCAATCCACACAAATGCAAGCAGCTATTTGTTCAAGTGTGTCACTTGGAAAGGTAAAGTAGCTCAATCAACACCAATGACCTTCACCTGTGGAGAGCTTGATCGAAATAATTGAATAATCAGTTTGTGAAGCTCTAAGTGCAACTTTATTGGGATTCTTGTTTTGCTGTCCCATAAATACTCCAAAAACAAGAGAAAGCATCTGAACAGCTTTCCCTGGCTGAGTCACGAAGGACGGCACTGATGAAGACGTTTCTTGTTTTTGATAAAGTCTCACTTTTAGATCAAGTTTAATCACGGCAATTGAAAGGAATGAGGCCGAATTCATTTGTTTTAACTGCCTACTGATTAGCTATCATTTCTGTAGATCTGACATCCAGCTAAGGATGGGTTTATGCAGCTTGTGATGAAGTGGCCCCGCTTACCTATTCATAGCATTTTGCTGCATATTAAAAAATGATGGGACTTCAAAAAATGTATTTGTTGGCTTTGGAAGGACGGTATTTCTTGCCGTTGATTTGTGTTTGTGCTGGTGTTTGTGATTTTGACACTTTAAACACAAAGCTACCGTACCCCTTTATTTATGTGTTGATGTCACCTACTCGGTTGGACAAAATAAAAAAAAAAATAGTAGCTCACGCTTTTGTGTGCACGGGCTACAGTCATTTTGTTCTGCCTTGATTTTGGACCAATCTTCAGCAAACTGGCCTTTTATGGACATTAAAGATTGTATTGGCTTTTATGAAATATGTGTTACCTTTCAGGTACTGTGGTACAATGGATGCTGTATGATGAATGGGTTTAGTAGGGTGGCCAGGATGGTTCTTACTAAAGTGGCCACTTCCTAAGCACTATGTGAGAAATCCATTGTGGTCAATACAGCTTGCTCCTCACTAGCTGTATTCAGTGTTGGGGTGTTGCATGTATTGATTGATGCCTGGTGTGTGGTGTGTGCTATTGCAAGACGGGCCGCCGCCTTGTCAGTGTGGCTCTGTCAGTGTTTGCTGAGTGCTTGTAAAAGCTCTTTGAAAGACTCCCTGTAAATGGAAGGCTCATTTCAGATGTCCCAATGCTTTCCAGCCAATATCGGCATTAACTCCCAATGTAAGCAAATAAGCTGTAAAAAAACAAATGAAATGACAGCTTCAGTTTAATTTCCTAAACATTTTGACTGCAAATAGAATTGTTCCTGCTGTGCTGTGCTAAAGATGTCATAGTTACAGGATTCTATTCAAATCTCCCAGTGGAGTGATTTGGACGGCGAATCAGAAATCTTGGGGAGTTTATGACTCTGTGTGTTGTCTGTTTCTAACTAATGAGTCATTATGAGAAGCCTACCAGAAGAATGCTGTTACTTTTTACTGCAAAATGTCAGTGTATAAGACAGCAGGTTTACAGCACTTCTGTCTCTGGAGAATGCTTCATACACATACAGCAGTCTGCATCTGTATTTGACATGTATATTTTTGACGATGGGTAAATGTTTTAAAAGTTCTATCCCTTTTAAACGCTAACCCTTTCACACCCCTTGTAAAAGGTTCTGTACCTTTAAGTGACCCACATTGAAGATAAATTGGACTCCTGCTTCTTGAACTATTGCTGCTTTGTGGCAGTCACTCCCCACTTTGCTTTTAGAATTTTATTCCAGTTTCTGAGGCAATGAATAATTTAAGATGGAGTGTGTCACCCTTGGATGTTCTGCAGAAAGCCAGACCTACCTTCTGTAGCAAAAGAAATACAAAATAAAAAAAAATAGCAGACATATCTTCTTGGGCTTATCAGTACAAAGATGGCCTAAACAAGACTGCATTTCAGTGTCAGTGTGCTACAGGATCAGGACCACTGTGCAATACTGGTTCCAAGTCCATTGTGCTGCAATTGCGGGTAATGTTGGGGTGTGCAAATAGTTCTGATAGTTTTGTTTAAGAGTGGTTTCTTCAGTCTTGGGTCAATGCCCTCCATCAAAGTCTTTTAGATCAGCTATCTTGCCTGTCCTGACTGAAACTGACTTGCATCAGGGAGATGCAGCTCTTATATATTAAATGGAATACTTTGAAATCAAAAGAGCCATATCGTGGTGCTCAAGAGACACCCGTTGGACAGCCCTGCTCTGGATACTTGTAAAACATATACTGTAAATGTATTAACGGATCTAGGGTGCCTTGACTGCAGTAGATGTGTGTGGGTGTTAATAATTCAATCAGGTGAGGGATAGCCCCTGTAGGTCTGTATCTACCTATTCGTTACAACAGATACTAAATTATTTGCAGGTTATCGATTCATCTGCTGAAAAAGGCTCCAGGACGTGTCTACAGACCAACTGAACGCCTCTAAATCTGCATATACTGTTGCCAAGATTCTCCAGCGATATCTACCACTTCATTTTCCCTTAACTTAATGAATTGTTAATAAAGTGTATATATATTTTAATTTCATTCAGCCCTCATGTTAATCAATGAAACCATTGCTTGAATAGGGCCATTCATAGGCATACAGCAATATACAGAAGGTATGAGTTTGGCCCCTTAGTGATGTTCTGAGGGGATACTCTTGGAGTCATGGAACCTTTTTAAATTGACAAATGGAAAGCAAACCTTATTTTATTGTGCTTATCGGATGTTTTAGTTGAGTGAAGTTCAATTGGATACCCTTGTGCTGTATAATAACACTCGGCGTGACACAGCTGCAGTTAAAAAGTGCTCTAGAAACGGATCCTTGATTGAAAGCCCTTTAGCTAATTTACCCTGTGTTTGTTTTTGTCTCTCATCTCTTTCTCCAGTGTATTGCTGCCAGTGTAATTAGCTGCAATAGTAATTGCTTGAACAATATAGGTTGTACATGTGTGTGAGTTCTCATGATTCAGCTCTCTCTTACTGGCGTACGTGTTTTGTTGTTCTGTTCCTTCCACAGACCTGTGACTATTAAGCATTGTTGGTCTAGTCTAGTGCCAGAACAAGCGGTACCATTATACATAAACACACATCATCACCCCCCCACCCCCCCCACCCCCACCCCCACCTCCTTCTTCCCTAATTCCTCAAGCTCCGTTCTGCAGTGCTGCTACCTCTGGGATTGCTTGCAGCAAACAAACAGATAAGGTCTATTGATTTTGCTTCCCCCTCCTCCCCTCCTGCTTCTTGTATAGTGCTGTGCTGCTGACTGGTAAAACAGAGCGAGATGTGGAGAGAGAGTTGTGAGAGGGAGAAGCCCTGAATAAATCCTGATGGCCTGAGACCTGCAATGATCTCCTCCTTGTTGTGTTTTCTTTGCTTTCCAGAGAGCTCTGCAGAGGATCCCTGCGGCGGCTAAGATTCCATTCCAGTTTCACGTCCGTTGGCAGCAAGGGGCTTTTCTCTGAACTTCCCCAGGGCACAGCTGTGCTAATACCGGACTCACCGGAGCACTTCATCAGGTACTGTAACGATCGTCTCTTTCCGGCTTATGTTTTTCATAGATGAAAAATACAACAGTTTTGCTATTTATTTATATGAATACATCCTCCTCAAACTGACATTAGGGAGACTTCCCATTGAGGGGAATGTATTTTATAACAATTTTTCTAGGGGGGAGCTGTACACGTTGTGATCCCCTCTATCTAAAACCCCAAGCCCACATTTCCTTTATCTCTGGGACAGGAAAAAAAAAAAAAAAAAAAAAAAAAAAAAAAAATATATATATATATATATATATACCTGTCCTCCTGAATGTAGCTGCAAGAGCATGCCAGTTTAGATCAGGGCAAGCCGTTTTAAAGAGGGAAGAACTGTGTGACTCTCTTACTTTTGGTGTTTTGTTATAACTGAGGAATGTATCTATCAAGAACAATCTAATCGTCCTGTCTGCCCGCAGTGACCATACACCCTACAGTTTTTTTTTATCCAATCACTGTAATTACATTGGAATTCCTGACACTCAAACAACTAAAGGCACTGATTCAAAATAATCAGTGTTTTGATACTGGTGATTGATTTATTTAAATTATTGATATTTTTCTTTCCCAATCTGTTTTTCACAGGGTTATGGTTTTGCTGCTAGAAAGCACAGTCAGGTTTCACAGTCATCGAAGTGATTACTACCATTGGAAAATCTACTGGCAGCAGTCTTTTTGGGGTTTCCTATTACGAGTACAAATTCTACGGCCAGTAAAAAGAATGCTGCCAGTAGTTTAACATCAGGGCTTTAAGTGTAGAGAAAGAGAGATGGGTGGTTTTGTACAGCTACTGACCGCAGTAGAATCCACTGCCTTTGTGTCTGTAAAAATCCTACTGGCAGTAACATCTGCCTACAATCATACGGAAAACCTGTGACAGTTTAAATCTGTTTGTCACCAAAGACCAGCTGTTTACAGTGTTGGCATATTCTGCATCCAGCCCGTTTGGCAGAGTGTACAGTAATTTTCTTTTTAGCACATAGATATCTGGTGCCCTGCCTATATTATTGTACTTCTTGAAAGGTATAAGAAGCTGTGACCACAGTGACTGTGCCACCTAGCCCCCCAGTTCATTATCAGATAACATGGTAATGAATGCAACACTTTGTAAATTAGCATTTATAACACCTTCATAATGGCTACATAACACTATATAACTATGCTGCATAACCTATCAGAACAAAAAAGGTAACAAGCTTACTATGTATTCATATACATTTTTTTTTTGCTATAGATATTATTATAAAAAAAGAATATGAAAAGGATCTCGTACGATGAAATTCAAATGCTGAATTTTCAATTGCCGTCCTTTGGTTTGTCTGCATGTTATGATTACTTTTGTGCACAGTACTGTGTTGTTTTTCAAAGTGATTCGAATGAACTATGCACCTACAATGTTGTGTAGTCTTTATAAAGATAAATTCTACATGGAGACCAATTCAAATAAAATGTTCTCTCTATTTTATTCTCTTCTGGTTACAAAAATCAGATAGTTCGAGAACCCTTTTAATTGGATTGTGTGAAGCCATAACGGTATTAGTTGCGAACTAGAAAGAATAGCTGAGCATCAAAGGAAATCCAGAGGGTATTTAGAACTACATTTTAGCTGGCCTGATTTTAGACTGAGACCACCAGGGGATCTGCATTGACTAATAACACCCTAGGGGTGAGTTTCTGTAGCTAATTCAGTTTGACGCTGTTACTGTGACATCACCAGGAATATACAGTACAGCGATCCCGCTGCTATAATCCAATGCCAGACAGATTACATTTTGACCTTTGATACACTGTTTTCCAAAACGACTGATGCATTCTTGGACTGATCTCCCAAGAATGGTCAAAACTAACAATCAATATACATTTAGATTTATAGAGTGGTAAACTGGGAAGGTATTGGGATCAATATGGTGTGATGGACAAAAACAAAACTTAGTGACTCCGTTAGACTGAGATGAGGAGAAAGAGCCAAAGGAATAAGCAGATAAGCATTATATTAGAGCTCTATTGAACTGGAGTCCCCAGTTGAAAACCCTAAATGTCTTGGTGGAAATATCCAGCCCTGCTGGCCAGCTGAATGGAGTCCTGTGTTGATTAGCTGTCAGATGGGATGGATTCCCTGCTCCAAGGGCAGCCGGACAGAAGTTGGTTCGAACTAATTTATACCAATTGAAACCAGCAGAGCTGATGTGAAAATATACTTCAGAGAGCAATGTCCCCAATTCTGAGTTCTTTTTAATGCACAATTCTGGAAAGAAATTGAAATAGAATCCAGTTGTGTGTAAGGCAAAAAAAAGCCAAAAAAAGGAGTGAAAGTTAATACATGAATTTAGTATATCTCTGCCTGTTCACAGTGTTTTTGCTCATCTCAAACGATTGCTTATGCGAAACCAAGGTTTATTTTACTGTTGTAACAGAAATTGAGAGAGTCATGTTGAGAGAATCGCATAACTCAGAGGAGACGCAGCAATTGGGAATGCGTTTCAAGTGATACTGGGAAATGTAGTTCCTGGAGTGTGATGGTGGCCCTAGCCAAAACATTTGTCCAATACACCTGACAAATGTGTTTATTCAGTCCCGGGATCTCATGGCTGAAAACCATTCGGTATAAATTGGATGATTTCTGACCCTTTTAATGTGTCTTCAATTATGACATAATATAATAGAGTATTCTGTCGTGTATCTGACTGTGGTGGGACCAGAGTAAGGATGGATATGTCAAATGTCTAACTTAAATTAATCTTGTTTTAAATACCATTATACACAGCTGTAACAATTGCTATATTCACACAATTATGGTTTGGAGATTCAGCTTTTATTAGGGAGCTCCTCTAATTCCCTTGTTTAGAAAGATGCAGGGTATTAATGCTTGTGACAGAGTAGCCGTCTGCCATGTGGGTGCGTGCATTCGCTGCTAAGTGACAGGCAGGAGAGCGAGACGGAGGTTGAAGTTGATACGCCCCCCGCAGGCGAACAGGATTTATTTACATATCAAGTCAACACACTGAACAGCACCAGCAATGGCAGCGCATGGAGCATATACAACACACTGTATGAAAACTTTGGTGGGATCTACAATCTCTGAACTAATCTTCTCTGTTCAATAATAAACTAACGTTGCTGAAGAGCTTGATCATGGTGGATAAACAATTAGGGCGGATATGTGACGGGTGGATACGCGACAGATTACTGCACTTAAAAACGTAAGAAATATATAACTTTAGGAAACTTACTTACAACTTTAATGCTCCCCCAAATGATATTAAGTGGTTTGGAAATCAGTAATATGACTGATAAATGTGATTTGAACCTGTAATCATGAACTTATACTGACATCAGCGTAAGACCCGTACTTCCCTCTCAACTACAGAGCTTGCCCTTTAGTTGAACATTTAGTCTTTGAACCACATGGTTTGCAGTTTGTGTCCAACCCTTGCCTTTCATTCAATTCAATGGGCTGAGATGCCAATTCATTACAAAACCACAGTGTGATTGAATCCCTGCACCAGAAAGATTGCTTGCAGGGTCTGATACCTTCACACATATGTTGGTATCTCCAGATGACATGTGCTTTCACTGATGGATTAAATGGAACTCCTGGGAAGAGCTGTAACTAAGGACTTGAGACAAGCACTGCAAACAGCACTGCATTCAAAGGAAGACTGGATAATTGAATTTATTAGCCTTTTTTATGGTTGAAAGCAGAGAGCGAATTTTTAATAAATAAACAGCAGTGACGTCTAAGCATTCCAGGGAACGATGCTACGATTGCTCGGTCTTTGTTGTTTAGTTTCACATACTGTACAGCATGCAGGAGAACTCGGTTCACCTCTGCAGTTTAGTCTTTGTTCTCTTGTTTCACATACTGTATGCTGGAGAACTCAGTTCAGCTCTGGATTTTATTGACTGTAAGTTCTCTGAGGGCAGACCAAGCAGACACGATTGTTTTGTTGTGTGTGAGTTATTTTTTACCGAGGGAAATAAAAATGTAACTATAGGTGGAACAATTTAAAATGTTCCCAAAAGACTTTGTAACACACGCGTCAACAAACTCGCAAGCTGTATCGTTTTGTTTTGCTTCACTGGTGATTTAAAATTTAACACAGTAACGCTCATCTGAAGAGCCGTTTTCTGTTTCAGTTTTGCTCAGTTGAAGCCTCTCGTCCTTGTTTTGGTAATATAACTATTACTAATCAAGCATAGACAAACCATCTATTACCCCTGTGTTATTTTTAACAAACATCTTTTAAGTTTTTTAGAATATCTAAATTTAGCACGATTGAGTGTTTAATAGTTCTGGATGCTATTAAGCTTATCTCATTATTTGAATTACATTATGGGTGTTTGTGTAGGACAGTGGGATGTGAAGATCCCAAAGTAAACCCCACAGAATATGGAATCGAATATGCTATTTTATATGCATCTGTAAATGCTGTTGCAATTGTTTTAAAATTCTATGCAACTAAATAAAACAATTCTGAATAATGCCTATAAATACCAACAATGGATTACTACAAAAATTCTAGCAATGGCACTGATGTGGCCTTCCATCTGTTAAGCTGAATTGAAATGAAAAGTGCAAGCAGGGGAACTGCTTGAGAAGTTGCTAATTATTTTCATTGCACGTCGACTTTAGCTTGTTATTCTAAATCTGGGTTACTCTGTTCCATGGTTTATTTGCATATCACAGGAATTGTTTGATTTCTGTGTCATGCTGCTGTATGTTCCAATGCATGCAACCTGTGTAGTTCATATTTATTGCTGATACTTTGGCACTGAGATCTGTGCAGAGAATAAGTTCCAAGTCTTATGCAGTATTAGAACAATGAGAATCAGTAATGTGTTAACTTATCTGCATGGTTTTGTGTTGGCTCATGCCATTGTTACTGCCTTTGTACTATAGTTTCCCTTTGCAGCAGCAGACCCTTGCATTGCCACTGCACAATAAGGATTTCTGTTAAGCAGAGTGATCAGACTAATCCTTGGACATTTTCAATTGCGTAACGGATTATAGCCATGTGCAATCTAAAGCATATATATATATAGGAGTGTATGTTAAAATCAAGGCAGTTTATCAAGTTCCCCTTGTAGAGTGTGGGAGACGGATAAATGAACAAGACCATTTTTCAAATGAGTTTGTTATATTGTAATTTTATATTCAAAAAATTGAAAGGACATGCGTCCTTTTACGGAGTACTGTAACTCGAGTGTTCGTGATTCATTGTTTCATACAATCTAAAGATGTTTCTTCTGAAGTGCACACTGATTAATATGCTTGCATCACGCGCACTGCAGTGCATTGAGAAGCTGCTTTATAAAGAGGGGTCAGAATTGATCCTCGGGGAGCACCCACTCAAACAGAAGAGCTATCGGATAACACATAGCTGATTAGACCTTAAAGTAAATGAGGTCTAATCTAATGTGAAGCACTACTCTGCAATGGGAGACTAAAAAGTTATTCATCCAAATTTGACTTGCCTCAAGCGAGTCAAGCAAGTCAATAAACGCAACTGCGTATATCCTTTGAGAATCGGCAACAAAATCAAAATAGATATGCAGTAAAACTAAGACCATTTGGACCGCTATGGGATTAGTTATACGAGGAATGTCTTTCTGGAAAGTTACTTTGTGCCGTCAAGAGGTAAAGTCACAGCAGTTCACACGTTTGCCTTTTAAGTGTAGATTTTAATTAAATGCAGGCCTACACCTTACTTAAATTGTAGACTCGGTGGGCCATATTTTCAAAGCATTTCCTTCATTTTTTTTATTAACTCCTATTTTTTAAAGAGAAATAAATCATGTTAATGTTACAAAAGGAACACAACACATTTAGAGGGCTTAAGAGAGCTTTCACTATATCACTTAGTTGTTTTGGTTCTAGTTTTGTAAGATTAACAGGGGCTTTCCCTCTTTCAAAACACAGGAGTTAATTGAAAACTGGAGTAATATGACCCAGCGTGCTTTCTGCTTAACCAGAACATCGTTGAAATGGAAAAAGAAATGACAGGACAGTTTATTTCCAAACGTTGGGTGGGTGTCTGGTAGTAAATGATAAATTGAAGTAACAAAAAAGCATTTTTTATAACAACTGACAGTCTGAACAATTTAATATTCATTTCATTCGGCTAAATTTTGAAACATTCATTTTTGGTCAGACCACTTATTACTTTGGGGAGCATTTATCGTGGAAAATAAAAATGTACGTCTTAAATAACTTTGAAAGCCAGCAGCAGATGACAAGGTCAGAAAAGATTGGTGTTTAATTACATTTTCATCCATCCAAACTTGGAAAATGAGAAAATGAATCAATGTGGGCTGCTGTATTCCCATCCAGGAATGAGTCACTTCCTCATTAACCTTGCTGAGGCGTGGGAGGGAGGATTCCCATCATACACTAACCCTCACACGTTTAAATCCTACTTCCATCATGCTTTTCTGATTGTCATTTTTTTTTCCTATTTTGAAGTGACAATAAAGTTTGCCCCATTTTTATATAATGTCTTATTTTTATAAAAGAATAAAACAATTGGGGTCTATGAGTGGCTCACCTGGTAAAGGTATGGCCACATGGTGTGCAGGGTGAGTCATACAGTCAGTCCAGGGGTTATGGAGGCAAAATAGACAAGGGCTTAGACATTTCATTGCCCCTAGTGGCCAGGCGCCCTCCTGCTGGGCTGGCCTTTGTCCTCCAGGGTCTGGCAGCTCGCTGACCTCCTCTATAGAGCTCCTGATGTAAAGAGATGAATGGCTTGGACATGGGATTGGAGGACTCCCAATGATCTTAACTTCTCTTAAAATTAAAAAAAAGAATAAAACAATTTTAACATTAGTAAACTAGTGAGAAACCTCTGACAGCAAGCCCTGGAAAGTTTCTACCTGCCTCAACTTATTACACCTAGAACCATCCCACACTTGGATCCCAACCCGCAGGGAGAGACTTTTTTCTGTAGGCCCTGGGGTTTGTTTGTAAGTAAGATCTAAGTCTCTCAGCTAAACATTACTGCAGTGGGCTGAGGACCTCTCTAAGAGACGTTAGCGTTGGAAAATAAACTACCCCCGCCCCCACCAAGGCTCCTTCTGCCTGTCTTCTTGGTTTGGATGTGGTTTCTATGGCAATAATCTCTTCCCCCAATCTCTGCATCCCATTAAACTGTTTCTCAAGTATGTGGAGGGGTCCTGAACATCTTCCTTTCCCGCAGAAGTGCTCTGAAATCTGAAATCTATTCACTCGAGTGCACAGGAGCTGGCCTACACTGAGAGTTCAGTTGGTATGTGTGCAGTGTCAGAAATATAAATGAGCTGTCACTGCAAGGCCTCTCCCTCGAGGTATCTCCTGTAACCGCAGGAGGCTATGTACTCCAGTAGTTAAAGAAAAGGGGTTGTAACTGGTTTAAATTCTAGCTCAGAACACATTGCATTGATTTAAGAAAACTAAAACCATAACCTTATCCAGGGGGTAGAATGACCCTTTGCCTAATCAGTGGTGGTACGTGCTTTTCAATCTTGAAAGTTTGGCAACCTAAAGAATCCAGTGCATTCTACACCCCCCTCCCTTCTCTATTTTCACAAAGGGTTATTAACACATTGTCCTGTAATTGAAGCATTGTTGCCCAAGCTGCTTACATGTTGTATACCATTTGAACTAGCCTGCGTGGTTGTCAATGGCAGTCTTTGCATTTGGAGCTGTGTAATGGAGGTCGTGCTCATTCAAGCTTTATTCATGAGCTTATCCAATTAGATCTAATGGAGCTGTGTGCACGTCAATATGTAATTCTCTTGGGACATGCTGTTTGAAATGCAGGACATTCAAAGCTTGCAGTAGATGCCTTGCAAACAGGCGATGGGTCCTAATCCTGCAAGAAACTGGAAAATAGAGTGTTCTGCTGGGCTGTTTTAACCCCTGAGGTATCCTAACTGTTCCTTCTACAGCTGGGTATTCATTTTATATGACTTTACATCTGTATTTACGTGATTCATGGATGGAAATAAGACTCCCATTGCATAGCAGTTTGATCCATTCCTGGCTTTACTATAAGTTTAATAAGACACATCTGATCTTGTTACCTTTACACTGTGGTCTTATTTCTGTGACCAATGAAACTGGTTACCAGTAACTCTTATACACATGTCTAAAATATACTTGTTTATATTTCATATAAAATGTTTTGGGTACTATGTATTTATAATGTTTTGTATTTTCTAGAATTTATTCTTCATATTCTATACACATTTGTATACATATGTTAAAATATATATTTTAAAAACTTTACATTGTTTTGCACAATGGATATTTCTTAAGAAAAAAAAGTGAACATTCAGAACACTCAACAGAAAAATACTTTTTGTGACCCTCAGGTTGTTGTGTTTTGTGCCCTGCAAACCTGCACTTTCTGAGGAGGGGTGGCAAAATGGAGGTCCAGGAGGAGCCAAACGAGGCCCTGAATTGAGCAAACCCATTGCAACCCAAGCAGGCCGCTTCAATTGCCCATCAATCCACAACCAGAATGAATATGCTGTGCTCATTGGGGAAAAGATACTTAAAACCAATTGAAAAAAACAGCAGAAGAATGTGTTCATTCTGCGAGCAGTTCTTCATAATTGAAACTAATTAGCTGTAATTGATAGTAATTCTAAAATACAAGTCATGTAGTTACCCAGCAATTTTCACAAGGTACTGTAAATTGGCAGATTACAGCTATTTGTAGATGACTGTCATTCCAGGCATTGTTTTGTTAATTTCTTTATCTAATGTTTCAGCAAAAACAAAGAAAACAAATTAAATGTTAATAAATTAAAAAGTAATTCCACATGATTCCAATTCCTTTGTAATGATTTAGTAATTTTTGGGTTGTGATGCTTCCAATATAGGCAGGAGGAAAACTGTGTAAAAGATCCATTCGTCAAAATCAATTCATTTGAATCAGTGAGTTAATGGTAAAGTCGCTTTCAGTGAGCTTTAAGAGTGTGTTTGGTCACGGCACAGGCCCCTTGGGGGAGACAAAAAAAAAGAAGAGAACTCTGTACTGGAATTCTGCATATCGATTGGCTGTGATTTCTAATGATTCCAGGAGCTGAGCATTGTGACCTCACAACCCTAATCAGCAGTTCTGAACTCTTTGTATTAGACATGCCATACAGAGGGAGAATGGATCACTGGGCGTCAAATACCAGGCGTGTAATTCAATCAATGGAGGGGTTCAGCTGGCATTGTCGACTGAGAGGCTGAAGCTTCAGTGGATCCTGGACAGCCCGGGAGCTCTTTGTTACCCACTGGTTTGTGTTCTGTTCAGCCATCTGTTGTGTACAGTGTTGTACAGTACTGCCAGTTTCAGGTACATTGTTTTGTAGTTTAGCATTCTAGTGGTATAGCATTTTGTTCTCATTTTAATAATGGTCAACACAGAAGAAGAAATCGGCAGAGGCTGACGTCCAGCTTGGTCAGTAAGAGCCTATAATGCAGGATGTTTGTAATTCTGGTTATTACACACAACACAAAATTAACTTAAATGCTTAAATCCTCTGCTTCTTCAATAAATCTTGAGATGCCGACTTCATATTTTAGGTGTAATCAGGAGGTGCTAAAGGCAATGGTACGTTCCCCTTTGATTTGCGACCTAATATTACAATATGTGCATCATTTTAATTCTAAACCTTGTATAAGAAGGGGTTGTCAACATTCCAGCACTGTACTATCTTCATTTTCGTGATTTTACAAGAAGTTAATATGTTGAGTTTTAGGGTTCCTTCTAGGATGCCATTTCACAGAGTTTGAGAAGCCAGAACTGCACAAGATGAAAGAGACAGTCTACACCCAACGTGTTGACTTATAAAAGCATAATATAGGATGAACAACACATTGACTTTTCTGCTTCAGCTATTTTTATTAACAGTTTCAAAATATATCATTTGATTTACAAAAAGTACATGCCTGCAACAGTAATAAAAAAACAAACATAATTGAATTAAATATTTTTGAAATAATTATAATAATTGACATAATTAACATAAGGAAGTTTGAAAACAAAATATAAAACAGGGCCCTCAAACACATTTGCCTTTCTGAATCATTTTCTTCTCCAATGAGATAGCCATGTACTGTGCACTGATGTATTTCATACATGATTCCTGTTCGTACAGAGACATGTTTTTGATTTTCCTATGAGGTGGTATTTGTAATTAATGACTTGCAATTGAAGGGCTCAGTAATGGGAGTAGTTTGCAGTGCATTCCCCTTGCTTGTATGCGTCCGAGGGACTTGCCAGCTCTGCAGGTTGGTCTTGGACAGCGACAGCAGAGATGTTATGTAAACAGGGCAGAAACACTGCTGTTTATATTTAACAGCAGGACGTGGAAATAGCTGTACAAATAATAAACTGCATTAGTGCTGTTCGCATTTGTCTTTGTGTATCCCAGGGCTATTGGGCCTGTCAGAGTAACGATTGCTCTCGATGCAGGCAGACTGAGAATATTATTTCTGTTTTACAATACATTCTTCTCTATCTATCTGGTCACAGAGTAGTGGTAGCACAAAGTGATCTTCCCCACCGCCTTCAGTTCTTCTCTATATGCTTCAGTGCACAGCGCAACGCTAATATGCTTCCCCACCTCAACACCTCTTTTGAGAAAGGAAACTTTATATATTTATGTCTGCTTTAATAGTAAGAAGGGCAAATTATGATCCATCATCTGGTGTCTGAGACCAAAATCCTTTGCTCTGTTTAAAAGAAAATAGCCAACAAAATGGAATTGGAAATGCAGGGAATATGACGGATATGGGGAGAGCAATTGCACGCTGGGTACCCAATATGGGGAGAGCAATTGCATGCTGGGTACCCACGCTGTTGGGGGAGTCCTCAGGCTTCACTCAGATATTGAAGCTTTCCCCCACATCACGCCCCCTCTGTACTGTGCTACAGGGGGGCTGTGCTACAATATAATAAAAAATAACGATCAACCTTATCCTGGGTTTCTACATTTGCACCTTAAGATTAGGTCGTTGTAATCCTTTAGCTAGATATATTCAATGGCAACACAGTGGCATGGCAACAGCAATACAGAGGTCCTTTCTGAAGGGGCAATGATAGTAGCAGCTACGACAAGGAGAGCTATTGGTAACTATTGGTAACATTATCATATTTTGAATAAAAAAGTTACTTTTTTGAAGCTACTATTTACTCTTTAATTAGTATGCTAGTGTTAACATTTAATAAAGGAAGACAGTGTGACCCAAATGATCAGAGCATGCTCTTGAGCACTGCTGGCTGTTGGTACAAGATCCAATGATCAGTCGAGTATAAGATCTGTGTTGCTGCCAGGACCCCTGTCTGTGTGGAATGGCACATTTGTCCCCCGCGGTGCTGGGAAGGGGGTGGAAGTTTATCCCCTGCTCCAGCAGCACATGAACCAACTCGCAAGTCATCCGAGGGCAATTTAAATGACAATACAGTATCTGCGTTTAGCAGTCCCTGATACGATGGAAGTACACTAAGGGTTGATTAACCTACACCTCATCGGGAGAGCCCGCTACTGGGTATTTTTAGAGCATTTTACAGTCACAGGGAATTGGCAGGATAACCACGGATTGGTGGTTAATGCAATCTAATGAGATTCCTCAGTTCTGAAAAATGCTTTTATGAAATTTGGCTGTGCCTTATCCCATTGGAGTTTAGATGGACTTTAAACAACCCTGAAGTATAATAAAATGCTGCTGAATTATGACATGTAAGGCCCAATTTTGATGGGACAACACAAACGCAAAAATCTACAGAGAGGAATAAAAAACACTTAAGCAGGAAACTAATCCAAAAGCAATTTAACGGTACATTCCTAGTTTTAGATTGTTCATACCATACTAGTTTTACAAAGATTTGATTCCTCAATTGATTCAGTCCAAGGCATTTTTAGCTCTCTTAGGTAAACCAAAAAACAAACCAAAAGCTTCTTAGATATGGTTTACTCTACCATTGTGTTTAGACTCTGCAGACCTACTCTGCATTCTTCTTGAATCCAGCAGGGACAGTCTCAGGTGGTAATAATAGTGCCACAATACAGCCTGAAAACATCACTCAGAAAAGGAACATTTCTTGTAAATGAGGGCTTCCCTCTGATGGACTTTCCAGAGCTTCATGGTGAAATGGATTGAGGTTTTAAAAGCAAGTATAATGGCCGTCACCATCTTTGTATCTTTGTATGTCGTCTTGTGGAGTTTACAG
This sequence comes from Acipenser ruthenus, assembly GCF_902713425.1. Lineage (NCBI taxonomy): Eukaryota > Metazoa > Chordata > Actinopteri > Acipenseriformes > Acipenseridae > Acipenser > Acipenser ruthenus. The sequence goes on from NC_081199.1 coordinate 8,132,903, forward strand.
CGATGGCGGTGCAGATGCGTTTGGCTGTACCCTGTTCTAGGGTTGAAGAGAACATTCCAATGCAAGGGGTCAGCAGAATGAAAAGTCATATTTACATATTCAGAGCTGGCCCTTCATGGATCAAGCTGGTCAGGCTGTGTTGAGAGGCGGCAGGCAGGGGATGTGAATCTCATGATATTAGCTCAATCTGACAAGCCCTGCGGATTCTCACAGAAATTTCAGTTGGTGTAGGAAGCTGGCAGCAAATATGATTACACGGCGACGTGCGTCTGACAGCAAGGGGGAAATTTGTGTGGAACCTACTCAAGTTTATCCTCTTCATTTATTTTTTACAGTGCCTTGTGTAAATTCAGTTGGTGCTGCATAAAAACATAAAATGAAATGCAACTGCAATTATGACTTCAGTGTAGGCAGGAGCTTAATTCCGCCACCCTAAAATTTCTAATCATGTGTTTTTTTTTTTTTTTTATTAATTTAATTTCTAGATTTAAAACTAGACTGAAAACCCATCAGGATACATTTTTAATTTTAAAAACACATTTAATCAGGGTTTATATTTGACACACACATAGGAAAAGTGGAATGTGGTGACTTTTTAAAAAATAAAAATTACCACTAAGGGTGTGTACCAGTAATTCCCTAGTGGTTATTTTTATACTGGCCTCATTATAAAAAATCCACCTTGCTCAGGCTTACTCAGAGACTGTTGCAAAGGTAAAATATGCTGGTGATTTTAATAGATTCCCCTTGTTGTAACAGGCAAGAAGGACACAGATTGATTCCCCCTTAACTAACCCATTAATCAACCATTTGCCTTGTTGAAGCCCTCTTTAAATAGTCCCCAGTCAAACACCGCTCCTGGAATACCAGCGAGGGATGGACTGCATTCTTAAATCTGTGAATTGGGATATATTCAATATCAGAGCCAAACGCTGACAACAGGCTTGTGTCGGATTGCGGAAAGCAAGTTAGATCCTCAGACCGCACTCATTTGTATTGAAAACGAATGGGGCTCCGACCTCTTTGGAATTGATTGGAAAAAGTCCTCTGTTCTGCTCTGCAAATTGCTTTTCAACGCTGAGGCATATCGCTCTGCCTATCAAGCGGTACCCTCAAGCTAGTTTGGGTCAGGGTGGGGAGTGGGGGCTGTAAGTTAAAACCAGGATTGATTAGTGTTAACAGACTTAAGGGGTTTGGTTTTTGTTGCAGCAATTATTCTGCAGAGTAGCTGTTTCAATTCTGAAACCTGTCAAGGTTTTTTCAAAATATATTGCCTCGTGTTTAAAAAAAAAAAGGAGAGTTGCTGCTGCCGCGGTCTCCCCTGAGGTTGGCCCATGAATATCCTGCTCATTGACGTCTTGAATAATGCATCCCATCCGCAGCACAGTGACTGCAGCACCCAGCATGCATTACTCTCGCTGCCGTACAGGCCTTCGCTCTCTGTTGCATGCTGAATAGCCATCGGGGCATTTTCAATTGGTCTAATTCCATTTGAATAGATTTTTTTTCTTCATTTCCTTTTATGTTTTATGATGTTTGCAGACATTCTAAGTTGGGTTCCATCTATCCAATATCGAGCACATTTATTCTCTAAATCTGCCGTTACCTGGCATTGATTTAGCGTTGATCTTGTGTGGAGAATCCTAACTGCCTGGAATGAACAGACTTCCTCTTCTGTTCAAATCATGTGACAGTGCAAACTCTGCCAGGCTCATATCGTTGTAGCTGTCTTTGTTCAACCATTAGTCCTTAGTCACTGAAGATCATATTGGTAAAGATCCTGCAAATAGGGAGACCTAGCAAGCTAATGTATCTTTAATCTCCCCACTACCCCTATCTCCCCCCCCACCCCCCCCCCCTCTCTCTCTCTGTCTAGGTGGGTCTGATGAGTTAAAAGGGTAACCTTGTCACATGATTTCAATAGAATGATGAATGATGTTCAGTCCCGGCACTTAGGATTCTCCAGACAAGATCAAAGCAAGCTTGAAGCCAAATAAAAAAAAAAAAAACCTAAGCACAAAAGAAAGTTAATGAACTGCTCATCTAAGTGCATCCGGTTCCTAATAGCTGATTGATCTCAGAACTTTAGTAATGTTGTTGAGTCAGAAACACAGATCCATTAAGACCCAACTTGACAGATAGCCCGTTCCATACGCTAACCACTTTGTGAGAAGAAGTGTCTCTTTCCATCTCAATGCCAATATTTAACCGTCCGCTCAAACAGCTCTCATGCTGTGTAAGGATGGTGATTTCAGTCTTTTTTTTTTGTTTTCTTCTTCTCTTCCAGACGTTGTCGCCGCTGGTCAGCAGGATCCCGTCATGACGGACGCGGTGTTTGGGAACAGTTCGGACCGCTGGGTCTGTCCCAATGACAGGCAGCTCACCCTCCGAGCCAAGTAAGAGCTGCAGATTAGTCACAACTGTAACCAGAGGGACTGAATGAGACTGGCTTGAGCAGCGCACCGAGCCAGGCCTGATTAGTCATTGTGATACTGTGTGTGAGGGAGACACAATATTGATCGTACGCCTAAAAAATCTGTAACCTTAAAATTGATATACCTGAAAGAGTACAGGTGTAACACAAAGTGTTATCTTAACTAATGTATTCTTGTTTTTTAGATACACTTTGTATGATTTTCTCTTTCGGTCCATCACATCCTGCTACCAACCTGCAAGTACATCTGGTGCACCCGAGTTCAACCATCAACCTGTCCCCTTTCAGCATTCAGCCCCAGGTGGATGCAAGAAATACATCAGTAGGGAATTCCACATTGAATAATGGATATTTCTTACTTCCACTAGAGGCAGAGTGTTGCAGGGGGAGCAGGTTAATGGTGACCGTGTACCAGTGAGCTAGATTGAATTCTTAGAACCATGCTGAGACGTTGGGGGTACATTAAACTTCTGAGATTTAAAAAGTCACCAGCAAGACTGAAACAGTCACAAAGTATATCTAATGATGACGTGGCTTAGAGTCCACAAGGTGTTGGAAGGTGACACAAGGGTTGTTAATCCATTTCAATGATTCAGACTCAAAGCCTCTCTAACCGTCTCTTCCCTCTGCCCATCACTTTCCCTTCATTTTGCCATTGCTGATTCACTCTGATGACTCCCCTTGGTCCTGTGGAGCCTGTTTGATGTGCACCCACCACGCCTCTTTCGAACGCTGTTAGATCTTTGCCTTTTTGCTATTGTGCTGCTCCCATAGCTTTATAGTGCTGCAGGGATCCCATGTCACATCGAACGGTCAACCTAATTTGCATCTCTAATTCTGAGCGATGTCAAATCAAATCGAGTAGACAGGTCCTTCTAAAGTGGCCAGGCTGTGTAAGTTTTGTATTTTGATTGTTTGAAACCTGGGAAGGAGGTGCTCATGCAGAGAAAGCTCCCCCACTCCCCCTCTGGTCAAATACACCTATTTTGTGAGCTGTCTGGGAATAGTGGCGCTGCCAATGTTACTACTCTAGCCTTTCCAGCAATGTACTGGCGTACTGTATCCTGGTCAGAGCTGGTGGATACTTATTGGTTCAGAAGACTAGCTGCTGGTTTAGGAGTTGGATAAGCTGCTCCAAGAAAGAAATCGGTTCATTCAAATTCCCTTCACTATAAACTCAACTGTCTGTTGCATGCAATCCTAAATATACCTCCTATAAGTCTTGCATCACCGAACAAACCCCACACAACAGTTCAGTCAACCGTTGCATTTAGTCCGTGAAGTTTCCATTACACTGGAAATATGAAGTCAGCATCTCAAAAGGTTTATTGAACAAGTGGTAGATTTACAAAGCTCACTTTACGGGACACTTAACAACTAGAATTACAAATATTATCTAAAACAGGCCCTTGATTATAAGTATGCAACTAAATACTTCATGATTGAAACAACACTGTATAACAATAAAGCACATGTCTGGTGTATAATGGACAGCAAGCCAGTATTGAAGTGCGCTGCAGGTTCCAAAAGCGACCATAAGCAATTAATAATATGACTAAATCTTAAAACTGAGAAGGCAATAACAGCCTTCCTTTAATGCAGAGTGCTTCACATAAATAAAAGCCGTGTTGAGAGAGAGGCTGCAAATTCACCAAGCGCCCGTATTGCAATCCCATTCATCACAGGGCAACATTTATTACAGCGCCATAAAAAGATTAGCCCAACCCTCCACCCTCAAATAAACGAATTACCTTTGCTGTCACCGCTGTTGTGCACTTGTAATACAAACCACCAGAACGGAATGGAATTTGTGATTGTTTAGTTTCTCAGGACGTTTTATAGAGAAAAGCTGTGCAATGATGCACTCGCCCGCATAGGAAGCGATGTAATTAAGAAAATGACAAACTGTTTTTGTTTGTGAAAGTGTAAATCATGGGATCTATTACCCATTTTTGACTGTGACATTAGTAGGTTTGTGAACACAATATAACTGAAACACGAAAGCAGTTAGAATTCTCATGTATCTGGTCCCCCTAGACCAGGGGTGGGCAATTCCGGTCCTGGAGGGCCAGTGACCCTCCTGGCTTTTGTTCCAACTTTGCCCTAAATTACTTAATTGGACCAATTATTACCAATTATTGGTCTAATTAAGTAATTTAGAGCACAGTTGACACAAAAGTCAGGAGGGACACCGGCCCTCCAGGACCGGAATTGCCCACCCCTGCCCTAGACTATCTGTCATTATTATGCCTTTTTATGCGCAATAAGACCAATAGACTTCAGACACACCTCTGAAGCTAAGCAAAGTTGGTCTTGGTCAGAACTTGGAAGGGGGACCCCTATGGAAAATTCAATGGTCCAATGTGGTGTTGATTGGGCAGTAGGGGGCACTGTTCTGTCTGTCCTCAAGGAGTTAACTCGGGTGTCACAGATTCCAATGACAAAAATGGCTTATTCACAAAAAAAACAAGGCTTCAGTTCCCCAGTCCCTCTAAATATTGCATCTCAGTGGCTTCTATGTCATTTAAATAATGATAATAACCACTAGCACCAGAAGTGAGCCTCCTGGTTGACTTTGCAAGCTGCAGGTTGATTCCAGCATTGCAATAAACCCTGTCCACAAAACACATAGATTAGTGACCCTGTGAGTGTAGAGTGCATCGCCAAGCTCCATCAGAAAGTTATTACTGCTACTAAAACCCACATTCACTTGTGGGGGAGGGGAACAGTGCAGACAGCCTTGATTAATGTGATAGTGAGGACAGCAAATAGTGACGGAATAGAGGAGGGGAACATCAGCTATAATGATGGAGGACTGTGTCTTATAATAAACTTGTTACAGCTCTTACTCAAACTTCCCACTGCCATCTATTTGATCTTTGTTGATATTAATGTGTCACAGGATTGGATTTACTGAGTATTTCTCCTGGCTGCTAGAAGCATGGCTTTTAAAGGAGTGCTACCCAAGTTTAAGTGTTGAAAGTAGAGCTGCACCAAGTGATGGTTCGGATTGAGCTCCCCACAGTTGAAGGCCACTGGTGTTGATTGGGCTAATTTACCAGGTTTCACTTTTGAATGGTAAATTAGCCTGATGAACACCAATGACCCTCATCTGATTGTCAGCACCTGATTTCTGTGCAGGGCTCAATCAGAATAATCAGTTTGTGCAGATTACGTTGCGGTGCCAAGAAGATGTGGAGCTTTATCTAGGAGAAGTAATCCTCTGAATTCAGATGTTAAATAGAAGTAACTTTCTTTTCCATACGTAATACTTGTTATATCAACAATACTCCAAGATCGTTCATGAGGATAGTTGTAAATAACCAACTTGATATTTTTCTATATGAAACACACGTACATTATGGTAAAGGTGAATTGGATTTTAAAATTGTATTGTATTTGAACAGGGATGATAATAAGATACCTATTGCATCCCATTGCCTTGGTTAGCCACAGGTAGGTAACAAGATCAGGTGTGTCTTTTATTAAACTCCTAGTGAAACTAGGAATGGATCAAACTGCTATGCAGTGGGAGTCTTATTTCCATCCCTGTTAAAGCTATTAGTGAAGAAACTATATTGATCGCTCCTTGCAGATACTGCTATGCTACTGGATCACCACAAATTACACTTGTGGTTCACCGCGACCTGAAGATATCACATGCATGCAGTCTGAAAACATGAAAGAAAGGAGCCAAAGGTTTTTGTAAAAGAAATACATGTCAAACATTTCAAATGTTTTAGATTTTTCTGTAGAAATACAAACAAAAAAATAAGCACAAGAAGAACTGTAGTCTAAAAAAACAAAAACAGAATTGTTTTCCCATTTACAACTCCCAGAAGCAACTTCCATGTGTTAACGGCGTTTATGACAGGAAGTGCAGTATTGAACAGATTCCAAAAGGCGTTCATCAAATCCTTTCTTCACTTCCTCAAAAATGCCATTGAAAATCAATTGGTAATCCATACTAGGCAAGATTTACTGGAGTGATGTTGTTGGCTCAATACACATTAAATGAAGCTGCAGTGAAGCAGTTGGATGTGGCTTGCAGTGGAATACTGCTCTGCAGTTGTGTGCTGGTATAGGCTCACTCCCAGGCAGGAGGGACGGGTTTTGCCAAACAAGCTTTCTGCATGGTTACACTTTGAAAAGCTCAGCTCATCAAGACCGTATTTTAACAAGGCTGTGCTTACAAGTGAGGTCCTGCGTCAGGCTGCAGCCAATAGGAGGCACGTTTCACATGCTACAGTAACTTGAGGCTTTTGAATTCCAGCATCAAGCAGACCATCAAGAGGTCAACAATCTGTGCATGCAAGAATGTGACTGTTGTGATTGCTGGCGATTTAACACATTTTAATAAAAAAATATTGGAGTAACTGATTATTCTAACCTACTAATTCTTATTCTCCACCCTTGCAATGTTTTTTTTTTTTTTTTTTAATTTTATTCTAAAAGCATTTATTTTAGCCCAGAGTGCTACACAGTGGCCAAATGTTGTAACAGCAGCTTTATTGAGTGGGCATCTTTTATATTACAACTTCTGTGATGGAAGAAGAATTTTGCTGAGCCTTAATTAACATGTGACCACCATTAGCAGCTATGACAATAGACACTTCCAGAATGGCAAATTGGTTGACTGTAATTCAAAGTGCAAGACTGTTAAATAGTCCTATGGAATTTGAAAGACTGTTAGAGCTTGAAGGAACGTCCCGGCACTCAGTTAAAAAGCTGTTCCTGTGTTTTGTCACTGTTTAAACTGCTGTGAAGCTGACCTTGCTTGCTGTGTTGTTAATCATCTTCCTCTTTCTGTCTCCTTCCTTTATTTTGCCTCAATCCTCTCTCCAGTGAAAAGGAACAGTAAGTACTATCACTTTCTGTATTCTAACCTTTTCTGTCTGTATTGCTTTTCCTTTGCAAGAAGCTATGCGTATGCCTTTAGGGGTTTATTGCTGTCACTGTAAAGCCAGTGTTTTTAACTAATGAATGTAGTGTAGGATGTGTCAATGTGTAACCATGTACATTTACTTGATACATTGAACAACACTAATGTAATACTTGTGTGTATGGTGTCTCTAATGTATACAATGTCATCTCATGCTGTTCTGACTGCTCATACAGTGAAATGATGCTTCTTGGAATAAGAGACACCTTACAGGCAACGTGTTAAGAAAGCAAGAAAACACGATTTCTTATACATGATTTCTAATGTAAATATAATTGTATTAAAAAGCACATCTGCCACTGGAGCTGTTTTGGACCATCAACCAATAGAGGCAACATTATACGGTGCATTCCACAAATATAATTACAGTTCAACTTTAAGGGATCAAACAGCCTTAATTCATTTAAGGAACAAAAAAAAAACATAATTTAGTTAATCATATCTTCAATGAAATGTTATTTATTATGCTTGTTTCTTATTCTTGGTTATGAAAAACAACCTTCACGGAAAAAGTGTATTTAATTATTATTTTATTTTTTTTTAAATAAATATTTCCTGGTGTTGTTCTGAGATTGGCTCATGATTTCCTGATGGGAGTAGTAATGATGTCACTCAGAAGAGACACAGCGATTGGAAGGCTGGGGAGTTTGTGACTCCAATAATTCCTATAACCAAGAAATCAGAGGAGATGTATAGAAAAGCTGAAAACATCACTTCTAGATTTGAATGAAAGTATACTTTTTGTTATGTCATGGTTGCCTACTTCTCCAGGTACAGACACCTGTAAGCTGTTCTGCTCAGCAGGGAGATGTACAACTACAAACAGGCTTTGTTGTTTCAAGTTGGTGAAGTTGGTCTGCTATAAAACTGCAGTATTTTGTCTTGGGTCTCAGGAGTACACTCTTAAAATAGCCCAGGAAATTGAGTTGCTTGTCTTTCAATTTGCTTTTATGTGTGTGTGTGTGTGTGTGTGTGAAGTGAGCCTGTCTCTAATGGAAGGCGCTGATGTTTTCTGAGTGTGCTTCACAGAATCCCAATAAGCTTGGCGAAAAGCTTACTCATTATTGTTTAATGTAGTGTTTCTGCAGATTGCTGACATTGCTGACATTGGTTCTCTCTTGAGACTTCAAAAATGTTTTGTGCATTTAATCACCAGGCCTGTTTCATTGATAGAGCAATGCAGTAGAGTGGGCTGCAGCTCGCTAGCACTGATCTCCTGTCAAGGGCTTCGTTCTCTTCTTGAGTCTATCTCTCTTCATTCCTCCTGCTCGGATGCTCTGTATAACGAACAGATGTACTATAGAAAAGGAAATTGAGAATGACTGTTTTTACATTTCTCTTACTATTTTATGACGTTTGCAATCATTCTAAGTGGTTGTGTTGTTCCCATATTGAGTCTTTTTTCTCTAAATCTGCTCTATTGACTTTGAGCTTGTCTGGAGAGTCCAAAGTGCTGGGTGAACAGTCTTCCTCATTCCATTCAAATGATGTCACGGTGTGATCTTTCAACTCTGCCATCCCCACCCATTCTCTATATAAAAGTAGAGTCTAGTAGGTGGGGCTGTCGCATGACTTGAATGAAAAAAAATGTTGTCCTGGATTCTCCAGACAAGCTCAAAGCCAGTTAAAAGAAGATTTAGAGGTAAATGTGACCAGGGCTCATGGTTTGAGATGGTTCATACAGTAGTTGTGACCAGGGCTCATGGTTTGAGATGGTTCATACAGTAGTTGTGACCAGGGCTCATGGATTGAGATGGTGCATGCAGTAGCTGTGACCAGGGCTCATGGATTGAGATGGTGCATACAGTAGCTGTGACCAGGGCTCATGGATTGAGATGGTGCATACGGTAGTTGTGACCAGGGCTCATGGATTGAGATGGTGCATACGGTAGCTGTGACCAGGGCTCATGGATTGAGATGGTGCATGCAGTAGTTGTGACCAGGGCTCATGGATTGAGATGGTGCGTACAGTAGTTGTGACCAGGGCTCATGGATTGAGATGGTGCATACGGTAGCTGTGACCAGGGCTCGTGGATTGAGATGGTGCATACAGTAGCTGTGACCAGGGCTCATGGATTGAGATGGTGCATGCAGTAGTTGTGACCAGGGCTCGTGGGTTGAGATGGTACATGCAGTAGTTGTGACCAGGGCTCATGGATTGAGATGGTGCATACAGTAGCTCTACTGCAGTTTTCAGGAAAAGGTGATGCTATGCTGTCAAGCATATACTGTATACATCTCTGAAAAGAAATGGTCCAGTCTGAGTAAATGTGGCTTAATAAACAACATATTAATATCCTCCAAACTTGGTTTTATTCTATAAAGGAAAATACAACAAGACAGAGTAGCAGTAAGTAATGGGATTATTAATATAGAACAACACAAGTACCAACAGGAGAAAGTAGATTTGTGTAACCTGTGCTTCAGCACTTTATCTAACAGCCTGACAGCTCTTCATATTAATAGTTAGAACCAATATGCACAGCCTTGCCTAAATACTTCAGGTGTATTTAATGTGATTATTGTGTGCAGATCTGTTATGAATGAAAAATGCTAAGCTAAATAAAAATATGATATATAGATTTTTTTATTTAAAGTTGAATCCCCTTGTAAATTCTTTTAAAGTACTAAAGCTCTTATTAGCCAAATGACAGAAAAAAAGAACTGTAATTCAAGTCTCTTAAGCACTCAAGTTGTGTATTTCTTACCTGTTTAATATCCTGTTATATGTGCTCTGAATTATTATTATTTGCTCTGCTTACTAAGTAGCCCACAAACATGCTTCTGAAGAGACTCCCTAAGTCTGATTGAGGGGAAGTGAGATGGGGGAAGCATTCTGTGTTGCACATGCTTCAGAGGACAATGCTTCACCTGAGGGCGCACAGTGCACAGTGTAACGCTAATATGTGTACATCATTTCACCACAATTTAACCTTGAGGAGTCTTTTCAGAAGCAATACATGGCTAATAAAGGTCCATCAGAAACAACTATGGAAAATCATACAGAACATACATAATAGGATATGAAACTGGTAAGAAATGAAATATTAAGAAAATTAAGATGATTTATCCTCCTGAGAACCAATCTGTGGATGTGCATATATATATGCACACACACACACACACATCCTATACATCAGGTTCTCGCAGCTCTGGAGCAGTTGCAATGTGTTGTTCCTGTGTCTGTGACAGGATCGGAACGGGATGGTCAGTCCACTCCAGCCAGACAGAGAGGCAGAGGAAGAATGAGGAGCTGACTGATGAGGAGAAGGCGATCATCAACAGTGTGATCGCCAGGGCAGAGAAGATGGAAGCCATGGAGCAGGAGCGCATTGGGTGAGCTGGTCTGCCAGTGAGCGTGGGGCCAACTGATCTTCATCAGAGCCCCTACTTCAAACACGCTGTCTCTCATCAGCTACAACAGCTGCCCAAACCTTGACGCCCCAAGTCACCTTTGGGGCAGTCTTTGAGCAAGCCTGAACAAGGTGAGATTTCTATAATTAGGCCAGTATAGAAATGACCAATGCACACCCCTAGTGGTCATTTATATACTAGCCTTATTAACCTTTGTTCAGTCCTGCTCAGAGACTGTGACCAAACACTCAGATATGCCGATTACTTTATCAAACTTGACAAATACTCATGAGTGCAGTAACAGTAATAAAGGAAGACTGAGAGCGGGCATAAAATATTATTTTAATAGAAGCACATAACAATTTTTACTTCTGAAATAGGTTCGCGAAATGAATCAATATTTCATCCATCAAGAAAATGTTTTTTTGGAATCATTAATGCAGTCGAATGGTTAGATGCAGAAATACAGTTGTTATTGTGTTTTATTGGAGGTTCTCAGTAGTGGCTTTTGGAATAATGAAAGCATTAAATCACAGTAAAATGTAATAGAGGCTTGCTCGCCAAAATGTTTTACTAATTGTTTTGTCTCGAGTCCTGCTATATATTTTCCGAGTATGTTTTTTACAGTTGCCTATGATTTTTCAGGTTACTTGAAGGATGTGTTCTTGTGTTATTTGTTAGTCATGCACTACCATACTCTATGTGCACCATCAGCAACTCTGGGTCTCAAAGCAGCTTTCAAAAGAGGAATGAACTTTGAAATGAAGCCTCGACCCTCAGCTGATCTTTCCCGAACTTAGAATTGACATGCCTTGATGTTTTTTAAATGGGAAGTTCAATATGTTTCATGATTATGTGTTTTTCTTTTTTTACTCCATGTTTGATGTTGTTTGCTGTGGTGTTGTGAGCCTCTTGCCAGGTTGTCATTGTAAATGAGAAATTGTTCTCAATTGACTCCTCTGGATCAATAAAGGTGTTGATTGATTGATTGATCGATTGATTGATTGATTGAAGTAAAAGTGATGGCCAGTGTTGCTGTCTTTGTGTCCTTTAGCTGGTGTTGTGTCCTAAGCACTAATATGATCAGCAGTAGGTGAGTGAGCTCCTTGTATTGTAATCAGTGGGCTGAACAGAACTCTCAAATTCCAGTGAACGGAGAGTCAGTAGAGGCTTATATGGGGAGATCAATCATTTTTACTGGATTAGGGGCCAAGCTGAATGCCAGGTTTCTGTGAGAGTGCCGTGTGTGTGTCTGTGCCCAGTGTAACCTGGCTCGCTTGCTTCCAGACGGCTGGTGGATCGTTTGGATGACATGAAGAAGAACGCGTTGGGGGACGGGGTCTCGCGCTGCGTTCTGTGCGGGGAGCAGCTCGGCATGCTGGGGGCAGCCGCTGTCGTCTGCGAGGACTGTAAGAAGGTACCGAGAGCCCTTAGACAGTCATGGCTGATTGCATTAAACACTTTATTCAATGAAAGTATAACACCTACAATGTTACAGAACATCCTGCAGTGTTTATAGTTACCTTTGCTGTGTTGTCTGTATCCCAACAATAATATACCGCCACCTCTCATTAATACAAATTTCAAGGGACCAGCAACAACTGTTCTATTATCAATACCTCCACTTTTGTCTGCAAGGATAGTGCATGTTTTTGCGCTGCTTCGTAGAAATGGCATTGATGCGTGAGCACTGTGGCATTGCAGGATCAGCAGCCTCAAAACAGCACTCAAATATTTCCCACAAACAGGACGTTTGTGTGAAGTCAATGTATATTATAAGATGTTATTTACAATAAGCGGGACTGTTAAAAACTTTGTTGTATCAGGAAATTCGTCTAATCTGAGTTTGTTTTAATGAGAATTGACTGTATCTCTAAATATGTATGTATATGTATGTGTGTGTATATATATATATATTATTAAAAATATTTGTATTCATGTATCATGACTCATAAATCTGCTGGAAATACATTTCTCAGCTTGTATTTGTTCACCAGGAGAAATAATTTCTCTTATTTTGGTCATTAACACACAGCTGTGATATGCAAGCCCTACAGTGTGATTGTCTGTCCGCAGCACGCCTGTACAAAGTGTGGAATTCAGTGCAGCAGTCGACCCGGCTCCATATGGCTGTGCAAGATCTGCAGCGAACAAAGGGAGGTGAGTGCAGTCTAACAGGGGTCATACATATCACACAGTGCAGTCTAACAGGGGTCATACATATCACACAGTGCAGTCTGACAGGGGTCATACATATCACACAGTGCAGTCTAACAGGGGTCATACATATCACACAGTGCAGTCTGACAGGGGTCATACATATCACACAGTGCAGTCTAACAGGGGTCATACATATCACACAGTGCAGTCTAACAGGGGTCATACATATCACACAGTGCAGTCTAACAGGGGTCATACATATCACACAGTGCAGTCTAACAGGGGTCATACATATCACACAGTGCAGTCTGACAGGGGTCATACATATCACACAGTGCAGTCTAACAGGGGTCATACATATCACACAGTGCAGTCTAACAGGGGTCATACATATCACACAGTGCAGTCTGACAGAGGTCATACATATCACACAGTGCAGTCTAACAGGGGTCATACATATCACACAATATAGTCTAACAGGGGTCATACATATCACACAGTGCAGTCTGACAGGGGTCATACATATCACACAGTGCAGTCTAACAGGGGTCATACATATCACACAGTGCAGTCTAACAGGGGTCATACATATCACACAGTGCAGTCTGACAGGGGTCATACATATCACACAGTGCAGTCTAACAGGGGTCATACATATCACACAGTGCAGTCTGACAGGGGTCATACATATCACACAGTGCAGTCTAACAGGGGTCATACATATCACACAATATAGTCTGACAGGGGTCATACATATCACACAGTGCAGTCTGACAGGGGTCATACATATCACACAGTGCAGTCTAACAGGGGTCATACATATCACACAGTGCAGTCTAACAGGGGTCATACATATCACACAGTGCAGTCTAACAGGGGTCTAACAGGCCCTATGAAATGCATGCAGTAGTATCGTTACCAGTGGATTGCATCCCTTCTGTGGCTCTCTGAATACCTGATGGACTGACTGACTGTTTGCTCAGGTGTGGAAGCGCTCTGGGGCCTGGTTCTTCAAGGGCTTGCCCAAGCAGGTTCTGCCCCCCCCGATGCCGATCGGTGCGGAGAAAGAGCCGAGGGAAGCCGGCTCTGCTGAGCCCCCCGTTCAGGAGCAGAGAGCCAGCAGCTATCCGCGGGCACAGGGCCGAGGTGAGGACTTTCTGAACAGGTGTTTGAAGAATACCTCAAATCTTCATTGGTGTAGTCCTTCAGTTGATACTTTCCTGTGACCTGTTTGAGTTCAAGACCTTTTCCATATTTTTTTCCAAGATCTTTTCCTGCTGAGAGGATATATTTGTTTTTACTGGATCTCAGTTTGAATTCTACTGTATCTTGCATTTATTCTAACCCAACGACAGGCTGACCAGGCGAGTCACTGTTCCAAATTGTGCTGCAGGTGCAGAGCTTGATTTAAGGAATGTAATTCCCTGAATCCAGCTGTTTTAATTTAGGGTTAAACATGCATGCAGTTTAAACCGAATACTCCATGAATGTTCTTGGAGTGCTGTGTATATTGCACTTGAGGAGGACATGTTGGTTATTTGTAACTCTAGAACAGAGTCCTCTCTCTATATATTTGTATATACCGTAATTATTATCTTTGTTGTTGTCTCTCGTTCCTCAGGACCAGCAGAGGCTCCCCCTCAGCTCACAGAGCAGCAGCAGCAGCCCCAAGGTAAGCTTGATAACACACCTATACACTGAGACACTGCAGCAATACAACCAGGCATTGGATTCGGTACCATCAGCCAATCAGCTTCCAACTCTAGCGGGTTTCTGTCAGACGGTAGATGCCCGCTGGAACGTCACAGCATCACCTGTGAATCAAGTTGAAAATCAATGTGCGCAAGTGCCAGCTTTTTCATTTTGACTTGCTCTATTGAAAGCTCAGTTCACATCTACTGGACATGCAAATACTAAACAAGAACACAATTGGTCCAAATGTATTTTATTATAAACCAAAACCAACCAATCGATACTTTGCACCGACGAAAGCAACCAGTCCGGTACTGCTGAATTGGCCAATCGGAAAAAATTGAGATTAAAGCTTTTATATAAATATCAGACAGGATTTCATGAACTAAAAGCTGTAGCACAATGTTTTGTAAACAGTCCCCACTGTTGCTTCTGCATGGGAGCGGCTTGACCTGGCATGTTTTGGAAGCCAGTGAAGTGTTTGGTTTCTGTACAGGTGAGCCAGAGGAGAGGAGAGCTGGGGGCAGGAGATCAGGTCTGTGGAAATCCATGCATAAACCTCTCTGCATTTCAGCTGGCTGTCCATACAGTAGCTAACAAATATTCATCCCCAGCTCATGCACATACATATATTTCTATTTCTATATTTTTCCCTGTGTGTGTGTTTTTTTGTCTTTCCTTTACCCTGTATCTGACTGCCTTTCTGTGTATCAGTTTGTATCTATTGATCAATCAACATCTATTTTTCACATTTTTATTAGGTCTCTATATTTACCAGAACCTTTTACTCCAGTGTGCCACACTTTGGATAACCATGGTAAAAACATGACATAGTGAAATATACAGCAGCCAAGTGAAGTACACAGGAGTATGGTAAACACAAAGCATTATCATAAAAAAGCATGTTCAAATGTTACTGGAATAAAACGTTTTGATAAACTGGAGCCATAGTGATGTGTGTGTTTGCTTCTAAGCCCATGAACGACTGACATATTATACTGAATCGCCATACTGTAAATTGTGGTTGGAAGTACAAAGATAACTACTGTATGCCTGTATGTTACAAACAGACAGTAGAATAGTGGCTTTCAAGTTTTAAGATGGGAGCTACATTTGTATATAGCTGTACTGCCAAAATGATGCCTTTTCCTCTAGAGTGTGCTGCACCAAAGATAAGGTAGAATGTAGCAAATAGACACCAATGGTGATATTGAAGTGTAAAACTGAACCTGCATGTCGGGCAGCTTAAAGTCAAGTCCAAACTGAAGCTATCATTTCAAAGCAAAGTACGCAGATAAGGTGGCACTTTCTGACAGTGGCCTCTGGTGGAGGAGTGAATACCCCCCTTGTTCCCTGGTTGTAGTGAAATCTCGCGATGCCAGCCACCATGAGACTGATCGAGGGGGATACAGCTCGGAGGAGGACGAGGCTGGCGGTGCCTATCGAGGTGGCAGGAAAGGAATGAGACAGCAGAGGTCCGAGGCTGGTAAGGGGCTTCACCCAGCGACCTGCCTCTGACCATCATGATAGTGTTCACCTCTCCAGATCTCTTGCGGCTCCATTGATGACTACCAGCTCTATTACTGTATCTCCATTGCTGACAACCAGATTTATTCTGTACGCCTTCATTGCCAAGAACTAGATTGTATATGTGTCTTCATTGCAAGCTATCAGATATCTTATGTATGTCTCCATTGCCAATAACCTGATTTCATTCTATATGTCTTCATCTCTAACAACCATATCTCTTATACTGTACATACCTCTTAATTGCTATTCTCAACAACTAGGGTTTTTATTCTTTTTTTTATAAAAATGTAGTAGTCGCCAATTGTTTTTATCATTTTTTTCTCCCAATTTGGAATAGCCAATTATTTTTAGGCTCGGCTCACTGCTACCACCCCCGCGCTGACTTGGGAGCGGTGAAGACGAACACACGCTGTCCTCCGAAGCGTGTGCCGTCAGCCAACCACTTCTTTTCACACTGTAGGCCCATCATGCAGCCACCTCAGAGCTACAGCGTTGGAGGACAACGCAGCTCTGGGCAGCTTACAGGCAAGCCCGCAGGCGCCCGGCCAGACTACAGGGGTCACTGGTGTGCGGTGAGCCGACCTAAGCCCCCGCCCCCGCCGGCGGTGCTCGGCCGACCCCTGGGAAGTCCCGTCCACGGTCTGCAGTGGAATAGCCTGGACTCGAACCGGTGACGTCCAGGCTAAGGGCGCATCCTGCACTCCATGTGGGGCACCTTTATCAGATGCGCCATTTGACATTTTCTTTTAATCTTTTAAATCTGAACTTACATCTTTTATGTTCTGTATGTTAAGGAATTGTAGTAATGATCCAGGTCTACCGTGAAATAGTCAGTAAATTAAAAACTTTTAAAATGAAACTGTATACCAGACTGTTTTGGTAACTGAAGTACTGACTGTTTGTATTTTGTGTTTATTATATTGATTAATCGACAACTAATCGATTGTTAGCTAAAATGTGCAATTTAAAAGCCCCATGGGAGAATGATTCCTGCTGTTGCACGTCTCCATTGGCAACAACTAGGCCTCATTTGTTGAGTTTACAAAGTTTATTTTCATATTTCTAAACAACTGGCCTCCTTTGAAGAGTTGGTGCTTTACTTGGATGAACATGACTGCTTTCATTTTGAAACCAACTTGACTTTGGGCTGAACCAGTAATTGTGAAAAAACTACCAAACTTCTTGAGACTGCAACGAAGCAAAAAAAGTGGAAGATTCATTCACTGTTTGCAGAACGTCAGCTTCAGCTTATACCAAGATAGTGTATTGATTCTGAGGCCAAGAAAATGTCTATAAATTTTTTCTTGTGGAATCAAGGAGTCTTTTCCCCTCCGTCTGTCTGTCTGCCTTTTTACTCTAAGCGTTGTGGTCTGCATTCATGGTTGATCTGTGTGTGTGTGTTTTTCTGTCCTTTTAAAAATAATAATAAAAACTACCCCAAACCAAAAAATATATCTAAATGATTCCTTAGTTGTGTATTGGTAGATACTGTTTTCACTCAAAAGTACACACGGAGTAAAGCTACATCCTGGTGACTTTTTAAGACACCCTCAGTAGAGCTCTCTGAAACATGTCTTATCTCTAATCTGGCACACCAGAGTGTAACCATTAACCTGTCCCCCTGCAACACTGCCCCTCATGGATGTAATAAATAGCAATGTGTTCTATGTGGGATTTCTTGCAATGTACATCCAGAGCTCTTCCTTGAAGTAAGAGCTGCTGTAGTCACATTGTGTGCTGTCTGTTTGCAGGTACGGAAAGCACTGGCAGAGGAGGCTACCCCTCGGTGGGCCGGAAGCCCCACGAGCTGCGCTCTGCCCCCAGCGGGAGCGAGTACGGCACGGGGGATCCCGAAGCCGAAAGTGAGGTCAACAGGAGCCCTGTAGGTTAGTAAAGCCAATCAAAACGGATGGACCAGAACATCTTGCTGCTCTGTCTGCTCTAAGTTCTGCTCCTGGTGCTTTCTTGCTTTTACTGTGCCTGTCCACATTGTTTTCTATATTTGCAGTATATACAAACACGCTGTGGCTTACCTAGCTAGCATGCTATATTTTGCTGGGTATGCAAAGATGCAATAACATGTCTGTGGATCATCTGGTTAATTAACTATGAGCAGGGACAAAGCTGTCTGTTTGAGGCCTGATCTCGAACATTCAAAAGTGTACCACTCCGTGATGTCGTCAATTGTTCATTGGTGATATTGGTTTCAGTGTGATATGAGCTTTTTTATTGTGTTGTTCCCCGTGGCTTGTTCTTGTACTAAAACTCAGTCCTCTGCAGTCTGCTAGATATACCACAGCATGTGTTAATATACCCTGAGCCAAGCAGTCCTGTGGTGTACCTATTACACTCTCCATTCTATTAAAGCAAACACACTCTTAGCAGAATGTAACATTTCTAAATTCCATCAATTACTAAAAACGATCAAAGAGCTTCCACTCCATTCCATCACAAACCAATCACACACAGATACTGCAAGTATGGAAATCCATTTACAACATCCACTCACTCAGACTGTCTCAGAACACTTTACAGACATGTCAAACTAATCCAACCGAGATTTGCCCTGCTGTTTTAATTTAAGAGTGAAACGGTGGCTTTGAAGAATGCGGCAACACAACAGTTAGGTCCCAGCGTATCCAGGTAATTGCTATCTGTCAGCCAAAGACTTGGCTTTGGAGCACGAGGGGGCAAATTATTCAACTGGTAAACTTTGAAATGAGGCTGAAATGGAAATAGTTTAGGATTTTGTACTAAAAAGACAACACGACTGGAATACCTGCTTCATTAATACCAGCAACTGGCCTTCCAGATTGACTTACACTTTTATCATTTTGAAACTTCTGGTCCTCACTTGAGGCAGTTTCAGAGAGGAATAATGGCATTGTGTTAACAGTGTCAAACTAGCATGACACCACATGGCAGCTGAACTGCTCCTTCCTGTTACTAAGTTGTTTTTCACTAGTTTTATACCACTTACACTTACGGCAGGGTCTTCATTGTACAGTGTACCATTCATTAGCTGCTATGTATGCCATCCAAAACTCATTCATTGATGTACTAAAATTCAGTGCCTTTAGGGAAGCCTTTAACTTCATTAAGGATTTATTCTAAAGGTGACAGCGTCAGTGTCCTATTAAGAGGAAATACTGACCAGGCAAGAAAGGGAGGAAGGGGTGGTGTTTGTTTTCATGTTTCACATTACTTGGGATTTATACAGATATTAGTATAAAGTTCACTTTAACAGCTAGTTTCACAGATCCAGATTAGCACTAATCTCAGCCTACTTTACCTAAAGTAACATGGGATAGTCCAAGATTAGTGCTAATCAGGGTCTGTGAAAGCAGCTGTAAAAGTTCTGGAAGGAGAATCAGTTTGAAAGTGTTTCGCTGTAGTATTGACTGGGTTCCTAGCTATTCCCTTACCAGGTGTCTGCTCTGCTGGCTTGCTTTTCCTCCCCTCTATTTCTTAAGACTCCTGCATTTCTTCTTAACACCTTGGAATTTTTGGCCCATCCGTTTTCATTGTCTGATCCAACAGGCATGCTGTTCACCTACTGACCCCAACAAGCAATACAAGCAACACTCGCTCCCCTTCACTTCCAGGCATGGCTGGGACTTGTTCCTCTAACTCCAGCATGACTTGCCATTCAATGCTCTTTGAAACCTACGAAGGATTGCTGCATTTTGTCTAATATAAAGCAGGTTGGATAATTCACTTGGCGTACATGCTTTTGGAAGCTTGGGTTGAGTAAAAATGAGTCAGCCTGTTGAAAACAAAGACAATATTAAAATAAATGTCATTTTAAGAAAAATGAAAATGTGAAATTACAGAAAGTGTGATCATTGACTTTACTAAATTAGTCACGCTATCATTACAGCTTAATGTTAATAGGGTTGAATAATGTCTATATGCGAGCACTGTGTCATTACAGTCTGTCCATTGTGTAAAGAGAAATACAGAAATAAATAAATAACAAATAAATGATCATTTCTGACCTACCATTGTGCATAACCTGCTATATTCAGAAGCTACAGCTGCTTTCAGTTGGCTTTACAGGACAAACTAATAGCACTCTGTGGTTCTGATTTGGTACCATGGTACTGCAATGGATTACCAGTGTCTTGGTTCATAAATGTTTGCTCTGGGTCACTCCAGCTCAAACGGACCAGGGTAGAGTTGCTCAACCATTTACATTGATGACGTTCATCAACTACTGCAATTCAATTTTGTCGGAAAGTCCTTGAAACAGGATTTAAAGTGATACTAAACCTTTTTCTTCTAGGTCTACCCTCACAATGAGAAAAATTGGGCCAAAGTTAACTATAATGGTCATTTTTACTACCTGCAGACACCATGCAGGGCGTAACTTACGCAGCTCTTTTTCTGCAAGCATTCAACACCTTTACTGCAGCACATAATGGGTATCAACCACTAACAGTGAGCCCCCAGGATTTCATCCACTTGAGCTGGAATGCCCTGTGGGGCCATTGGTAGCCTCATCTCACTGCAGATGCTCCTATTTTAATACAGAGCTATTGAACTGCCACTGGAACACCATTGCATGGACTTGCCCTTGTAAATCATTGAGAGCAGCACAGCCAATGCAGACAGGAGAGTCAGATCTAAGACAAGCTCAGTCAATCGTGACACCAGTAATCTAGTGTGTTTGAGCTCTGTCAGGCACAATGAATGACGGCTTTACTTCTTGTCAGTCTCCTCCCCACTAGACCTGCTCTAAATCAGCTCTGTGTGATTTAAACATCTTATCACATTTATCAGTGTAGAGTTTAGGAGATGCTAGAGTTATGGTGTTTGGAATGCTGACACAGAGAAACTACCATACAAAACGGTACTGGGATATGTCAAGCAACAGCCCCAATACTGTACTGTTACAGTAAATACTGTGGAGCTACCAAAACAATGTCACTAAGTCTTGTGTAATATTTGTTCCCATCACTCTCCTATGTGAAGATTCTTACGTTGTAGTAAGCATTTGGTTTTTTAATGGTATTCTTTTCAAATAGTGAACAACGGCTTTGTAATTCAAAGCTCTACTTTCGATCATGATGGATCAGCAGTCATCACTGAAAACAGTGCAGGTCACAGTGAAAGCAGCGGTTTGGTTACTGACTGACAGAGCTTGGAAGAGATGCTTCTGGGAGTTTGGGTTTTGGTAGAGAGTAAAATAATTAGGAAAGTATTATCCAGTAGATTATTTAAGGCTTTTTCCAAGTAGTCAGTGAGCTGCTTTTTATTGAAAATCAAGTTGTTTGGCTTCATTGTGACTTCAAATGCAAAGAACATTTTTTGATTTAAAAACCTTGTTAATTCTACAAAATACAACAATCTAGTGTTTCCTCCTAGCATTAAAATAAAATGTATAGAGCAATTAATACATATTATTATTATTATTATTATTATTATTATTATTATTATTATTATTATTATTATTATTATTATTATTATTATTATTATTGTTGTGTGTAAGCGCTGGGTTAATTCAGATTACATGTTTTTGTGTCTATTGGAATTTGGGGGTTTATGTTAATGTGCAGTACAAGGCACTTTTATAAATGTTTTATTATTGTTTTATTTCATATACTTTTGTAAACTAAATATCATCAGAATCTTCTATATAATAAAGTTACGTTTAATCATGTTGATTTCAGCTCCATTGTTTTTATTTATTTATTAATTTCTTTAAATTGTTTTTTACTTTTTCCATTGAAATAAATATTTCTTTTATTTTGTGCAAGATCCAAGATTAGAATAACTGCTGTTACAACCTGTGACCACAGTGTGCCACTGTCCTCTATGTAACTATCAAACTAAAGCAAAACCAAATAACCTGAAGGAGAGGAGGAAAAAACTGCATCCCGTGGATCACCTCATTAGCATCCCTACCAGATTGTAAAGGATTTTGATACACAAAATATCAAAGACTTGATCAATTACCATGTTCATTATTGTTG
Source organism: Acipenser ruthenus (assembly GCF_902713425.1). Lineage (NCBI taxonomy): Eukaryota > Metazoa > Chordata > Actinopteri > Acipenseriformes > Acipenseridae > Acipenser > Acipenser ruthenus. Next base: position 8,154,990 of record NC_081199.1, read on the forward strand.
CACCATTTTTTTTTGTAATTTAAATGTTGTGTTTATTTCTCACCAATGGTTACCTCATCATGTTTTACATACTTTACAAAATGTTGACATCTTATTATGATTTTGAATGGACACCGTGAGCCCTTTTCATGTGGATATACACTGTTGCCTATGGGTTATAAAGGATTTGCGCACCATTTTCTAACTGTACTTTCCCAGACAACAACGCCCTGTTGCAGGGGAAACTATCCCAGACAGATAGTGTTCAGTAAATGGGAAATCCCGGACGAGCCCCTGTTTTATTTAAGATGATAGCTTTGAATGACTCTATATTACAGTGTGTCAGAATTACTGTATGTACTTTGTGGTGGCTATTCCTGACCAGTTGATATTTTAAACTAGGGTTCAGCTTTCAAGCAGGCAGCTCAGGCAACATGTACCTGAGGGTGGTCTGCTGTTTTGACTGCTCACTAGTTGGTCACCAAAATTGTTGCGGTAGACCCGGCTTAAATCCCCAGAGATTAATATCATAAATACAATGTAATATGCATTATAAAATCAATTGCTTATAAGTGATAGGAAACAGGTTATTTCTTAGAGTATAGACATGCTGATTCTGTATATTGCAAAAAAGAAAAGAAAATTAAAATAAGATTGACTTTGATAAGTTACAATAACTTTTAAATAATTGAACACAAATAAATTTCACTTCAGAAAGTTAAATTAATTCCTATGATGTTTCGGATTCTGCTTTCTTTCCACTGCAAAAGGGGTCTGTTTGTCTAGCATACACACATTCCCCTTTACCATGAACCATAAGGACTAAGCCAAAGAGCTTTTCTCATTATAATGGTCTGTTATATTTTTTAGAGCCCAGAAGCTGACTTTTAAAGTAGTGATACCAACATGCAGCAGTTTTGAAATCTGTTGTAGCAAGCAAAGAACTAGAAGATCTTGAGCACTATCAGGGAGGCCAAACCCTTGGTTATCAGTGCTGGGTCTAATTCTCATGAACAGAAGGGCATCTCAGACAAGGCAGTAAATGAGAGAGATTCATTTTAAACAGAATAAACTCCTGCGTGCAACTGGCTCAGAGTGTTGGATTAGAGAGAATGAAGTCTGTGCCTCTCTGTTATGCACGAGGATTACAGCATTAATGCCACTGACTTTCAGCAAGGGCTCTACCAATGAAACAATATGAAGGGTAACTACCACTATCTAACCTTTATAAAATAAAAAAAAGACTTTTAACAGGTCAGTCTTTCTTGCATGCATTTACCCTGTAAGAGAGCTTTACAGGCAGGTAAGACTGGAGGGTGAAGACGGAGTAGATCCCCCACCATGGCTGAACCCCTCACAAACGATACAAACGCTGCTCTGACCTCTCTCCTCTCACCCATGCTGCCCTCTAGCTGTAAAGCGAGCCAACTCTGTCCAGGCCTCCAGACCAGCTGCAGCCCCCCCTGCAATGGCGCAGCCAGGTAAGGATCTGATAAAACACTGTTTTGTATTGCCCACTGAAGGGTCATACCATTCTTTGGGGGTGGGGGGTCGTAGCTTTAGCACTGACTGCAAAAAAGCCAATTATTGTATTCCTTTGTTTAAAACAGATATTATTGTACTTGTATAACTCTTTCAATAATGTTTGATGGTACAGGATGTCTATTAGGGGACTTTTTAGCGAAGCAGTTACATTGCAATGAATATTTGCTGTGTGTTATATAAACCATGTGCTGTACTGTACATTCCCTGTGGGATGCCAGCTTGTCATTCTGTTTGTGTGCTGCAGGTGGCAGAGCAGCTCAGAACCCGCCTTCTCGATACCCTGAACAGAAGCAAGGTAAGTCTACACCCTGGGGTTAGCTATTCCTGCCAGCATGAGAAGTGTTACCGGAGACTGTCTTAGCATTGGTATATGTATAGTGGTGAAACTGTTGGTGATGGAAATGATGACCACCAGGGGGCACTGGATATAATCCAATGAAATACCTCACTGCAGCACATGAAATGATGCACTAGGAAGCAGAAGCAACATTTCATCTATAGCAGTGTCTTATATCAGCACATTCCAAATGAAAGTATAGCATTCAAGTGAAGATCTTCATAAGAAGGAGGACCAGTGATAATATTGCTAGCTCTAGTAAGACGTAAAAGGCTTTGCTAATCTTGGTTAGCACTCCTTTTCAGCTGAGTGTAGTGTAACCCATAGCTACTAATGTAACAAACACAGACAGGGATTCTTAACTGCTCCTGTCACTAACTCCAGTTCGACCTGGCTTGGCAGTAGGTCAGCCCATGGCTCCGGGACAGATGGACAGTGGCTATTCGATCGTGCCACAGCGGGATGAGAGAGCTGCCGCCCCGGTCAAGGAGGAGAGGAGGCAGCCAGCCCCCTACACCCCTGTCTCAGCCCCCCCAGCACAAGCCCCCCCAGCCTGGCACCAGCCCCCTCCTCCTCCCCCTGAGGAGGACGAGGAAGAGGCCAACAGCTACGACTCGGACGAAACCAGTGAGTGGCTTGGGACAGTGCCCGTGTCTAAACACATGCTTAAAGAGGAAGTTGCTTCCAATGCCACTGTGTTTGGTTTGTTTTGCAATCATTCTGAGTGGATTTATTGAGTTAATATCAGTTTTCTCTAAATCTGTCTTTACTTAAAACTTCCATCAAGCCTATCTGGAGAATCCTAAGTGCTGGGACTGAACAGTCTTCCTCATTCCATTCCAGTCATGTGACAATGTGACTTTTCAACTCTAGTTCCATGTACTCACTTATCAATGACTAACTAATGTTAATTTAGATCAAGTAGTCCAAGACTAGTGCTGCACGGGGTTTGTGAAACCAGCAGATACAGCTGAAAAATTACATTGTCTCATGAATTATTATTATTATTATTATTATTATTATTATTATTATTATTATTATTATTATTATTATTATTATTATTATTATTATTTATTTCTTAGCAGACACCCTTATCCAGGGCGACTTACAGTCGTAAACAAATACATTTCAAGAATCACAGTACAAGTAATAATACAATTAAGAGCAAGATAAATACAATGACTTTGGTTCTAGTAAGTACAAGTATGACAAAATACAATTCAGTAATGGAGCAGATAACAGTGTCAGTGATAGTTGCATCAGGATATAATTAAATACAAAATACTACAGATTAAATAACACTTGACAGATTACAGTACTCTAAAGTACAGGATTAAATGCAGTAAAATAGGGGGCAGATAAGAGCAAGTAAAGCGCATTTAAGGAAGAGTGATAAGTGTCCAGGGGGAAAAAAAAAATTGAATGGAATGGACTTTCCAGACAAGCTCAAAGCAAGGCTAATTTAGAAAAACATTCTCAACTGAACAGTGGAGTAGCAGAACACTGAACTACTCAAAATGATTACAAAATGATTACAGGGAAATATGTAATCAAATGAAAATTGAAGCTACTTACTGTTTAATAAAATATATACCGTACTGTATATCTATTTACTGTAGTACAATATCTCCAATCACCTGTGTGAAAAACTGTCCCTTTTGTGCAGCTGTGCACAACGCTGGCCCTTGAGGTCTATTACTTTATTCCTACCAGGCCCTAAATGACTTAATCAGACCTGCAGAGGAAGGTTCTAGCTGGTACAAGCCTATGGTCTGAGGACTACTTGTGGCCTATGTGCAAATGTCAGTGAACGCCAACTACCGTTGCCCCTCTGATCAGTCTTCCACATTGAAAAAGCTGCTCTAGACCCTGTATAACAGCAAAAAATGTTTGAGAAAAAAAAAATATATATATCATGGCAGAATAAATAATCTGTTAACTGTTGCAGGCCAAATAAAAATGATTTGCAGAGCCAGATGCAGCCCCAGTGGCCTATCCCTCCAATACGTAACCACGTGCTGCCAATTAAAATTGACACGATACACAAAAATGCAATAGCTCTCAATATCGAATCTACTGATACTGGTATAGTTTGCATTATAAATACAGATATTTTGTTCCGAAGCTGGAAGTGGTCCGTGGAAATCCTTCGGAGGCTGGGAAGCACTGTTCTGGCTGATTGCGTTCCTGTGTGTAACGTCTGTTTGTTTTTCAATTGCAGCAACACTGGGTGCTCTGGAATTCAGCCTGCTGTATGAGCAGGAGAGCAGTTCACTGTACTGCACCATCATAAAAGCCAAGGTGAGTCAGCTGTCCGCAGTCTAGCCTTGCAGACTGCCAGTTTTCCCATATGCAATATCTCCTGACATGAACTATGGCCTTTGTTTGTTTGTTTTTTTCTTCTGTTTCCTCTCAGGCAACATTTTCACAATTATTTGCTAAAAGAAAACCATGTTACAAAACTAGTAAGAAACACCCTAGATGGACTTCAGTGTCTTTTTGAAGTCAATCTTAATTGTTTTTCCACACATTTCTTATTCTTTTAAAATATTCCTGCCTTGTCATTGAATATCATCTGGTAAGGACAAAGTTATGTTCAAGATAAGAGTAATAATATGCTCTAAAAAAACAAACAATTTCTGACTTTGTATGTGTCTGTGTTCTGTAGGGATTGAAGCCCATGGATTCCAATGGGCTGGCAGACCCCTATGTCAAACTGCACCTGTTGCCCGGAGCCAGTAAGGTAAACCCCATCTAAAATCAATAACATTGTACTGGGGCCGGGGTTACGTGGGTGGTACTGGGTGGATGTCATGACATATTCCAGTACAGGACAAATTCTGGCCTTGCTAAATTACTCACTGGCTACCTCTTATTTTAGCTTAGACATTTCTGCTAGTTTATTCAGCTCTCTGAAACACGATTTTATTGTAAATAACGGGAACCTTAAAATTGATATGTTTTAACAAGGATATTGGAACGTGTTACAGCAGTTGGACTGTATCTACTGCAACCTTGTGGCTCATGTCTTGTGTGTTTCAGTCAAACAAGCTGCGCACCAAGACTCTGAGAAACACTCGCAATCCCACCTGGAATGAGACTCTGGTTTACCATGGGATCACAGACGAGGACATGCAGAAAAAAACACTGAGGTAAGGAAATGCACACACAAAAAACGTTGCTTGAGCACCTAATTTAAAAAAAGGTGCCTCATTTAAAACAGGCACCTTTTTTTACCCTGTTGTAGGGTAGCGTTGCGGTCAAGGCAAGTGGCAGAAACAGCAGAGGCAGGAGACAGGAGATTTCAGTTAAATAAACAGAACAAAAATTCAAATGAACGCACCCCAGCTAAGGCTATCAGCACAGCCTGGTGCTCTCAGTCCTTTCTCTAAACTAACCACTGCCAGGAACAAAGGAGCTGGTTTCTATTTGATATGATGTGTCTGGGCTTAATTGACCATAAGTTAATCAATTAAGACCCAGCCACATTCTGCAAATGGATTTGGGAGGGGTGGGATTTTAACCACAGGCCTCAGCCCTGCCACACTTCTGTAGTACAAAGATAAACCAAGCCTAGCTGATGAAAGTGTGTTAAAAGCCTGCTTGCTTTGTGGCTTCAGAATCTCTGTGTGCGACGAGGATAAATTTGGACACAATGAGTTTATTGGAGAGACCAGGATGCCCCTGAAGAAGCTGAAGTTGAACCAGAAGAAGAACTTCAACATCTGTCTGGAGAGAGTCATCCCTGTGAGGCTGTTTTCTTTTTGAATCTATACTTGAATGGCCTGGCTTGCAATAGTAAAGTTGCTTGAAAAGGACCCACTTTTTGACATTTTATCCGTCCACAACCCCAGCACAGTAGTTCTGAGGACACATACTCTGTGTCCTGTCACTATAGGAGGAGTGTTAGGGCCCCATTTGACCTCACACTAAGAAGACTTCCATGCACAATTATGCTATGTTTCCATCCATCAACTGAACTGATTTGAAAGAGATTTGAAATCAATCCCATTTGTTTCCATGTGTAGTTGAGCAGAATTGAACCGTCTTGAATTGGAACTCTGTCAGACCCCTTTGAAGGACGAAGTGAAACGCTGAGCCATATGCAAATGAGGAGGGTGTAAAACCTGGGATTATAGAAAAGAACCCCAGTATAAGATCTTTGAACCCAGTTTATTGGCCTGTTGCAGATTGGATTGTAGACTCTATAAAGAGAAGTGGTGGTAGCCCCGTATTTTCTCATGGTGGTAACGTTGCGTTTTAAGATGCTGGTTTGCACAACCTTGGATCACAAAGTATCTAAACCGTGGCATATGGATTCTGTGCTGTTTAGATGATTACAGGATGGGTCCATTGAGAGCAGGTCTGATAGAGAGGGTCTCAGCAGTCTTCAGGTCTGGAGGCTGACTCTGTTCTTCTTTCCCCAGATGAAGCGTGGAGGAACAGCCGGCTCTTCACGGGGCATGGCTCTCTATGAGGAAGAGGTAAGCCCAGCCTTATAAGAAACCTAAGCAGGTTCTGCAATAGTTAATTGAAACTGCTAAGAGGAAACTAACTAATTTAGAACCTGCTTGGAAAAAAACAGGATTGCAATGGAGCTTGAGGGCCAGAATTGAGTACCACTGGTGTACACCTAAGGGAAGGAATTTCATGACACCTTATTTAATTTTACGTGATACCCAAGTGTAAACCAGATGGTAAATGAATCAATGTTGTAGGGCAGATAAAACTGCCCTATCTAGGCAGCCGAGCTGTCTGTCTGACTCCCCTGTTGTAAAGCGTGGACAGTGTAATTGTTTCTGTGCCTGTGTGCAGACACGGTGTAATGATTTTCTTGCTTCACTTTGTTTTCTTGTGTGTAATAACGTGCCTAGAGCTGTATTCTGGTGTGGGCACGGTGTAATGGTGTGTCTGTGTGCTCCCAGGCAGATCACAGTGGAGAGGTGGAGGAGCGGGGCAGGGTCCTGGTCTCTCTCATGTACAGCACCCAGCTGGGGAGGCTGATTGTGGGCATCGTCCGCTGTGTGCACCTGGCAGCCATGGATGCCAACGGCTACTCGGACCCCTTTGTCAAAATGTACGCTCACTTTTTATTCTGTTATTGTAAAGGCCATAATAAAACAATCAGCAGTAATTCTCATCTCTAAGTAATGATGCTTTCAGCTGAGAACATGATTAATGGACTGTAATGGACACTTGTATAGAGTATGTGACTTTGTAGCACTTTATTAGAAACTGGTTGGAAATCTGCACTGTCTGCAAAGGCAGTGTTATACAAAGGAACTGATCTAAGTGACTTATCGCTTGACTGACGTTACTTTATAAAATGCTTAGAGAGGTTAGCCATTCGTTAGTTCGTTGTAAAAAGGGTAGTAGCAAAGATTTATCTGAGTTGCATGATAGTCGAGTCCCAGCTTTTGTATCTCAGATTGCAACTGCAACCGGGACATCTGGGACGGCTGTGTCGCACGTCTTTAAGGACTGGCATGTCAAACACAATGACTGCCACTGGGACTTCTGAACTTTACTCCTGTTTCTTTCAGCTGGCTAAAGCCAGACATGGGGAAGAAGGCCAAAAACAAGACCCAGATTAAGAAGAAGACTTTGAATCCTGAGTTCAATGAGGTAGGAAATTCTTTCCTTTCGCAGTTGGTCAAACTTTCTACCGTGAAATCACGTGGTAAAGTGCAGCTGCCATGTGAGAAGCTGGTCTGACCCGTTAGAGCACACTGCACCCTCACGTCTTGCATGAAACCTGTTTATTTTTCTGCAGGAGTTTTTCTATGACATCAAACACAGTGACCTGGCTAAGAAGTCTCTCGATATCTCAGTGTGGGATTACGATATTGGCAAATCCAACGATTATATAGGTGAGTACATTCCTTTCACATCTGGGATCCTGGCTTTGAACTTCCCCTAGTCAACATGTATTGTGACTTTACATTTTAATCAGATTTAATCAGAATTACTACCACAGTCCTGGCTAAATCATAAAACAAAACTGGGCTATTTGCGGTCACAGCAAACTGGCATTGGGTGGACTTCATCTACAACAAATTAGCTATTCCATGTGTTCCAGAGTAATCAAGGAACCCAGCGTATAGCAGGTGCATGCCCCAAACCAGAGCAATGCCAATTTTAGTTCCTAATAAAGCAGCTACACAGTATACATGCTTGTTAAGTGTAACCATCTCTCTGTGACTCCCTGTTCAGGAGGCTGCCAGCTGGGCATCACAGCCAAGGGGGAGTACCTGAAGCACTGGTATGAGTGTCTGAAGAACAAGGATAAGAAGATTGAGCGTTGGCACACCCTTGTGAACGCGAACCACGTCTCTAGCGACTAGAGGCTCTGCATGAGCAACGCCACCTCTTTCTCTCGCCGTCTCTCCCAACCCTGTGCTCCGTTTTCTACAGAAGTCTTGTCTTCCAGCACACCTGCTCCCCCGGAAACGCTTCTGTCTGCTCAAGTCCTTCCCTTCCTTGTAGGCTTCCTCTCTGCTGAACATCAACGAAGGGGTTTGCTTCCTTCTGTTCTAAATTGATGGTCATTTTATTTGTGTAAATATACATGTTTATATTTCACCACAGCAACAACAGTACGGTAGTGGCTGGGGTAAAGGGTAGCTGTAATGGAACAGCCAGAAAATGTAAATGGTGTTTAAACGGAGCACTGTGTTTCTAGCAAATTAGGTTTACTTTAAAACATTTGTCTAGTATGCAGTTTCTTTAGTTTTGCTCTGCTATGATTATAGACGGACTGCTAGAGATCATTACTTTTCAGGGCTTTCTAACCACGGAAATCTTTTTTTTTCTTTTCTTGGTGCACCTAGTATAAAAACAAAAGTAACTTGTTTCTTCCGACGTAATATTCATATGTTACTCATGTGCTGTATGGCTACAGTTTGCATTCCTAGCAGTGCTCCAGAACAGATTTGAAAGCTACACTGACGGGAGTGACTGGTTTAGCAGGGAGATGGAATTTCTCAATGTTCTGTCTCATGTAATATTACTGCTTTGTTTTAAAAGATCTCTGTCTTCCATTTTATGATTTTGATCATTTCTGCAAAAGCATCCAGCAGCTAGATTACTGTCTTAGATTTCAGCCTGACCTCTAAAGTAGAGAACAGTCCTCTCTCTACGTTTACATGTACAAGGAATCAATCCTCTTGTAATTGATTGTTTTGAATCCGAAATCTATTGGGTTTGGAAGCATCAATGCTTCTGAACCGATGCAGTTAAATCTGCTTAAAACCCCCAACCCGATTCCAGCTCGAAACTGCTTGACATGCAGAATATATAGAGGATTTGGGAACGGATTCCTTGAACAAGTAGTTTGAATCTGATTAGATTGTGCATATACATGAACTACATGTCTGGGTCACCTTCCCATCGGACCATTTTTAAATCTGTTCAGGATCTCTGTTGAAACTTAGAAACAGTGGTGCAAAACGTTGTTAGTTGCCAAATGTAAAATTTAGCTTAGAGGTGCATAAGTACAGAAGTGTCAGTACAATCACTAGAAACAATATGATATTGAGAAAAACTAAACAAAGTCATTGCTTACATTCAGATTGCAAATGTTTTCACCTCAAGATACCCTTCAGACTGCATATTTCCCCTGCTGCTATATAAGGGTACCATATTCCGTGGCTTTGTTTGATTATCTCCCTGTAATTATACCTGGCATGTAATGTCCTGTTCAGAAACATTGGCATGGATCTATAGGCCTACGGTCCCATGCTCTTTGGAAAGATGTAACCCATACAGAGGGAGTGTATATTCGTATTGGCACTGTCCTATATCCCACTCAAAATATTTAATTTAGATTTTTTTCTGTTTTTTTTTTCTCCTGTAAATTGCCAATTTGTAGATAATCCTTAGTCCACAGATTACTGGGCCTTTATATAAAGGGGCTGTTGTATACTTGCCTACAAACAAGTTTATATGACTGCCTTTGCAAAGGTTATCAGTCTAAGAGAGAGCCTGCTGTAGACACAGGCTCTGAGAATGCTTTACTGTCCTGGTGGGGCTTCTTTAGTGCTACTGGATCTGTCAACATGCAGGTTATACATTAATTCAACTGCCAAAAGTCTTGGTTTAATAATTCATGCTGAATGGCCGATATCTTAGATTAAACAGTGATCGGGGGTGACGTGAGACCATTGTTTGAACCTGCAGCAAGCACCAGTCTTTCATCATGTAAAGATGTAATCATTATGTTTTAAAAGGAAATACAGTGCTCCCCCTTTATAGGCCGGCCCTTTATACTGCGGAACAGGTCATAAGGCAGTATGGTCATGGTTCCCATTTGCCCCATAATGCCATTACACTAACACTAGTAGTCTCGTTATAAGGCGGAACACAAATAGCTTAACTATGGCTCCCGACTACAGTGTTATAAAGGGGGAGAACTAGTTAAGTAGCTTATTGGCACGTTGTTGTTAATTGTTTTGCTTTGCTTTTGGCATTCAGAATCATAAAAGTTAATTCTGCTCTCTGTTATCACTTCAGTGGAATGAGGAGAAGGGCAGTGCCAACACGTGCTCCTAAACCGCGTTGAAATGAGCCAGTCACGGATAGGTAGCATACACCTGATTGTGCATGAACTGTGAATGTCTGACAGTAGTATGCATCATGCTTTGTGCACAGGGTATTCATGTCTTAGACACAGAGTTGCCTGCACATAAGATAGAGCTGAGCTTTTCTTGAGCTCTGGGGTACCCCTCTAGTCAATTACCTGTGAAATCAAGGAAAGCACACATTGTACCATGGAATGACCTCAGTCCTTATATGGCAGTCCACAAGTTTCATTAAAAAACCCTATGCATGAAATGTCTTGTGGACCATAATGTAGGTTACTTATCTTTCTTGACTTGTATCTATCTGCCGCTACCATGATTCCATCATTCTCCCCGTCTCCTTGGGTACAGTACCTGGTGGGTGAATGTTCCGAGACTGAGTGCACTGCTTTTTCAACGCCAGTAGTCTGATATTGGTGATGATGATGACTTATCCAATGCAATGTTACAATTTCATGAAGGGGGCCAAGTGTGTTTCAATCAATCAATATTTATTTATCCAGATGAGTCAATGGAGAACAAATTCTCATTTACAATGACAACCTGGCAAGAGGTTCACACCACCACAGCAAACATTACAACAGTATGTGGCGGAATATTTTAAAAGTCAAAGTTAAATAATTCAACAGCAGTCTAGAACAGCTTCTACAAGAGTTTTTAATTACATGTTTTCATCAATGTATTATACTCACAAAAACAGACCATAAAAAAGATCTAAAGGTCTAGTTAACTTATGAGATGTATTGTTTTCTGAATCAGGCCATTAGTCTGCTTGCTACTGGGTTGTAAGCTCTGGTTGTAGTACTTGGAGTATTATTATTATTATTATTATTTATTTCTTAGCAGACACCCTTATCCAGGGCGACTTACAATTGTTACAAGATATCACATTATTTTTACATACAATTACCCATTTATACAGCTGGGTTTTTTACTGGAGCAATCTAGGTAAAGTACCTTGCTCAAGGGTACAGCAGCAGTGTCCCCAACCAGGGATTGAACCCACGACCCTCCGGTCAAGAGTCCAGAGCCCTAACCACTACTCCACACTGCTGCCCTAAGTTATAAATGTAGTACTTAAGTAGTCAGTTCTATTAAAGCAAAGGTCAAACTGTCGTAAAAGCTTTATAACCGCATGTATATATTAAACTGCATTGATGCCTATTGTATTTTCATTACACAACGTTTTATAGATCAAGCCCATGTGACAGGGATTTAGTCTCAAGTTTCTTTTAAGTGGGGAGCTTTTTACAATTGTTGGCATCTTATCTAAACAAAGTCGATAACATATCTCTGTCCTTACCTGGTTCAGATAGAATGACTTAACTGTGTCCTTGTTAATAAAACAGTACCGCTTCATCTGAATTGGACACCATGTAGGATTCAGAACACCTTTATAAAGGCTACAAAATGCTGTAGAACTACAGCATGCACATATTCCCTCACTTTGAAAATCCACACAACATGCCCATAAGTATTCATGTCACGTTGTCATACCATTTGGTACAAACCAAATGCACTGTATTTAAAAACTCAGTAGTTTAGGTGCATGTACTATGTGACTTGTACCCATCATACCTTTACTGCAATTATGGTGATTTATTACAATCATTTTGGGTCATTTAAAATACAATAATTAAAATGATATGCATGTTATGTCCATTTTCAAAGTGATTCTGAAGGAATCGTTACATAGCCTTTATGAAGGTGTTATGAATGCTACATAGCATCTATTTCAAATAAAGAACTACCAATAAAACCGAGCGTGGGTTTTGCAGCTACTAGGTTCAGAAAAACACACTCTTCCAGCCACAACTCTATAAGTTGACTTCCTGAGTAAAATAGGACACCTCCTGAGTCTTGCACTCAGGTTCCTTGCTGCACAAAGCAAAGTAGGTCGCACATTACCTGCTAGACAGACAGGAAACGGGGAAAGAGAACCAAGTTTTGCGTACAAATTTGTCTTGCTAATATCTGCTTGTTTTGACATGACTCCTATAATATGTAATAGGGGAAGTTTGGTGCACTCAGCCTTGGAAAGGGTATTGACCGGTACTACTAAAAGACCCCACCTCATTTTTCTTAAAGTTGCTTTTTAGACGATCAGTCCTCTCTATATTATAGTTGTCGAGGGTTTTGATATCTAACTGTTCATGGCATTTCACTAGCATTGTGCGATGCCAAAACACCAGTCTCGTTCTATGTAAATAAGTAGCGCATGCACTGTGACACAATCTGGGGATAAAATGCAGACGAACATTTAGGCTAATGTTTGCAATCGAATGAGCATGTAAAAGATTTCAAATAGAACCTTTTGGGTTTACATGAGGAAAACTAAAACAGAAGAACCATGTTAATGTAAAACTGGATCTGGAAACAATCCCCTGTGTTCCATGCATGCACTTAAACTTTGTTCTATCTCCAATATATATATACCACCTTGTGTATTTACTGATGCTTCTCGCTTTCTTTCTTGCTTGATTTTAACAGTATAAAAACTCATAGCCTTATGAAAATGTATAACAGTAGACTCTCACTAAGCCACTCAGCTCTAAACGCCACTATCTCCCCATGCTTCAGCTCAAACCACAGGGCCACAGTGTCTCCCAATCCCTCAGTTCTACTTACCAGGGCCCTGTCTCAGTGTCCCTCAATCACTGCATTAACCCTTTGTTATTATAGGGGAGGAGACCTTAACATTTTGTTGAAACAGCAGTAAATGAAGAGTGAATTAGACTAACATGATAGTTTGACCTATAGTTATGATTGTGTTTCATGCAGGTTTTATGGAGGAAAATTACACAAGTAAACTTTCAAAGAGTAGAGTATCTCTCCAGCAATGTCCTGGAGTCCCCTGCCACATGGTGACATGGAAGGAAACTTTGTGATGATCAGGAGAGGCTGGCACTGCGACAGGGGAGCAATGTTGCCCGGCACATTGCCACTGTGTCATGAACTTTGCTCTACAGAGCACTTCGTAAATACAACTCCGCTGGAAACAGTCACTCTTTGCATCCAAGTTCGGGGGCAGTCAGGTGCTGTTTTTGTGCTGGCAAAAGTCTCTTTCATCTAACTGTGGCAAAAGTCTCCTTCATCTAACTGTACCTTGATCAGGTAATCTATTTTTCCTGGAGTTAAAATTACTGGTGCAAAAAGCGAATGTCCCTTACTGTATAATACAAACAAAACCAGAACTCTAAAGCAGAAAACACTGTAAAAACTCCAGAATCCACAATCACACTATTCCTAGAACTTCTCTGTGCACCAGAAATGCATACAATATGATTAAACACACACTTCTGTGCACATAGGCTGTCCCTCACATCCCCATAACTGATTCATTCTGGCAAAACAAATGTCATGATTTACAGTATAAATTGGCAAGACTTTGCTAGAGGAATAGCAGCCGGGGCTGGTTTGTCAGGTGCTTCTGTTTTCAAGACGAATGACCTGTGTTTCAAAAGAGACAAATCTTGTGGGTCATTCTGGACAACAGACGTTGCCCTTGATGAAAATCAAGTCAACTGATTCAGTAATGGTCCAGTTAGACCAGGGTGTCAAACTTAGTTCCTGGAGGGCCGCAGTGTCTTCTGGCATTCGTTCCACCAGAGCTCACAATTACTTAACTCAATTACTTTGAGTAACACTTCTTATCCAGGCCTCAAAAAGTGCATTTTTTAAATCAATGCTAAAAGACCTTATTAAATATTGCCAACTGAACAAATAATTAGATCAATTAAGTTAATTGAGAGCTTAAGTTGGAATGAAAACCAGAAGACCCTGCGGCCCTTTTTAATTGTGTTCAGCTCTTAAACAGTTGCAGAGTTCAAGTTATTTATAAAATGATATATGCAACTGTTAACAGCTGAATACAATTAAAAAGGTCTGATTAAGCAAATGATCAGTTCAATTAAGGGTCTAGTTAAGTAATTGAGAGCTCAGCTGGAATGCAAACCAGCAGACACAGTGGGGACTGGTTTGAGAACCACTGCGCTAGGGTGTGAGCCATGAGGACACATTATAAAAATGTCTCAAGATTAGGAAGAGACAGGTAAGCTGGGGATGAATGGTATAGATAACCCATACTCGATTACCAATCGATCACAGATAACAAGACTCGAGGGCACAAATGGACACTGAGTGGTGTAAAAGTTCAGGTAAGTCAAGTAGGAATCAATTTTATTTTTTGTAAAATCAATGGATTAATTTACCAGGTCATTTTATAACAACTGAAAAACGGAGAGCCGTCATCTTCTGTGTCAGTTACTTTTCCTAATAGAAATTCCAGGAGACCAGTTATTGGACTTAATACAGCACCTACAACTGGTGGAGAACAGTCTTCAATCATCAAAGGGCTTTATTTTATTTTTCTCTTTTTTTTCTACACAATTTTAAATTTCCCAAATCAAATGACGCCTCAACTCAGGCGTCAATAGTAGGTGACTATTCTTTACACAGAGAGTCGTGAGCGTCTGGAATGGGGTAATTAGCCATGCTGTTGATACCGAATCATTAGGATCTTAAGACCAGGCATGGCAAACATTTTTAAGATTGTTCATACATTTTTCTTTGGTTCTTTTGAACCGCTAACCTAAGCAATGTTGCCAAACTGCAGAACCCTGGAGCCTGGGAAGTCTGCCTGGACTCACTCATTTTGTGCATCCAGTAGTGATCCCAGAAGCACAAAGAGGTGATCTAGCTCAGCTGATTTTCCTCCCTAACACTGCAGGAGCGCAAAGGGCAATGCTGCCCTTACCTGTGGGACCCCAGACAAGATCAGGCAACTTGTCCAAATGGGATTTGAACTATACTTCCATGCCTCACCCTGCACTCTAACCAGCAGTGCTGCTACTAGCTGATCCACTGGGAAGCCACCTTACCTTTCACTGCTATTGCAGTGAAGTAATCAAGCTCTTATCAGGTTGTTATCTGGTCCCGACAAGCTGGAGGTGTTTGGTGGGGCTATCTCATTGATATGACGCCACACTTTCTGTAGAAATATCGGACAACAGGACAAGGGGTTTCAAACTCCAATATGCAGCAGCCATGGGAACAGTACTTCGTTAGGATGACTATTGCTGGACGGGGCCATCTGTCTTGTGTTTATTGTGTATTTCACTCTCATTGGACAACCCCGAACAGCCAATTCTTTAGTAACCTTTGGACCAAAATAGTTGTTGCCTCAGGTGACATTAAAATGAGCTGGAAAGTAGACTGTACACGTGGATCGTGAATCAACACAACTATAACCAATATAACCCCCCCAACCTGAAAGAAATTAACAAGTTAACATGTTAGCAAAGCCACGCAATAGCATGTCTGGTGTAACATTTTTATATGTAAAGTCGTCCTGTTTAGGTCTGAAATCAAAGATACGATACTCACAAAATACTGTGAAATTTTAGCTCATTTGACTTCATAGAATGATGACATCTTTTACATTTGACATGTGGAGCTACTACAAACGATATCAATGTTCCTTGTGTTTACAAACAATCTCCTTTCATGAATTTTCTCTTATCAGTTGGCACAACCACGTCCACACCTTATTAATCACTGACACTGCTGAGTCAGGCTTTTCCTTCCCAGCGGCTGCCTTGAAGGGAGCTTTGAAGGTTTTGAGGTTTAGGAGGAGGGGAAGCACACAGCACATCACTCTCCTAACCAGTAAACTTTAAATATAACCCAGTTAAGGTTCTTGCGTTATTTTCATCTGTAACACAGCCTTTGGAAAATTAATTTTCCCAAACAAAAGGGACAGAGAATAGTGGGTTGAAATGTTACATAAATAATGAATTGAATATATCTGAACTGCTGTATACATTGCAAGCCAGCGCCACGCTAAATGAAGTTCAGAAAGATTGTCCACATTCTCATGGAGATAAAGGGATGTTCATGACTACTGCATTGTGCAAAACATGGTGGGGTTTACAGTATTTTGTTGCAAGAGGGGTATAGTTTTCACTGTGATTCCCATCCGTGCTGTCATTTCATTTGAGCAGGTCTCAGGACTCCTTATACGTACAGTAACAATAGAAGGAACCATCTCACTTTTTGGATGACATGAAAAAAATGGCTGAACATTTCTAAAACTAAACACAGAAAAGGGATCAGTAAATACTGATTAACAGAAGCTCTATGTACGTATCACCCTGTGTATTGAAAAGAAAAATCACAAAGCTTTCACTTAACAATAAGAGGAGTGGTAACCTCTGCACGCTAGCAACCATGCAAACAGGAACACAAACACTGATACTGGAAAATGGAGCTGCTGGAAGGATTTCAATCCGTTCAGAAAGGGCCCCCCACATTCAACTGGAGTCAGAGCACCTGCACATCTTTCTCACATTAAAAATCAATTTGACAGGTGCTGATGAATTTCCACGGGAATTCCTCAAGTTACAGGACAATGAAGGACCAGAAAGACAGTTTGTTAAAGTTGGAGATAGTGTTTGGGGAGGATCTTAGTCCATCAGATCATTAAAAAGAGACACATTAGATCAAAGATGTTTCGTGGTCATGTAACACTGACCTCACATGGCCAGTAGTGTGCAGCTCTAACAGGATTGCTCAGGATTTGAACAACGAACAGCAGCCCTACATATACAGTACAATAGTAAACACATAACAAGTATTAATAGTGAAAGTATTGTAAAGCACTAATATGGTAAATCCTGGTAAGAACCACAGTAAAACTTGCGAAAGCAACGGTTTTTGCCATAACATTTAATGTGTTACCTGTTTAATAACCTATTATGAATGTTCTCTACAATTCACTACTGAGGTTGCTGCGTACAGCTGTAATGTCCCTTTTCAGCCACTGTGCCTTCAGAAAAGGCTCCTAAAATCTGAATTTCTGAAGTGTGATTTTGTATAGAGATTTTCCATTTACTAACTCACAATTGGCACAGTTTCAAATTATAAGGAAACTAGCTGTCATTTATAAAATCCACCCAAAAACATCTCAAGGCAACTTCAGCTCTGAAGCCATGAATTCAGTACTGTACAACAGCTTTCCTAAACAATCACAGCTTGTTGGCAATTCCTATATCTTCCATTCATATATTCCCAGTTGTGGGTCAACTGAAGGCTAATATGAAAGCTTAGCTGAAAGGCAGCTGTAAGATAAACAGCTGCATGGCTTGATAAAAGCTTACTACATAAAACCATTTCCAAACAAGCTGTCTGCTATGAATCACTTCTTCATGAAAGGCAAAGGGACAAAGGGGTGAAACATCACAACGCCATTCATGTTTTTTAAACAAATAACATTCAAATCTTGACACTGTCAGACTATTAAATATAGTCGCTATTTCCTTGTTTGAAAAAATTACTCTTCCAGTGGTGCCAGTTTGACTAAAACATTTGTCGCAATGATCACAACTGTAATGTATTTGTAATTAAGAACAGTGTCTAAAGCACTGCTACCTGTATAGCTCCTAGTTTAAATATGCACGCTTTTGTCCCATGCTGGTACAGTTCCTTGGAAAGGTGCCTGAACACCAAGGTAGTTCCCACTAAGGTAGGAAACTATGGATGGTGTACAATGCTGCTCCTTGGTAAAGGGAGATTTAGAGAAAAGTTATTAATCGATTAATCACACCTGTGGGCTTTGAGCGATTAAAAAATTATTGATTAATAATAAAAAAAATATTAATCTTGTCTATCTGAAAGAAGTGCATTGAATAAAAAGAAACAGTGCACAAACATAAGTACTTCTAAAGACCTTGGCAAAAGAGCAGCTGGAAGGTATCCCCAATATTCCAAAATATCTCAGAATGAAGAGAAAAAGACTGCGGCTTGCAACATGCTCATCGGTGCTTTCCTTTCACGGCAGTACTACAAGTTTATTGTATCATCTTAGTCGCAGGTAAGCTGATTTTTCTTTGTATTCAATGTGTTTCTTTCAAACGGTTTCAGAAAACTAACAGATATATCGTACTTTTTCTTCAGCTAACTGAACTAAAATAGCACTCAATAAATTACATTTCTCTTCAGCTAACCTAAAGAAAATAGCACGCAGTAAGTTACCTTTGTTAGTCTGTTAGACTTGAAAGCTTACACCACAAACAGCAGTTACAAAAGTTAATATCTGAAATGACTCACTTTGGGTAACTTCTAGTTACACTTATGCAGATATTTTTAAACTGTCACATTACATGGAAGTAAATATACGTATCTTAAACATTAGCTGGTATAATGAAACCGTTACCGTAAATAGCATTATGTTAATACTTTGTATTACTTGTAATTGTTTTTCAATACAATTTCATATTATTAGCAAACAGGTATGATTAATCGATTAATCGTTCGTAGATCGAATGATGAACGAATCAATAGAAAATGTCAAGATTAAAACCCTACTATAAAATAATAAAGACTTTCAATATATATATATATATATATATATATATATATATATATATATATATATAAAAACTATTCTATATATATATATATATATATATATATATATATATATATATATATATATATATATATATATATATATAAACTATTATTTAAAATAAAGTTTTTAGGAATTATAGTATTTTCAAGCAGCTTCAAGATCAGGACATTCCCCCACAACACACAAATTTGAATAATGAATATTTTATTGGATTATGTGATGTACAGAAATGAATAACTGCCTCAAACCCGCTTGGTTTGAGGGTCCATCACCTGGCTGCTGGATGAGGCATCAGACCCCCATAACAGAGAGTACCAAGGGGCTGAGCTACAAGGGTGGAGCTGGGGAGGCGGAGGAATACAAATTAATCAAACACAATCGAAGGGTCTGTTACCAGTCTATTTATGAAGCTCTGATAGGCCAGCATTGGATGACGTAATGTGTTTAGGGGGCAGTCCTTCCCCATGAACCTTAGTGTATAAACTTCAAACCATCAAAATGAAAAGTATCATCTTGTACATAGAACACACTGCACCATTCTAAATGTAAAAAATACCTCTATATGTTTAGTAGTAGTTCCTGATTACATGTTTAGTTTTTGTGATTCATATTTTATGCACTGCAGGGTGTCTCTTAATATAACATAAAAATATTCCACTACACTTTAATTATACACTACTTTCAAATTCTGGATTTCAAACGCTGGAGGAATATGCATAAATCAACAGCAGGCTGTGAACCGTTTTAACTGGGCTGTACCACTACCATGGAAATACGGGTGCCGGCACACAGTCCCTTCTGTTGCTTCGCCTATATAAAACATTGCTTGTAACATGAGCGTGGAGGTATTCACAAACGACAGGAAATGTGAGGAATGCTGGAAGTTGTGAGTGCTTGTTTTACAGAAACACATG
Source organism: Acipenser ruthenus (assembly GCF_902713425.1). Lineage (NCBI taxonomy): Eukaryota > Metazoa > Chordata > Actinopteri > Acipenseriformes > Acipenseridae > Acipenser > Acipenser ruthenus. The sequence continues at coordinate 8,174,754 of NC_081199.1, forward strand.
TCTGTGCGAGTTGACAAAAAAAATTGATTTTAAAGGTGAGGGCTGGTTAAAATCTCAAATAGGAATGTGTCATTATATGAGGTAAAGGGATGAGGTACAGAGGATGGACAAACCAATAGAAACACTGTATTGACTTGACGTGAGCTGCCAGGACTGCACTGATGGGATTAGCCTGTAATGGAATTTTCTGAAGGACCACCAGTCCACAATGATCACCCCATCCTTATACAAAGAGCAGGGGCTGTAACATAGTATACCACAGTATAATGGGGCTTCCATTACCCTAGTGTGAAAGCGGGGTCCAGTTTATGGTACATTTTATATAAGGCTGTTTCAGATCCTCCATGCTCAAAGCTATATTATTTTGCTTGTTTGAATCACTTTGCCCCTTGATCAGATACGTCATTTATTCTGATCTTAATCTGTAAAATAATCTTTTTTACAATCTGTAAAACCCACCTGGTCTTGTCTTTGTTTCATGTTTTTGACACTTACATTTCTTCAAAAATCAGTAATGACCCTTTGAATAAATAATACACAGCTCCAAAAGTCTTATCATCGAACTATGAATTTGAACTTTCATTGCATTTTATTATGACAGCTCCATGGTTCGGATTGTAGGTCAGTTCTCATTACCAAACAGCCTGCAGAATAGGAACCTGTATGGAATTCTTTGATTGTGGCTCTGATAGCTTCCATAAGCTTGTGTGGCCAAAAGACACGGAACACATTACACTGGCTTCACTCTGGCTCTTACAGAACCACATAGAACAAGTAAAGAGATTATTTTAACAACACCTGGGAACCATTACTGGACATCCTACAAATGCATAATAACATAAATATTGTCCCAAACTGGTAGCTGTAGATCAGTACTCATCAAGTAAAGCACGCTGTTGATTTGGCCTCACAGACAGTAAACAAATAAAAGTGAAATCTTCCAAATGTTCTTTCTAAGAATAGAAGGACCCATCTAAAACTTTTTAGAGTATATCTGCACGCTCTCTTTTTTCAAAATAAGACTGCATTTGTTTTGGCAATAAGGCCAACGGAAAAAAACTGTATGAGGTACATTGTATAATTAGCAGCCATTTAAGTCAGCTACAGCATGAAATGGATATGGAAAATAGCTCAAATTGAGGGCATGCTAAAAGAGGGTGTTACACGATGAAATAGCAGTGATACCGTTTTTAAATGCCTTGACCAACAGAGCTGCCCAGATCCGAGTTAGGAGTGAAGCTTCTCTAATTAAGATTAATTGAAGGCCACTGAGCTGAGCTTCCTCAGTGCTCTTAACTGCCAGCAGAGGGTACTGTGCTTCTTTCTCTGTGATGACTTACCTCCTGGAGCAGTGGTTCCCAACCCCGGTCCTGGGGACCCCGTGTCTGCTGGTTTTCATTCCAACTGAGCTCTCAATTACTTAACTAGACCCTTCATTGAACTGATCCTTTGCTTAATTATACCTTTTTAATTGTTTTCAGCTCTTAAACAGTTGCAGATTTCAAGTTATAACATTTGATAAGTAACTTGAACTCTGCAACTGTTTAAGAGCTGAACACAATTAAAAAGGTCTAATTGAGCAAACGATCAGTTCACGCCCTGTACTTCCTGGGAGAGATCCGTCCCTAGTCCTGCTACGTCAAAGGCATCAGCCTGCAGGATAAAATGTATGAATCAGGCTCAATTTACATATTCATTTTTTTCAGTTTTACAGCCAATTTAAAAACCTGTCCTGTTTCAAGCGTGCACTGTATGCCTCTTTACATTTTAGAAACTTTCCTTTTTAATTAGGGGTTTGGAATTGTTTAAAAACGTGTAGAATGTGGGAGGCTGAAGGAAATTAAAATGTGTAAGATGTCTGCAGCTGGCAAGAAGAGGTTAAGTCCAACGTGTTTGTTTCTCTCCTTTTAGAGTGAGTATGTAGGTGACCCCCAAAATATGACTTGGTATAGATCCCCAAAGCAGGGCCGGATTAACCAATATGAGAGCCCCCAAAATACGGGTTAGCATAGGGCCTTCACCTCCTTTAATTTGGCCCTGGTCCCCAGGCTGGGAACCACTGTCCTGGAGGAATGATTTTTTTTCAAGACAGCCAGCTGCCTCCTGGACTGCTCCAGTTACCTGTGAGCCCTCAGTTCCCTGGGGGATGAGCAGGACAGAAAATACCCAGAACACTGTGCCATTCAAATGCTTTCCTTAACCTTTAAACTGCTGCTCTCCTTTGCTTTTGCGTGCACCTGTTCCCACAGTGAAAGCTGTGCGCTGGTACGTTACTCTCTTTGTTCTAACTGTGAAAGGCGCGTTTAAAGCTTCTAAAAGGTTTTAGTAGGAGTCAAAAGGTTCTTGTTCTAAAGCAAAACAAATGCTCCCAATTTCACCAATTCTGGAATAGGTTCTAGAGTCTAAACACTTCTGTAATGGGGTGGGAAGAATACCTGGTCTCTTCCATTCTATCAGAACCACTCTAGAACTAATAGGATTCTGAAATCGCGTTATTGGGGTTATTAAGTGTGTCTTTTGAGTTGTCCCGCCTGCGGTGCACGGTCCCTCCCAGTCGCCTCCGGCAGTCAAGTCACTGTTGAAACCAAAACTGACTTTAGGCACCGTTGGAAGGTGTGTCAGCGTCTCCCCCCTCGTCCAATCCGAGCAGCTCGCCTCTTCTCAGGTTGTAGGTAACACACATCACCCCATGCTCGGGATGACACTCCCACGTCGTGCCTTTAAAACAGAGCCGGGAAGTGTACGGTATTTGTCACTGACACTTTCTGTGCCTTTCACTGGTTGTGAACTTTGCTTCACAACAAAAACTCTTCCTGCTCTGGATTCTATTACTTTAATCGCTCAGCATCTTAACATCCACTCTCAACTGCCTTTCTAATTTGCACGACTTCTGCCAATTTCTGTGCATTTCCAAGATTGATGTATTCAATCTGTTTTAACATGCTCTAAAACTAGCCGAACGGGGGCTTAGAATTGCGCTTTACAGCCAACTTAATTCACATACAGTCGACTTGTGCAAAACAAAGTTTTATTTAATAGAATACACGTATTTGGTTTGTAATAAAGGTAAGACTTTTTCCACAAATAATAATTATATATTTATTAACCTTTACTGTAAAACAAGGCACATCAACTTTAAAAAGTGGTCTGAAAAGTATTTAATTGTATGCATTTTGCAATGCTAAGTATGCATAAAGTGTATTGCAGATTACTATTGCTTATATTTTAAAGGTTTTAAAGGTTATGCTGTAGCATTGTTTTAGTTATCCAGAATAAGACACGTTTAACTAAATAGCTTAATACTTCCTGCTGCTAAGACGAGTGTTATTACCAAAAAAACGACTTTTCTCATTGAAATGCCAATAAGAAAACTGCTGTTGGTTGTAATCGCGGTGTTCACAAGCGCAGCAGCGGAAAGACAGAATGCCGTCTACTTGGAGGCTGCAAGGAGTAAATTGACTTTCTGCCACCTGACACGGACAGCGTCCTCCAAAACCGGTGTCAGCTACCTCAACTTCCTGAGCCGACCGGTTGGCGGCCACTCTGGGGCGCTTGTACTATACCAGAGCACCTGGGACAAGTCTCACCGGCTCCAGGAGTGCGTCAGCACCGATGACCCAGTCCTCACGAAGACTTTCCTTTCTTACTGCCAAGAGGGGCTCCAGACGAACTCCACTTTCACAAACAGACCGGACATCCTGCAGGACGCCCGTTCTCTGGTTGAATCCACCAGCCCGTGTGTCAGCAGTGCTTTGCCAGAGGATGGCGCCGAACCTGCCCGGCGAGAGAGGAGGGCTGCGGCGGCTGGAGAATCGGTACACACGCCCCCTGAGGAGAGTTCCGGGGATGTGAATCCCAGGAGTGGAGGCACAGCGCGGAGGAAAAAGCGATCGTGGATCGTACCCGGGACTCTCTGGTGTGGAAGAGGAACTGCGGCGCAACACTTCACTGAATTAGGTACGTGCTATTTTTGTTTGTTTTAACATTTATTCTGTATTGTGCAGGAGTGGTTAATGTAAAGAGATTACTTGAACCAGTTTTCATCTTTTAATAGCATTCCTTTCTGGCTTTCTTTTCTTTCAGTTTCCCTAAATATACAGTCGCTGTTCAACCCAGTGCCCCTTTCAGATAATTACACAATGCAATGTCCTTAAACAGAACACATGCAACACCTATTGATTTTTTTTTTCTATAGGGGTCTTTGACCAGGCAGACCTGTGTTGCAGAGAGCACGACCATTGTAAAGAGACAATATCAGTATTCAAAATAAAATACGGGATCTTCAACCATCACCTGTACACTCTGTCCCACTGCGAGTGTGACCAAAGGTTCAGACAGTGCCTGATTGGTGTGAATGATACCGTCGCTAATCTGGTTGGGTATGGCTTCTTCAACGTCATTAAGGTGTCTTGCTTCGTCTTCCAACCCAAAGTACAGTGCACCCGGATGTACTGGTGGGGCGGGTGAGTGGCATTTTAATGTATTTAACAATAAAAAGAACCCCACCCAACAGGCCAGGGTGCTAGGATATGGAGAGCAAGTCCAGGCTGTTATTAAAAAGCACATGGCCTCCCTCTATAGTGGAAGGAGAAGTCTTGTACAGTAGGACTGGAAAACAGATCAAACCTGTTCTGTCTGGAACTCCTTCAGGGAAGTTTGCTGAGAGAGAGAAAAGGAATTCACTTCTAATTCACTCTCCAAGCACGGTTGAACTGAAAATCCGTGCTGTTTTATATTGTACTGTGGGCCCTCTGTCAAGCCAGTATCCTTTGACCTACGTTTGGTTGTATTAAGGCTGTAAATCTATGCTGAACAATAACATTTGTCCTTTAGCATTTAAAATATTGTGTACATTCTTGTACACAATGTTACATATTTCTTGTGACATTTAGCCTTAGAGTGCAGTGGAATTTAGCTAGGACACTAGGGTTAAAAACAGCTGTTCTGCCTAAACAAATTACCATTGGCAATTTATTCTTCTCTGAAAATGGGGCCCACTGTGTCAAAGGCATTGCACAATATATTTACAAATATAAGGAGTAGCGCTTTCCATTGTACTGTACTGCGCTGGAGCAGGAGTAAAACTGTTCCATTGAATAGGAATCCTATCCTCAGGAATTCAGTGAGAGAACACACTGCGTGTCAGCACTTGCTTTGGCTTGTTTGAGGTGTTTCCTGTGGGTTTGGTTCCCTACGGGATCATGCATCCCATGGATCTTTCAAGTTTCCACTGGCAACCGTTACACCTAACACACATTGGCGTTCCTGCCGTGGGAAATCGCTTTCCGCATCAGTAATTTGAGAAGGGAGTTTCTGAACCTGCATCGCACCTCATTATTTCTTTATCCACCTCACCCCAACTGTGGCAATTCAATGAAACTACTATAGCAGCACAAGGACTTTGCAATGGGGTGAGGCTGCTGTTGGTAGAATGGTACCACAGTACTTTGACAGCTGTCATCCATATGCCAGTAGCAATTGTAATCCATATGATGGTACCATATAACCAGTGTGCTACCATATCCGGAAGACTGTGTTATGTTATCCAATGGTGGTCTGCTAATGCTTCGCCTGGGCTTCGTCAGTGTAATACACTGGTGTTGTAATGGGAGTAATTTCAGGTAGTCATGTGGGTTTTCCCAAGATCATACTTCTGTGAAGTTCTGTGAAGACAGGCACAAACTATTTTAAAGGGACACTTTGTAACCTATTACTGGGTGTGTGTTTTGTCTCATTCTTTCTGCTTAGATTATAATTTATTAGTCTTGCTAATACCTTTTGTCAACCTTCTAAAAGCAGAAACGGCAATATAGAATGGTACAAAACACAGGTAAGAAATGTTGCAAACCTGTATATAGTCCATATAGTGTACTGTATTTCAATATTGGATCAGTAATACACATCTTCCTAAATGTATGAATGAATGCAAAACCATGCAGGCAAGAGATAAAGAAAAAAAAAACAAGGATAAAGCATTGTTCATTAGGATATGGAATTATACTGGTTTCAGAACCTAATGATGCATTTGGCTGAATTCAGACAAAACCACAACCTTGCTTTTCTATTCTGGCAGGTGTAAGAAAAAACAGAAAGCACCTTTCGCCGTCCTCCGTCCTCCCACATCGTACAATGCCACTCACCCTGCAGAGGAGGAGACGGACATGGGCTGGAGACCCAAACCCAAATCAAAATCGGGCACCAGGGGCAGCCAAGGGGCCTCCCCCAAGATAAGCAGCACCACAGAGCCACCTAGTGGGGGGAAGCAAGCCCCCAAACCACCCCGCACGACAGCCCCAGGCCACAAGCGCAAGCAGCAGGGCAAGAGGGGGCAAAACCAAGGTCACACAGGGGTGGTGGGAGAGTCCAACGTGACAGGGAACAGTGGGGGTACAAATCCACTTTTGGAAAGTACCACATTGCCAGGCAACAGAGGAGACAAAAATACAGTTTTGGAAGAGTCCACAACGGTAGTGAACAGAGGGGGGGAAACCACCACACCGAAAGGTCCCGAGTTGCCAGGAAGTGCAAGGGGAGACACCCCAGAAAGAGGTCATTGGCTGTCGGGTCACAGGTCAGAGAATGCCCTGCCAGTGGTTAACCCCTTGTTTTCTGGTGAAGATAACCTTGAATCCGACGGGACGAGGCTCAACAGACCGCCCCCTGTGAGGATGGCACCCGAGGGACACTGTGAGTATGGTGGTCATCAGACTGGGGTAGGGTGGCATTGTGGGTTTGTATTCTAGCGCCAGAACAGCACCTTGTTTGGCAAGCTACACAGCTCGCGCTACACAATGTCAGCTGCCCTGAGGTTGTTAAATCTTCAATGCTAACTGTTAAAAAAAATATATAATAAAAAATAAAGTTGCATTGGCAATACTGACACCCGATTAATGCACTCTACAAACAATATATAGGGGAGCTCCTCAGGGCATCTGCCTGGGATCTCTTACTAGCAGCGCATTAAGTTTTATTCCAATGGGCTTTGCAAGTGTTACAGATAAAGACTACATGTTGAAATTTCGTCTGCTGTACATTGCTGGCTACAAATTTCCATGATTGCACACCTGAATACCTCTCTAGGTATTTAACTAAACAAGACTTAAATACCAGCCTCAGGTCAGTCGTCAGTAATAATCTTTAGATGACAGTCTTATATGTCAAGAAAAAATGTGCCAGAGGAGTTGCCAACAGGGCACCAAACACTGGTATGTTTTAACAGTGAACTTGAAAGTAGAGGCAACTGCTCAGTGCTTTTCAAACGTAACTGCTAAGTTACATCACTCGCAAAGGCACGTGGAAGTGCTTTAATCCATTGCTTTGGTGTTTGATTTGGCCAATTGTACACCGCCCCCTGAGGACTCCCGTCCACGGTCGGCAGTGGCATAGCTTGGATTCAAACCGCCGATCGCCAAGCTATAGGGCACATCCTGCACACGCGGAGTGCCTTTACCGGGTGCGCCACTCGGGGGCAGTCATGTTTCTTGTTAACACTGCAGGGAGTTCTGTAACACTTCAACAAACACAAATCTAAGATGTGCTGTAAACGTATTTCAGATCGAATTGTTAGCCTTGCTTAATGTGAAATGTGCACGGTCTCCAAAACTGACATGCTTTCCTCTGTTTGTTGACACAGATAAATCCCAGAGCTGTAACTGTTACAAGCGCTTGGATCAGTGCAAACACAAAATCAGCCCCCATGAGGAGAGATTCCAGCTGCAGAACACAGAGGCCAAGACACTGTACCACTGCAACTGCACACGCAGGTAACTCTACTGACAAGCTCTGACAGGAGAGAGGGGATGGGGGATGGGGGAGGGGGGAGGGGGGAGGGGGGAGGGGGCAGCCAGCACCGAACATCACTGGAACACAAGCTTATAACAACTGTCAAGAGAACCTTGTCTGGTTTTGACCCCTCATTAACTTTTGAGACTCATGAGACAACCAATGGTTTGTCATGAAGACTCTTCTGTTCAATGTACATTACAGGGCTGTGCCTATTTAAACAATAGCAAAGCTGGCACTACTGTGGGAATGTACTGCTTCACAAGGGCACAGATTACAGACCACTAAATACATTCCCAGGTTAGCTCTTCCTGCTAAACATGAATGCAAACAAAAAATATTCATTTCTGATTTGAGCTTACTGAATGTATTTTCAGTTTTCGGATAATTCAGAAACCCAGGCCTTCAGCTGAGGTTTATGCAGAGCATTTACCTTGACAATTAACAGTTGAGTTTGGCTACCCTCTGAACAACACACATGTTGAAAAGCAGAAATATATCATCTGAGCTTTGGGGGAGGCAGACAGCACAGAAATGCCAGAGGTGTGTTTTCAGACAGCTAGTAACATGCTTGTATTTGAAGTATATCTGAACAACTACATACTTTTCATCAGTGAATGTTCTTTTAAATGCTGGTTTTTAGAGACATGTAAGAATACAGTATCTGATTCATAAGACTGTGAATATCACCAAAGCTTATTATCAATGTTTAACTCCCCTTTTTCACAAATGGAAGATATGATGATTTCTCTGTTAACTAACAAAGCTAGGGAAGGCATTACCTAATGAAGGTATCAATATTCTTCACTCAAGTTCCTTGGTATATACTTGTAATTTTTGGAAGTTGTGAATGATCTAATGAATGTTTTTGGCCCCAGGTTGGCACAGCGACTGCGCAGGATGAGGGAGCCCAACGCAGTGGAGTCTCTGCTCTACAGCTTCGTCTCCTTGTCCTGTTTTGACCTGCGAGAGAGAGGGGAGTGTGACCAGGAGGGCCGGTAAGGGTGTGTGTATGTGAAAGACACCATGTGATCTGAAGGTGTTCCAGCTAGTTTGAAAATCCATTTTCTTTTTTAGGTTTTGAATACTTGTGTTGTGACAAGCCCCTCATTAAAAGTCTGTAACATTATGAGTGGGTGTTTGTACGTCATGTATTTTGTCATGAATAGTAAGTATTTAAGCCATAATATTCATACCCACTGTCTCTGTTTTGCTGGCCAGGTGCACCACGCAGCAGACTGCTGTCCTTTCCAGGGCGAGGCACCTCCGTAGAGTCCTGAAGACTCGGCGGAGCGCTGAGGGGAGGGAGGGGGTCGAGGGAGCCCTCAAAGTGAAGAGACAGGCCACCAACACACCCAGGCCAGTTCCGCTGTACGACAGGTGTCTGAAGATGGTCGACTCCAGACTGAAACCGGAATTACTCACTGAACAGCCCCGCAATGACACCACCACGGACTGGAATATCTCAAAAGGGAGCAGACATTAAATAGAGGCGTTAAATGCGTTTCTAACTCTTCAGTGTGTTCAGGTTTGGCGCCCCCTACTGGAGGGGGGTACACATTGGAAAGCCAGTTTTTTGCTTCAGTTACATCCCTTTTTCTAAATGCAAAACAGGAATACAACTGTGAATGTTCATTTAAGTAATTTCGAGTTAACGGGTTGCATTTGCTTTCAGAAAATAAGGCGCACATCCTGTACTGAAGCAAAAACACTTTTCGGAATCCTAACTATAAGTATTACAAAGCTACAACCATTGCTAATTTCAGTGTGCCGTTCATGAAAATGTTTGTTACATTATTCATATCAGGCAACCTGCAGGCTTGAGACATTTTGATGATCAAACTTCTGACTGATCCATCACCACAGAAACGTTGGGTCTACCATAATGGCCTGGAGCAGAAGCTTATTTATTGTACAGAGTGTATATTTTGTTCACGTCCGTCCTTGTGTACAGTCTTGCAAGGGTATTGCTAGCAGACCTTTGGAAGGTAACAATGCTGTGCATTCTAGGTTTCTTATACCCTGATAAGCCATAGCTGGAGTTCTTTAGAGCGTTTTACAAGCTGCAGTGCATCAACATACCCCTAGCACTCTAGGGATAAACCCAGCATAACCGAGGAGAGCTGTTTGAGTGCTGTAAAATGCTCTAAAAAACCAAGCAAACCCTGTGTATTGTAAGCAAGGCTGTTGCGAGCTGTTGTGTATTCAATTTACAATGCAAGCAAATGACATGTATTTATCTTGGTAAAATAGCAATCAAATGTATAAAGTTTTCTTAATTTTAAAATCATGTTTATGATAGAATTATATGATATTATGTTGCATTTTGCTTTTGTAATTGTGGTTTCTTTTTTTGTGACAACGGTATTATAAGTCTGATTGGTTATTGATGAGCTCACTGCATGACATGAGCAGGGAAGTGTACAGATTATTGAATACAAAGGGAGTGGGTTGTTTACCTGTCTAGAGTGAAGTCTAATAAAGTAAGTGTTTGTAAGATCCTTGTGTCTGCATCTTGTGTCTCTATCAAAGTCACACAGAATGGCATGGTGCTGTCCAGGTGTCTATGCTGCGCTGTGTTCTGTATATGTACAGTTCTGAGCTACAGGTTTGGTTTATGATTAGCAGAGTGTGTGTGTGTGTGCGTGCATGTGTGTGTGTTGGGAGCTAAAGAAAGGATGCTTTACTTGCTCTTCTGTGTTATTGTGGGCAGATGTTTCAAATGCTTCGTCAGGCTTTGCCCACATTAGCAGAAGGGTTTGTTCTCTTTGCGGTGTGAAGCCTGCATTGTGCTTCCATATTCAGGTTACACTGACTACCCAAGGTTTTAAAATCAAATTCCTCTATTCACAAAAGTGAAGAACTCAGCACAATAAAGGAGAACGAGTAGTAGTATTAATAAAGTAAGAGGTCTTGATTTTAAAGCATTGGTACAGACCTTGTAGCTAGCAGCATGATGTAAGCGAGATTTATAGAGGCACTCCCACACACACCTGCGTTACAATACTCTACACCTGAGACACCACATCATCCGCTTCACAGGATATGAAAGCGATCGTTCTGATTAGGTTATTATCCCTCAGGGGAGGTATGTGTAAGTGTATCACACTTCACTTTTAAGATCTATAGCTAGAGAACCGGTTATCAGCTTGCTGTGATTGGTACAGACATTGCTTAGCACAACTTAAGAATCCTGGTCGCAAAGTTGTTTAGCTTGTGGATCTCCGCCTTTTACAAAGTTGGGGCCACTATGGTGTTTAGGAATTCCCCTACAGGCCAAGCACAGTTTATACTACATACTGTAGACCACCAGTTAGACTATTATTAAATTAACGCTTTGTTTGCTAGTATATTGAAACAGGATATCTAGCAGGTAAGATCTTGTTTCCTGTACAGTAACTTGATCCAGCTTCTTCGCACTTTATACAGAGATTTATTCAATTTAATCAGGAATCACACAGATGGAAAAACAGAAAGGAGCACAGCATGACGTCTCAGGGAGGAGTCCCTGGCAGCACTGCGCTCGCTGTCTCACTGGCTGTGGGGAGTCGGGGCCCGAGCCACGCTCTGCCCACATTCACACGATACGAATGTTCACTACTGAGTTCAACAGTCTGGACCTCGATGAGAGATTTAGATATAGTGAGTATTGGGAAAGGGGAGAGAGATGAGCCCAGAGCTCCACAGTGATATCAACTGGATGAAGTGACAGCAAAGCAGCATCTCTACACCAGGGTTAGGATTGCCAACTGTACTGCAAGAGTCGTCCCTTTTTAATAAACATTTACCCTTTTTTCAAATTACGCAATTGTCTTATGCAAACCAATGCATGCCATTTTTTAAATGCATTTCACAGGTACGGAGCTACTGCAATGCAGAATCAGTTCCATGCTGCTTTTGTTCAACCAGCACCAAACAACAGCTGCACACCTGGAAAGTGATTCAAGTTTCCTCTGAGGAATTTGTACTTCTGAATATTCTATCATATATCAGATAGAACCGCATTCTGATCTTACAGAATTATTGAATTAATTCCTGCACAATTGTAATGCTGATGTGAACTATGGAAAAATACTGGCAACCCTAGTCCTGGGCAAGGTGCACTTGGGTTTACTCACATTATTACCCAGGTTACAATTACCTACTGAGAGAGAGAGAGAGAGAGAGTGAGAGAGAGAGAGAGAAAGTAGAGCAGGGGAGGGGGAGAGGGAGGAGGATAGGGGTAATGGGTATATTAAAGATACATTAGCTTGCTAGGTCTCCCTATTTGCAGGATCTTTACCAATATGATCTTCAATGACTAAGGACTAATGGTTGAACAAAGACAGCTACAACGATATGAGCCATAAGTAGAATGGAACCTCTGGCAATAACATTTAATCAACGATCACAACAGCATGAATACACAATGGTACTCCACTGGTGTGCGGTGTACCATAGCTGTACCAGACAGGGTGTGTGCTTGTTATCTTTTACATTTTTTCTGGTAAGGTTTTGCTGTTTTATATATATTCTGTAAAGGGAGACCTGCTATAATAGGAGTCAAAAGTGTGAAGGCTCCTTAAAAACTGTGACAAAACAGTGTGGTACTGGCAGAAAGCAGGACATTAGCATTTCAGAGAAAAGGAGAGTAGCAGAGGAACAGGGGTAAGGGTAGGGCAGAAAGAGGGAGAAAGAGGCAGAGCGAGACAGAGAGTGAGGCAGACAGAAATACTTTCGCTCTCAGCGATTCAAGATCAGAAATGATGGACGTCAGGAAATCTTCACGGGGAGAAATAAATAAATCGGAAAAGTCTGTCCGTTCCAGTTAGCCGCCATTTGAAAATCATTCTTTGGCCTCGTCTGGGCCCGGAAACCGTCTATTTTCTCTCCTACATGACCGTGAGCATGTCACAACCCTGCAGCCTTGGACTCGCCTGAAGTCTTCCCCCCAGAGAGAGCATTTTCTTGGGGTTTCTTTTCCCCCAGAGCTTCGGGGGCACTGACTTCTATCCCTGGTGTGCCGGGGCTGGCGCAGGTGTGTGGGTGTGGGGCGGAGCTGCTCGGGGACTCATCCGGTTCACACACGAGTCGTTCTCTCTTGGCTCGGTGTCCAACGCGGGGGGAGGGGCTGCGGTCTTTGCCTTTCTCCCTGGAGTGTGGCCGCAGGTTGAGGGCCTGCAGTTTGGGCAGCGCCGGGCTTCGGCTCCGGCTTCGTCGGCCCCTCTGCTTGGCCTTGCCCGGGCTGGGGCTGCGGGACTTGGGCCGGAGCAGGACCAGGGTGCTGTCGTCCTCCGAGCTGTAGTCAGAGCTGTCAGAGGGGCTGGAGCTGGGAAGGGAGCTGGGCAGCATGATCTGCGGGAGGAACATAGTGTTCAGAGAGCTAAACCTGTGGTAAAATACACAGTTTCTAAGAGAACTTGTATACTGGGCATATTGGAGACAGTAGTCCAGATGATTTGACAAGATGATCACTATACAGTACACAGTATTGGATAAGGCACTCTTCATTTTTTCAAAGAATATTAAGTAATATTGTGTTTTTTAAAATCACACTCTAGTATCGTGCACTGCAGATAATATTCATATAAGGTCAGATGCTTGCAACATAGATTAAGAGCAGACGCTGTGAAGTCTGTCATCCCAACAGCAGATGGCACCATTGCAGCTCACCTTAAAGGAATATAATGTATTTCAGCTGGTTTAATGCAATCCTACAGTTAATACCAACAGTAGAAAAAAGGAGAAAAGGCATTTAGTTCTGTTGTTTAAGTTTGTTGTGTAAGGCTTTTAGCATTGTGTTTCATTCTTATCAATTATATAGCATGTGTTTTAAACTGCTCAAATTGAAACTACAATTATAACCGCATGAAACACTATATGGGTTATTTGGCAGCGTGACTTTATCAGAGGAACAGCCTCCTGAACAGAAAACATGACCTCCTGACCTGGAAGGGCTCCGTCACGCCCACGATGGTGCTCATGTTGTTGCTATAATAACCCAAGATGTACTCGCCCGACCCCTTAGGAAGAGTTTCCTCGCCAAATGCCACCTGCAGGGAACGAGGGAGCAAATTAGTGAAGAAACGACAAACAGAACGCAGGTAACCTTAACATTCCTTTCCCATTATCTTTCGAAGCCATTCTACACATGCTGGTGTAGAACGTGTCTTCCTGAGTGAGTCAGAGAAACATCAATTTCCATTCAGGCTGTGGGCAGCAAAGCAATAAAGTCTCGTTCCACTGATGAACTTTCCAGGCTTTTCTTATTTCATTATCCCCAGCCGGGGGTCTTTAGGCTTTTTTTAAACATGTGCACACAGTAGGTTATGGTGATTTACTTTTCCATGTTACTGATAGTTCCACTTTTGCATTTACAGCTGTGTAGAGCTCTATAGTTCCAGTGTACAGGGTGTCAGTAGAGCTGAATTACACTGGAGCGTTTATGTGTATGTCAATGCAGACAGGACCCAGTGCCTGTGCAGTCTCTGCTCTACCTGGCACTGCTGCTTCATACTGTCGGAATCCTCCTGCTTGGCCCACACGTACCCCACATAGTCCTTGTGGTGTCTGAACCCCACCTGTGGAAAGATGAAGGGGGATGTGAGGCAGACCAACACGCCAATGATAATTCAGCTTAGGGTTTGTAGTCCTAGTATAGGCTCTGGACAAAATCCTAATATGCAACTGACATTGAAAATATGTGAATTATTTGAAAATGTTCAGTTTCTTTCGACTATGATTCTTCTTGAGCGTATTTAAAATCTATATTTTAACACACACTTTCCAGTATGATCTCTGCTTTCCCTGAGACGGATGCATTTTGAATGTCGACTGTGTTTCTTTCATGTGACCACTTTACAAATAGCTTTGAAAAAATTCCATTAATAATCCAATTCCTCTTTACAATGTACATTCATATTGGACCCACAAGATTTATTGAAATTCTCTAATAAATAATAATGTTTCTGTTTCTTCTTGTATCGAGTGGATCTTGTGATGGGTCATATCCTTCACACTCAATCAGAATTTCTATAGTACGTATAACACACATTTGCTATCAATGTCTTCTTTTTAAGGCTTTTAAAACTGATAAGATCCGTTCAATAGAGTTTTCACCATCGCTGATTGGGACTGGTGTGCCTGGGCCATGTTACCAGAATAGTCTTCATTTAGTAAGTAAAATAAATAAACATTTCTACAATTACACCTGCTTTATATTTCCCATTTATTTTCATATTACATGTTATTTAAAGTGCGAACCCTATAGAGTTTTCAACACACCTCAATCAGGGAAAGTGAAAAATCCAGGCCATTGCTCAGCAACCACCGAAAGGCTGCATAATGCAGATGTGTTGCTCAGTCTTAAGATATGAAACAGAACAGAGCTGTAGCTAGCTGGGTACCTTGTAGAGGCCGATCCAGTCCCAGGAACTGCGAGGGAAGCTGGCCGCCATCCTGAACTTCACAATGGCATCCGACACCTTGGTCCATTCATCCTCCACAAAGAACTGGACCAGAGGGAGGTCCACCTTGTAGGGGAACTGAGGGGGGAGAGAGGTGAGAGAAGTGAGACAGGGATAAGAGAGTGTAATTTGTTGTATGACCACAAGATGACACTGTGGTACAGTTTAGAAGGGTTTAATTTATCAAAACACATTCATTTACATGGTTTATGACATAACTGGAAATACTCAAGTCAGTAAACGCTTCTGAATACCCCTCTTGTGCCTTTGCAAACACAACTGTTCAATTCCAACGCCCTACAGAGTTCTTAGCTCTTCCTAGATGGTTTATTTTAAAGTATTTAAATAGGCCGACTTCAGGACCAAGGACAGGGAAAGACTGAAGAAATCCAATCCAATTGAAAGGCAAATTATAATGCAATGGTTGCATATAATGCTATATATGTATATATATATAAAATGATGATAATATAATTTATAATATTATTTACACACAAACGTGTTATAACATTTTAAATATACCCCATCTCTCTTGCTTCGCTGTGCAATGTCTTTCTTGCTCCAATTACAATGGTATATGAAATTGGGCTGCAAATTCATAAGAATTTCAATAGAATTTTCTTGGATTTAAAAGGACTAGCATCTGAAAGTCATGTTTTCACAGAAATGTGCTGACATGATTTTAAAGTGGAACAGTGGAGTAATACACATTATTTCAGATTACTAGAACATACAATTACTTTTGAAAGGCTGTGTCAGCATGAAAGCCCCCTGTTCATCCTAACACAGTAAACCCCCTTGCATGTGAAGCTGAGCGCAGTCTGCCTGTGTCTTACCCTGAGTGTGAAGATGGCAGAGACAGGCTTGTGGTCACTAGTCAGGTACTCCATGTGGCTGCGGTAGCTGTGCTGTGTCACTGTCACCCCGCTGGTCAGCTGTGCCACCGAGCTGCGCTTCAACGGGGGAGTCCGAGAAGGGACGGCCGACTCAAAGGGTTTAATCTTCCAGAGGATCCTGTCCGTCCACGCCGGCTTGCGCTTCTTAGCACTGAGGCGGAATCACACAGACCACATGAGAATCACACAGACCACATGAGAATCACACAGACCACATGAGAATCACACAGACCACATGAGAATCACACAGACCACATGAGAATCACACAGACCACATGAGAATCACACAGACCACATGAGAATCACACAGACCATAGGAGAATCACACAGACCACATGAGAATCACACAGACCATAGGAGAATCACACAGACCACATGAGAATCACACAGACCACATGAGAATCACACAGACCACATGAGAATCACACAGACCACATGAGAATCACACAGACCACATGAGAATCACACAGACCACATGAGAATCACACAGACCACATCAGAATCACACAGACCATAGGAGAATCACACAGACCACATGAGAATCACACAGACCACATGAGAATCACACAGACCACATGAGAATCACACAGACCACATCAGAATCACACAGACCATAGGAGAATCACACAGACCACATGAGAATCACACAGACCACATGAGAATCACACAGACCACATGAGAATCACACAGACCACATGAGAATCACACAGACCATAGGAGAATCACACAGACCACATGAGAAGCACACAGACCACATGAGAATCACACAGACCACATGAGAATCACACAGACCACATGAGAATCACACAGACCATAGGAGAATCACACAGACCACATGAGAAGCACACAGACCACATGAGAATCACACAGACCACATGAGAATCACACAGACCACATGAGAATCACACAGACCACATGAGAATCGCACAGACAGCATGAGAATTACACAGACCATAGGAGAATCACACAGATCATAGGAGAATCACACAGACAGCATGAGAATCACACAGACCATAGGAGAATCACACAGACAGCATGAGAATCACACAGACCATAGGAGAATCACACAGACCATATGAGAATCACACAGACCATATGAGAATCACACAGACCATATGAGAATCACACAGACCACATGAGAATCACACAGACCATATGAGAATCACACAGACCACATGAGAATCACACAGACCACATGAGAATCACACAGACAGCATGAGAATTACACAGACCATAGGAGAATCACACAGACCATAGGAGAATCACACAGACAGCATGAGAATCAAAGCACAGAGCAGGCAGCAGGTGATGTGCTCACTTGCTAACTTGATATTTGAAAATTGCTTTCTGGCAGAGTGCTTGGCAAAGTGGAAGTACTATTATTATTATTATTATTATTATTATTATTATTATTATTATTATTATTATTATTATTTATTTCTTAGCAGACGCCCTTATCCAGGGCGACTTACAACTGTTACAAGATATCACATTATATATTATTTCACATTATACAGATATCACATTATCTTACATACAGTTACCCATTTATACAGTTGAGTTTTTACTGGAGCAATCTAGGTAAAGTACCTTGCTCAAGGGTACAGCAGCAGTGTCCCCCACTGGGGATTGAACCCACGACCCTCCGGTCAAGAGTCCAGCGCCCTAACCACTACTCCACACTGAGTCCACGTAAGTAAAGCTGAGAGTTATAGCATATCCTCCAGTCTTTAATTAACCTAGTGCTAGGATTTATGTCTTGAAAGCCTGGAGTAAATGCTTTGGAAATATGAATGTGTAATGGAAAGTGTAAGTCAAGTAAAGAAATGTTTTGGCCAATGCCTTCTAAAGCCCACAAAACAGTGGAAACATTGGGGCAGCTTTTCTGACAACATAAAGTGCAGCTTTTTTTAGATTTATTTTTAGTAATTGAAAGCTCATGATTTTAATAATCAGCTACATATACATATATTATTACAGAGACCCATATATTGAATGGGATTTAGTTTCCAATACATTTATAGATTTTCAAACTGGTATAGCTTAAAAAAAAGATGAGTTTTATCACAGAACTCAACAATTCAGCTTTCAACACACCAATGTGTAACGATGTGACAGAAACGGTAAATACGGCTGGCAGGTGCTTCCATATCGACAGCAGAAATGTTTTACAAGGAACAGTCTCCTTAGTGATGACTCTGAAGGCCGCGGTGGACCTACACGCTATCGTCAGTGTAATAACAGGTGTTTCTGAACATTAGACAGCCAGATAGAAGCAGAGCTGCCCAGGTGTGTTAATGCAGACCCTCCCCACTCCGAGCTGGGCTCAGTACCTGGTGTCGTAGGTGTTGGTCCCCACATCGAATTTGTACGTCGGGGGGAATTTGAGCGGCCCCTCATGAAACCCCTCCAGGACAGTCTCGGACTCCTTTGCCATGTTCAGCTGGGGGAGAGTTGGGGGCAGTCAGAGAGAGAGACTGGGACAGGATTCAGGTATACTGTAGGTGAGTCTACAGCAGGTCCAGTGAGTCTACAGCAGGTACAGTGAGCCTTGCTAATACAGTTTTCAGCATTTTACCACGGTGATAGCTGCAAAGTATAGTCAAGGATAGGGGTAGAATGATAAAGCACAGTCAAGCATATATACAATCCTGGTAAAATACACAGTAATACACTTTAAAACAATGGTATGCAAAAGCATGTTCATTGCAAAATGACTGTGTAGTTTAGCAAAGGAATTGAATAAGAGCTAAACCAGCTCAGGTTGTGTCATTTCCCTGCACAGCGGACCCTGAAGTGTACAGTGAAAGTGACCTTGCTTTAACCAGCTCAGGTTGTGTCATTTCCCTGCACAGCGGACCCTGAAGTGAACAGTGAAAGTGACCTTGCTTTAACCAGCTCAGGTTGTGTCATTTCCCTGCACAGCGGACCCTGAAGTGAACAGTGAAAGTGACCTTGCTTTAACTAGCTCAGGTTGTGTCATTTCCCTGCACAGCGGACCCTGAAGTGAACAGTGAAAGTGACCTTGCTTTAACCAGCTCAGGTTGTGTCATTTCCCTGCACAGCGGACCCTGAAGTGAACAGTGAAAGTGACCTTGCTTTAACCAGCTCAGGTTGTGTCATTTCCCTGCACAGCGGACCCTGAAGTGAACAGTGAAAGTGACCTTGCTTTAACCAGCTCAGGTTGTGTCATTTCCCTGCACAGCGGACCCTAAAGTGAACAGTGAAAGTGACCTTGCTTTCCTCGAGCAGCCCTCTCAGTTGAGCATGGCTGAGTTATGTATCAGTTCCTCAGGCTCCCTGGGGAAAGTTTCACTTTCAGCTCATTTCAGTTGGAATATGCAAACGATTGCAGGCTTAGCGAGCGTGGGGTCATGTAATAAAATGGAAATGTTTCCAGTTTAGCCTCCAGGCCTCTCTCGGTTTCTCCTTGCTCCTGTGTCCATGGTTACTGTAGCACATGTTACTCTATTAGTTTTCCCCTTCTAAGGTGTAAGGTGTAAATGCATTACTTATTAATGCTACACACTGGTGTTTGTCTCTGCCTTCAAAGTTCAATCAATACAACCTCTACATTGAATAAAATGTCTGTCATGAAACTTCATTTTTTGAGTGCTCTGGTAGAAAGCATTGCTCTAGTTTACACTCTCAGGATTCTGTTAATGTGGCTGTTCCAAGGGTTTGAAGAAGTAATTGAGAATTCTCTTTTGCACATCATACTCGTCCTAGGATCAAGATGAAATTTGATAATCTTTCCTTCCCTGGTTTTAAAGACCATATTAGGGAATTGTTTGAACCTGACAGTGGTTCTCCTTCAGGCCACATTAACAATTAGATAGATGTCTTATTTATTCTGCTCTTTGATCTCTGTACGCTTCTGATTAAGTTTGAACAGCACATGTTTTTATTGTGTTGTTCGTACATTGTTTTTATACATTGTAATGGTTTTTTAATTTTTTTTCCAGGACCCCCTTGCAATCAAGGCCTCGGTCTCAATTGGTAAATCTCCTGGTTAAATGAATGAATAAATAAATAAATCTAAAGGCGCTCACCTGGTCCTTCTCCCACAGGGTGGAGAGTTTGTTGCCGTCGATCGATAACTTCACAAAGTGCATGTCAAGCGTTTCGATCCGGAAATTCAAATCCCCGAACCAAAACACAACACTGACGAGAAAGAAGAATTCAGAGTGGGGTCATCAAACTGCATCAAATGTGTTACAATCACCCGGCTCTCACGAGAGTAGGTAGCTTCAAATGAAACGTTTCTTTGTGATAATGTTTGTAATAAATCTGAATGGATCTAGATGGTGCTGGTGCTCACTAATATAAAGGTACTTCAGTTGACCTAGCCTATGCTACAGATGTCTACGGAGAGCAGCTAGAACTGAAAGGCAGCTCCTGAACTCACAGTCAAAGCCCCTTAACACACACTTATATAAAAATAAACACTATGTATGAGCAATTGACATAAGAACCACTCTGAATGATTGGAGTAATCTGAAGCTACTATTGTGACTACAGTGCACAGGCAAGCTAATGGTGTAGATCTGTATAATGTGCTTCGCTCAGAGAGGGGAAAGTACTTGGCTACAGGTCATTTTTAAGTGTCATGGGGTTAAGAACCCTTTACTTGTCTGAAAGTACCAGAACGCCACTAAAATATCTTAAACAAGAATTATTATAAGAATTCCTATTTTATTTGCATACTGAACTTCTAATAACGCATACAATAGATAATGCATTTATCTAATTTCCACAAAGTGTCTTTCTCCATCTTGCCACAATGCTTTACTTTTCGTGTCAGCGGCTTCGTTTGTGAGTCATGTGCTGCCCATCGTAAATAGTACCGGAGTGGTGTTTGGGTGCGTTCTGGCTCCACTATACCACTGCTTCTGGGCTGGCATGACTCACTCGTGATCGAGCACTCCGTTGGCTGACTGTCCCTCAAACTGCTGCTGTTGCAGGATGCTCTCGAAGTCTTCCATGCGCTGCTCCAAGTTCTCCATGTGCGCCGACAAGTGGCAGTTGAGGAAGCAGACCATGTGACCGAAAATAGCCATCCGGGCGCTGACCCCTCCTTTATTACCCTGAGGAGGAAACCAAACTGAAATGAGCATTAGAGATCAAATGATCTCAACATTACAACAATAAAAACTGGAATCACTCTAATTTAATATTTCAAAAAGGGAGGGGTAAAAATCTATTCACACGGCACTGTTGATACAAAACTGATGCAAATTGCATTTTGGTTTTAAAAACCTTGCTAAATTTTTAAATAAAAATAATATTCATCAGTGGGCAGTTTTCACAAAGCTCTTCTGCCAGCGCAATGCCACTCCCACTCACCCAGTATCCCCCGAGGCCAGTGCGAGTGCTCTCTGTCTGCACACCCCTCAGGAAGGGCAGGTGGTAGTACTTGGCAAACACCAGCAAGAAAACGCCCTGCATCCGCTGTGACGTCACCTAGCGGGACAGAGAGAGGGCGAGAGAGGAGCGAGGGAGAGTGGGAGAGAGTGAGAGAGAGAGTAAGAGAGAGGGCGAGAGAGGAGCGAGGGAGAGTGGGAGAGAGTGAGAGAGAGAGTAAGAGAGAGGGCGAGAGAGGAGCGAGGGAGAGTGGGAGAGAGTGAGAGAGAGAGTGAGAGAGAGAGTGAGAGAGGAGCGAGAGAGAGTGAGAGAGAGTCAGAGAGAGAGACGAGATAGTGAGAGAGAGTCAGAGAGAGAGAGTGAGAGAGAGAGTAAGAGAGAGAGTGAGAGAGGAGCGAGAGAGAGTGAGAGAGAGTCAGAGAGAGAGACGAGAGAGTGAGAGAGAGTCAGAGAGAGAGAGTGAGAGAGAGCTGAAACATGGCTGAGAAATCTTTTGATAGCTATTCCTGTTGATCTGCTACACAGATGGATATCATGACTGGATGGGATCTAAATAATAATGTGCAGTGCTGTGTGATGCACTCACGTTAGGGATTTTGAACCCTGTGGGTGGGATGGGGTTAAAAGCTCTATAACCACTCCTGCAGAGGAGCCTGGCTCTTTGGGGTAGTGGTGAAGATGCTTGCTTGCTGTGGCACCTGTTCATGCCCAGCCTCCGCTCTGATGTGCACATACAGGGGAAGCTGGGTATTGTAGTTGCAGAATGCCTTTTTGCTTTACTGTAGGAGATGGGACCTCAGACCACATAATCCTGGATTTGCATATAAACTCTGCATGCATTATTTGTACAGTGAAACAAATGCAAATAGCTGCCTGTACGAACTGGAAGGCAAATACGGACATTTGCAAATATGGACAAAATGATCTTAATAAACACTGGCCTTCATATACAGACCGAGATCATAAAACAAGACATCATCTCAATAACAATCAAGAACAACTTGATACTAAATAAAAGACCTCCAGGGGCTCTGTACCACACTGAGGGCCACAGCACATACAGAAACCTTCTGTGCAAAGTGACCCTGACACCTGACAAAGCAATACACTGTTTATTTACATGAACGCTGCTGTTGGTGCAACTGTACATTTATAATCTTCCTTGCCAATGCCTGCACTAATAGCGTGCTCCATTATAGAACAAAAGGAGGCGATTATTAGATTATAGGGGTCCTCACTTAGGATGTCATAGAAGACCATAAGCACAGAAAGTTTGGAACATAAATTCTAATCAATAGTTAAGAAACAAATAAACAAACAAAACTAAACTAAACAAAACAAAAACATCAGGTTTCAAAATCAGCCTTTACCAGGTAAAACCTTAAAGTGATTGTAGTTAACAATCCACCCACTGTATAGGTCGCAATGTCTATTTTCATTTTAAAACATGATCTCTAGTACTTTTCTAAGTAGTTTACTTGAACGCAAGGCAAGCAAACTGACCTGATCTACTAGGTTTGCTGCAACATGTGTTTCTTTCAAAACTGCACATTTAGGGCCTATATAGTGGATAGAAGTTTTATGAAATGAATGTGTTTGCTGCAACTGCTTTAAAATCAAATCCCTTAGTTACAGGCTTTCTACCAAATGAGCCAAAACACCTATAGAAATTCTATTTACGTGTTATGCAGGGTCATTGGACTGGTGAATTCTGATTAGATGTAAGACGGGGTCATTGGACTGGTGAACTGGGGAAGCACATTAACTGATATTGTTTAGGCATGTAGAGAAAGATAGGGACACTTTCTGTAAAAGTCATTGTGCAACATTGTCTTGGATCTGCATGGCTTGGGGGTGGCAATTGGCTTCTCTGTTAGAAAACCTCAGCGTAAAAGGGATGTTGTTTTTTTTTGCCCACATTTACAAAAAAAGGAATCTGCCCCTTTTGCTTATTCTCAGTAACTGCAAAAGACACTTTGCTAATTACCTGGCTCCAGTCAAATGAAATGTATAAATACAAATGCATTTGTACTTTTAAATGAGCAACAGCTTGTCAACGCTGCAGTTTTTCTGCACTCTCTTTGCGGTCAAGTGGTGCATAATTGTCTTGAGATTGAACGTCATTATAAAGACTAACACATTATCAACTCACAAGCACATATCCGAAGGGACTCAGTGTATCCATACACAGGTCACTCCACTGGTCAGTAAAGATTGCATCTTTGAGGCGTTTATTGATCATGGAGTTCACTTCCTGTAGCCTGGGACAGAGAGAGAGAGAGAGAGAGAGAGAGAGAGAGAGAGAGAGAGAGAGAGAGAGAGAGAGAGAGAGAGAGAGAGAGAGAGCAGCCTGTTTTAATAATTTCATTTAAAAGTGAAGCTAATTTGCAGAGCTCTTTAACTTTATAATAAATAAATAAATAAATAAAATGACTTCTTACCCAATGATGTACATGTCTGTTTTCCCATCCCCCACATTAAGACCCAAGAGGGAAGTGACATCATCAGGAGGGACAGCCGAGCCCACGTTCCATGTGACAATGTGTAGCCTATCAGAGACAAGAGCAGGTCACCGCTATTTTAAAGAGCAGTGTGGCACGCGTTGGAAGATTTTCTGCGTGTTATAAATGGGCTGCACACACTTTATAGAGGTGCGACGTATACTCCGGTAATAGTGTTTTATACAGTACTGTTTATTATGGGGTTTTGGATAGGGTAGTATAGAAGAGTTGCACATTTTAAAGGGATTCAACCCAAGAGCGCTCAGTCATCTGTATATACACTGGGTGTGTGTTATATTACAAAGGTATAGTAAACTGCAGGACAATCCTGTTAACCTAGTAAAGGAGATATTGGTGAACTCTAAAGCTAGGAAGTGAAGTCTGAGGTACTAGCATTGCAGTTTCCATTCTGGGTGACCATATGACTGTGTTGGAATGACAGAACAGGACAGTAAGCCATGCAGGACAGCATTAACAGCTTTGTTACTATATTTCACAGAGAGCGACACCTTTGAGGAATGACAGTGTCAGTACTTGCTGGGATATGATCTTGGCTTCACTGCAGTTAATTGGTATAACATTGCGATTTTGTAGTTCAAAATGTAATATGGTGACCATCTCTGGAAAAAGTGTCATTATCCTTAAAATAGCAACTAGCAAAACAACCATCGAACATCATTTGAAAATACCATCTTAAATGCAAGCCTAGTAATTGACTTACTCAGCAGTGACATCAGGCTGCCATGGATCAAATAAATCTTTGTTGCAATCAACTAACACAGATATAGTACACTGGGATAATCAGCACCACTTCAAACGGCGTTACACTGACCAAGTCAATAGACTGTAGCTACAAGACACTGGGGTGAAACAGAGGAACAAAATCAATAATTCGATAAATGAAGTAGTGCTGTGTGTGACTTTCATTCCCAGGAGGCTGTGACCCTTTCTGAATCCCCTCACAGTCTGCCCTGACCCCCCTCATTCTGTGTATTTAAAGCCTGTTCTTTGAAAGCTCCTCATCTTTGCATAGAAATTAAGCTTTATAATCTTTAGAATCTTGCAGAAGGATGGTAGAAAGATGATGAAAACCTAAAACCAGTTGGTGCAGAAATGCAAAGTCACTGTTTATTACACTGTAACTGCGGAAGTTTAAGAAGAAAAATAATTAAATTGTCTCTGATTGATTCCTTTATGGTTAGCCACTTAGAACCATCCGTGACCTCTAGATTACAGTCTGTTATAACAAGAACCCTCAACCTCACATTCCAACATGATTTCAGTCAGACTACAGTAACTGCCTACAATTTTCCCCTCCACTGTTGGTTCCACCCCATTGGGGGCTACACTGGAGTGCTTGGAAGGGGGCCAGGCCTGTGGGGGAGGAACGTGGTGGAGAGACAATGCAGAGGAAGTGACAGAGCAGGGACAGTGGAGTGTGCTGCAGGCTCCTGATAACATCGCGCCTTTGAAGGGCAAGCATAGCCGGATTGCCTCAACACTACACAGAGACTGCAGTCTGTATGAATATTTACAGATTCATATTTTAAAGGTCACCAGATGGTTCCAAGTGGGAAACGCATTATAATCAATCAGAAACTAATGAATAATTATTGCATTAGCCACGCAGCACCGTCATGTTTTCTGTTGATCCAAAAATGAACACAGATCTTTCTCGGCTTAAACTTCTGCAGTTATGGAGAACATACTATACTAGTCCACATACTGTAATGTTTCAATTCTCGTAACCTTGCCATTGAATAATGGCTCTAGGACTCTTGTACACGTTGGGTAAAAATATTAATTAAGGGTGGTTAAATATGAATGGACAATTAGATCAAAACTCCAGTCATATGACCTGACAGTCTTGCTAACTGTGAAATATGTATGAGATGTAAGAGCTTGAAACACAGCCTTAAGCCCTCTGACTGTCCATCTGCACTAGCCTGGATGACGACCTGTGCTAGATGAGGGAATGCCAATACTGGAGACTGGAGCCCTCTGACTGTCTGTCTGCCTGTCTGACTATCCACACAGCAAGTCCAGGGCTTTCATCCACAACTATTTAACACATGCAGAGTTTTTAATAAATAAACGTAATAACTTCAATGACCAATGTTTCGACTAGAGGTCTTTCTGAACGCCTTCAGTGTTGAAATGAATTCACATACATGGACAGGAGTTCACTGTCTGTTGCAGGAAGGACCTGCACAAGCAGTTGTAACAGAGACCACAAAGAGACTGATTGCCGTAACACATGTCAATTACCAGTCAATAAGTTAAATAGGGGACTGTGTTATTGCCTCTGCCACTGCTAAAGTATTAAGGGTTTAGTCTAAAAGACGGAGTGTATTAGAGATAGCTTTACAGCACTAACTGAGTATAGAAAGTAATGGCTTGTGCCAGGAGGCTATTAACCTTTTTGTCTGCAGAAGATAAAGTGTTTGAGAATGTGCCATGCTACTGTACAATTTGCAAGGGAACCTTACTGAGGTGTACATTTCCTGGTTTCCAATGGATTCCTGTTAGATATTGTCTAGTTTCCAGTGGGGTCTGAGCTGAATCCACCGAGAGATAACATCTAAGGACTTTTTTTTTTACCCTTGCTCTACTTTTAAATTATGTTAAATAAGTAGACAAAGTAAACATTTCTGGAGGCCGTATTTAATTTAATTTATCTTGTAATTATTTTCCCCCTGATTTTCTCCACAAATTCAAATCTCATTACATTCTCTCACCGCAGCAATTCTCAAAACAGCTCAGAAGAACTGAAGGTCTGTGGGGGTTTTTCAGTCCCACGACCAAGCCATTTGTCTCTTCACACTGGGGTACTCGTTGTCAGCAAGCTACCGGCCCTGAGAAGACAAAGGCCAGCCCTGCAGGGGGCCGTTCCAGCCCTGCTGGTGGCCGTTCCAGCCCTGCAGGTGGTTGACTGTAGGGTCTCCTGTAGCACCATGAGGAGAATCCCCAGTGAAGACCAGCGACTTTGCGCAGCCAGGACACAAACCTGTGTTTCCACGACTTTATGACTCACCCTGCACACCATGATGCCATGCTTTACCAGGTGAGCCACTCAGGGACACCATGGAGGCCTGGCTTTAAATCAAACGAAAGCAAATTGAGTTTGATGGTCTAAACCTCCACACAATTTGCCACAATATGTCTGCTGGAAAAGCAATTGAAAAGCAGTAAAGGATAACTCTCATGGCATCCCCGTGCCTGACTGGCAAAAGTTAGAATTAGCATCTTATTCATTTTTGACACATTTTTTTCTACCTCACCTCACCTTAAATTTGAACCTTTTGGTCCCCAAACCCTACTGGCCACTTTCCGCAGTGCAAAAGTTTATTTAGCTCTACATTATACAGTGACATCAACGTGGTTATTTAAGCCTTGCACTATGACAAAACACTGGGTAGTTTTAGAAATAATGTTGTGACCAGAAGGCAACATTGGATATGACTGAGTAACATGCTATTTTTCCACAAAGTAAAAGTGAGCTGCTGGACAATCCAGTACTGTACCACCAAAGTACCACCCCCGGATACAGTGAATCACAGAAAGGTGACACACTCCTGTATGTGCAGTTCTTGCATTGCTATATTATAGGAGCTCACAATCCAGAAATTCTGTTCACCCTTTATAAAGGACAATGGAAATATGGCCTCCAAGTGACGATCAAAAATGAAATAATTACTATGTAGGCTTACATGTGTAATTATGCTAATTTGAGTGCCATCTTTAAACAGCTTCAGTATGTTGTTAAACGATATGACATGATAAATATTAAAATATGATATAAAGATCACATAAAAAAAATATGCAAAGTAGGTCCTTTATAAGGTTTGATACACATGGATATGTGTATCAAACCTTACTGACCCTTGTCCTTTAGCCAGTGGCTCACCTGAAGTCCTCATCGTCCGGATCCCTTAACTCCCCTGCTGCTCTCTGGGGCTGCAAGTTCCCAGACCCTGTCCCAGCAGACTCAGCAGAGGAAGGGAGAGCTCTGTCAGGCTGTGTCATGGGTGGTTTGGCTTCAGGGACTGTCTGAGCCCCTCTTGCAGGCTGTGATCCCCCCGAGCTGGGTGGAGGGACTGAGGGTTTCCCAGCTGGTTCACCAGGATTCGGACTCCGGGCGGATGGCTGAGCAACTCCTGAATTAGCCAGCCTCGGAGCTCCAGGACCCTGCAGTGTTGCATCCCCTGATCCCACAGGCCGAGGTCTGCTGGATCCCACAGAACCAGGTCCCCCAGGTACTGTGGGCCGGGGTCGACTGGACTGCACAGGCCCTGGCGGTTTGGGGACTGGGTCACTGGATGCCACTGGTTTTGACCCGCTAGATTTATCTGGCTCTGGTTCCCCAGAGCCCCTCACTTGGGTTGCACCTGGTCTGCAGGGTTCTGCTTGCTGGGATCCAGGGACTCCCTCTGTTGCCACAGCTGGGGAGAGTCGTCTGGATTTCTCTGGCCCCTCTGCCCCAATGGGTTTGGGTTCCTTTAGTTGATGTGGAGCAGTGGGCCCCTGCATGGGGGATGCCCTGGGTTCAGCGGCTGGCACTACTCTATTCGATCGCCCTGGTGGGGAGACACGTGGTCCCTGCTTTCTTAGGTCCTGCTGCGCTGGATTCATCTTCCAGCCTGGAGAAAGAGATAAAGAAAATCAAACGAGAGAATAGAAGGCCCTGAAGAAAAGATGGGCAGGGATGTGCAGAACATTGACCTTTGCAATGAAAAATTCCATTTGCCAGCTTGTAGAACAGCACCTCATCACTAAAGCTTATGGAAGGTGTCCTTACATTCAGGCAATCAAAACAAGTGGCGTGGAAAGTCAAGACAAACTAAAGTACAGTAAATCTATTTATACATCTACACTTTTGATTGTTTATCCAAAACAGTAGTTTTTGTAGTGCCCTTAGTATCCGGAAGCAAGAGTGACATTGTGATAACTTACAAACATATACAGATATATTAAACAGTATAATATATTTGGCTAAAATGATTTTTTTTATTTCAAATGTGAATGTGAATTTTGAAGCCTGAAAACATCCCACAAGTCTCCCACAGGTTAACATTCTTTATAAAATACACATCTAGTCACATGAGATCCCATTGGGTCCTACTATAAACTGGTTGGGTAGCTGTAGTCTCAAGAAATGTGGCAGCAAAGAGATAAAAAAAAAACTGGGTAGGGTTTAAAATACAGATGCGGAAGGAAACTGCAGAGTCTGAAATGAGGATGTTTTCAGCGATCTGCTTCAGTCTAACCCTCAGAAATGTATCATCTCAAATCCATCTGTCTTACAATATAATTTGGTATATACATAGTTAAGCAATTGGGATCTGAACTGAAAGTACAACACAGGTTTCTGATATCTCATATAGAATATCAATAATTGAATTATGTTAGGAGGTTGTAAAAATACAATCATTTTAATAGATGTAATGTAATGTATGTGACATATTATGTAGCATGGCAGGGAAAAGGTTAAGGGTGAGAGAATGCAAGAAAAAGGGATTTGAATGAGAGTGCGTAATAGGTAGTAATCTGTGAAAGATAAAGAAAGCAGGGGATGAAATCTGAAAGAGGTAGCGAGGGAAGGGAATGGATGTGAACGGTAGGGGGCTAGATAGGGAGGTGCTGAGCTCAGTACACAAACACAGCGGTAATTATCAGCCAGGCAGACAACAGTACACTGCAGCTAAATGTCTAGAGCTTCCTTCTGTGTGCTGCCTCGAGATGTCATTTCAACGTGAGCCCTTGTTATCACAGGCTGATGGCTGCCGTACAGACAGCTTTGTCTTATAATAGAACAGAGGACCCCGGTGATCACAGCGGGAAGGGCGTGCGTCAGTGTGTCACGCTCACAGTAACTATGATCTGCCGCTGTGTTACAAGAGACTGGATTTCTTTACTATGACTTTATTCACTGCTGGAATGATCCCCAGCTCAGTAAAGCTGATGCACAGAGGAACGCAAAATGAGATGAGAGAGGCATCTTCCACAACTCAAGGATTGACTAGTTCAATGTTTTGAGTTATTATATAACTGGAACTTGCTAAAGGCTGGTTTCACAGACCCAGTAATTTTGGACTACCTTGAAATTGCCTTGGGTAAAGTAGTTCACAATTAGTGCTAACCACAGTGTGTGAAACCAACTGCAATAATTGTACTCCCAACCAGGAAACTGTAGGGTCAGAGACTGTTCAAACATCTTCTGTTACCTCGTTTAAATGCACATATCTAGTCAGATTCAAGTTACCTATTTGATTAAACGAATCTCAAACCCTATTTATTTGACATGTAAACCAGTTTAGAGCTGGAGTCCATGCTGGGTATTTAAGCTCATAGATTCAGAAGCATTGATTGCTCCGAACCCCACTGGGTTTGGCATGTAGACATTTGTTGAGAGGTTCAAAACAATCAGTATAAAAGGACTGATTCCTTGTGCATGTAAATGTAGTATGTGTTTTAAAATAATGTGGAATATCTTTCACATTGGTGAAGACAGGACTCAAATCAGCACGTGAAATCAACTGCCAGAGTTTAAATACAGGTGTGGCTTTTACTGAGCAGTGCAATTGTTCATTTTTGAAAAGGGAGTAGAGTATACGTGGCACCGAACATCTATCTGATAGTGTGTTATTATCACTCAGGTCCAATACAGACATTCCTTAGTACCTCTAGGGTGCATTGCTGTGGATTTGAAAGGGTGTCAGATAAGCTCCGCTGTTGTCATAGATATAAAAATCTATTATATAACTATATCTAAAAATGCTACTGTGATAGGGGGTGTGGGTTACCCGCTGACAGACAGGAAGGATGACATCGACACACCGCTCAGGATTTATTTACAGAAACAAAAGAAAACCATAAAACCATGTGACGCTACCAGGATTGCAACAAAATGAAAAGGCAAAACAAAACTAAGAAACAACGGCCTGTTAACACGCAAGCGCTACTCCGCTGTAAAGGAGGCCCCACTGACACACCTGTATACTTTTACATGGGATTTAAAATCCATAAACCAATCCTTGTTCCTGATAATTCAAACCACGACCCCGGTTCCTATAGCTTTTCAGCAGCCTCAAGGTGTGTCAGCTGATCCCTTTTATCACAAGACGCTCTTCTGGGACATGCCCACCTGCTGGTTAGGGGTCGGCAACTGGCCAGTCACCAGCTGCCTTTCCTTGCAACCAAACTGACTAACTCTGTACAAAAAACAATCACGACCCCTTTCCCCCGAATGAAAATAAACAAAACAAAACCACACTTTCTCTCATGGGCAGGGCCACAGCTATTAAAAAAAAAACAATGTCTGTACATTTCAGTTATTCTTTTAATGGTAAATTGTGTGGTGGTTTGGTGATGTAGACTACATTCCTTACGGAATATACCAGAAGATGCCTTTTCTGAGCTAGGCACAAACCCACTTCTGGTGCATTAACCCACTGCCTCCTTCAGATCTGCATGTCCTTGAAGAAACACCTACAAGTCTATTCTTAGAGCAGGGATGCTTGCATAACAGCGTGGAGTGCTGAGGGTACAGCCTGAACTGGCTGCTGGCCAAACACAGATACGATCTTTGTGTACAGTAACTTCCTTTTGGGTCATTATTGTGCTAGAGCACGGAGTAAAGAGTGATCTAAATGTTAGGTCGTGTAACTCAATGTCTGTCCTTCTCAGAGTCGAGCCAATACTTTCCAACGAAAAACATTTGAATAACAAAACAGCTCTTCTCTCGAATTAGCTGAGCAAAAATCTCCACGGCACAGAAAACAAAGGTTACGTATTAGAGGGTTTATACAACGCTCAAGGTCGTTTCAGCCAATCGGAGAAGGGTTTAGACAAAGCTCAAGGTCGTTTCAGCCAATCAGAGAGCAGCCATAAATGTAGTATCCAGCATCAGCACAAACTCAACCCAAAACATGTAATATATATAAATATAGCTGAAAGAAACAACTCAGTTGCAGAGAGGAGCACTGCATTCTAGTTCTGAGCGGTTTTTGCAGCTAAAATGATTTTATTCCTCTGTGGACATTTTTCTTTGTCTTTGCTTCAAAACAGGACCGTGCATGCGTACCCTCTGATTACAATCACACATACAGTTAAACAGCTAAAACTTCAAGATAAACTGAGAATTGCTGAGAACTGGGAAGTAGAAGCTCGAGATAGAGTCTTCACAAGCAAGCGCTAAGATTTATTATCAACCGACCGCATACTGCAGAGACACATTTTAAAGGATGTTCAAGGTTATTATTGTGCACAGCTAAAACTGAGCTTCTTGAGGCAAAATAGAAGATTTCAACATTAAACTCCTGGTCATTGTTTAAACACAGGTGAAGGCATTAGCCCAAACTCTGCTGTTTAAAGTTATTGATGGGAAAAGCTTTCATATGATTATGATATACTCAATGTCCTAAAAAAAGGTCCTTAGCAAACTTCATCACAGCTGGACACGCGGCTCTCTAGATATAAGCACAAGGGTGACACACAGGCATATGGACGACCGCCTCCCCCGTCTCTCCATTACCAGGTATCACCAGGGCGTTTGTACAGGAACTTCACAAAGAGAGACAGGACGAGCTGTCCGCTGTTGCACTGTGAGTCACTGTGTTATTTTATTGCAGTTTGGCAGAGATAGGGCAGTTTGGTCCCTGGCTCCCTGCATTCCAGCCATGTGAGAATGTGGCTGCAATGGAGGAGACTGGCCCAGTGACTGGTTGGCCATTTAATGAATACATTACATATCACAAGAGCACTTCTGTTAATTAAACTTCAGTGTACTAGATCTAATCCAACTGATTGATATGATAAGCCCTATATTTTCAATTAAAGTTTTGATTAGCTTTACAAACTAAAAGTACAAACTAAAAGACAAATACTGTGTATATATATATATATATATATATATATATATATATATATATATATATATATATATATATATATATATATATTGTAAGGCAGCAGGTTGTGTGAGACAGCAGGGAGGGGGTTAAAACCTCCCTGAAGAGAAAATGCACCTTTTTGGTTTGTTTGATTGTATTGTTTTATTGTTTCATTTAATTTGTTAATTGTTTTATTATTAATTATCCCCTGCACCTGGTAGCTATTGTTAAATTGGGACCAGGTGCAGGGTATTTAAGAGGAGCAGTCAGTCTGTTCAAGGCTGCTGAGTAGAAGGAGGTTTTTTCTTGGCAAATATAGAAATAATTTCTCAAACCACCTTTCCAAACCACCTACAGTATACTCCAGTCTTTAATTAACTTTAATGACCAAACAAGAAATAGAAGTAATATAATTGAAGATCTTTAAATCCTGTCATGCATGTCGACCTCATATGTCTTTGTTGGAGACATGAAAAACGCAAATGCATGATGACCTCATTTGAGGATGCCATTTTTCCCCAAATAAAGCAACGGCATTTTTTTTTAATTTTCAATGAAAAATATATTTATGATGTGTCCAAAACAACACTTCTTTCAGCTATTTTCAATATGTCAAACATAAAAGGGTTAAACACAACTTTGTAACACTGAATGCTTTGAAAATATCTCATACTGATGAAATATAGCTTGTTTGTTATCTCTTCAGTGAAGAAACTGCACAGATTTGATCAAGCAGCAAGGAACACTTGTAAGGGCTGCATTAGGATAGCGGGACCCTTTCTCTGCATGACATAGCACATTGCTTTGCAAACAAATGCAGTTCAACTGTTCATGTTTTGCTGTAAATCCATAAACTGCAACAAAAGGCTGGAGACTTGAAGAGCATATTTTGCCTGAGGTAGCAGGAAATCTTTCACATGAAGAGGCAGGAACTGAAACATCAAAATAAAGGTTTAAGTGCAATACTGTGAAGAACAGCACTTCATTAAAACGGTAGATAATATTATGCAAAGCTTAAGCATAAGTGGTGAATCAGTGAAATTGTCCACCATTTTGAATGCAGTTAGGCAATTAGCTGATATTCATTCAAAATGCCATTGACAGTGTCCACTGCTTCTTAATAATTAACCATGTTAGTATTTACAGTGTAACTGCCTTTCACAAAAGGAGCTTTTGACTACTATAGTTATTAGTCACTTTGAGTAATTCACTGTTCTCTCTGTGTTATTATTGACTAATCTACAGTATTCAGCTGGATTCGAAAATTAAACAATTTAAAGATCAAAGGTTGGAATTACTGTAAATGTTAAACATCAATGGTCGAAATTATAGAAATGGTTTAATCTCACCCAAGGGCTGTATGTATTATCGAATTGAATTAGACACTATTTAGCATTCATATCACCTTCATAAAGGCTACATGACATTGCATAAATATGCAGAGAATCCTCCTCTAGAATCACTTTGAAACCAAATGTTATTGAAAATTCTGTTTTGAGTCCATTTCTGTGTCATGTAGTCATTCATACTTTTACAGTAATCATTGAGATCTAAATTAATATAATTTTAGCAGCATTATAGTCACATATGTCAGTGCTGGATGTTTTCAGAGCATGTCCCTGTATCAGGGAATCCACATGGACTGCATAAATCAATCCGATTCGGTGGCTGATGCAATCTAGGGGGGGTTCACCAGTGCAGTAAAATGCTCCAAAAAACCAAAAATGGATTTCCCCAGGAGGGAGAGATTGATCAAATCAACCTCTTATAGTTTTGGAGGTTTTCGGTATTTGGATGAAACTTTCTGTATTGGATGATATATTTGTTACGTTTTGTTAGGGAGTTGGAAAATCATATTCTGCTACATACAAGCGTTTCACATTAAAATACATGCTGGCAAAATATCACCTCATTCCACCTTTTTATGTTTCGTCCTTAATATTGGCACAGTTCATAATGGCTCTGCACAAAATAATAAACTTAAATATCACTGAATCCTTTCAGCATGAATAATCCTTTAAAAAACAAATGAATGATTAGTGGTAATTTTGATAATTTCAGGGGGTGTAAATTCACACATTTGATGCCAGTTCTTTGACGTTTCTAAAATCCATGAAATGTTAAGTACTGCTTTCCCACGCTGTCTCAAAGCACTCTATGAAGGTTGGCTTAGACATCCCAAAGCAATTGAAATGGAGGCTGCAAGCCAGCTGTACACATCAATAACAAGCATGTTTGAAACACACCTCCTCCGCCACTGCTGTTAATACAAAATGACAGCTGTGGATCAAACGTCAGCAGGATGCTTGGAGGGTATGATACAAGATTGGTGAAGACTGATGCAAAATCAATGCAGGCAGATAGGTGGACAGCTACGATCGGGGTCCCCATTTTTTGTGTGACAGATTCCGCCAAATATCCCCAAATCTGATTCTCTCACTACTTTGTGAGAAAGAATTTCTTAATAAAGTTTCATTGCAATTGGTTATTTCGATATTAGTCAACATTTTCGAGAAGACAATGAACAGGTTCCACCTCCTATCCCCATGTTCAGATACTCCAGAGCTTGTGTTAAAGAATGTCTTTATCGAGGTGGATCTCTAGATATTTGTAAAAGTCTAAAGTGTGACATGCGTACAGAAGTCACCTCCGCTATATCCCTGTAACCAGGGATAAGTAATAATATGATTAATGTCAAAATATAAAAATATATGGTAAAAGGGGCAATCTGAAATGTAATTACAAATTCACTATAATATGAGCTTTAACCCTTTGCTTACTGTCTACAACTATGGATAGTCCAAAGATGCAGATGTTTCCAATAGGGTCATTCCAGCTCAAGTGGACCAAATTCTGAAATTCTGGAGAGATGTGTTCTCCATTTGATGCTACATAAACAACACGTGATACAGAAAAGGATAGGTGTTTGTGCTGCGAAAGAAGAGCTATCATGAAAGAGAATGTGTTTGACGGTAGTAAAAACTCAATTAACTAGTTTTCTGCATGTGGTCCACATCATACTTCAGCTGGAATGGAATAAACAGCATTGCATTTTATTGTCCATGAAAACTGAAAGTAAAGAACCTGGATCCCTTGCAGCAGATGCAGAAAGGAAGCAGTGTGGCAATACCAGTCATCACTCACACAGCTGTGGTTTGGATTTCCTGGAGAGATAATGACTACTAAGTGGTTAGACAGCCAGCAAGGCGAAACAACGTGGTTCAGATATCATGTTCTCTGAAGTCTGCTTCCACGAAGCAGCTGCTAGAATCCTCATATCCTTAATGTCCTTTGGTTCAATGTGGGGAGGAGGATGACGACGTATACTACATAAACAAATACTGCGCTTGAAGGTACAGAGAACATCAGCCAGTTTAATTCAAGAACTTAATGGCATGAGCTATGAGGACCGGTTGGAAGAATGAAATCTCTTCAGTTTAGAAACAGGGAGGAATTTGTTTCAAAGGTCACACATGATACAGATAAAGCTGATCCTCGTCGCTGCTTCAAACACTGCAAGACGAGAGAGCACAAACGTTCAGAATGGCAGGTAGGGAGCTAGACATGCACTGAATGGTATACTGGGGAAATACAATCCATTAGCTGGGTTTAAAGCAGAGGTGCAACTAGAAACCAATTTCCTACTTGAATATCATATAGGTCATAATCAAGAATTACTGATGCATTGAGAGAACTTGCAGTCATTAAGCAGGAGGCAAGACTCTTCACAAAATACAACTGAAAACAACATGTGCACATGATTAACATTATTATACAGAGTAATATATCAACTGAGGAAACTTTGAGTCGCATGCTGTAGAAGCCACTAACCTTGCTAATGGCAACTTGGTAGCCCTGCCAAAGATAGTTCATCCAGCATGCAGCCCTTTATTATTACAAAGTAAGAAGACAACAGACCCCTCATGGATGAATGAGTGTGTTCTAGATTACGAGACTCAATTAATACTACCATTTTTTTTTAAGACGAGTAATCTTCCTCATTAATAACATGCTGCAGCCTGACAATTGGCTAGGTGGCAAAGGCAGTAAATTTACTAGCTTCATGATGACCCTGGAGACCTGGGTTCAAATCTGGCTCAGGTTACACATGAAATTAGTTTTAGCGGCTCAACTCTAATACCCCAATTGACTTTAGATCACAAAACCATCAGGCAATTTGTCATTTATAAACAGGGGAACAACAGTGTTTTAACAGAATCGGTGCCCGCATGTCCTAGAGTGTTTTAAAAACATCCAGGAAATACTGTTTAATGCTCAACCTGCAATCTATTAACTTTCACGACCATATCAAACCAGTCCACTGCAGTAACCTGTACAATGCCATGCTTTATAACACAGGGATGAAACATCCATGACAGGCAGGGCTTCAGTAGAAAGCTTCACGGTACATTATTCTGCCGTAGCAAAGGTTACAGTGAACTCCACGCTTCGGTAGACACACATCTTTCAAGGGCAGGGTGTATGGCTGGCTTTTTGCAGTAGAGAACAAGGAAATCAGAATTCCTTTTCAGAATACATCTGTGACAGTTCTGCACCATTTACAACTGCAGTGTCCCATAAAACAGGTTATATTCAATACTAAATTACTAAATTCTCTGCAAGACTCATTGATATCTTCATTCAAATATATACTTTGACTATTAGGAGGGCCTTAGTAAATTTGCTTAGTAAATTGAGAAAAAACTTTGATTAGATTAGTTTTAAATGCATTGTGAGCACTTATTAGCTAATGTCCAGTGGCATTTGACACAACTCTGAAGACTTCTCCAGTGTAAACATAAAATGGCAATGCTTGCAAAGTGACATTTCACTTCAGGCAACATAAAAGACTGTAATTTGAGTTCTGGTTTCCTATTTATAGCTTATTTAATCAACAGGTTTTCTGAGTTGCAGTTAAGAGGTTAGAGTCTGGCTGGGAGCTGGGAGCTATAACACTTTATCTAACACAGTCATGGATAAGATGAGAATTATAACCAATCCCTTTGGCATACCTGGCTGTTCTTTACAATGCTTACCCATGCTTTGCCATGCTTTCACCGTACTTTATTACACTTTGCTATGTGTTTACTATAGGAAACATTTACAAGAGCAGCATCAGAATTTTCTATACCAGATCTCTCTTATAAAACACAGCTGGCACTTTTTATTGGCCATCTGGGGTCAATTCAATTGATCCAAATGTTGATGGATCTAAATATCACCACTGTATAGATCACAGTTGGCCCTTCCATTCCAGGCCTGTTCTAAGTCGTTTAATCAAATGAATGAAACGATAAAGTAGTTCATTATTTCATTTGCCCAATTAAACCCTGATCTGAATGGCCCTCCAGGACCAGATCATTAAACTGTGTCCCTCTAGTCAAACATCTAACAGTGCTTCTCCTTAGTGTACTTCTGTCTGTAAAAACACACAACAGGACCCAGAGGGTACTATTCCAATTATCTGAAGGATGGTGGTAATCAGAGCTGCTACCCTTTAGATTAATTAAAGAGACCCCTTGGTGTGTTGGATGCTGGAGTTTGTCTGTGTCTGTATCTGAATAAACACATTTCACTACCGGGAGCTTAAAAAAACAACATGGCCATTTTGCTGCCTTCAAACACCTTGAAGGACACCACTCACCCAGAGCTGCCATGCTCCGTGCCCTTGTGATTAACGTTATCTATGAAAGCTGTGCCTGAGGTGAATGGGGGCCGCATTAAGTGTCATTATCTAAAAAAGGCATGGATTGTCGACTGATGAAAGCTATCAATTTGGAGTTGCATTTGGTGGTGGTGTTATTTTTTATTTTTATTTTTTTTAATAAGTATGTTAAAAAAGAAAAATTTGGTGACTTTGGTGTTTTGTAACTGAACTGTATCCCGTTAAGACCGCCCACGCAGCATTTGACAGGCTGCACAAAATGTCAGTTTAGCAGCCGAGATGATTATTGGTTGTTAGTTGCGATGGAAATTACTTCTATCGTGTGGTTACTTAGTAAAGCCCAGACACGACAGGCTGCAGAAAACGTGACAATAAGCGGGTTCGTGAGATGATATTAAGAGAGGTCATTTCTCAAAGAACCTATGGTGCATGGCGAGTGGTTCTGCAAAAATCGTGATAATAAGCGGGGCATGATATTAAGCGATGTGATATAAAACGGGGTCATCTGTAATTAAAGCAATAGCACAACGTAGGTGTGGCGAACAGCGCCCTCTATGGCACCTGCTGGTAGTTCTAGAAGCTGGTGGCTTCATTTGTATCACATCTTTAGCCCTTTAACTCTTACTGTGGATCTTTCATAGTGTTTTTTTTTTATGTGAAATGTTTTCAGTCAGAAGAATATTTATTTATGAGTAACATCATCAATAAAAACACAAGAATGAAGAAAGGCCAATTCTTCTGAGCAAAATTCAGATGTAAAGTTAACCAGTGAGCAACACCACCTGCCATATCTTGTTAAAAAACTAAAGATCACATGCATTTAAACTAAAACCGTATTTAAATGCATCTAGTCAGGAAGAGTTAAACAAGACCACGTACTCATTCATATCCTTTTTCATTGACTCCCAGTTTCCTCCTCTAAGACCATCAGAAATCTACATGCCCCCCCTTTACACCACTGCCCCCCTCCCGTCATCTCAGACCAACCCTGTACTATACCCCTTTATTGTAAAAAATATATTCATAATTAGAGGAAGCATCATGACAAACATGAACGCGTCACACAGTCGCCCGTTACAGAGAGGGAACTCGCCTTACCTTTCTATTCCAGCACGTTATATATGTTGTTATTCTGCTGGGCGGTTTGACTTACAGGAAGGACACGGTGCAGCCCTTGTTAGCACTGGAATTCACCGGGCTGTGGTTCTGTCAGTAACCTGCCTACTGAAGTTCAATTAAAGCAGCAGGTGATGCTGCCAGAGACATTAACTGGACAGAGCTGCAGTGCTTCCGTAGTGTGCAAGTCTAAAGACTCGGGGTCCTTAACGTGGCTGTACAAAGAGAAGCGTCGATGTGAGCAACTCCCATCTGCTATCCGCTAGATCCATAATACCACGTTAATATGTCTGTTCCTGATAGTGGGGTCGATCTTGTGCGTGTGGAGCTATTTGGAAAAGAAGCACACGCGG
This sequence comes from Acipenser ruthenus, assembly GCF_902713425.1. NCBI lineage: Eukaryota > Metazoa > Chordata > Actinopteri > Acipenseriformes > Acipenseridae > Acipenser > Acipenser ruthenus. The sequence goes on from NC_081199.1 coordinate 8,214,767, forward strand.
CATGGAAGACTAATCTATGAGAGCCGCCTCGCTGTCTTTAGAGCCTGTACATTGCATCTGCATGTAGTATTAAACAAATTAGGCATGTATCTGTCGATCTGTTTCCATGCTGGTGCTGCCTGCCTGTATCGGGTTAATGCCTGTGACCCATCAGAATTAAAAAGTCCCTTAAAGTCGGGTTGTTCCTGCTTGCAGAACTGTGCACAGCGGTTAGGTCCTGCTTTATTTATTTTTTTTAATATGTCAGCAATGTTCAGTTGGTAATCCCGCCAGTGAATTGTCCATGTTGGTATTACAGTGCTAACCGCGCATGGGTAATGCACCTCCTTTTCAAGCGCTTCTGCTGTTTTTCCCTCTCGATTCTAGGTAATAACAGACTGCCACCGCTGGGACCCGTTTACACAAATAAATGCTGGTGTCCGTGAAGGCTGTCAATGACGTCTGCTGCGTTGCGATGCTGAATCACCTCGGAGACGTTTCTGTAAATACAGTACGTGAGAGCGTCTTTCTTTTCTATTGGGGAAAAGCGCGGTCGTATGCTACTATTGTATCTACAGAATGATCATTGCACTGAGCGGTAGTGCTTAAGTGCTGCTGCCAGTGTGTGTGTGTGTGTGTGTGTGTGTGTGTGCGGGGGTAGGGTGGGTAGTCCAATATATTACGGAAGACGGGGACAAAGCTGCTCCGCTCAAGTGTTTTCAGATAACGAAAGGTGTCATGCCCAATGGGCCCTTGTCCTGTCACCCAGCACACTTGAGTCGGTTTCCTGGAAGTGAACACCACGATACGTGGTAACCTGATACGAGCTCTCGCTGCTCCCACAGGGATTTAAAGGGACGAGCCTCAACAGTGCCATGGATGCACGAATCGAAGCAGGCGGAGGACGTTTTTTTATCTTATTATAAAGGCAACACAAAAAGTATTTGCTACTGTAAACCGCTACAGACAGGCCTTAAATTAAAGATTACAAGTCATCGAATCAGGAAGCATCGGCGCGACTCTATATTAAGAACACTGTACTCAAATAGCCGACAGCGTCCATAATTCCAGTACCAATAATGCGAGTACAGCTGGTATTTACAAACATAAACCTTTACAAATCGTACAGAATGGTATTCTAGTACAAAGTACTATGCACTGGATAATAGTCATCACTATGACTGGAGCCTATCTGTGGTGCATCAGATGAGAGTGGAGAGGGGGATTAATATACACTCACAGAACATCGTACCTCGTTTTATATAGGCCAGTGCAACGCAATTATTACACCAGTCAGTGTTACTGTTAGCAAGTGCACTGTTTTAAAGGGACAGATCCGTATGTACTTCAAATCTACACAAACAAAACAAATGACAAAGCACGCACAGCTCAGCAATATATTTGATAAAATATTATACAGATCGACTAAAACAATGTGTGGACGTATACGAATCTCTTGGTTTCTCATTTAGAACTTAAAAAAAAAAAAACACACTTCATCATATTGTGCAGATTTTCTTCGGTTACACAACATTACACAACAAAGCCCCACCCCTGCCTCCTGGACAGTGCCTAATGACTGAGCCTTTATTAGTTTCCGGGGTGTGGCTCTCGTCAAGTAATGTTTCGTGACGTTTTCTTTTCTTTTTTTTTTTTTTTAAAGTACAGTACACTTAAATACACATTACAGCACTTGGCATTGAGAAGCGGCACATATTTGTTTTGTCTAAAGAATATTGTGCATGAACGTAATTGTGTGACTGCTGAAAGATTTTTTTTTAAGTTTTACCAGAGTGAATCAATGTGATCCAGCTGAACACACACAGGAGACCTCTAATAAAGGCGGGTTCTCAATTGCTTTTCAAAGTGAGATCTGCAAGGATCTAAATGTGGGGATTGAACATTCAATACACAGTGTTCACAGCACACACACACACACACACACACACACACACACACAAACACACACACACACACACTCACACTCACACACAGCAGCTCACACTAACTAGCTTCTGAGCAATCATTATACCAGGACCATAAACCACACTAAGATTACCTTGACGACAGGGACTTTTCCTACAAACCACGTGACTTCCTGTGCAGCGGTCCTCCGATTGCCACTCTCCCATGTAAAATTGATGAAACTTGACATTGGCATAGCTTGCTCTCATGCGGACAGCACTATTTTGCTTACATTATTCCTGTAGTTCTGCATCATTGATATACAAATACACCATTCATTTTAAATGAATTAATAGTTTAGCAGTGTAGTTGTTGTGCACATCTGCATATAAACCTGATCACCTTTAACGCAATCCTAACCTAATGCAATATATATATATATATATATATATATATATATATATATATATATATATATATATATATATATATATATATAAAAAATCAGAATGCAGAATTGCTGGTCAGTCCCCCAGCAGGATGGTTGAAATATTATTCTCTAAACAACAATATGCTACTATATGCTAGTCCTGGAGCATTTAGTACTCAACAACCATTAGAGAAACACACCTGATTGACCCAAATGCAAGTAAGCAAAACAGATATCATTTATCAAGCACACAGTCTGCCACACAACACCTGGTATCAGGTTTATAATAGCTGTGCTGCAGTAATTTAACAATGGAAGCCGTCAGTGCAAAAGTCTGGCAGGTAAGTACCCTTATCGGTAGGCATAGAACTGCAGTCTCCTGTGTCAAGGTATTAAGCAGTACTTCTGTATACTATCAGGACACAAACTCAGTTTGCAAAAAGTGGGACTTATCAAGTATTTGCTCTTGCTTTCAGTTAACAATTACATTTAAAATTGTAAAAATGTTTAACACACACATTGGTTTGAATTGGCTGAATACTCTGTTCTGTGAATTGCAGCCCTGATGTGTTTTCTGTAATATATAAAAGCTTCACCTTCCTGCTGCAAGAGATTGAGGGCTGAGTGTAGGAGCTCAGTTGGCAGGTGCTTCATTTCCAAGACTGCCGGAACAGGTTTTGCTGCCCAGTTCCACCCCACATTTCCAAGAAGAAATTAAAAGGTGATAATCCTTGAGGATGCTCACTTATGATGTTGAATTTGTGCTGTCCTGGCAGGGGCATGAAAATGTCTATATCGGCAGTTTTATGGCATGTGTTTGTGAAGGCAATAAAATTAGGCCTCTCCCTCTTGTGGATATTTTTGTAAATACAGAATAAATGAATTGATTCTCTAATGCTCTAAAGAGAACGATGCTATCAATGCCATACTCACACTTTGAACTAATGTGGTCTAATCCGGCTTTTAGTAGTGATATTTTCCAATAGCATTTCACTCATTAACCCAGCATCATTATCTTTTGTTGACGGCAGCGTCCAACAATTAAGTTCAATTTTGCACTACAACATATTAACTGCATTTGCTACATTCTTCCATAATTTAGTGTTCTGGGCTCTGTACTGGATCAGAAAGAAATCCGTCCAGTTTCTTTACATTCCACAAAGGTAGTTTTTAGCTGCAGGGAAAGAAGCCCACCCACCCTCCTTTTACACCTGCTTGTCGCTGAACCAAACAGATTTGCTCCTCCACACATCAGTACAAGACTACAGTAAGCAAAATCACAAACGTGTGTCTGTAATACCATAAAAACCTGGCACCCTTCTGAAAAACTATTTTAAGCCAAATTGGACACTACCTCTGCAATATAACAGTATATGCGCAGAAAAACCTTGAGTATTCTCACACTTGTTATCCAAACAGACCCTTGTAAACCTGTCCTGTTGTGTGCAGTGCTTTCCTGCACAGTTGTATTTTTGTCCCTGACTGGTAAAGTCATATAAAACGATTTCGCAGTAGTAATTCAATTATCAGTGTATCCTCATATAATATACAAGTGGCTGTGACCTGTATGTGGAAAGCTCAACTGTCGAGCTGGATTTAAAAGGGTTGGCGGACAGTGGTCTAAAACGTTTACACTCCGGATTCAGCTCTCCAGCACTGTCACTCTGCACCTTAATGATGAGGACTAGTCCAAAAACGGCATCCAGTCCCACCTAATGAGCGCACCCACCCAATGTAAACTAAAGCACACTATATACGCGGTACTGCTGTTTAAACATACCACCACAAACAAGACAGCGTGTAACCCGAGACCCTTCCTTTGCATAGAGATATAGCATTTGCCAAACACCACAAAACAAACATCTCTCATGTTTCATCCCTCGTTCTTCGCCTTGGACAAATCAAAACACGACAGAAGGCTTTTGACGTGGCATTTCGCCTCTCCCGAGCCGGAGCGCCCATCTTTCCAAATATACGGCGGTTCAGCCGGAGCGGTGTCGTTTCGAACAACTCTTCGTTTCTCTGTCGTTGAATGAAGATGTGGCAACTATTTATTTTCGCCGGCCTATTCCAGAGCATTTCGCTTTATGAAATAGACCTAAAGAAAATTGAAGGCTTGGCCAGGGGAAAAGTCGAGGTAAGCGAATTCCTTCAAAAAGTGCAATGTATTTTCAAGTTAAAAGCAAAGTTTTTCTTTCATAGTTGACTAGGGGTATTTTCTTCAGGGCCGTTCTTGTTAAAAAGAGGCCCAATCGCATGTAACTTGCACAACACACAAGTCCTGACTTATTTAACGACACGGTATATTGAGTATGTTTTATTTTTATTTTAAATAATGTAATACTTTTGGCTAACCCCATTTGTCACTGCTTAATGTTTGGTTTGTATACAAACTTTGAAGTAGTGTGTAATATTACTACGCATTTCTACCTTTGTCACATATAAGTTCACGGGTTTATAATGTTGTGGTACTGTATATTGTATTTTTCAACGCGTCATTATAACCGTAAAGTAATTCTGGACCTTTTCGTTACCAATACACCCTTTATTATGGTTTTTTTCTTGCCAAAACAACAGCGGTTGGAGGCTGCATATGTAATGTAACGTATGTCTGTGTAACATACTGTAGACTCCAGCAAAACGTAACCAGGTTGAAATTCCTAACATTTTCAAAGATAATATAAACCAGGACCCAATGTTGCAAGTCCCTTTGTTGTTAAAACCTGGGTCCTGTCGTCAGAAAAAACAACCAAGCAGACCACCATCTCCCTGTCTCTAGAATCTGATTTGAATTAGTTTTGCATCGCACTAATACCGAGCAAGCTGGTGCACATTTTGAATACACTATGCTCTCCAATTTTAAAGAAACTAGGCTTCAGTTCTGTGTCATCACTGACATATAATAGCAATACAGTCCCAGTCTAGCCTTGAGATAGGGATATCCACTTGCCTTGCACTCAGCCCTAGTTAAAATGTGTTTCTAATGTAAACCAGCAAACAGGCTCATGCAAAACCTGCTCTGAATTGGTTAAGACTGAAGACTGCTTTCCTTCCATGTTTGCCAGGATATATTCTAGCAGGTAATCCGTGAAATCCCCGAGACTGAGGAGGATAACTTGCTTCTGTATCGGTTATCAGTTCAGAGCATATGACATATTAAGGGTGCATTTGTAAAGGTTGTCAAAGGGAACGTTTTTAAAGATAATTTCTAGGAAACCAAGTAACAATTCTAAGAAACTTGGGGGTGAATTTCATCCCAGGGGGATATAGATTGATCTAATAAGTCAAGTAGACAAGCCTATCGGATAGTGCCTTCATCACTGTACACCGTATCATTTTTTATTCAGTGTTTTTGAAATTATGAATGATTAGAGAACAGATAAGTAACGGAGACTGGAATGAAATGCCAGAGAATGGTATCCTATGGTAATCATTTTAATGCGTGAATAAGCTGTTGAAAATGCTGCAGATTTTAATGAGCTTCTGACTGAAATGTGAATCTCAGCACCAAGTCTCAGTACAACCTCTTGTATCCCTACAGACCTGCGGAGGATGACAGCTGAACCGGCTCAGGGAGGTACAGGCGCATTATTATTATTATTATTATTATTATTATTATTATTATTATTGTCTCCCGCCCATCTTTCCATATGGTTGTACAGGATCCTCATTGTAGACTGTTTGCAGTAGCCTGCTCTAACTCTTCATATCTGGCTGTACGCACTACTTCCCAGATTTTGTCAGACACTAGGGGGCAGTGTCTGTATGCCCTGACTCTATTATACACTGAGGCACAGTGTATCTGACTTTGTTATAAATTGCGGCTGTCTACAGTTGTATTTGTTCTGCTGTCTACACTCAAACCTGCATCTGTTTTTTAATCAAAGGTCGGTCTCACCGACTCCATCCCAACCGGGGCCAGCTGCAGTGAACTGAGCTGTTTTATACACAAGAGGGCATTTCATTAATAGCAAGGCATCTGTAGACAATATTGTTGCTTATCATGCTGTTTAGAAATGCACTTCAACCTTCAGGTGAGCAGAACGTAGGGAGCATTCAGGGGATTGCACCTTATGCCAAAGCAAGATGTGGGGGGGAGCTTACAGCTGTACTGAACAAAGATGCTTTGGGATTTAAAGACCGCAAGTGAATTAATACTTAGTTGTTCCTTCTCTCCATTCTCTGCAGGTGAAGGCCTTTGTTACACAGGACATCCCTCTTTAGTATCCTTTCAAAAGCAGTCCACCCGAATGTATGGTAACTGTCTCTCAGTGAGTGAGTGTGGATACATAGAGCAGAGTCCTGCGCGGGTCCGATTTTTACGACCCGCTTCCGACCCGGACCTCCTGCTATAGGGCCCGACCATAACCTGAGTTTATACAATAGTCTATATTGGTCTCTAGTGGTCTGGATATATTTTGACATTGTAACATATTAACTATCTCTTTATATATATAATACCTGTCTATTCCTTTCGTGCCACCATTTGAAAGGCAGCTACACCTGTGCTTTCGCAGACATATAAAAGTTTTGTGGCTGTCGCACACAAAAACATAATGACAGGAATACAGTCACATGTTCATTATTTTCATTCTCTAACACAGAGTGACAGTGAGTGTGCATGTCCCCACTCAGACTGCACCACTGTAGAGCATGAGTAAGGACAAGCAGAAGGAGTGTCTCAATTAACTGAAATCAAAACTGACATCACAGGAATAATATATTAAACGCATTAGCTTACCTTAGAAAGGCACCAGCAGTTTTGTTGTGGGGTTGTTCGCACGGTTGCTGTTCACTCTACAGTGTGAACCGACTGTTATGAAGAGCCTTCTGCAAGTGAGGATTCCAGTTTCTGGAACGACAGAGGAATCAAAGTTTAAAGGTTAAAGTCTAGAAGACATTTGCAGTATAATGTTGCCTTATCAGTTAAGGTTGCCTTAAGGTTTCAGTCTCACCTTAAACTGCTACTCTCAGCATTTATTCTACATATTGATAATTGGGTAGATTAAATAGATAAAAGTAAAAATATCGGAGACAACACAATTTGCAACCATTGGCAACCAGGCATCTCTTTCTGAAGATCCCCTAATTCATGAAGCCAGATGAGTCCAGTGTTTCAGCAACACTCCCATCTAGTCACTAGAATGGGTTGGACAGCCTAACCCAATCCTGTTGAGTATTGGGGTGTCATGAGAATAGGTTAACCACCACCAGCCACTGTGAATGAGATCATTAAAATAAACCCCTGCATCTGCTGTGTGACACTCTGTTCCAGTGCAGGTCTGTCTACATCCTCCTTAACTGCTGATTTAAAGTCACAACCTTGTGATGAAACACCTCCCTGGAGCTGACCCGGAGCTGGTCCTTCTCAACCATTACTATGAAGAGTTGGACGTAAGTATAGCGCTTTACATGTCATGCTGTATATATTAAGCTTTGCATATGCTTATTATTTCTTATTAAGGGTTTTTCTGCAGATGTATCCACTGAGAGCAGAACACCTCATTCACAGTGGTGTCTTGTGTTTCTATTTCAATAGTAATTCGTATTTGTGTCCAGTATACTTTGGTATAATGACCCTGGATGTCTCATTCCATATGTCTGCCGGCAAGAGGATTGTGGAACATATAATTGCAAAAGTAATTTGCTATCACTATATTGCATGACTTCTTACAACAGTAAGACAGACAGTGAGGTATGTTAAAACCACTGCAGAGCAAGACTGAATGCCTAACTGCTGTGTTTTTCAGCGGATCCTTTTAAACGATATGACCCGTAAAGAGATCAATGAGCTGCTGGTCTCGCTGGGCTTCTACAAGAAGGCAGACCCGGATGATCCGGTCCCATACGAGTTCCGCTATGCCCCTGCAAAGGACAGTCCCTGGGACAAGCAGGAGCCCAACCCAGCCAGCACTGAGCAGAACCAGGGAGCAGACAGGGAACCGGCCGGGGAACCACTGGAGACAGAACCAGAGACCCAGTCACCAGAGACCCAGCAACACGACCCTCAAGCAAAGCACGCAGACCTATAAGCAAGAGCAGCATTCAGGAATCCATCTGTTCCTGTGATTACAGAGGTGGCTTCGGTTCACAGAACACCCCTCTTGTGGCTTAGTAGTTGACCATGAAACAAAAACAAACCTGTGTACCGTTAATCCTTTTTAAAAACTGGATATTTTGTTGGAAAAATAAGTACAAGATTGTCCGCAAGACCATGTAAGATGGTGTAGCACAGCTGTGTACATATAGTTCCATCTGACTGGAAAAACATTTACGTTGGCCAATGATGCTTTCTAGTGGGTTGTGAATTCTATTGAGAATAAGGGATCCTAATTGCATACGGTGCCTTACACACTACCCCTAGGGAGGTTTCCTATGAATGTTATGAGCCTTTCACCTGTGGAGTGCTGGGTTCAAATCTGGCTTAGGTCACAAGTAAAGTTAGTTTAGTCATCCACACTAATGGGTTGATTTGATCAACCTATACCCCACTTTAATAAGCCACAGCTGGATTTATTTTACAGCACTGGGGAATTCCCTGGTTGCTGCAATCCATGATGATTCCCTTGTGCTATGAAATACTTTGGCTTATACCCTCTGTTCAAAAGATTGATGACATCTTTAGAGACATGATTGTTTAGCTGCACACCATATGAGATAAGTGCTAATCTGTCTTCCTAGGACTGGCATCCTAAAAGCTTTCCAAGAACTAGGGCCATTAGGGATTATTTTTCCACTTGTCCCCTAGTATCAGGTTATATCCTGAGGTGTGGATACTAGACCAGTAGTTTAATTTTTAGATATCGGCAAGCAGTCTTACTCACAGGCTGAATCACACACACACCTCCCAGTTGTAAGTGAATATTTTGAATCCCCAACTTAATATGTTTAGCACTTAAGTAACTTCACAGAGCATGTCCACCCTCATATTCCCCCTGTAACTCTTCAACACACCAATAAAGTGTGGTCATCACTATGTTGCAAACGTGATTGAAGGGAATAGCAATTGCATGCTTTAGATAGTTGTGGATTGTGTATTATTCAGATAGGGTGGGTGTAAGTGGAGATGTGACTCAAGACAGACTTGAACCCAGGATTTGTGTTGCACAGCCTACCTTCACTGTAAAGAAGTCTTCAGAAATCTAAGCTAATGGGGGAGAGAAGTGAAGCTTCTTTAGAAAAATTAAATCAAGGGGCTCCCCTTACAAACCTAGACCACTGAATTAATATGTATACTCATAGGACTGGCTTCAGTTACATACGGCAGGATTGATGGTGTAGAGCTCATTCATTCATGATTTTGTCAATATTTTGTTCTGTGTGGGGTTTAAAATGTTTTTTTTTTTTTATTATACACTGTCTTGCTTTGTCTCTCTTGTGTCTCCCTGGTCTGGCGCCCCCTGCCTGCAGCTGAACAGAGTGATGCCCTGAGCTGAAAGTCTTTGGCTGGCTGAGGGCTGATGTGTAGAGTTCACAAGGGCAGGGGGAATTGAGCCTGGGGAGAGATGCTGGAGCAGAGTGGCCACTTCAGACTCTGGATGGAATAAATCCTGTAACTGTTACTCTGTGTCTGCTAGTCATTTTATAGACATGCACCAGGATCTTCTCATTGTTAGCACTCTGACATAACTGCCCATTCCAAACATAAAATAAAAGCAAAGAACCAAAATACCTTCAACAGCAGGGAAGTGGGACTAGTGATAATATTACTCGGGATGAAAAGGCACTGAGGCAGTAGTAGACCATTTTAAAATAGAGCTTTATTTCTGAAGTCACATTATTAATACGTGTTTAATAAAACCGTGTTTCAGAACGTGTTCTAGTCTTTATCTACAAGATTCGAGGGTGGAAGCAGATGGCAGGTGAGGGGTGGCTTTGGTCTGGTCCAATCTCCAAAGGTGAAGCCTTCCTGAAATAATCCTGTAGCCAATGAGGGGCAATTCCTTTCCCAACTCCTTTAGAAAGCAACCAATCAATGGAGAGAATAACTTTGAATAAGAATGAATAGGAGACTTTGGCCCCACTTTAATGAAAGTAACACGCACTGTACCAATAAATGTTAATTATTCTGTTATGACTCTGAAAGGATTAACCCAAAGATTTGTCTACTTGCATTTTTTATTAACACTGCAGGGGCATATTCCTTTCACAAAAATAGTGCCAATTTCTTACTGGAGTAAATTGAAATGTTGCAAAATCAAAAATCAAATAAAATTATATATATATTAGTTATCTAGGGGAAGTTCTCCAACCACTATGAATAACTGAATATGGCATATGACAAAAACATCTATACATGTACCTTAAAAGCTTATTTGCAAATTAAAATGTTATTGCGTTGTATTAAAAATGTGATATACAATGCAGAAGTTCCAAGCTGCAGGATAAAAATGATAAGTATTCCTCTCTGAATTTGCACATGCTTTAAAAATGAGGGTTCAAGAAAAAAAAAAAAACATTTGAAATATGATGCTCAACATTTACAGCTTTTTATATCAGGGCAGTCGATGATTCAGATTAGGCAGTTCTGGGTCTCCAGGTAACAAGATGAAACATCCCAGCCTGGAATATTTCTACCAGTATATTACAACCCTAACTTACAACTTACTTGAGACACATGACAGGCATACAGGATCAGTTGCATCACTAATCAAATAAAAACGGTTCATTCTGGACTATTACTAGTGATCGCTTCATAGCTATATTGAAACGTGAGTTATTTTAAGCAGTTGACAATCTTAGGTTTTAAATTCAGGATACTAATCAAAAAATGGATACACATACCTATCAGAAAATAGACAGGTGTATATTAGAATTAACTAAACTTTTTTTTTTTTTTTTTTTTTTTAAGCAGTGTAACAACTTTAATAGTATTCAATATACTTTTTTTTAATGCAACTACAAATATGACTAATTATGAAATCAAAGCAGATTTTGGGGTCGGCCAAGAACTAGGAACTTTTCTTCACTGTAAGGGGTCTATCAGTGGTAAAACAGAGTGTAGTGTAGGAGTGGGGCTCCAGGAATCTCTTTAGCCATTATAATAGGATCACAGTTATGATCACACATTGAATACAATCTGATCTGCATACAAAACCGGTCATGACTGTTTATAAACAAGTGTCAATGTATGTATATATATATATATATATATATATATATATATATATATATATATATATATATATATATATATATATATATATATATATATATATATATATATATATATATATATATATATATATATACACACATACACAAAAAAAACACCTATCTATACAGAGCTATTCTACTGGCAGTCTTTTGCGTGCAGTCCGCATACACAAATTGATAAAAGCCTGAAGTGGGGCTCCAGTCTGCCTACCAGGCCCATCCAGGTCACGCCAACCCAGGGGCATTATGGGAGTGATCATCTAGACAAGAAAAGACTGGATTTGAGATATCCATTCTCTGTGTAGAAAGATTCAAATTGAGCTAAACAGTGGCCTAATACTTCCATACTTTAAGATCATTTATATAGGTTATGAAAAGATTTATCTCTTAACAGTGCAAGTGAAGTATTGAGACCCACAGCTTAGACTGATATAATTTAAGCCATTTTAAGTTTTTTTCCCCCTTTGTTTTAAGTGCATCTTTTGATAGAAATTTCTGGATTCAGAGAGATTAATAGTTTGAAGTCTTAACAAATAAAATCGCCTTTGAAATCTACATTCAAAAAAAAAAAAAACCTGTTACACACACACACACACAAAAGCCAAGACACAAGATATGCCGCTTGTGAGCAGACTGGAGCCAAAAATCTACTTGTGTCACAATAACGTTACTGAAAAAATAATACAGAGAAAATATACTTTCCTTATCAGTGCTTATACAAGTTTTCTTTAAATAAAAAACAACAAAAACAATTCAAGTAAACGTGTGTTTTAAAAGCATGCAGAGTTTGGTAAAATGACATTATACTGAGCATTCTGTACCTGGAGAGGAGCTAAAAACATTGCATCTTACTGTCAGCACAGGTGCATTACGAGAGGTGAGTTTCAATGGGAGTAATGGGGAGACAGAAGTGGGGATTACCTGAAAACAGGTAGATTACAAGGCAGCTTGTCAAAGTTCTAATAAATCGTTCTATTAAACTGCCATTCCTGAATGCACGCCTCACATTCGAAGGCTTGAAGAAACACATCATGGCGAAAACGGAATTTGTGATTTACCATTTCAGACCTTTTAATTATTACATACGGATAACCCTTTCGCTGCCTGTGCTTCCTTGGGGTCAGTCAACTACAAAATCAGCATTTTGGGTTCAAATAAGTAACTGCCTTTTCTAAAAATAATAATAATAATAATAATAATCAAAATCGCCTTCATATATTTAATCTCCTGCATATTAACCAACCAGCTGCTGCCTCAAATGACAAATGAAGAAGTCACCCAGACTTATCATTAGATGGACCCACATGTTCTGTTTGAACCTGGATCCCAATGAAATTGACCTGAACAAGTTATGAGGAAGTTCTTGAAAGGTTTAAGATAGCTGTACTACATATTACTTCCAAAACCCTGTTTGCATGTGTGTAGCTTTCCAGCCATAGAATCGGACATCTACATGAGGAACAGCAACACACCAAGGTGAAGTGTGTTAGTTTCATACTGTAGCACGTTACCAGGTTAAATAGTCTTCTATATGCAACAGGTGAGGTAGGGGTGGTTATTGTATTGTGAGTTACAGGAGGCCATTACCTGGAACAGGTATACTGTACAGCAGTGCTGCCCAAACCCGGTCCTGGAGAGCCCCGGTCCTGGAGAGCCCCTATCCAGCAGGTTTTATAGGCAACCTTTAATCATCAATTTCTTAACACCTGGAACAATTTCATTGTGATCAATTAAGCAGGTGATTTATTAAATGAAGTCATTTAGAGATAATTTGGTACAAAAAAATGAACTACCCTTTTCAGCCCTCAATGGCCTGGATTACATGCTGGGAAAATGTCATGACTTATCTGTCTACTGTCATGACTTATTGAAGGTGGTACGGTTGAATTATAATTTTAGATTGTTTTGGTTTGTTTAATTGAACAATTCCTGCTTTGAAACTTCATGTTGTATTTGATTTTTGTATAATGTATTACATTTGTATTCAAACATAAACTAAACATAAACCAACACTAACTAAAATTGTAATCCAGACCGTACCACCTTAAATAAGTCATGACAGTAAACAAGTCATGACATTTTCCCAGCATGTAAACTGGCCCAATGACCAGAGTTCCCTTAATTGAACAAGTTATTTGCTTAATTGATCAATAACTTCCCTATGTTCCCAGTCTTTAGAAATTAGCGATTTAGGGTGACCTACAAAACTTACTGGATAGGGGCTCTCCAGGACCATGTTTGGGCAGCACTGCTGTACAGGAATACTACCCAACGCCTTCAAATCCATTTCTTTAAGCCTTAGCAACAGGATCACTGGTGATTTTGTTTTGTGTCGTTGATTCTGTATATTTTGAGTACATCACCATAGATTTCAACATGTAAACAGCTGCTCCTTAGTAACACTTCCTGTTAAGCCATACGCTTCCAGGAAGCACTGGCCTAACAATCTGCACATCAAAACGGTCCAGTGATAGAATTGCTAATGCTGAGAAGGAGACAAGAGATGGATTGTAGAGGCTTGGGTGGCACTCCTTTCGGGGTATGCAGGAGCATGTGGGTATGTGTGTTGATGTGGAGCTGCTGGTTACAGGTCAGTGTGCGCTCTGCGGCAGGCCATCTCGTATCTGCGCAGGTGATTGACGAGTGACTGCACGTAGGTGAAGACACACTTGGAGTCCGGTCTCCTTCCCATGATCATCATATCCTCCACCTCCAGCAAGGGGTCGCAGTGAGCAAAGATTCTGTGGAGGGAGGGAGGGCAGGAGGGAGAGGAAGACAGGTGTAAGGACCTGGTGTTGGTTGTCCATCGGGTCCAGGCTTCACAAATTTGAAAGCCCCCCCGGTCCAATAATCAGGGGGTCGCCCCTCACAAATCCATAAAAACAACTGTTCTGTGTGTACTGGAAATGATTGAGAAACCCTTTAAAATATATATATATATATATATATATATATATATATATATATTTTAGTTCAAAGAGCCAGCTGCCCAACGTATATAACACACACACACTTACATACATACATACATACATACATACATACACACACAATACTGCAGCAAAAGTATTTAATTATAATATTTCATCAATATTTTTGGATATATTCTGAATTTTACTCTTAAACATCTGCATGATCGTTCCGACCTGGAGTGCAATTCTATAGTTGGCCAGCAGGTGGCAGACTTTGCTAACTTTTCAGCTATGGCCCAGAGCTTAGAGCAATGAGGTAGTGCTTGCTAAGGGACTGTCAGACAATGAGCCCTACTTGTGAGAGCGAAGGGCCTGGGAGGAAGGCAGTTGGGCCTAGTGTTTAGAGCTAAAGGACCCGGAAGCAAGGCAGTGTAGTCCAGTAGTGAGAGCTCAGTACCAGCTCCTGGTCCAGGCCCTAGTACTCTCCCGCCTAGACTACTGAACTCCCTCCTGGCTGGCCTCCCTGCGTCCGCCACCCGTCCGCTCCAGCTCATCCAGAACTCTGCTGCCCGCCTGGTGTTCTCTCTGCCTCGCTTCGCCCACGCTACTCCACTACTCCGCTCGCTCCACTGGCTCCCGATCACCGCTCGCATCCAGTTCAAGACTCTTGTACTAGCCTACAGATGCCTTGACCAGACTGCACCCAGCTACCTCCAGACCCTCATCTCTCCCTACACCCCCACTCGACCTCTCCGCTACGCCTGCACTAGAAGACTAGCTCTACCTCCGCTACGCTCCCCTGCCTCCAGAGCCCGCTCCTTCTCCACCCTTGCTCCGCAGTGGTGGAATGACCTTCCTACAGATGTCAGGACTGCCCAGTCCCTGACCACATTCCGGCGCCTCCTTAAGACTCACCTCTTCAAAGAGCACCTGTAGAACTCCTCTGTTTGTATCCTGGGACACGATCACCCTTCATGTAAATGTGCTTTATTTTGCTCTTATCTGCCCCCTATTTTACTGCATTTAATTCTGTACTTCAGAATACTGTAATCTGCCAAGTGTTTAACCTGTAGTACTTTGTATTTAATCATATCCTGATGTAACTATCACTATTTAATCATACCCTGATGTAACTATCACTATTATCTGCTGTATTATTGAATTGTGGTTTGTTACACTTATACTTTGCTTGAACAAAAGTTATTGTATTTCTTGCTCTTATTGTATTACTTGTATTGTAACACTTGAAATGTATTTGCTTACGATTGTAAGTCGCCCTGGATAAGGGCGTCTGCTAAGAAATAAATAATAATAGTAATGATCAGAGACTGGGACACAGTGCAGCGGTTGCTATGAGACTGTCCAGCAGTGTGGCCCAGTAGTATGAGACAAGGGAGACAGGAGGGAGGTAGAACGACCTGGCGGTGAGGGCTGAGTGACTGGGAGGCAGATCAGTGGCTGCTAACGGACTGTCAAACAGTGTGGCCTAGGCAGTGTTCTTTTTTGTTTTTGCTAAGGACTGGAAGACAGTGACTTTGTTTTTGTTCCCATCTCAAGTTTGCCTAAGAACAAGATATAATAAAATTGAACTTGGGTAAATCTTTCCTCAGGAACAAAAAAATAAAATCTAAACAAAAACAAAAAAGCATATCAATTAGGAAGACTGCCCTCTCAATCAGGTTAAATGTACACAGCTCCTTTTAAAGGCAGAGCCCCCAGCTTTTACATTAAATCAGTCATTCGCTGGTTCGCAGCTCAACTCTTAAAAAGGCAATGTTTACGACTCTCCCACGTCAGACAGGATGGATGGCAGTGTCTCGGCCTCTCTGAGTCCAAATGAGAGCTGCTGGAGTGTGTCCAGCTGTCTCGCTGCACAGAGAAACAGCAACCAGCTTCCCTGGAGATCACAGGCAGCACTACAGTGATCTCCAAAATGGACAGCTGTTTAATATTCAAATATTAATAGACAGACAGTTTGTATCTAAATGGCTTGTATGTAAACGCCTACTAATTATTATTTATTTCTTAGCAGACGCCCTTACCCAG
Source organism: Acipenser ruthenus (assembly GCF_902713425.1). Lineage (NCBI taxonomy): Eukaryota > Metazoa > Chordata > Actinopteri > Acipenseriformes > Acipenseridae > Acipenser > Acipenser ruthenus. The sequence continues at coordinate 8,231,195 of NC_081199.1, forward strand.
GGTGACTTAAAATTGTTACAAGTTATCACATTATTTTTACATACAATTATCCATTTACACAGTTGGGTTTTTACTGGAGCAATCTAAGTAAAGTACCTTGCTCAAGGGTACAGCAGCAGTGTCTCCACCTGGGATTGAACCCTCCGGTCAAGAGTCCAGAGCCTTAACCACTACTCCACACTGCTGCCCTAAATTATGTTTGTTCTAAAGACTACATTGTTTTATTTAAACTGTTTACTCTTTGTAATCCCATAAAATAACCTGTGTGTTGTTCTAAAGGTTTTCAAAACCACTGCACTGCGGCCCATTGCTTTCTTTCTTTTGCTAACCTCTTAGCTACTCACAACCATGCAGCCCAGCGCTTTCTTTCTCTAACCGCTGGACTGCTCAAACCCCCTATCTTCCACACTGTAGCCCAGCGCTTTCTTTCTCTAACCGCTGGACTGCTCAAACCCCCTATCTTCCACACTGCAGCTCAGCGCTTTCTTTCTCTAACCGCTGGGCTGCTCAAACCCCCTATCTTCCACACTGTAGCCCAGCGCTTTCTTTCTCTAATCTCTGGGCTGCTCAAACCCCCTATCTTCCACACTGCAGCCCAGCGCTTTCTTTCTCTAACCGCTGGACTGCTCAAACCCCCTATCTTCCTCACTGCAGCCCAGCGCTTTCTTTCTCTAACCGCTGGGCTGCTCAAACCCCCTATCTTCCACACTGCAGCCCAGCGCTTTCTTTCTCTAATCTCTGGGCTGCTCAAACCCCCTATCTTCCACACTGCAGCCCAGCGCTTTCTTTCTCTAACCGCTGGACTGCTCAAACCCCCTATCTTCCACACTGCAGCCCAGCGCTTTCTTTCTCTAACCGCTGGACTGCTCAAACCCCCTATCTTCCACACTGCAGCCCAGCGCTTTCTTTCTCTAACCGCTGGACTGCTCAAACCCCCTATCTTCCACACTGCAGCCCAGCGCTTTCTTTCTCTAACCGCTGGGCTGCTCAAACCCCCTATCTTCCACACTGCAGCCCAGCGCTTTCTTTCTCTAACCGCTGGGCTGCTCAAACCCCCTATCTTCCACACTGCAGCTCAGCGCTTTCTTTCTCTAACCGCTGGGCTGCTCAAACCCCCAATCTTCCACACTGCAGCCGAGCATTATAAATTCTTCAGTGTACTTTCCTGCAGTCGCCACGTCTGTATTTTTCTTACATACATCTGTAAGTCCTATTGAGTCCTAAAATATTACACACTATATTAACACGTTTGTCACCGGTTTCCCATTATGTGCCTTAAACTGGGATGTATAACTTGAATGAAGGGGCATTTTCAACACAACTTGAGGGGAAGTGGACAATCCAGCCCAGCGTTGCGAAAACACTAGGGGGCAGGTGTCCTTAGTAGCCTGACTGAGATACTGTATAATTCAATAGACATTGCAGGTATACACACTTGTTATTTACTCTGTAATATTTCATTAGATACAACTGAAAGTATAGCTTGTTTGTCCTGGCTCTTTTCTCCTAGGGGAGAGTCAGGCCCTGCTCGCGCCCCTCTCGTTTCTCACCATGCTGTGGGGGTGTTTTCGGGGGGTGGGCGGAAACTCTAGGAGTTTTTGGTTTTAACAAGCCCCTTCTGGACGAGCCCCCGGTAGAACTCCTGGATGTACGTGTAAACGCACTTCCAATCCGGCTCTCGCATCCGCACCATGTCTTCGACGTCCAGCAGCTGGGGGCAGTCAGCCAGGGTCCTGTGCCCAGCGAGGGGAGGGGAGGGGATGGGGGATCGAGACAGAAGGGGGTATGAAAGGAGAGGAGAGGGAGAAGAGGTGGTGGAAGATTACACAGAGAGAAAGAAAGAGAGGGGAGGTAAAAAGGTGGTTGAGATGGAGATCGTGAGAAGGAACAGAAAATAGGTTAAGAGGAGGGGGAGAAAGAGAGAGAGAGGAGAGAGAGAGAGAGAGAGAGCAAGACATGACATAAATCAAAACATTACATTCTCACAGTGACATAACCATAAAAAAACATGCTTAATGAGGAAAATAAAAAATGGAAATCTTGCCGTTTCCATTTGGGTGCTCAAAAAACAAAAAACACACAAACCAGAAGAGTTCGGCTAACGGACAACTGTTTTGTTTTGATTCAAAACCAGGTGTAAAAACGAACAAACAAACACACACAAACGAAGCATTGCCTAGGTTTGTTCTGTCAAACATACATGTCTAGGAGTCTAGAGGGGTGAGGGATGCTGGTGGATCGTGAGGGAGAGGAGGAGAGGGTGTGTGAGACACATCAAGCACTACATGAAAGAGGACAGAAATAGTTCAAGCTTCTTTTTTGCCTCAGGAAGGGAATTTTCAAAGTCCGGTCTGGAGGTTGCAGCTGAGATCCTATGTGGTACCTCGAGGTTTGTGTCCTAATATCAGCATGCAATTAAAATCTTTCACAGGCTCTCGTTATTGAAAATATTTGGTCAGCTTAATTTTTTTCATATAATAAACTGAAACCCTATTACATATCTCGAGATGCCTTCCAGCACTTTGTGGAGTCTATGCCACGTTGTGTCAAGGCTGCGAACGGAACAAACGGTGACCCAACCTGTTATACAGTTACAGGTCCTAATAAAGTGGCCAGACAGTGTATATTGACAAGTAATCCAATTGATTTTGAAATATCTTCATTAAATCTATTCTTAATGTGCCATCTGCTAAAACATTTCTTCATGGGATTGATCACCGAGTTAGGACCATCAAATGAGCCGTGTAAATAAGGTCTTTGTGAAAGCTCTCAAAACCTTTAAATCTCTAACATGTCCTTCACTGAAAATGATGCTCGTCTATAGCTCTTTCCTGTACCATCTCCTACAAGCAACCTAGTTTTAACATCGATTCTATGGGGAAATACCTCAGATGACATGTCTGTTAGAACAGTCATCCTTAAGTTCAAAATGCACAATCAGAATGCTTGGTATAACCTCAGTACACCAAAAGAAGTCTGTTAGACCAGGACATCCACGGAGGACATCTTCAAATCCCCCATTTAAGCGATGTTAAAGTCAGGTTGCCCATAGTCAAGTTCAATGCTAAAGATCTGCAGCCAAGCATGAAATGATTCCTTTCAAGGGAGTACTGTCACATACAACCTAAGCTCGATCTGAATGCATGACATGAGATGTTAGAGCTGGGAGGTTTGGATGAGAAAGCAGCATGTAACCTCAGCAGATTGGGAATCTTTCTGTTAGGTTTCAACATCCTGGAGGAAGCAAAGAGGAGTCGTGCAGTGGGGGGGAGGGGGGAGGCTGGCATTTCCAGGTGACGTCAAGCAGCAGCCTGCGTGTCACAGGTCAGAGGTCGCAGGCCTAACCCTTCACTCCCTGGGAGAGTTAACCCTTTGTGGGTAGACTCAAGGTACTTGTCTGTTTCAAAACAGCAGAATCTGTCAGAAGTCCCATGGAACTAAACAGGTTTTTTTTTTTTTTTGATAATACAACTTCCATATCTTTTCCTAAGCTAATTTACTAGTAATTATTTTGAGCATTCATTTGTGAACACTCTGCACAGCAAAGCTCAGCACTCATGAATACAGAAGAGCTGTAAGCAAACACAGGAGGGAAAATGAATCCGCTTGGGGAGTTTAAATGGGTTTGTTCAATAAAAAAATAAGGTGACACCTGCACATATTTTCAATAAGCAGACTGTTAGGACTAGCAAACTTTCAAATGTACTGTTCAGTGCTGCACTGATCTGTAATGGTGTTGTAAATAAGTCCAGTATCTCTTATTTAACTGTTTAATTAAACTTTTCACTTTGAATAAGTTCTAAGAAATGAAATATGCGGAACAGGTACACGGAATTCTAACTGGAAAGGTATGGGTGCAGACCAACATGGTAGTCTTGTAACCTACACAGCCCATTCAATTAGAAATAAAACAGTGAAAACGAAGACTGAAGCTAACGAACGACAGGGACACTAATTACACCAGAACCTGCTGGATATACTTGGTCTAAGCACTGAGCTCTTGAAACCACAAAAGGATGAGTCCAGTAGGAGTGAAGGGTTCATCACAGCCTTGAACAGAACATGGATCAAATGAGACAGGGAGGGAGAGAGGGAAGGATGGAGAGAGGGAGAGAGAGAGGGAGGGAAAGCGTAGAGAAGAGAATCGAGCCCTAAGCTCCTTCCCAACTCAGCGCTTGACTGGAGGAATGGTTCAGCACCCTTTGTGTAGCAACTTTGAAGGGGCATTAAAACTCCAAAATGTTTGTTATGTATTTTTTAGTAGAGAAGACAAGGGATATATAGGGGGTGTACAGAAGCACCTCTGCCTCCAAGGGGTGCTGGAGAACAGGGTTTAGGAATGGATAACCTTGTGATCTTGGTTCTGGTTAGGTAAATTAGGATTTATAAACATCAGATACAATACTTGGCTTTATTTAGTAGCTCACAAACATTTATCTTGTTTTTGTACCTGCATGCGAGTGATACTTTAAAACAACTGGGATCAAATAAGGGGGCTGAAAATGTACAATTAAGATTGGCACTGGAATTAGTGGGCACCTTAATAAAATCAATAGACAGTTTACTAGAACAATATGCTCTTTGAAATATCTGACCCTCAAATCGGAACTCAGCATTACGTGAGCAACTGGAAGCAGCAGCATCTTTCCAGCAATAGCATGGTCTTCTGCTTTGTTTATGATTCAGTTTGTAGAAAAGGGGGACCAATGATAATACTCGAAAGAAATGTTATTTGATAACCTTGGTTACTGCTCCTTTAAATCTGGAAGCCCAACAGGTCCGCATTACTTCATTTTGTGTTTAGTTTATGTTAAGGATAAATAAATCTCTTTGTCTGTCCAGCTTTCTGATTGGCTAGCTAAGTACACAGATTACACCACTGGTCATGTGACGCCCGCTTCTGGTTATCTTCAAGGAACTTTACTGGAACACTGGGCAAATTGAACTAATAGTTTCCAAGGATTCACAACATATAAACAGAGGAGAATAAGATACATTGACCAGAGGTGTATTCCATTGCCTGTGTATCTGGCAGAGGCTGGTGAAAAGAATGCCTGGTAGGCATGGGGATGGGGGCTGTATGCAGAGCATAGGCCTGGACTGAAGTAACTGTTTGTAACTGGCGTCATGGCAACTGTGTCACACAGAGCTGAAAAATTCTTCTGGAGGTAAACCCTAAAAAGCTACTGTCCTTGAAAACATATTAAAGGCTATTATCTTTTTTAGGGGGATTGCAATTGCAATGACTGTCCTTGCATGTCTTTTGATATGAAGTAGTCTGTGTTAAGGTGCTTTCACATGTCTTCAGGAGCTGATCATCAGTTCTCGTTGTCATTTTCTCTTTTGCCACAGAGACAGTGCCATCTTGTGCTTTGCTCACTAGCCAGTGCTGGCTCCTACTGCTAGAATGACCCTGTAGCTGATCTAGCCAGTACAGCATCCTGTCAAAATGGAAGTGAAGAGCAGCTCCTGAACTCAGGTCAAAGCTACTTTCACTTTAGAAAACAAACTGTTTTTCTTTACTTTACTGTATAATACTCGAAAATGTAGGCTGTTCCAAGTTGTTAAAACACATAGAGAAACAATAATGCTGATCTGCCAACTAACTGCCAGATCCTGGGCTCTGAATACGGAAAGCAGAAAACAAGGACGTCTCCATGATGGCTGCTTCAGTTTGTAGTTGCCTTCGGTTCCATATCCCTGGCTGCCCACCCGAACACACGCTCTTCACGACTTCCCTGACTGTTGTGGAGTTGTAGTTTATATTTCAGATTGTTATAGATCTCTAATCTTGATCATTCCCATTCAAGGAAGTCTCTAGCGTCAGTGCATGTGGAGCATGGAGCAGGGTATAAGAGCCTATAACACACTGAAACTGCAGACTTCCTTAAGTGAGAAATGAAACACATCAGTGATCAATATTGGAAACCTCTCGCAGGGACAGAGCCTGTCAGCAGGGGGCACTGCAGGCTCGCAGTACTCACTCTGCATTGGTGAAGGCCACCTCAAAGTTCTTCCGTCGGTTCTGGGGGTTCAGTGCCATGTAGTCGAAGGATTCAGGGAAGAAATTGTGAACCAGAGCGCAGAACGCCATGCCATCACTCCAACTCGACGAGAAGTTCTGGATATCCACGTGCTGCCGACCAAGAGGGTTCAAAGGAAGAATTGTAATCACCGTTGAGGACAATAAGACTTTGATTTAAATCCACTGAGAGGTGTGTCAGAGCACATGATGGGAGGGGGGGTGGGGGGGTGGGGGGGCAGTCTGACCTCATAGCCGCGGGTCTTGGCCCGGCACCAGTCCAGCAGCATCTGTTTGATGGAGTTGGCGTTGGGCACCCCAAAACTGGATGTCTTCTGAACCTTGACCACCCGTGACACAGCTGGGTTTGCAGGGCTGCGGATGAGAGAAGCAGCGCTCACTACACCATCCACACACTGAGCCGCACATCAATTCCTTTACGGGTTTAATAAAACTCCCTTTGATTACAGACTGTACACCGCCACAGCTGTCAATACAAAATTAGCCATGACCCACATCCAGTATATGCACATAATCAGTGTGATATTGTGCATCCTCAGATTCAGATTCTCTCAATAACTTGTGCTACAGAATGTCCAAACATTGTTTCCTCGCTATTGGATAAATGACATATCTAAACATTAGTAAAAATGATAGTTTGATATATATATGTAAAGACAGAGGGACTGGTTCCTGCTTATATCCCCCAGATTCTCTCAATAACTGTGGCTGTAGACAGTTTCATTACAATTGGATATAAACAGGAAATAGATGAGTGCCTATGACTGAGTGTCAGGGCTGCCAGCCTCACCTGCCGCTCCCCTTCTCCAGCTTCTCGATCATGGCTTTCCTGGCCTGTGTGGCAGAGGTCTTGGGCAGGGTCTGGGACCTCATGATCTCCTTGTGCCGCTCCGCCTGCTTGCGTTCCAGAGCGCGGGAGGACGAGTCATCTTCTCGGTCAAAGATACTGCCGGAGACAGGAGGGGTCGGGTCACACAGGGGAAATCAGCCTGCAATCTCATTGAGGGACACAGCAAACTTTCTCGCTGGACACCATGTAAAGAAGACCGACTGCTCCACTTGCTAGGTGTCTTCTAAAAGGCCCATGGGGCTGATCAATCTTATTTTGCCTTTCTGCAAGGTTTGTATTTTTAACTAGTGTTACACATTTTTCTACCCAATTTGAAACACCCAATTCAAAGCACTGGGACCCTTGGAGGCCTGGGTATCAGTCTGGACTGGTGGGGCAACCAGTAGGGTCTGCTGAAGCGTGTTGAGATGAACTAAACAAAGACTAATATTCCACCCCAACCCACTGGATCGCAAAGGCCAATGTAGCGCTCCCCAACCTGGATTCAAACCAGCCAGTTCCTGATTATATTTACCTTGGGTTCAGACTAACAGAGTCAGTGCTACTCACCTGCCCATCTTCTTGGTAGAGGTGGAGGAAGAAGTGGAGCTGAAGGAGGATTTGGTCTGAACAACGGTTGTGCTGTCTGCATTTCAGAGAGAGAGAGAGAGAGAGAGAGAGAGCGAGAGAGAGAGAGAGAGAGAGAGAGAGAGAGAGAGAGAGAGAGAGAGAGGAGAAAGCAGCGAGTTACAGAAACCTTATTAAAACTTCAGAAGTTATTAACACCTCAAATTCAAACAATGCTGCAAAGTTCAAGAATGGTACGCAAGACTCCAAGATGGCTTCCAGCAAAGGACTTCTTCAAGATTCAGTGTTTCTTCTGCATACACTCTGTTATTTATTTTCACACTCCGCAGGATTAGAAGTGTAGCTGATACCCAGGAGCATTAGGTATGTTGATCCTCGCTATCCCAAACATGAAGTCAAATTTTAGTTTAGTGCATACGTACAGACAGGCAGGTGCAACTATTTATACCCAGATTCGGATACTCACCAAAAAAAAAAAATTCTTATAACGTCCAAACCAAGTTTCATCACCATGGGTGATGGAAAAATGTGAGGTATGTGTGGATAACAGGCACCTCCATGTATAGAGACTGGTCCCTGTGATACCTGTATATGGAGGCCAGTCACTATAGTACTGAAGCCCTGTGTACAGACACCAGTCACTGTCAATGAAGCACTGTGTAAAGACTAGTCACTATTATACTGAAGCTCTGTGTATAGAGACTAATCACTACAGCACTGAACACCAGTGTATAGTGACCAGTCCCTATAGTAATGAAGCCCTGTGTACAGAGACCGGTCATGTGATACTGAAGCCCTCGGTATAGAGCAGAGTTACACTGTTATACTACTCACTCTCAGATCTCTTCATGTAACTCGCCTCCATGGTGGTAGTGCGGGACGCCCTGCTGCCATCATCTAGGCGAGACAGGAGAGCAAACCAGGTTGTTAAGACTGTGCTGAGAACACCGTGCAGGACAGGGTACCTGAGCCATTACCTGCTGCAGCTTCTCTGTGCACCGCCTTCAATAAACTAGGGGGTTTAATACTGACGTTTCCCTTTGAAAGGCTCCATACCATTGACATTTTCTGAATATGTCACTCCTTTCTGGTTTAATATCCTATTCCACTTGTGCGCTATCATTCTCTGTGCCTTTTCATTATTTACCCTGCTTAGTAACTATTGCAGCAAAGCAAAGTAGTTATACAACCACCTTATTAATTAAACCAGTAAGAAATGAAATATTATGAAAATATAGGTGCTATAAAAGTATTCCTTAATCCTACTGCAGTACTATAGGTCCAATCAGAAATCAGATTAGGGAGGAAACACAGAGAACCACACAGGTACCATGTAATACTAGAAGGTACAACAAGGTAGTGCTGGAGAGCTGAGAATAGAGTGTTTAGACTAGTGCTCATTATTAAGGTGCAGGCAATGACAGTGCTGGAGAGGTGAGTGTTTATTTACTCATTATTAAGGTGCTGGGTGAAACAAAATCTGAAGGAGGAAAACCACTTCCTAACATTGGTTAGTAACTATTTTACACTTTCTGTCCCAACACTCATTGTCACAACAATACCAGAGAGCATCTAATATTCTATATGCAACAAATATCCATGCAAAATCAAACCTGGGCAAAGCAGTTCCTAAGATGGGAAACCTTGATTAGCCCAATGAAATGAAACACCAGAACTCCTGCAAAAGCTACCGCCATTCCCTAGAGTCTGAATGCTAAGGATTGGCCACACCGATACACCCAATCTGGATAAACAGTGCCCAACAAAGCAAGCGTGCCAGTGATGTTCTGTACATACAAGCATCTCCACTATATATATATTCAGTGATTAGGCAGTGAAAGCGAGGGGGTCCTTGGTTACCAGAGTGGGAGATCTTCTCTGTTTTTCTGACCACCATCTCTCCAGCGCGGGCAGTCTGGCTCCTCTTCTCCTCCTGTTTCTGCTTCATCTCCTGGAGTCGAGTCTCACGCTCCTTCTCTCGCTCCTTCTCTCGCTGGTCTGCGGGGAGCAGGGAAAGGTTAACAATGCTGCCACAGCTGGGAGACAGCCAGTATTCACAGTGGAGGGGAGCGGGTAACTATTCAATGGGTTTAACCAGCTTACCACAAGGGTTTACATTTCTATTTCCTAAGACAAATAAAATAAACTGCCTAGAATGTCCCAAGGAGATGGCCTATTCTGATGATCATCTATCTATCTATAATGTATGTTTCAGCAATCTGGCTCTCTAATCTATTGATATCCATAAGAAGTTTTCTAAGACATTTTGGGGGACATCACCCTAAACTCACACTTGTACTGAACCACAATGGGTACTCACTAAACACACAGATATACAGTATTGTGCAAACGTTTTAGGCAGGTGTGAAAAAATGCTGTAAAGTAAGAATGCTTTCAAAAATAGACATGTTAATAGATTATATTTATCAATTAACTAAACGCAAAGTGAGTGAACAGAAGAAAAATCTAAATCAAATCCATATTTGGTGTGACCACCCTTTGCCTTCAAAACAGCATCAATTCTTCTAGGTACACTTGCACAAAGTCAGGGATTTTGTAGGCATATAGTCAGGTGTATGATTAAACAATTATACCAAACAGGTGCTAATGATCATCAATTAAATATGTAGGCTGAAACACAATCATTAACTGAAACAGAAACAGCTGTGTAGGAGGAATAAAACTGGGTGAGGAACAGCCAAATTCAGCTAACAAGGTGAGGTTGCTGAAGACAGTTTACTGTCAAAAGTCATACACCATGGCAAGACTGAGCACAGCAACAAGACACAAGATAGTTATACTGCATCAGCAAGGTCTCTCCCAGGCTGAAATTTCAAGGCAGACAGGGGTTTCCAGATGTGCTGTCCAAGCTCTTTTGAAGAAGCACAAAGAAACGGGCAACGTTGAGGACCGTAGACGCAGTGGTCGGCCAAGGAAACTTACTGCAGCAGATGAAAGACACATCATGCTTACTTCCCTTCGCAATCGGAAGATGTCCAGCAGTGCCATCAGCTCAGAATTGGCAGAAAACAGTGGGACCCTGGTACACCCATCTACTGTCCGGTGAAGTCTGGTCAGAAGTGGCCTTCATGGAAGACTTGCGGCCAAAAAGCCATACCTCCGACGTGGAAACAAGGCCAAGCGACTCAACTATGCAAGAAAACACAGGAACTGGGGTGCAGAAAAATGGCAGCAGGTGCTCTGGATTGATGAGTCAAAATTTGAAATATTTGGCTGTAGCAGAAGGCAGTTTGTTCGCTGAAGGGCTGGAGAGCGGTACACGAATGAGTGTCTGCAGGCAACAGTGAAGCATGGTGGAGGTTCCTTGCAAGTTTGGGGCTGCATTTCTGCAAATGGAGTTGGGGATTTGGTCAGAATTAATGGTCTCCTCAATGCTGAGAAGTACAGGCAGATACTTATCCATCATGCAATACCATCAGGGAGGCATCTGATTGACCCCAAATTTATTCTGCAGCATGACAACGACCCCAAACATACAGCGAAAGTCATTAAGAACTATCTTCAGCGTAAAGAAGAACAAGGAGTCCTGGAAGTGATGGTATGGCCCCCACAGAGCCCTGATCTCAACATCATCGAGTCTGTCTGGGATTACATGAAGAGAGAGGAGCAACTGAGGCTGCCTAAATCCACAGAAGAACTGTGGTTAGTTCTCCAAGATGTTTGGGCCAACCTACCTGCCGAGTTCCTTCAAAAACTGTGTGCAAGTGTACCTAGAAGAATTGATGCTGTTTTGAAGGCAAAGGGTGGTCACACCAAATATTGATTTGATGTAGATTTTTCTTCTGTTCACTCACTGTGCATTTTGTTAATTGATAAATATAAACTATTAACATGTCTATTTTTGAAAGCATTCTTACTTTACAGCATTTTTTCACACCTGCCTAAAACTTTTGCACAGTACTGTAGATCATAGAATATATATATATGGTACACACAACTACACTGTACACAAATCGCGCAGAAGACAGACAAGAACACAGAGATACACAGATGGATAAACACATACTCAAAGAAGCACACACACACACACACACTGCACTGAGCCCCAAGAGTCCTCAGCCCCATACCTAGATCCTCCTCTGATCTCTGTTTGCCACCCAGCAGAGCATCTGGAATGAAGAGAGAGTTGAGAAAGACAGCAAAGAGCGAGGGGGAACAGAGGCAGGTGGTGAGGGTATGAAGTCAGGGGGGAGAGGATATGAAGGCAGGGGGAGAGGATATGAAGGCAGGGGGGAGAGGATATGAAGGCAGGGGGGAGAGGATATGAAGGCAGGGGGGAGAGGATATGAAGTCAGGGAGGAGAGGGTATGAAGTCAGGGGGGAGAGGATATGAAGGCAGGGGGGAGAGGATATGAAGTCAGGGGGGAGAGGATATGAAGTCAGGGGGGAGAGGATATGAAGTCAGGGGGGAGAGGGTATGAAGGCAGGGGGGGAGAGGGTATGAAGGCAGGGGGGGAGAGGGTATGAAGTCAGGGGGGGAAAGGATATGAAGTCAGGGGGAGAGGGTATGAAGTCAGGGGGGAGAGGGTATGAAGGACGGGGGAGCAGATCAGGACTGGAGACTCGGTAGAGGGGCTGGGTCAGCACAGGATCACACGCAGTTCAAATGACACATTTTCAGTGACACACCTAACGAGAATTCTGAGTGAAATGATACAGAAACAATAGAGAATCACACAGAACACAGGTACAGATATTGAACAGGTAGGACATGTCAAGTATCCCCTTTAATGACCTACAGACCCCTGCCCCCTTGGGAACACCCCTCCCCTCTAACCTCTCTTCTTCTTGCGCAGATCTCTCATAGCCGCTCTGATCAGCTTTCTCTCCTCGAAATCTGTCGTCTCATCGATCTGTCAGGAAGGGGAGGGGTGGGGGGGTGGGGGTTGGGGGGGGGGGCAAAAGAAACCGACTAGCTTACTGAGAGTTTGAACACAGCATTTAGACCTGACAGTATGTATACATGTATATGTCTTTATATTAGTAAGCACCCCTTGCAGCACAGATGAGTACTGCTGGTAATAGATCTAGAATACAGTATAGGGTGCTGTATGATGCAAGCTGACCTTAGTGGTGTGAAAATCAGCCTGCATCTTGCACAACACCCTATGCTATCACATCGATATCATGTATCTCATCGACATAGTCTACTATCTATATATTATTATCTAAAGTTGCTGGTTACTGGACGATGCAGGCTGTTTTTATAAAGACAAGTTGGCTGACCTAGCCTATGTTATGTAAGGCAGGCAACTAGAACCAAAGTAAAATACAATCAAATAAAATAAACACAATCTTTGATTTTCCTATCATACACAAAATAACCATCATGGCCCCTATGTGCGTTATCTCCTCACGGCAGCCAATGTAACCTTGGCCCACCACAGTCCCAGAGTTCCTTGCTGCATACCATCTTGTCCAGGACCTCCTCGTCTTCAATGGCTTCCAGCTCCTCGGCCGTCAGCTTTCCCCGGTGACCCTCCCCCATCCCATGAGCCCCCTGTGTGCAGTTGGGGACCACGTCCGTGTCACTGGGGGGAGTCTCTGTGGCCTCAGCAGCCAGGACGGGCTCCATCTCCATCTGAGAGAGACAAGAAGGCAGGGAGTGAGGGAGGGAGGGAGAGAGAGGCAGTTAAACCCTCCTTCTGCATTGTTGCTTCATTTTTAATGAAATATCTCACAAAGCATGTCCAAAGTACTACAGTAGTCTTTTTGTCGTGAGGGTTGCAGTAATGAGAAGTCTTCATCATATTCCTCTACATTGCTAACTGACGCATCGATACCCTGAGAATTCATCTCAGTGAAGATTCCTCAATACTACGGTTGGATAACTCCAGTTCTTAGGTATCCCTTTATCCCCTTCGTTTCACCTGTGTCTAGGCCTTATCTCGCACGCCCTTGACAATGCTATTGGAAGGAGAAGGGGGAAAGGGCGTGCTGGAAATAGCACAACAAAGCAGGGCCCCAGGCTTGGGCAGCACTGCTCTGATCTCTGAAACATCTCTGCAGCTGCTGTGAGCTATTTACACTTTGAGCTCAGGCCTTAGTAACATCATCACAGAGAGAGGGAGAGGGAGCGAGTGCCTGGCCTTTCAAAAACTCATCAGAGAATCGAGAGCTCTGTCCTGAGCACGCAAACACTGCAGCCACAAGAACAGAAGGACAAGCCACCTGCTCCACTGCATCAAAACAATTACCGGGTACTGTCACCAGCTCAGATTAACAAGAAACACTTAACTCGATGAGTGTTCTCCGGGCTGCAGCCAAGTAAAAGATCAAAGCATAGTTTCAAGTGTCCATCTGACATTTGCATTTTGTTGCAATTCTGATTTACAGAGCTGCATGTTACAAATGTGCACCCAAAGTTTAAATCGGATTCTTCAGTAGGATCCCAAGATCAAGCCTTTGCAAGCTCAGGATCAGTACAACGAAATAGGGCACTTTAACTTACATTACAACTATGTAGAGAAACATCTTCCAACACATACCCAATAGTTTAATCCAACCCAGACACGAAGTGGTTCTCAAAAGAGTCTGTCTTCATTAGTTTTGCCAATTAGGGATTTTAATGTGAGCAAGGGCACCACAGTAAACTACATTAAGTGGAATAACCTCTTCTATCAAGTAGCCATGTAAAGTTGAATTGGATATAGGGCTAGATTAACTAAGCTTTTGCTGCAGTGCAAAATTTGCTCTGATAGAAATAATCAGTTTTGTTTTCTTTTAAAAGAGGGATTCTACCTTGCACTGGAGTTATTTCTTCCATTTAGAAAAAAAAGTGGAACACTGGAGGAAAAGCTTCGTAAATGTGACCCACAGCCTTCATTATCAACCAGAAGCCAGGACTCAAAGAAGCAACTGAGATTCTGAAACGCTCATGAAAAAAGGAATCCAGTCGTGAGTTTGATCAGAATTAGAGGGCCGGCTCTCGGGCTACTGATACAAATAGAATTGGTACATACCTACGTACTTACAGGCTGCCAAACTAGAGGTACCAACCCTACACCATAGGCAACATCCGGAGATAGCACATTCACACACGCACGCACGCACATAGATAATGTTATATTGAATCTTTCATTGTGGCATTTATAGTCACTCCAGCTATGTTACTGGGCAGATAATCGCATAAAAGCCAGCTGTGTTTACACTCTGAACCTAAACACATGCAACCTTTCCAATGGGATGGAAGTGGATTAGATGTCCCCAGTGTAAATGGGCTGTTGAACTTTTATTTCTGGCTGGCAGCAGCTGACCGTCCGAGCCTCAAGGAGAGGGTGGGCTTGTGCTGTGAGTGCTCTAGTTTTATAGGTGCTGAGATCTACAGGTTGTGGATGCTGAAGTGAAGCAGGCTGCTTGCTTTCAAAAATGTGTTGGCTTGTTTAAGTGTCCCGGGCAAAGAGTACATGGCAGACCAGCCTGGCATCTGCCAAGCGTGCCAGCAGCCAAAGTTAATATGTTGCTGTAGTGTTTTTAGTGTCCTCACGCACGCATCGCCGTGGTTACAGTACCGTTCTGTTTAACAGTGGGAATACAACCACAGGCAATGTAAGAACAGTTCTACTGATGCGATTAAATCATTTTAAACATAGGACTGATAAATGGGGTGTATTCCTTTGACTTCAAGAGTGAATCAAAAAGGTTTCAACCTGACTTGCAAAAGTGCATTACATTGAAAGCATTAAGAGAAGGCTGACTGGGCTTTGCAATACTTTCACTATGGTTTATTACACTTATTAAAGCATATCACTTGTCTATGGACAGGGACATCTGTACAAAATGTGTCCAGATATTAATCCCCCCCCCAGATCAGTCTCCTATAACATTTAGTACAGCCTCCTTGTTAATGAGTGCTTTTCAAGGCTCTGTAACAGGACTCATGTATTGTATTAAGAGCAGTGGTGACAGTCCTTCAGGCTGAGCTATTAATAGAGATAAGCTAGGACAGGATTGTTTACGGTCTCTTTGGTGGAGCGAATCCAAACAAACAGTCTGGTCAGTTCTACAGGACTGGGTACACTGGCGCCTGTTCAGACCTACAGCGCGATCGTAAAAACATCCATGTGTATCTATTTCAAATGAAATTCAAATCTAAACAAATTAAAAAGCAAATTATTCTAATCAACTTAAAATGGTAAAGCTTTCCATTTATACACAAAAAAAGTGTCACCCTTTGTGTCCCATACAGTTTTAATACATTTTGACATATTTCAGAGCTGTTACCTTGTAAGTCCATGTTAAAAGCGCCCGTTGTTTCCTACAAAATCAGTATGATGTTATCATTATAAAATAATATTGAGTGCTGAAGTTAGGCATGAGAATTATTTGAACACCACTTTGAGTTGTTTATTGCACTTACAATATTTCTAATTAAAATTATATTCATCTAAAATGTTATTGCAGACTGCCATTGATATCACACCTCTTCTTAATAGTTAAACGCTGCTAGTGTTAACAATTGGACTGACTTTCACATCAGAAAACAGCAAATAGACTGCTGTGGATCCAGTAACTGGTTTCTGTCACAGATCCATAGTTCTCTGGGTTCTTTCTGAAAAAAACACAATTTTCGGTTCAATAGGAAAATGTATCAATTAAAAGTTTTAAAACACCTAATAACTGTGTTGAAAGCAGTAGCAGGAGAATGCCTATCGGACTCCTAGAATACATGACAATACCTGAAGTGACATGCAGGATTCAAGGAGGCAGGAAGCTTGTGCCCCTCCATGTATCAGTAAACAAGTTAACTAGACTGGAGTTTATTTGTTCACTTTCTGGCTTTTTTTAATTCTGGTGGCTGATGGGGGCCTGTATGTGATTAAGCAGGGATGCTAGGAATCAGTCTGATGCTGTATATTGGAGAGAAACACAGATGTTGTCAGAGTGTCATAGGATATTTAGATTTTACACTCAGAAGGAAAATAAGTTGGGTTTTTTGGGTAATAAAATCAATACAGTTACCAACACCAGGGAATACGCTTTAAGTTTATATAAATGTACAAGGCCAATATAACTGCTTCCAGTGTACAAAAACTACTCCCTGCGTTAAATTGTTATATATATATGTCTTACTTGGTTAGCGGAGGATTTAGAGTTATTTTACACATTTTATATATAATTTGCTACTAAAGACAACAACAGATGCCAATGCAAAATCTGCTCTGAACTGCTAGGGAGCCTAGGTGCAAAACAGAAGTACTGAGGGCAATTTTCACAGTCAAAATTTTTTGGGGGGTCTGGCCCAATGCTCATCAGACTGAATCACACTCAATCAATATCACTGTGTAAACTTCCCAATATTAGTAATAAAAAACAAATATGTAACCTGTATAATGATCCAGTTCTTTCTACGTGATAAAAAACGAATGCTTTCCACGGCAGGAGACGCAATGCATATTAGGAATATTTTTGTTCCAATAAAACACCCTGTACGTCTTCTCTAGAAACCAGAAACCGTGCTGAAAAATTGTTAAAAAGAGAGGTCCCAAAATGTACAGTTTCAACTGGTTGCATGCGCCTACCCATCTTACTGCACAGACTCCCTGCAGCTGTACTGTGTTAATTCAAAGTGTATCCAGACAGGGATAAGCAAACTCACCAGGCTGTTGCTGCGTGAGAAGCCCCCCCCAGTGGAGCAGGAGGAGCTGCGGCGGGTGGTGGCGAGGATGGGAGGGTGAGGGTCGGGCAGGCCCAGGAGCAGCGACAGGGCCTCTACCTGCCTGACCAGCCTCTCCTGCTGGGCGCGCAGTCGCAGGTTGTCCTCTCGCAGGTCGTTGACAACGGCCACTAGGGGGCGCACCTGCCGGGCCACGTCCTCCAGCCGTGCGTCCGCTCCCTTGCGGAAGGCCTGCAGGTCAGTGTGGATCTCGCCCACCGCACTGCGGAGCATCTGCTCGAAACTGCAGTCTCCCAACTCCTCAAACACGGCCTTGCACTCCTCAAACACAGCGCCCTCACTGGCCAGGGGCTGGACGGCCGCATTGTCCAAATTCACACCAGGCATTTTGTCTCTGCAGCAAATCTCAATGCTTTCTCAATTAATCTTGGTCTCCACTAATTCTGTGGCCCCCCCTATACAATATTTCTAAATCTATAGTAAATACAAATGACACATAGGCTATTGTATTGTTCCTGCAGCACTGACACAACTGTCCGGTCGCTCTATGTTTCACAAGCTTATAAACCCTGGTCTCCTCTTATATCCCCCCATTGCCTTCAGTTACCCACCCCCAACGGCCAATCAGAAAGTAGCTCCTGTTGCCAGGGAAGCTCTGGTTGTTGTCCTTCTGTTATTATGGGCTGGAGACGCTGGGGGTACTACTGTGACAATTCCCAGCTCCTGACATGAGAACCAGCAGCCTAAATTTAGAGCCCTTCTGTCCCTCACACCTCCATTGGAATGCAGCCTTTAGAAAAGACCAGCAGGACAGACTGACTGCACTACTGGGCAAGTCTGTATAATCTGAGGGAGGGAGCAATAGACAATCCTTTAACCTGATCGGTGGGGGACAGCCTCTTAGACCTCTCCCTTCAAAAATCCTAATTTTTGACTTTCAAACAGTCTCCTGAAACGGCATTCGCCCCCCAAATCTCCGGCCACTCCTGATGCTTCACAAGGAACACAGTCTCAAAAGACATTGTGGAGGCAAGCTTCCTGCAGCTCTGCATTCCTAAGTCAATACTGCAGTGTATCAGTAGGTGGTGCCCACACAGGAAAAGCCAGATGGTTTCATTCTGTTCTAAATGTACCCCAATGTAATCTTCCTTCAGCGACATCTGTATTACTTACTGCATGTAATACACACTGAAGCAGTATCGCTGTGTAAACTTGTTATACTAGTAAACAAAACAAATGGGTAACTTACATCATTGAATGACACAGTTCACTGTACATGCTAAACAACTTTTAAGCCTCTAATAAACAACTTTTGTTCTGTATGGCAGATGTTTTCATAGCCGGCACTGGACCAAAACCTGAATACTTTTTCCAGATGCTGCTAAAGCTCTACCGAGCTCAGCTGTTACAACACTTAGATCCCCCCTGCTGTCTTCATTGTCTTGCGGGTCGAATCGTTTTGATGCTAGCTGAGAGCGATGACAGCTAATTAGTCTTCATAATGTAAATCAAAAACATCAGGCGCTCATGCAAGGTCATCAAGACCTGCAATCACAATTGCACCAAGGCACATCCGTACCAAGTTCCATTGCCATTGGATGGGCAGTTCAAGATATATCCATGTGTGACATAAGCAAGGTTGTCTTATCCCAGTCTGTAGTGATATGCATCACGAGTGAAGGATAATAATACCCTCTGCAGTGGACTGTAGTGTCACCTAATGCCCTTTCTTGATGAATCCAGGTTTTATGAAATCAGATCTTATGAGGCACTGCAGTCACCAATTTAAGCTCATGTAATGCCATGCATTTTTTTTCTAGCAAATTTTCACCATTTGAATAGGGCAGTATCTAAACAATCTTGATTTGAGCAACTTAAGTGAATTTGCTTGAAACTGTGCCAGAAAAAAATGTTGCTTGGTGTTACATGACCTTTAGCGGTTGTTGCTATGTGGTTTTGGACTTTACACTGGAAACGCTTTTCTCAGAAATCTCACATACTGATAAACAAAATAGCGTTAGGACATTAGTGTTTATACATGGATATGAAAGACAAACATTAAAAGGTGACAGGACTTTTTCATGTCCTGCAATAAATGTGAACAATATCCATGCTTTTAAACCAGAATCCACATTGGTTTCAAAAACATCAATCATTTATTAGTACTCAAATCACTCTGCTGTGCCATTTCCGAGACACCTGGGTATTCAGAGATTTCATTACTAGCTCATGAGTGACCGAGGCGGGTGCTTGCTATAGTTTCACTATCAGGCTTTACTTCTTTCTGGGAAAAGTGCAGTTCCATTGGCCCTGCAAATCTCATCATCAGTGGAATCCTATTTTCATATCCAACAGCTGGTTTCCATGTCAACAACAGCACTCCAGATGACTTGTCAACAAGACGTTATTAAAGGAAGCTCCCACAGTGAACATAAGAACATAAGAAAATTTACAAAACAAGAGGAGGCCATTCAGCCCATCTTGCTTGTTTGGTTGTTAGTATCTTATTAATCCCAGAATCTCATCAAGCAGCTTCTTGAAGGATCCCAGGGTGTCAGCTTCAACAACATTACTGGGGAGTTGGTTCCAGACTCTCACAATTCTCTGTGTAAAAAAGTGACTCCTATTTTCTGTTCTGAATGCCCCTGTATCTAATGTCCATTTGTGACCCCTGGTCCTTGTTTCTTTTTTCAGGTCGAAAAAGTCCCTGCAGACTGTCTCCCAGGATACTGTTACCATATAGGTAATTTTCCATTTTGGATCTTATTATAGTTTCCATAAGTTTACATACGAAGTCAGGCTTATTGGAGGAGAATGGTGAAGCTTAACCCTCATCGCCCCAGCGCTTTCCTGGACCAACCATTCAATCCTGATCCATTCTTATCTGAGCCAGTTGAACAGGTTACAGAGAAGCGATAAAGGGCTTGGAACGATATAGAATTATTGTGATACAATCCATCATTTTTTTGTATTGTTTATTAATCAAAAGTATCAAGAGTTTTTTTTTTTAATCTTGACGTTTTCCTTTAAAATGGCTTACAAATCAGAGGATTTTAATGATGTATTAATCACGTACTTTGTCTTATGAGTAGGGGTTCCGATTCTGGGGTAAAAACAGTGTTTAAATTTAGAATTACAATCCCCTTTTTTTAATCAGGTTTTGACTCTGTGTCCAGTATGGGGAATTGGGTCATTTTACCATAACAAATAAAACACCCAGAAGCTCTACAATTAAAACACTTCCATGTAATACACTGTAATAAAACTTATTGACTAGCAAGAGGTTTGAAATTGCATCTTATACTGCCCCTTCCCTTTTTAACGATCATTCAGAATTGTTCTTATTGCTATCACTCAAATATGGAGTTTATCTAGGAGTGTCAAATTGTACATTCAAATGAAGCCATGGAAAAAATCCTGCTTAAATAAAAGGCACAGTTTCAAACAGATTTAAGGTGTGCTGACTTGACGTGTTTCGATTAAATCTAAGTTGGATAACAAACGCCAATATTTACAATCCTGAATAAATATCTTTACTGATTCGACACTGCAGCTGAGGTAGCTCCCAGTCACTGCTTGCTTGTTCCACAGAAAGGTACCGTGCTAGTCACCTTGTCTATAAATACACCACGTGGACGTGAGGCTAGTTTTTTTAGCCACCGTTGAAACTTACATGGGAGAAATTCAGGATAGAGGTGTTTTTAAATTCTATATGTATTTATAGTTGTTTAACTTAAAATTGTCAACAAAAAGAAGTCTGAAAACTGTTTACATCTAAGTGGTGTTAGTTTAATCAAAATAGCATAAGTTGTTCCCAAGATATAGCCTTGCATTGCTGGGTCACTGTGACATCACTGGTTGGTAACCCTATAGCCATAGAGTTAGAATGTCTCTAAAGAATGTCTATATCAAGTCATCATAATAGAGAGACAGAAAATGTCAGGGTCTCGCTCTGTTACCCTGACAGCAGACATTGTTGCGCTAATCCGGATCAGTTATCGGTTATAAATCATCCCGGTACCTCTATTTCACTGCAGCTGGGGCGGCTGCCAGACAAGTTTGTCACTCGCAGCCTGCCAGCTGAGCAGAGGCCCAGCCCTTCTAGGAAAGCACTCTCCTGGAAGCAGACCCCCTCACACTCACTCCACAGGGAACCAATGCAGCAGTGACCTCCACAGCCAACAGACCTCCAGGTGCAGGTCCACTAGGCTAGTCAATACAAGCTGTCTACTGCAAAGTCTACTGAATTCTGTATGAGCTTAGCCTTAGACTTGGTAGAGCTGTTGGTACGACTGCACAGGATAGGGCAGTAGCTACACCGCATACAAGACCTGGACATCAGGAATAGGCTAATAATTGCCTGAATGCTGTTTAAAGACATAGATCTACTCCTTATTATTGGGTTAATTCACAAACCTTAAGGACTAGTTTTGATTCATTAGTTTGCAGTTGATGAAAGCTTTGTTTACGTTTCAGAAAGGGTTAGAAGTTCATTTTTCAAGCCTCTTTTAATATGTACTGTAAGAATGTTCAGAAACACGTACATCATTTCTGAAAACAAACAGACCTTAAAGTTTTGCTAAAGGACCCAACAACTCAATCACTCACAATTTATTATGGAGCTTTTAACATAAGCACTGTTTAACAAAACCGCACTACAATTTCTGTTGTTCCTTTTTAAATTAGGTAAAATGACAGGAACTAAAACAAAGACAAAGTTTTAACATCCTCAGGAAATCAAGTGTTGTGAACCACATTTTGATACAAATGTCCAGGCAACATCCCAGACCAAATCAGAAGTCATTTTAGATGCATCACATAATATTTCAGAATGAAGCCAGTGAAAGGCTTACAGTAATACTGACCCGGTACTGTAGGTAGGGTTGCGTCTCTCGCCCCAGCTCTCCAGCAAACTCCCCTGATCCAGCACAGCCACACTCTCATGTGTAACCCTAGTGACACATTCACCCTCCCTCTCTCTCTGCCTACCTGCCTTTCTACCTCAACACTCCCTAAGTAAATAATAAAAAAAAAAACTTTAGTAATTACTTTTTAATTATACTGACATTGCTGTAAAAAAATACTTGACTTCTACAAAAGAAGTATGTGTTTCTGTCCCACTCATAGTGCCCGTCTATCTCTCCTAATTTTAAGGTACCTGTCCTTCTAAAAAAACACCCAGTCCCTGCTCTGCATCGCTGAGCTCCAAGTCTTTCTGTGTTAGAGGCGTCTGAATCGATCTCAGGGAGTGATACAGTGCTGCATGCAGCTAAACCACTCACTCTCTAGGCTCTATTTTAATCAGTCCCGTTGGCTCACAGCCACAGGATATAATGAGATCAAGCTGGCGTTACTAGATTCAAAACTAACAGAGGCCACCAGGAAGATCAATCACTAAGCAAACACATTTTAAAATGATTTGCTTGGGATAGTCCAATAAGATGAAAGCAACATCAGGTTTCCATTTAGTGCCTACATTCTTTCATAGTGTAGTTTAATTAAAGCTATAGTCAGTGTCAGTGTAGGAATGTAGGTTTCAATTAAGGTTTACACTGTAGATTAAGCATGCTTAAATGTCTCGAACACACTGAGAATATTTGGGTAACAGAAAAGACATTGTGAAAAGCCCTCCATTAGTGATGTTAATAAAAGGCAACGTAAAAGTGTATTAATAAAACAAACAACATATCCAAGCTTGGTTAAATCCAGGAACAAAACTACATATGGTGCTTTAATATAGTGACAGCATGAGCTTTAAAAGGAAGAACCTTCTTAAATATAGAAACACTACCTAACCGCTTGAGGCATTCCACCTTTAAGTTTCCATAAGCTTGCTGCACAGTTCTTATCGTAGAAGCTAAGCTAAGCAGGTCTCTCAACCGAACAGGAATTGAGCTGGTGCAAAGGTAAAGGGCTCTTAGTAAGTGACTGCCCTCCCCAGGTAGCAGCAGTGTGGTGTGGGATGTAAACTAATCCCAGTCGACCCCTCGGCCACTCCAATTAAATGTGCAGTTTTAAAGTCATTTAAAAAGAGGTTTGTATTTGTTGTGTGAATCAATGGAATTGTGATAATAGATTTGAAGATCTGGATTCAGTTGGGATCTCAGCCTTCTCTCACCTTGAAGGAAGTTACTGAAAGTCATAGTGGACGGCCATAAGGGAGGTTAAAAACTCCATTATCCCCTTCAGCCGCTTGACGTCTGTCTCCACACACCCTATGTGGTGTCTCGCCAAGGTCGGCTTATGGTTAATGGATACGGTTTTACCGATGTAAGTAAAAGGAAGCCGTCTTAAAACCATTGTGGAGAACAGACTGAATTTTCCTTAAGGAAACCGAGGGGGGTAGTTATTGAAAATAAAAATAGTTTTAATACAGACTGTTATAACAGAGTGGGAAAGGCATTTTTGACTGATTAACAATAATTACTTTCACAAACATTTGATGCCAGTACGATTGATTCCATTTTTTCTAACTCAAGTTTCAAATATTGAATCTTCTAAAAAATGATCCTCATTTGCACAAATTTGCTGACTCCAGTTTCACAAACAGTGTTTTGTGAACACATACTGTATATAGACAAATTAGTTAATTGATTCTCTGTTGAAGAAACCTTATCCTTTATTCATTTTTAACAGACAATTAACTAGTAACCCCACCTGTAGTATGTATAAATCTCTATTAAAACCCATTAGTAGCACACTTTGAATGGTCTCATGAACACATTTGCTTAACAATGTAAATAATACATACAACACAGTCTGATATAGCAAGCTTGAAAAGGGTTACACAAACACCATGTGAAAAAAACTAAATCATGACATTGTTTGAATAGAGTGTCTGGTTATTGCTGGGTTTCCACTGGTCTATACTGTATGTGCTAGAATGCTGGTTTGATATACTGGAAGTCCAGTCCAGTTGGAGTTTCAGAAACAGCACAGATACAGCAAAGTGCCGTTGATTTATTTTTAGAGATGTGTAAAGCCGCGGTGGAGCTGCCGGCAGGTTTGAGAGATGGAGCAGCAGTTGAATTCCACACTGCTAAATCTACCTCCAGGCAGGTGAAACACACGTGTGTCACAAAACAAACTATCCATCTCCCCTCTCCCCTCCCTTTGCCTCCGGTTTAGAAAGCACCAGCTCCCTACCTTTCTCTTTGCAGTTCAACCAGAGAGCGCACTCCGCTGTCGACTGATACCAAACTACCACCTCTGTCCCCTAACGATCCCAACAAAGGAGTTAATTGGAGCAGCCAGTCACACAACACAGCCTAACCCAACCAAAGCAGCAGGTCATTAGTTTAATTAATAAGCCATGGATCTGTTAATGAGCTTACAGTACAGACTAAAATAAAAGTGGACACTGTTCACTTTTAAACAAAAAATCCATTAAGACGGCTTCCTTTTAAAAGGAGTGATAGCCAAGGCTTTAAAACCGTTTTGTGATCTTTTATTAATATTCACTACATCCCCTTTTTAGTTCATTCTTAGTTCAGGATATGCACTAAGCCCAGTCTCTAACCATTGAGTTACTCAAACCCACCACCTTCCACGCTGCAGCCCAGCACTTTCTCTAACTGAGCAACTCAAACCCACTCTAATCCAGCCCAGCACTTATTCTAACCACTGCGCTAGTCAACCCCCCTT
Source organism: Acipenser ruthenus (assembly GCF_902713425.1). Classification (NCBI taxonomy): domain Eukaryota; kingdom Metazoa; phylum Chordata; class Actinopteri; order Acipenseriformes; family Acipenseridae; genus Acipenser; species Acipenser ruthenus. The sequence goes on from NC_081199.1 coordinate 8,255,936, forward strand.
CTGTACCTTTCACACAGCAGCTTCCTATTTACCCCAATCATTCGGCTTTGTCAAGCAGTAGCAGAGCTACTGAGACTGTGCGAGTGGATTTATACCCAAAACATGGGTATGTGTAATACACAGACACAGCCCCTCGCGTGCTCGTTCACCTCTGTGTCAATATAACCATACAAGGACAGAACTGGCCAGCCTGATAAACTGTTTGATAAACAGACTCCGGACTCCAAGGTTCCATTAACCCGGATTGAACCCCTAACATTTCCACATGCTTCACTAAAAGACCTCTCAGTGCGGCTGTTGTTGAAAGAGATTGTTGCAGCCTGAGTCTCCGAAGAGCATTTGAGTGTTGATCAATCCCCTAGATATTTATGCAGCAATATGATGAAGAGGCAGCAGCAGGTAGAACTCAAGCACCACCCAGCAGTCAAACAGCCAGACGCCTGCCAGTACATGGAACACTATTCAGAATTACAGTGAAAATATAAATAGAAAAAGTTCATAGCAATTTACCTTCAGGGCCCCACTGGTGTTTGAGGATGATATGATCTTGAAGGGGGTGGCTCTCAGACCCAGTGTCAGCTCTGCAGAGAGAGAGAGAGAGAGAGAGAGAGAGAGAGAGAGAGAGAGAGAGAGAGGAGAGGAAGAGCGAGAGAGGGAGCGAGAGAGAGGAAGAGGAGAGGAAGAGCGAGAGAGGGGAAGAGAGAGAGAGAGAGGAGAGGAAGAGCGAGAGAGAGAGGAGAGGAAGAGAGAGAGAGAGAGAGAGAGAAAGAGAGAAGAGAGGTCAGTTCCAGGACGTCACATTGAGCTACAGAAGTTTCATGTTCCAGGTTTTACTAACTTCTTTCTTAGCCACAGTGTATAGGAGTGTATAGGTAACAAGCTCAGGTGTGTGATTAAACTCATAGTAAAACCAAATCACAAGTAGCAGCTGGCTCGTACTTCTAGAAAGACTATCTTACATTTATTTACAACAGTGTCTGAACGAAAGAGCAGTGCCTGAATTCAGTTGCAGACACTTTCACCCAGAGTTATAAAACAAGTCAACCACACAGAATGATTAAATGCAGTAATAACAATGCTGATTACAAAACATCCTAAAAAGGTATGGAGGCAGTAAAAAAAATCTAAAACTCATTTGAACACACAATGTACCACACTGCAGTAGAATGTGGTTTATTTCAGATGCCTTTCAGGCATTAGTTCTCTTTGAAACAGACTTGTTGGCAGGCACAGTCATTTATAAATAATGAGCACAGTGAAGAGACAAACATGGTCACTGTTGACGCACAACACATTTCAGGCATATCAATCGGTTTTTGCATTTTCAAACAATTATGGTAATAACTTCCATGCCCTGCCATGGCTGCACATAAATAAATGAAAAATTGAGCCATCATAATTTTAAAAAGCTCATCAACGTAACCTACATCCACCATATGTAACAATACAAGTGTCACATGAAGATAAACAAGTTTTATATACCTTCAGATTGATACTCAATGAAAATGGTTATCCCCAAATGTTATCACAATAAGATACACAGTTACTGTAAAGATGCAAGTGTGACATAATCTCAATATCTTGTGCTTAAGAAGCACACTTTATAACTAGCTTTGAGATCCCAAATGGAAAACGATTCTCCTTTGTGGTCTGGTGTATTTTACATATTCAGCTGATACGAGTAAAAGGTATGACCAAAAACACTTCAGCTATAGATGCAGTATGTAGAGCATGTCATATTAAATACCTGTTCACAAGATATAGCTAAATGTGTGAGCAAGACAAACCACTGCATACATATATGCTCATAATCCTGTAAAAAATGTTTACAATTTGTATTAGAAAAATCAACAGGTTATCCGGATTGTAATAAAATGCAATCTGAAATGTCTGCAAGAGGCAATCAATCTGTGATTAAAGTTTGTAGAAGTTTGGAGAAAGCGTGACACAATCGGAAGTGGAATGAATTTGACAGAATGTTGTGTTCGGTTCAGTCTGTACTTGATGTTGAAGAGGGAGCAGTGTGGTATTCCAGTGTTTAGTTCAGCTGTGTAATCAGTGTCCTGGGGCTTCCCTGACATCACTTATAAACAGAAAGCAACCAGTTCAAAACTCACACAGAGAGAGGACAGCTTTGAACACAGCCACACTGCACAGGGAAACACGCAAGAAGGTTCAGGGTGCTTGGAGAAAGCCTAGAACATCGATCTCAAAGCTGAGAGACTGGAGTGATGTGCCTGTGACAGCGGAGGGCATAATCTAGACCCCTGCAATACTGGTAGGGGAACACAGGCCACTACAGTCTATACTAGTCTGTGCTCTCAATCTCTGCCTTTGTGTCATCTGAGAAATCTGCTCAAGACCAGTCGTCTACAGCCAACCTCCATGACTTCAAAACACATTCAACTCTGGGTACCGCCTTCAGAGAATACAGTTACACAAACGTCTCCAACAGGTAAAATGCTCTACCCATTTATTATTACTGCTGACATTAATGATCTTTTTTTTTTTTTACTTGGGTTATTTCATTGACTATTGATTGATCATTTATGGTTTGAAGTAAAAGGGTGTAGAACTGATGAAAACAATGATTGGACATGTGACATTGCCACGGTTCACAATACAACACTGTCTTTGCAATGGGATGGGTTGTGCTTTCTCGTCATTTCATTGTAATCTTCATTTTGGACCCCTGTTTAAACAATTGCCGACAGTCTGTGCATTTCCCCTATTCACAAAAACAAACAAACCCATTACTGTGGTTATTGTCCCTGTAATAAGAGCCTCTACTGTTGTTTCATGCATCCTGTTAGATCCCACACAGCGCTCCGGAGAAGTGGCCTATTGTTCAAATACATCAGACATGCAAGTGTTTAGAATGGGGATATTTTCAAACTATTAAATCAACTCCTGACATTTGACGTCAGTTATTGCGGATTCTAAATCAGTCAGACTGAGCTGTTGCTGTGGGAAAAAAAATAAAATAAATTTGATGGACATCATTGACAAAGAAGCATCGCGTATCCTTGGGAAAACGGTTTAAAAGCACAAAGGCTTGTAAGTGACAAGCTACCTTGCATGTTTTAAACGAGAAGTTTTTGTTGAGAAAATAAAAAGAGCAGTCATACTGTCAAGGACTTCAAAAATGTTAGTTTTATATATATATTTCTAAAGTAACGTGGTTGAATACATTTGCACATTGATATAACACAAAGCTTTTATGCCTCATCAATGGACTCTTACATTACATGCATCTCGGTAGTTTTTGTTTTGTTTATATTGCTCACTTAGGTTATTGGTTAGATAGATAGATAGACAGATCGAGAGATAGAGAGATAGACAGAGACAGAGAGAGAGAGAGAGAGCGAGAGAGAGAGAGAGAGAGAGAGAGAGCACACTTGAGCACTAACACTCCAGTGTTGGTTCTGAAGGTGTTATAGTCTTTAAACCCAGGTGCACAGGTTTACAGCAATTAGAATAGGAGTGTACGTAATAATGAATTGACCTCACACATTAAAAAAGATTTTACATGTAAATGATGTCTTGAAGCAGAATTAAAAACTACCTCTAACCATAATTAGAGCTTGTTAAAAATCTACCTCTGACCATAATTCGATTGTTACAGGACTTCCCAAACAGGGCACAGATGATAAAAAGACTCATAAACAGATACATCCCCCATTGCAGTTGGCCTTGCTTTTACAATGTACTCCCTGTGTTTTTCCATGCTTACAATAATTTTGTCTTGAACCATCAGAACCAGCATTAAAGTGCTTTAAGTATCACCAGCTCTCACCAGGACAAGACCAGCAGTGGTCAATGCAGGATTTAATATAATAAAGAGATACATCCTGCTGCAGTTTTTTCATTCTCTCTGCTTTTCCACGATTGCTCTACACTTAAACTCAACAGTGAGCTTTAATCTCTGAAGTGGCACCTACCTGCCCGCTGGCTGCCCGTGTTCCCGGTCACACGTGTGGCTGTGTTGGCACCGTGGCTGTCCTTGATCTCAATGGTCAGCAGGGTCTTCATGTCGGGGTCAGTGTGGGGGCACTCTGGCTGTGTTTGGGGTTCAGCTGTACTCAGGGTCCTGCTTTGGTCTGAGCTGTCTGATCGCTCCCTGAGGTTTTCATCCCCCGATGATGTCAGCCTGGCCCTCTCCGATTGGCTGTCCCGGGACAGGGGGGAGGATCTATCAGCAGACACCCCTTGAAGTTTCCTGGTTTGGGACACTCCGTTGGAGCTCCCTGTGATGGCTGGACCCGAGACAAGCTTGGAACTCAAAGGGACGGATTTCTCCACAGGACTCTGGGAGGTAAGTCCTGATTTGTTCTTCCCGAATCGGTCTGTCCCGTTGCTGCCCTCGCCCCTCTGGGTAGCTTTGGAGAAGGGGGACTGCAGGTTCCCACAGACCCGACTGCTCCCCCTTCTCTGCCCTGTGAAGTTGGTTCCGAGCTCGGCTCTCTGGCCCGGCTCCTCTGCTGTGAATCTCTTCACCCGGTCCCGCACAGAGCTAGCTCTGTTCAAAGCAGCTTTCTCTGCTGCTGAAACAAGACAGACACCCATTTGAGTGTACACACAGCAGCTGCCTGCATCAAACTGGCTCCCTGTCGCTCCCTTCTCTGTTTATCATCTCTCTCTAGCAAGATCCTTGTCTATGCCTCTGTATCTCTCATAGAAATATTCTTATAGAATATCTTTTTTTTTCATCAATTCAAAATTTAAAGTAAGGATTAACGCAATTTTTGCATGTATTTGAAAACAAAACGGGCATCTGTTTGGGGCTTTGTGACTTTGCGTCTTACTATTTCACCACGAAAGAGTGGATTTGATCAACCGATACACTAATAAATCACTGTAAAGCATTTTACAGTACCACAGAATGCACCTGGATTGCATCAACACCTTATTCTTCAGGGATAATCCCTGCAATTCAGGGCATTCTCCAGGGTGCTGTAAAATACTCTATAAACATCCAGCTGTGGCTTATTCCAGCTGGGTATAGGTTGATCAAACCAGGATAACTAATTAAATAAAGTGTCTTAAACAAAAATGGACACGGATATATAAAAATAGTCTGTTTGATTATTATTTATTATTATTTATTTCTTAGCAGACGTCCTTATCCAGGGCGATTTACAATTGTTACAATTGTTGATGAATGTACTGGTCTGCTGTTTTGAGCGGTGTTACTGTAGCCTATATTTTCTCTATTGAGCAGAGTCCTATACAAATCTGCAGAGTGGATTAAAACCTTTTGTTTATTATCCGTTGTTAACGGAATGTGTCAAAATCTATTCTTAAATTGATCTTGTGAAATAAAAGCAGACACTGGAGGGCAGTAGAGTGCAGTACCTTCTGATAGCTCAGTAAGGATAAACTTGCTAAAGCAGCAGCAGCAGCAAGCTACCAACACAGTGGCCATAGACCCACAAAGGAGGAGGGTTGTGTCCCAAAAAAAGAGATTCCATTGGGTAATTCAACAAAGCAGTCAATACAGACAGCTTTCTGACAAAGCAGAATATACTAATTTATTTATTTTTTAAACTGAACATGATTTTGGTGCACTGTAGCTTTAGTTGGCTAAAATATTAACTAAGAAACACCAAGGGTGTTTTTATTTGTTATTTATAGCTGCCTTTTTGATAGTTTAAAGATTATTAGATTTTCCAGAAGGCTCTGCCTTATTTGGGCAAAAAATGTGCAGGGCTTGTGCAGCGATGCCTCTGTGTTTAGAAGATGCTCTCAGCACGCTCCCTCACAACACAGACACAGAGACACACTCTCAAACAGGCACTCGTCCAGGAAGAAAAAAAAAAAAAAAAAAACAACCTCAGGCCGTGTGTCATTCCTGAAGAAAGCGTGAAGACACTGAACAGCCCCCCCCACCCCCCCGACCCCCCGCCTGCCCGACCCCCACCGCCCAACCCCCTTCTCCCCAAAAAGGGCATGTTTATGCTCCAGACAGTGGGACAGAAATAACTTGTAAGAAATCAGTATCCTCCAATATCAAAAGAGCTGGGGTCGGATTCTTGAAACGTTCTTAAGAGAAATCTTCTTAAATCCAACTTTGTCTGCTATTCACAACGATCCTTCTTAGAAAATTGAAGTTTTTCTTAAGAAGACTTTCAAGAATAAAGGCCCCAGGCCTGTAAATCTGAAACTTTTCCACATTGATTATTAGTTGATAAGTTAATTTCAACAGGGATTGGATCGGGACCCATAAATGATGTTGAATGCTGGTTTATAGAGGGGCTGGATTAGACAGGTTTGACTGTAATCAGACATGCACTCCTTACCTTTGTCTTTGGCACAGCTCAGGGAGGTCTGTGAGCGGCTGTAGAGGGGGTCCTTGGTCACGCTGGTCTGAAACAGAGAGAGAGAGAGAGCAGTGCTCATTATATCCCAGCGCTGTCGCTGAACAGCTATTCAATACAGATACTAGTGTAGAATGATTTCTCAGAAATAAGCTTGAAGATTCCCATATACAGTAGCATCCCTGCGTTACTGTTTAAAATGTAGCCTGTTTAAAATGTAGCCAATTTTAGAAGTGCAGTACCAATTGGGAAGAATGCATGAACTGTTTTTATTGCTGCCTGGCAGGATGGTTCGCTGGTCCAGTTTCAAGAGTAACACAAGTCTTTCAAGCACTTTATTGTGTTTTTGGCACAATGCTGTGGAACAATCAAAAACTAGAAGCATGTGTTACTTACACGGCGTCCCAAATGAGAAGTAGGAATGCTTGCGTTTACCCTCAGCTACACTTCTTCAATAGGGAAAAATCATTAGATGGGCGCCTGCTAAAGACGCCAAATCACGCCAACGTGCACTCACAAATGATTACTATTATTTATTCCCATATATAATATCAATATATATGACAGAACGCACCATACTATTATGATGGAGTATAGACATTTTCAGATTAATCCACAGGTTATAAGAGTCACAGGTACAACACACACCCTCTGTATCAGGATTTGGCAGTACACAGTGAACATTTTCAACACTTTACTGACTTCTTGTCATCTTTTTTTTTTTTTTTTTTGCCTGCATACGCTTAAATCCAGAACGTCTTTCTACATGCCTTGTTGTATTTGAATTAATCCCTGCTCTCCCTCATGAATGCAAAACAATTTACATAAGGTGTGTTTTCACAGTCAAAGAAATGACTGTTGGCAAACAAATGAGATCAGAGTTGGATCCAACTTATTTGCGGAGCAATGCATTTGATTTATTAAAAGCCTGTCATCACATCAGAGCGAACTTGAACATGAAGGAACTGGATGAGCTGCAGCACGTTCAGAGTTCTTCAAAGAAATTGGACTGACATGGAAAAAGCTGAGTCAGAAAAACTGGATAAAAGAACTTGGATCCCATTACGACATATGCATAGCTCTGCGTTGTGTTTGAAATTATTCTGCATGGTTCTTTGCCATTATTTAACTCGTTTTCAAACAGAAGTGACCACCACACCTGCTTCCATTAATCCTACAGTCTCTGTTGCCTAGCGGCCAGCAAAGTCCCTGTTTTTTGGTCTTGTAAACCATTCACATGTATTTGCATGGTTTGCAGTGACCTGTTCTGAACCTTGCTGCTTTGTCTCAGACCTTGGAAACATGTGGTCTTGTGATTACTGCTGCTCAATTTTCTAAACAGCCACAGCATTTTCATATACTGCAATCCAATACATTTCCCTGCGAGAGAGAAATAGTTTGGGGTTGTTTCTGTTGCCGTCACAGACATGCAGTGACTAACTGTACAGCTGGCAAAGAGATTCTATATTCAGCTTTAGGACCCAAAAGTTCTGAGACAAATATTTTATGTTTGTTGAAACAACATTGCTCAGAAGGCAAAAACGATCATTTTCCTCCTTTAGGATACCAACAAGTGTCCCTGCCAGATATTTTTGAAAGAATATTCAAAATATGACCAAAAGCAAACACTCAACGTAGATTGCACCTGTGTAGGATTCAGACCTCAGCACATTAACAGATATTCCCCTTACAAAACCCAGTGGGCCTTTAACCCCTTTTTCCCCCCAAAAGTATGTATTCCCCATGCTAGAACGAACCAACTGCTGCTAAAGTACACCCATTTTTGCAATAACAATGCAATTTTACCAAAATGTTTGTTGTGTCAAATAGTCTTAAATCAACACTATTTAAAAAAGTGTCAGTATATAAATACGTACTCAGGATACCTCTATAAATGGCAAGAGGAGCTGGCTATTGAAAGCAAAGCTTCCTATTGATATGGGCTGCTCAGTGCCTACCTGTCTGCTGCTGCTGCTGCATCCTCCCAGCTCCCCGTTCACTGCCCGCTTCTCTCCCCTGTTTTGGAGGCTGTTCTGGGAGACAGGCTCCTTCTTGCATGGCCCACCCCTGGAGAAGGCATTCCCATCAACGAGGTCTTTGTCCTGGTCAGTTTGAGACACTCCCTCCCCCTCTTTCATATCCTCTCCTCCCAACAAGGCCTGCTCAGGGGCACCCCCTGTGAGTCTGCTCTCACACTCCAGCTCAGAGTCAGTGCTCGAGGCGCTTATCAGCTCTGAGCTCTGGCGCTGCAGTGACGATAGGTCCCGCTCTGAGGACCCTGAATCCAGGCGCTGTCGTGATGACAGGTCCCGGTCTGAGGCCCCTGAATCCAGGCGCTGTCGTGATGACAGGTCCCGGTCTGAGGCCCTTGAATCCAGGCGTTGTCGTGATGCTAGTTCCCGCTCTGAAGCCTCTGAATATAGGCGTTGCCGTGATGGCAGGGTTGCTTCCTCTTTATTTAGAGGGTCCAGGACCAACACCATTCCGGATGTCATACCTGGGGGGGGCAGAAGTTAGGCAGGTAAAAGTTACAAGTGTTGTCTTGCATAGTAAACAATTACACTATGAGCAGAAATTTAGGTTGGACATAATGAAAACAAAAACCATAACTGGAAATAGTTTGTATTAAATCAGCAATAGAAATGTATATATTTTCTCATTTTACAGTTGACATGTTATATTTCAGGGATAAACTAAATATATATGGCAATATGCTGATGATTTGGGATATGTACAGTAGATTCCACATCTCTATGGGGAGATGTGAATGAAATCTACACAGTTTAGAGGGAAACAAACAACCCCAACAGGTATGGAATTCTGAGCTCTCTCAGCACTGATAATATGTCTGCCAGCATCAGGTGCAGTTTCTATTTGTAATTGAAGGCAGGAAGTGGCAAAAGGGCACAGGAAGTGGTCAGGGGGTGACGTGAGTCTGCGGGCTCCACAGCCAGCATTCCACTCTCTCCAGGAAACCACACGGCAAGCACAGGCTGCTCCTTCCTGTCCCTCCCAGGAACCCAGGAATGAAGTCCTGGGATATGCGTGTTGTGGTGTCTTTGTTACTTCTACTACATTTTGGATTTTGTGGCTCCCATGTACAGAATATTGATAGAACTGGGTTAAAAGACTAGAGAACCGTAGAAATAAATAGAATTGATAACACCTCTCTTGTGTTGTTTTATATTTTCCACTGTGAGTGTTTTGAATTATATAGCTTTTTAGTTTTATACATTTTTGGGTTCTAGTTTTGTAAAATTAAAATGATGTTCTCATTTCAAGAAACAAGAGCTAACAGTTAAACCGTTTAGCTTTCTGCAACTACTGTAGGCCTCCATTAACAATACTGATGTGTTGTGCTTGCGAGTTAAGAGTTTTTAACATCCTGACAATTTTTTACACTTCTAACTTTAAAGTCTGTTTCAAAGCTCTTTTCAAAATGTCCGCTCTAGTGCCCTGGGGTTTGCGATCTGTCCTCTAAATCACTGCAGGAAGAGCGATTTAAAAAATAAAATAAAATAAAAAATACACATAACAAGTGCTCTGGCTTTTCTGTTCTGTACCACATCATGGGATTGTTATTGCTGTGTTACCTGTTTGACAATGTGGGCAATAATCCTTGCACTATCAGTGCACTAGAGCAGACATTTTGAAAACAGCCTTGAAACAGATTTTAAAGTTATAAGTATAAATATTTGTCAGGATGTTAAAGAAAAGAAATTACAGGTACGTTATTTAAACTGTTGAAGCAACACCTGGGGATGTGTAACTCTATATTTTTCTAAACACTGGTATCTTTAAGGTGCTGAAGAACTGTTAATTAATGTGCTATCCAATCACAGCTCTCAGATCTGCCATTGCCAATACAATGAAGAGCTAGGAAAATGTACCAAAAGTGTGTGCTGTGTCAATCCTCTCATCTGAATAGAACAGAGGCTGAACTGAACCCTGCTATTGTAGTTTTGAATTTATTTCCATAGCTCTGGTAAAGAATAACAAAGCTATTCAAATCACTTGCAGGTGTCCGAATTTAGCTGCTTCACTGGCCAGAACTGGATGTCATAACTTTGCTTTTGTGTGTATTTCTGAAAAGGTCTCTGGAATGAAGAAACAAAGCATACTGGCCCCTGTAATTGAATAGTTAATTAATATGATGTAAAATGGATAGGACCAAGTGAATCATAGAATACAGTTGTGTACCGAGTATGAAGCCAATATTTCAAAGCGTTTGTTCCTCCAGAAACCAAAGTCACATGACCACAATATGGAGCCAAATTAGGGCCCAGGTCAAAGTGAAGAGAACTGGGAGATCTCAAACAGTTTGAGATTTGTGCAGCTGAAATAAAAGGTTGATTTTCTGAAGTGAGGTGGTTTGAAAAATTACTTGGGGGTCTGTCACTGTAATTTCTGCAAATAGAAAATCTCTACACATACATTCAAAGGGGAGAAACAATTAAAGTTGCACCCCACTGGTGTCCTTCGTCACAAATTCCGCTTTTAGAAACAGACGTAGTGGTTGAACAAGGACGTTTCAACTGGAAGAGTTAGTAACTCCGGCTCTATCTCATAGCCACACCTGAAAGATAAGCTGCAGGGCACTGTTAGTGTAAGCACTGCCATGTTTCATTAGACTCCCTTATCGGGTCAAATGAACTCTCTCTTAACACTGGAACACTGGAACACTGAAACCACCGCATTGAGCAAAGAGAGCAGGCTGGTTATACTCATTTAGATAAACCACGGGCAGCTGTACATGTGCTTTCGTTTGCTTGAGTACACGACACACACACACACACACACACACACACACACAACAAAAGATGTAGCTTGCGTAAACAAGGCAGTGAATTGGAGCTCGCTGTTCTCCAGTTCTATTATATTAACGCACAGAGAAACGACCTGGGGAGGTTCATCCATACTGTGGCACAGCAGTGCCGTGCTTGGTTTTAAGGGCTTCAAATGACAGGCGCAACATGATGCTATCCGTCATAAGTGAAGAGGCTAAAATAATGAGCATTACTGGTTTCACAGTTTATAACTCTACTGTGTTCTAGAATGTTCATGGAGTACTGTAGTTATTCCACGAATGAGGAGTGGGTTGTCTCTGTGGCTATCCTCATGAGTGAAATAACCACAGCACTCTTAAGAATGTTCATGGAGTATTCTGTTTAATAACAAATACAATGTATGGAAAAGAAACCCAAATCAAACAGCTGGATTCATGGAATTCATTTCCAGAATCCAGGCTCTATATTCAGGGGCCATACATGTTATTGCTTGGCATACAGTTATCAGTGATGCTCAATTTGCAGCCATTAAAAGGAGACCTTAGCTATAACTAAACATTTTAAGGCTTTGTAGCAGGGCCCTGCACATGAGGAGTGGGTTTTGTGTATATATTGTAAACAGTATTGCGTAAATGTGTGTAATTATTGTAAATGATTAATGAAGTACCTGACGCTCCTGGGAGAGCCTGCCTGCTGTGTGTGATTATCAGGAGTGGATAATCAGTGGGTAGGTGTGTTCCAAAGCCAAGGACAACGGCCTGAACACCGTCCACGCTACCTGGACATGGAGACCTGGCTGTGTAATCCTGATCGCCGTGAGAGGGACCCGGGATCAGATGTTTGTATTAATAAATCCTGCACACCTGCGGGGTGTATCAACTTCAACCTCTGTCTTGATCTCCTGCCTGTCACTCAGCAGCAAATGCATGCACCCACAAGCAAGTACTCTGTTACAGGCGTTTTTTACAAATCATTCTTTGGTTACTATCATTTATAGTTGCCAGTCTTAGTTACATATAACTCAAGATTAGTGAAAGTGGATTTATTTTGGAGTGCCTATGCCATCTATTGAATCAAGGGTAGATGGCTTGCAATGCAGTAAGTGCTCACTAGATAGCGCTGGCACTTACATGTACAAAAACACTGATCCAGCCTGCATCTGCCTACAGCTGGTAACTAGAACTGAAGAGCAGCTTCTGAACTCACACCAAAGTTTAATTCAGAACAACTGCAGACATCAAGGGGAAAAAAATATACAAATGAAGTTTGAGGCCACTTCTGTTTTGAGTAATGGATTGAACGGCTGCAGCTAAATTAGTTTAAATACCGTACACGTGTGCTAATACAATGAGGGTTATTGTAGAATGATCCTTGTTGGATTCATTTACTGCTTACATACAAGAAACACAGGAGAGAATACAGAAATGCAATCCCATCCCTACTAAAATGGGAGAGGCTCCCTAGCCTTCAGGCAGACCTGCACACAGACTTGAATTATTAAACACTTCACACTGCTCTTTCTTCATGTGGTGAATAGCATCCCAGCTGTGCATTCATTACCATCACTTCTAATCCTGTCCATTGTGACAATAATGAATTACAAATGTGCTGGAAACATCCCTATTGATACTGGTTTCACAACACTGTCTGAATGTACTGTTACTAGTTCATTCAATAATGTACTTAAACAACACACATTTAATATTAGTACAAAATCTAAATTGATAAGAAAAGATCCTAAGTACCGACGCCCATTCTGCATGTCTTTATTAATCTGGTATGACCTCCTTTGGATTGATCACAGCTTCAAGCACACTTGGGCTGTATCACCACCCTCTTAAACTTGATCCAGAAATGCTTGACTGCATTTAGAACAGGAGATAATTTGAACCATTTCACCCCATTTCATCAAAATGTATGAATAATATTGAAACTGAAATTCGGATGTAAATACTTATGGGTGTCATTGCACAAACATACACACACAAAGACACAGCAATACCTACATTCAAACAAACACTGATTTCATTTTCGTTTTGCATAGCGAAGGCAAACATTAGTAAAAGAGGTCCTGCACGTTCTCTCACCTGCTCTCTGTAGCGCCTCCTCCTGGTTCTGCTGGCTGCGCAGCTCTCTGATCTGAGCCCTGATTCGCTGCCTCTCCTCTAAGTTGTCAATCTCCAGGTCCTGCAAACAACAACACTGCATTGTGGTCACATTGTTCATGAATATCTAGGGTCTGGGAAAAAATTAGCTGGGGCTTCAGGCAAGTTCCTAATGGACACTGCATAACGACTGGGTGGGCAACAGCATCCCTCCAAAAATGTGATATGCAAAAGCAATAGGCTAAAACTGAAATGAGCCAGTAAATACAGTATAGTACAGAGAACTCCAGAAGTGGGGATTTGATAGCCAGCAACCCCAATACAACATTGAGAACTCAGAACAATAGTACAGAGAACTCAATACTGGAGATCTTTGAACCAGCAGATGCAATACTGTATAGTGTAGAGAACAATAACCAGAGATCCGAGAGCCAGGAAATTCAATTTGATATATAGCACTCGGCATCAAGGATTCCAGTCAATTCAATAGAGTATTGAGAACTCAGAGCAATACAGTGCAGATATAGCACAGAGAACTCAATACCGGAGATTCGAGCCAGCATATGCAATACAGTATAGTATAGAGAACTCAAGGGCTCAGAGCCTCAGACCAGTGCCTCAGACTGGCCAACTCATTGTCAAAGGATTCTGGAACAGCCCTGTGGAAGTGCGCGTTGCTGCAGGGAGTCTGCTTTGAGTTTCCTCAGGAATTGGGTTTCCATCCACACCTTCCAGGATTGCCCAATCCCTCAGCGTCGGAGAGGCCTGGCTTACACCAACAGCCCCAGCAAGCCCTCGCCTACATATATGTTGGCTTTTGCATAACAAATTAATCATGTGTTACTGTATGTGAGGGGCAATCCATTTACATAAGGTACAAAGAGTTGGTGTTTGGTCTAACCGCTGTATAGGTTATACAAAATAAATACATAAATAAATCAATGGTTCAGCTTATAAGGAACAGACAAAATGGTACGGCTGAATCTTTAGAGCATTTTACAGCACTAAGCAATCCAACTGAAATCCAGGGTGATTGCTTGCTGTAAAATACTCTAAGAAAATCCACCTCTGGCTTGATCAGTCCTACATTGTGACGTTTCATCTGCTGATTTCATTTAACTACACGTACACAGTTAATCTCAAACCTTAACAGATTCAAATCTCTTCCTTTTGAATGCCTATTCCTCTGAACAGCCTCACTTTGATGAATGACATTACTTGTCACAGCTTGCCCACAGACCTCGAAAACACAGACAGTGAGTAATAAACCTGATTAGGACAAACACATAAATATTACTCACTGAGACAGACGGAAGTCTCATTTTCACTGAGATGTCATAACCTGCAAACCAATGAGAACAGTGGGCGAGACGGCCACCCTATGGTAATTCCTTTAAAAGGTGAAAACTTCCACAGTAATTATTTCATTGCAGGCAATATCCCCCATCTTCTAGACCATTGCCTAAACAGGTAATTTTGAAAGTGAACAATATATAGCGCACTGTCCCCTTCTGTAGCAGTGTGGCAATGTGGCCACGCCCTTGTGCATAGTTTGTTTATATGTTATGCGTTGTGTGTAAATGTTGGTGTATAGAGATGGCTGCACGGGATATAAATGAGTGTGTGCAGCACGAATTATTTAAGATGTAATTGTATTTAAGCACGAGGTTGCACGTGAATTAATTACAACCTCGTGCTTAAATACAATTACATCTTAAATAACTCGTGCTGCACACACCCATTTATATCCCGTGCAGCCATCTCTATACACCAACATTTACACACAACGCGTAACATAAACAAACTACGCACAAGGGCATGGCCACATTGCCACAAGCAGTTATTGTATTGAGGGTTGGAGCTGAGCCGTCTCTCTATGTCCTTCACTTCAGGGGACAGTGCTACACAGCATTCCATGCTAGAAGCTGAACTCCAATGCACTCTGTGTTTTGATTACAGTACATGCTGGTGATCTGCAGCACAGCATTCCTTTCATTCCAGCCCCTGTCTTACTTCACAAGCCCACAGATTTAGCATCTCTAGACACCACGACAACCACAATCCTATCTCGATACCTCGTTAACATTTCGTGACTAGCGTGAGATCCAATGGTAAAATATCTTATTCTTAGTATTGAAGAACACCCCAAATGTTCTGGAAAAAAAAAATTAAAAAAAAAAAAGAAGGAATGATATTTTGACTGCAGTTTCCAAAATGCTACAGCTGTGGCCAAAAGTTTTGCATCACCTAGAATTTTAGGATTGAGACAATAAAAAATAAAAAAAAAACTATAGGAACATAACTTGGATCTTTCAGTTAAATCAAAGAAACTACAAAATGATATCACAAAAGTCTCTTACAATGGCAGCCTGTCAAATTTCACAAGCGTTTTTCTAGGTGTTAAGTAGTCAGAGAGCGATAGCTCTATTAACAATACAGAAGAAAGACAGTTTTATTTTGATTGCCAGTTATACACTTCCATGTACTATCAGAGTAGAGAAGCTCTGTAGGGTTGGTCCGCCGTGCCCCAATGACAACAGCATTGCCTACAGATTTACAACACCTGTGCCAAACAAAGACAATTAAAAAAAATCATCACTGTAGCAGACTGGTAACAACCTGTTATTATCTGCAATTAGCACAGCCTGTATTCAACTTGTAACATTTGAATTCCAAGAAACATTGTCATATGTTCTTTTAAAAGCGTATCAAGTATTTGATTGTTCTTTGGTTGCTGCCACTTCACACACTTGCAGCTGGCTCCACAGATCCAAATTAGCACTCATCTCTGACTACTTCACCTAAAGTAACATTAGGTAGTCCAGCAATAGCCAATGGAGATGCATAGAAATATCATTTTATATTATTCCTTCTTTATTTGTAATGTTACTCCTGTTTTTCTCCAGTTTAGAATGGCAGCAACTCGCCAGAAAAGAAGAGTGGGGGTCAAGCGATCCCACCCCAAAGCCTCTGTTATCCCAAGAGCTTGAGAGCGAGCTACTGCCTCCTGGAGGACAAAGGCCAGACCTACAGGTGTTTGCCGAAGCTTACCAGGCACCTGGCCAGCAGCTGCACTGCGCTGAGGAGAAGCAGTCCCTGCAGATTGTCTACCCAACGCCCAGGAGAGCTAGAACCAATGCTCCCAGTGAACCCGAACATGGATACACATCTAATAACAGGATATCATATAAAGCAGTGGCTTTCAAGCCACCAACACATACTGGTGCCTGAACTCTAGCCAATAGGAGTTAATGGAACTCAATATGAGCGATAACAATACAAAGCACCCAAACCATGACAAGACTAGTGAAATGGACAGTGAGAAACCACACTGCACACTGCAGTTATCACTGCCAACACAGTGGTGAGATCACAGACAAGACCATCATCCTATTTACACACCGAAAGGGATACGTTACATTGTCTACAGCTCCCTAATACTAACCTGTTTAGTATCCTATTATGTACATCAGCCACAATCAGCATTAGAGTCTTTTCAGAAGGAATTGTTGCTGGAATAGGATGGCTATTTCGGATTGTCCCTTAGCAGCATAGCAGATACATGCACCTAACACATAAAACCCTTTACGATCAGCACTTCAAATGCAATCTAAATACCGTATGCATCTATATATTGAAACACTGAATCATAAACTTGTAGGCACTGCAAAACACTAAATAGTCTCTGAAACAAAATTCCCCCAAAAATTAGGCTAATCCAAAACTGAGCCATCTCCTTAATGGTTGAACTGCTACACCCAACAAACAAGCTGTGCGACTTCCTGCAAAATCCCAAGAGCTATTATTAATACTATGCATCCCTATGCTACTGAAATGTCTCTCAAGTTAGAATGAATCTCTGTTTAACAGGCTGCAACCTTCCCCAAAGAAAAATGTACACTGTGTTCTTTATATAGTATAAATAGGCAAATCCCTGTGCTGGTCTGTACATATATCCTGAAACACCAAAAAGGTTGAAAAGCAGTTAGTCCAATACAGCTGAATTCACATTACTTCTAAAAAGGTATATAAAGTAAGTATCTACTCACACATTTCTCCTTCTTTAAACTTAAACATGAACCAATCATGAACCGACACTTGTTCTGCCCAAGTCCAATCTTTGGACAAATAACTTCACCCAGCATTCCAGTTTATGAAGTAATGAAATAGGTGAGGAGTGTGTGTCGAGGCTCCCTTACCTCACAGCGTGTGTGTTTCAATGCGTCTGGGTCCCTAGACTGAACAAGACGTGTGCTTTCACACTCCAACATCCAGGAAGCAGCTCTGAGCAATCTCACACACACACACACACATACACACACACACAGAGTACAGCCTACAAGCCCTCAGCTCCCCCTCCCTCTCTACCTCACCACACCAGCACTCAGAATCGGTACTAAAGGAAAGGTATGTGTATTAAATAAAGAGAGACCAAACCTGCCACTTTTATTTTTAAACTACAATCAGCCCCAGTTTAGACCAACTCAACTCACATTGCATCAGCAGGAAATGATGTTCTATTTATTTGA
Organism: Acipenser ruthenus; assembly: GCF_902713425.1. Classification (NCBI taxonomy): domain Eukaryota; kingdom Metazoa; phylum Chordata; class Actinopteri; order Acipenseriformes; family Acipenseridae; genus Acipenser; species Acipenser ruthenus. The sequence continues at coordinate 8,273,674 of NC_081199.1, forward strand.
CACCCTGTAGAACGCAAATACACACACGGTTTTAATGTTTACATGTTTTTCACAGGTGAAATGTAATTTCATCACAACATACAGTATGCAATCCTCCCTTACTCTCAACCGACCTCATCATTTCAATCTACTTTCCTTCCTCCATTTCCATTCTTTCCCCTCTTCTGTTTTTCCTCTTATTTCAGTTACTCCCTCCTTTTCTCTCTTTAAGGTTATGCCTTGTCAACTGTCCAAACACTCCAGTGGCCACAAACACGCTTGTTAAATACTTAAATCCTACAGACGGTGCGAGATTGGCCATCGCTACTTCGAAGATGGGAAAAGGCTGGGACTTCACCTTTTAAAGAATATATGTGATTCTTTAAGTGTAGTTTTTACAAAAATGTTTTGGTTTAAAACACAATTTTAAGAAAAGTGATATGGTTTGTCAGACAGGTTTTTAGTTCGATCAATCTGCAAACTGTGTATTCCGAATGCATACGAGGATTTAAATAGATTTTTTTTTTTTTGGTTTTTAAATGATTTCTCTTTTGGAGTGGAGATGGTTTGTCAACGATGTGCTCTGCCAGTGAGGTGGACAGCATCGGGTTTTAATAGGACCCTTCTGGGTTTGTCTTTCGATAATATTAGTGCAAATCAGGGTCTGTGAAACCAGTTGTAAGTCTCCTAAACACACTCCAACCACTCTCTCCCTGTAACCCCTCTCCTCTCTCCCATGCTGTCATCATCTCCCATTGGTTTTCCTTCCTGTTCATTCTTCCCCCTGTTACTCAGTCTTCCTGTCTCCTCCCCGCCCCCCCACCTCACTACACATCACAAGCTGCTAATCCAGGAAACTGCTTGAGTCTTATTAAAATTACACCGGGCAGGAAGCCATTTAGTGTGGATGTTAAACCTCTACATATTTGAGGTATTGGGCTTTGAAAAAAAAAACTCATGTGTTAAGCTTTATGAACAAAATCTGAATACAGTTTGCTATTTGCGCTTCATTTCAAAAAACTGTTGTAAATTGTTGGAGAAGCCAACAGTCTAGAACAGTCACACAATTCAAACTGTTTATTAGACTGTTGTAGAAGGTTATTGCCTTCATTTCCAGTCTAGAACAGTTTAACAAAGACTCTTGTTTTATTTTATTATTTTATTGTTTATTTATTTATTGTTTATTATTTTATTCATAAACAACTTCATTTTGACAACGTTTGAAGGACCATTGGTCAAATACCTCCAGTTTTTACCTAAACTCTTTTCTTCCCTAGGAAATCCTTCCCTCCCGCTCTGACCACAGCAGTGGGAGTCGTTGATATGAACCTGTCCTGAAGACAGCTGGTTTGAGGAGGCCTGGGCAGACTGCCAGGGCAACGGGCCCAAAGCAACACTGACATCTGACAGACAAGATTGATCTTCCAGAAAACAGACCTTCAACCCCAGGCAGGTCTGGGACTAGCAAAAGAGTTATCAATAACTCAAATGTTGTAATTAATTCACTTTTTGATACAGTCTGTGTTACTATGCTTTGAGCTTAGAAGATATGTAACATGCAGCATTTAATACACAGCTACTGTATGCTACCAGCAATACATACAAGGAAACTTGATCCCTGTCTTTGTTCACTAGATGACACCAGTTTTTACTACTAGAACTTGGCTGATCTAGCCTGGGCTAGAGATGTCTATAACTGGTGGCTTTAGAAAGGAGTCATGGGGTTAGAGAGGCTGTATTTCAGAATGATTGTAAAAGAAAGTTCTTAGTTGGCTTGCCTTGCTTTAAGAAAGCCTGGCCCTGTTTCACCGCAGTAGCCCCATCACCACCCCTTTCCCCTCTGTACTCACTGCTTTGCTGTGGGCCGGCTCCGGATCTGCCTCCCTGCTCCCACGCCACTGGAATGACTCCAACCTGCTTTCACAGATAGCTTTCTCTGATGCTAAACATGAGAGGGGAGAGTCAGTGGTTAGTTGCATGGGCTGACTTGCCACAACTGTCCCCACAGTGCTCTTGCTTACACATTCATAGTAGAAAAGTTTAAACTCCCAGCCCCTTAGCTCCAATGTCAATGCCCCCTAGTCTGAGAATCCCTGCATCAAGCCCCCTGCCTCTCAGCTCCAATGACGTGGCATGTCTGCATCAACATCTCCAGGCGTGTGTTGGGTTGCTGGTACTGTTTCTATGCTACAGTGGCAGAGAACTCACCCTCCAGCTCCTGTGCCCTCAGTTTGCGAATGGCGGCTCGGATGAGCTTCCTTTCCTCGTACTCGCTGGCTCCTCGTAGCTGGGAAGAGAGCATACACAAGAGGGTTATCACAGCTGCAGTGCCTGCCTGGGGAGCGTAAAGGCCAGTGCAGGGCTGCCTGTGGGCCTCCAGCCAGGATCTGCAACTTGGAAAAGACAGACTTGCATGACACATCCTGACAGCACACAGTGCAGTGTAATGCTTTCTTATTAATGATATTCTCTTTTTAAATTGAAATTTGTTAAAATGTTTTTATGCAACAAGTGTTGAAAAAGTGTTTAATAACTTCCAGCTGCTCAACGGTAGAGTGTAATTATTTTTTTTATTATTTATCGTTTTGGAATCTATCTTGCGTTCAAATCCAATGGCACCGTTTCAAATTACGCGGTGCTGCAGAGCAGATGCAGAACTTGATATGATCTACAAATTCAGTTGCTTATCTTAAGCATACTTTCTTCTCAATCCTTTTCCTTTGTCATATAAACATAATACCTCAGGAACGTACAAAGAATGCTGTGTTTATTTCGATAACTGCAGTGCTCCATTGACCATTAAACTAACGGATACGAAAAAAACATTAGCGCCCTTAAGAAGTTTTACAACCCTGTGTTTGGGTTGCTCTATTATTTGCTTCAACGTCTTCCTTTTTTTTGGAATTTGCATTCCAGGAGGTCACCCAAGTCCATATTCATAAAACTTAGCAACTTGGCTTTGCCACTCGGGTGTAATTAGGTCATGATAGCCTGAACCATTCGATATTTGCTCTAAATATACAATTGCACAAGAAACTGCCTTACCAAGCGAACATTACTCAAAGTATGACAATTCAGAAGGAACTGTGTAAAGGTAAAATGGAGTTCATCTTTAAATGAATTAACATTTTCAAGTCAGTAACTGGGCGCGACTCGTTTTGTTATCGGTCTCCTTTGTAATATGTACAGTAAATGCGGTCACCATCACAAAAGGTTCATAAACCAGCCCGAAAAATCTAAGGAAAGTGAGTCCACAGGTGCCACCCAGTGGTAGGCTGCTGGCTAATCACTTCATACACGTTCTTGATGTTTACACATATACGAAAGCAAACATAGCAAGTTTTTTTGGGTGCGAGAAGTTCATTTTTGCTAGTGTTTTTATCCGTGGGAATACGTTTCCTTGTTTGCGGGTCAGTTTAAATTATTATCCAAGTCCTTTGATAATAAATATGACAGTACTTAGCAGCGATTGATTCAATTATTTGTGAAAGCAATTTCACAAAACTTGCTACAACTAGTAAAGAAGTTCTGTTTTTCTGAGCAAACAGACAGTTTGGTTTGTTTAAAAAAAAGGAAACTAACCAAGCCACAGTGAGTTTGAAACCAAACAAATGGAGTAGTGACAGCCCCAGGACCCTCCCTCCCTCCCTCCCTCCCTCCCGGTCACTCACCAGGGCAGTGAGCTCGTCAACATCCTCGATGGACTGCAGCTTCCCTGACAGAGCCTCAAGAGTGTCGTCCTGATCTGGACACAGGCGCTGGAACCTGCAATACAAACACAGACTGTCGACAGGGACAGAGGCACAAACACGGAAACCGGAGGCAAGCTAGATAGAACACAGAGGATAAAGACACTATGGCCAATCTAGCCTACATCACATACATCCGTGATAGGCAACGAGATCTTAGATGAGGTGAAAACACCTTCACACAGACTAAAAAAAAAAAAAAAAGAAAACACAGTGGGCAGAAGGATTCAGACTGCAAAAATGGAAATAGGTAAGAAAATGGTTATTTATGTCAATAAATATCAAGCACCAGGGGGGGGGAAAAACCTAACAAACAAACAAACAAACAAACAAACAAACAAACAAACAAACAGTCTCACACGTGTACAGCCGACAGTTTTGGCCCGGAGAAAACCTTTTGAAAGGAAAATCTGATTGAGCCCTTGAGAGACGCTTGTAAAATAAAATTTGGCCCGGGCTTCTCCCACTCTCTCCTCTTTCCAAGCTCGCTGGGTTTGCGTGGAGTATGGACGGGAATATTTGGCATTCCTGTGGTGCCAGAGAGCCTATAGTTATCAGAGAGAGAGCGTGCGAGTCATACTACAGTATGTGGACACTACTGTATGCGTGATTAAGTGTATATTTGTTTCTATGCGTGTCACTCTATGTGTGTGACTCATAATGTATGTGAAGTGTAGTCATTGAAAGGAATTCAGAGTAATCATACCAGTCATTTTTATTAATCACTGGTTTTCTGTAATTTTAGGCTGTGAAGTTTAAAGATGACTCTCGCACGGGATGCAAAGAGTCATCTTGTAGGATCTCATCATTTAGACAGAAAAAACATTACCAAAATAAGTTTACTAATTTCTTTATAGTACTGCTACATATCCAATGATTGAGTGTTTATAGTTACATTGTGTCCTTAAGATAATATAGAGGTAATGTCACACTCCATTTGCAGAAGAGACAGACTTTATAGACCTCAACTCGGTCAACTACCAGAGAGAGATCATTATATTGGAAGAATATGTGTAAAATAGACATCAAAAGAATCGTTCAAGTAGAAAACTGGAAAGAATTTAAATCTATAAATTCTCTATGCAACCTCATATAATCCTCACCACACACTGCAAGCACTTGCTCCAAAGCGACCTCAAGCTTACAGTTTTATTTTTACACCAGCCCACGCCCCATCGACAGCACCGGGTCAAAGAGGAAGCCCAGAACAAACAAATCAAAAATTGCAGGCGGAGCGGTTCACTGGTACTGTATTAGAATCCTGAATCCACATCTGGGTGCAATCTGAGAGAAGTGAGAGCAACAGCAGCAGGACTGACACCCACCCTAGCCTGGGACCCAGCTAAAACCAGACATTAGCGGCAGACTCGCAGCTATATTTACCAGCCTGGCTAACAGGGGACAGACTCTCCAATAACAAGGTTCCAGTTTCCCAGATTTCACTTGCAAATTGCTTTACCAGAGCTGCGGTTGACGGGAGAAGCCATAACCAGCCAGGAAGAAGAGGCAGAAATAGAAATAAAAGTTTAAATGGCATGTCATGCCACTCACAGGAGCTAAACAAGCATGGGCCATCTCAGGGTTTAAGGATAGTCTTATTTTTTACCAAAATCTATTTTACCTTGGTTGCTCCTGCTTAATGATGATTCCCAACTTCATCAGAAGCTTTAGTTTGCGTAGGCTTTGCAGGCGGGTTGGTCTGCAGCTCAGGTTGCTGGCTATTTTACAAGATTGGGTGACTACAGAGCTACACCAGGGCTGCATCAGGTTATATTTCTTTGACAAGAAGTGGCAGCTTGGTCAGTAGATGTTCTCAAACTGCTAAACCCTGGAGGTGAGGCCCAGCCTGGGAAGTCTATCTGGAATAGTCAGGTGTCTGACCAGGAACGGTCATTGAAACACACCAAGGAGAACCATCTCCAGCCTGGTTTTCCTCTCTAACCCTGCAGGAAAGCCTAGGCAATGCAGCGCTCCCTGTGGGTCCCCAGCTTGCTGTGAGCAGAGGGGCGTCTCACCTGATCTGGTTCTCCTTGTTCTCCAGCTGCTCGCAGTTCCTGGCGCCGCGGAAGCGTTTGAACGACAGCGCCGCCTCCATGCCCTCGATCTCACAGCGGCGGATCTCCCTGATGGCACTGCGGATCAGCCGCCGCTCGTCCAGGTCAGACGTGCCATCGAGCTGCAACACAAACACATGAGGAGACATGTTACACAGGGACCAGCCAGCACACACACACACACACACACACACACACACACACACACACACACACACACGGAGACAAGTTACACAGGGACCATTCCCACACATGTAAACAATCTCTTTCTGTCTTTGTCCCGCTCAAAAACGGCAGTTAATATTGTATTTTTATTTATATGGGGCAATTCCATTGAGTTCACAGGAGCTTCCTGTTGGCAGCGACCTATGCATATCAAAACACTATAAACAATCCCTCTACACTGAACTGGAGCAATTACAAACATGCTTCCATTGCATAATACAATTAGGTGATGCGTCACAGGCTTTAAGTTATCCTGACGAGTTACTGGGCCTTCTGCCAAACATGACAACATCTATGTGCTGATCTAAGCATCACAAGAACCATACCCCTGTCCTGAAACTCGCATGGAAAAGATACCAGCAGTTCAAATAAAGTCACCCTACAGACACTGCTAATTGTGATGTGGAGACTCAGGCATACTCTCTTCAAACCAAGACCCATTTTCTCCAAACATTCCTGAATTAGAATTGTAGTCATATTAAAACACCATCTCTACTGAAGAGTGTTATGGAGAGTGTTTCTAATGTTATGTCCTACCAATTGTACCTGTTAATGCAGACTAGGAGAGCTGCCAGGTCAGGGCTGTCGGACTGACTTTACTGCAGACAGCTGCATTAGTAGATCACTGGACAGCTTTAAAGACTCACCTGCCTAACTGAGAACAAAGTGGTTTGTTTTACCCTGTCAGGGAACAAGGGGCCAGCTGGGATTTCTTCCAAACAGAAAACGACAGTCCAAATGTGTGACCATGAAGTGTGATAAATGAATTGTGAAACTCATAAACTAGCTAAAAAACATACTGTAATGCCAGCCCACAATCTCATTATTACAAGTCGCAGATCACATCCCTACAAGGAGAGCACAAGGGTGAAAATACAACTTTAAGGGAATTTCGCTTGGAAACTGTGACTTAGGGGGTTACATATCTCACAAATACGTATTAGATGGCTTAAAAAGAGGAAGCAAATGTGCACCAATGTGAAGGTACTATAGATAAAAAATCAGCTGTGGTATACTGTAGATAATTCATTAAACAGGTGGTGTAAAATGTTCCTTTGCATGTATCAAAAACAGTACTTGAAATGCTGCAACTGAACATGACAAAGCCAACATATACAATACCTTATATGTAAAATAAAAACTAAAATTGCCCTGTTGCTAACATACTGTATAATAAACGTACCTTGCTTCCAAGCCAGGAAAACTGGTTTCAAATTGTAACACTGTTAAGGTTTGCCACATGTTGCATTTTTAAGGTGGTGTGTCAGCATTTTATAATAAGTATTATATTGTCATTTTTGTGATTGACAAGCCCAGATAATGATCACATTCTGAGATTTCAACCCTGGGAAATTCGTCTCAATGTGCCTATTTGGTAAAGAACAGTACAGTTTTTTTTAAAAAAAATCCAGTCACTAACACATCCTTGAACTTCCTCCCTACCTACCCCCCTCTTGTTCTTTTTACAGTACAAGACGTTCAGAGCTGGAAAAAGCTGTTTCTTAAAAGAAGACTTAATTACAATTTGACAGTCCTAAAATACGATGCCAAAGGATTTTCTCTCTTCCAATAAATCTCTTTTTAAAGTGTACTACCATTGAAACGGACAGAAATCAGTACATTTAATATGTCATGTATTTGTATAGAGATGACAGCTCGTTAGATTTATGGCATGGCTTTTGACAGGTTTACAACTGGATTTCTGCAACACAAGCAACAGCCAACAGAAAAGTGGATACTTCACATGGTTTGGACCTTTTTTGTAATTATACAGTCATCTTGGGAAACTGGAAGACTTTCAATAATAATTAAGGGTTTGTTGTTGTTAACTTTAATATTGGGCTAACTTTAAAAACTACTTTGACCACAGAAATATGCTTGAGACCCAAGATCAGTCTCTCACACCCCAAACAGCCGGGGGGTGCTGATATGAGTAGCCAGCACTACCAGAGAAATGGTCTGCTGCTCAACTGCAGAATTCCATTACATTGAACTGCAACAGACAGGTGTAGCATCCTGCTTGGTGCACATCTGTATTCTGTATATATCTGTGTGATTAAAGTGTGTGCAGGTAACAGGTTGTGACTGGTTATGACGTGTATGACCCCTGCTGGGGAAAAGAGGTATATGAGCATTATTACTGCGCCCCCAACCCAACCCACCATCAATTTAAATCTATATTTTTGTTTTGTAAATGTATTGCTCATGAAAGAAGTGGAACAACGCAAGCCTGCCCCTTACAGCTCTTCAATTGCGGGCTTCTCTCAAGCACACACTGGGCAAATTGCCACTTGCTTGCATCTCAAGCCTTTCTCCTCTGGAAGCCTGTAAACAGCAAACTATAATAAAGCACAGTGAAAGCAAGGTAAAGCTTAGGCAAGCATTGTAAAGAGAAGCGAGTTAAGATAAAGCATGTTAAAAAACATGGCAAACCAGGCTAACCGATGGTAAATGCATAGTATGGGGGAAATGCATTGTAAAGCTGCAAAAATAACACAGAAAACTTTTACACGGGTGTGGACTCCCAAACTTGCTTCACTTGTGTCCTCATCTGGAGATGAACTCCGGCCCACAGAGACAGACACAGGAGTGACCTTGATACAGGACACCTGAGGACATGACTGCAGGTAGTTGTTCATTTTTTAATTTTTTTTATTACAGCTGGTTTCCTTGTTAGGAGCCGCTGCACACTGAAATGTTCTTTTCGTAAGATCTAATGGCATCAGTCAGATACACAAGTCTGAGTGGTTTACACCGCATTGCTTGTTCCAGGCTGACTCAACTTTCCCAGTTTGAGTTTACTTTGCCTAATATGGTTGAGGTTGACTTAAAATAAGCACATTTTAAAAAGACAGATGTTGTAGTTTTATGCTTCCAACAGTAAACTATTATCTCATTTTTCCGGACATGTCTAGAACGAAATTAAACACTGTTTAACCCTAGAACCACAAAGGATACCCTTATCTTCTAGGAAACATTTTTCTTAACCCAAAAATATTCTCTTGAGTTACACACAAAGCCATGTTTTGAAAAACAACATTGTTACATACATTGCAGAGTCTGACTTGGTTTTTATATAGCATTTAGAATCCTTTTTAGAGCATTGCTGTCCTTCATTTGCACTGCAGTAGTACCGCTTCACAAAGTGCAGCCATATTTTCAAACACAGGTCTTTAATCTTATATTTTTACAGGGAGCTTTCTAATTTTTTTATTTTTTTTTTTACAGCTATTGGTTCATTTTCCCAGATTTTCACATCAGATTTGGCCCAACAAATACTGATTTCTACCATTAACATTTGGTTAGTGCAATACCAATATGTCTGTTTAATATTATTATTATTTGTTTATTTAGCAGATGCCTTTATCCAAGGTGACTTACAGAGACTAAGGTGTGTGAACTATGCATCAACTGCAGAGTCACTTACAATTACGTCTCACTCGAAAGACGGAGCACAAGGAGGTTAAGTGACTTGCTCAGGGTCACACAATGAGTCAGTGGCTGAGGTGGGATTTGAACCAGTGACCTCCTGGTTACAAGCCCTTTTCTTTAACCACTGGACCACACAGCCTCCTGAATAATATACTGTAGTACTGATACAGGTTAATAAACACCAACTTTACATAATTGACAAGATAGTCGTTAGCATTCACATCAAACAAAAGCAGATGTTGCTTTTGCTGTGAAATGAAATCTGTTCAGCTGTTTTTGAATCACTTTAAATAAAACACTGATACATTACTGGGAAATTTCATAAAAAGAAACAGAAATGTATAGAACAACAGTAAGAGCACTAGATGCAAGTAAGTATTCACTTGTTGTTTGACTAAACTGCTATCAAGTTAATTTTACTACTGCACCACTAGGCATTACAACATTACTGTACCGTGTCCAAAACACTAATGAGACGACCAAGCAAAGAGCAAAAGTGGAAACCAGCCTGGAAAAGCAGCATGACACCAGATGTTAATTACTCCCTAGAGGCTCAATACTATGAAATGCAGTTATACTGGGAAAACAAACCCACAGAAGGTACTGCAGGTCAGCTGAGCTCTATAGCATGCATACTTCCTTAAAATCACTCCAGCCTGCAGCCCCCAGGTTATCTGTAAAGCTGGGGTTTCGGCAGTGTCCTGACAGCAGTTCATCCTCCCCTCTGCCCACACACTGACCCCACTCTGAAGAGGGAGGAGGGGCTACACTGCAGAGTAATGGCCCTGTTAAGAAAATAGGCACTTCCTGCACATTGCCAAGAGGATTGGCTGCTTTGACTATAAAAGGGCAGAGGAGGGAAGAGAGCACAGAGGTCAGTGTTAAAAGAGAGGATGACTTCTAATGACAATCAAATCCTGGCATTCCAACATCTTCCAGGAAAGAAAGATAAGACGACAGAAAAGGCCTGGTGGTCTGGATGAAAGTAGCCTGACATTCAGGACATATTGCACTGTACAACAAACCACAACAACTTCAACACTGTGACGCATTACTTAACAAACAAACTGTTGTCAACATTCAGCCAGATCGGGGTGTATTCCCACATGTTAACAATCTGGGAGCTTACCCACTGTTCTGCCCTGATTCCTTATGTAATCTGGTAGGTATATTCAATTGATCTACAGTACACAGTGGTGGATGTTTAGACCACCTCCATCTAAATCAATACAAAACTCCCTTGTTACAGAAACAAATACACCAGCAAAGATCCCTTTTACTATGAGGAGTTAGTCATCATCCTTTCTGAATGACTTCATGTATGAGGATCTTTGTGTTTCGCTCAGTTGACTACATGCTTTTGTGTGCTGTGTAAACACCCCATTAGAAGTAGGACTATACCGGTGTCTTTACAAAACAAGGCCCTGCCCCTGAAGCGGCTTGAGTTACTATTTTGGCTTCAGAGCGGAAACCACTGAAATAGTGAAAATGTGGGTCTGTTTATCCAGATATCTCCAACAAGGTCACAGCTTCAGTGGGTCTTCCTTGGCCTTCATCACTGCTTGGCACCAATGCCTAATTCATAACACCACACATGATGAAAGCTCATCTATACCTGTACTTCCTGTTTATACCTGTACTTCCTGTTTATACTGTAAAATTATATCTATGCATTTCAAAAAATATACTAGTAATGTTGTGAGAACCGCTGTTGTACGTAGGTGATCAAAGATTAATATTTTGTTAAAAAACTAAAATATGTTATTCCACTAAGGCAAGGAAACGCTACCTGGCCTATTAAGCCTGAACATCATGCTTGTAAGCAATGTACATGCAGTACCATTGATAACAGCCACCCCCAGTCTAAACATACCCGCTGTAGCGTGTACAGTAATACAGATACGCAGCCCACTATCAGCTACAGGAACAGAACAATCTGCCAGTTTCCAATGCCAGTACCAACTAAACAAACAGTACCCTCCACAAGCCAATTCCCTGAACACAAACACCACACACATCAGTTAACATGTCACCATTTACTAACAAAGTGGCAGATAACATTTTGCTGATTATCAGCGGAACGTCCATCCTAATGAACATACTTCCCTTTTTTAAATCTGTTGACATTTCTGCCAATTTTCAAAAATTTTGAAGAAAATGTAATTTTTTTAGTATAGGAATGTACAGTATTCAACCAAAAAAACAATGAAAAACGGTCTGCAAGATGAGAATTCTGCCTACAGCGATGGCCAAAATATTTGCTAAGGAAATATTTTATGAAATGAACTTGCTTCATATATACCACACAGTATATTCTGCTACTGTACATTATTTTCCCCATGTGCATCGGATCCCATGTATCACCACTACTTTATATCCATTTGTTACTGCGGACACCAACTTTAAACTAGTTTGTGTTTAGCATTATGAGATGCAATATTAACAAATAGATATTGAAAGGTCATATTGTTTAAAGATGGGTGAACCAACTTCCATACTACATTAAATGTCTTTGGTCACTTGTATGCACAATTCCCATTATACACCCTTGTCCTCTCAAACCAGGAAATACTACCATTGGGCCCTATTCACAAAACTATAACTACAGTAACTACAATGCCTCTCCTGGCAATGCAATACTTAACTCCTGTTTCTCAGAAAAAAAAAAAAAACCTGCTGGAAAGACCTATCCCAAGTTCAAACAAGAACCCTGACCTATCAGCTGTCAGAGATTCAAACAAGTTCCAGCCCACTAAGCAGCACCTTTGAGCCCCACATACCGGTTGAAGGGAAACAACGGTGTTGGCTGTTCAGGGTTGGGGCCGTGCCAAAGCCTACAGCTTCTGTAAAACAGCAAGCAGGCTGCACAGAAAGGTAAATAATACACACCTTTCACTCCAGCTCACAGGCGTCACAGGATACCGTTAGAACCCAGTCATTCAGTGAGGTAATACAGGCCATACAAAAGGCTAACACATTCCTGCCAATGGCCGTTTGCTACACAAAGTGCCCTCAGTGAGGTTTAGACAAGCCAGAACAGTTTTCCAGAAACTATCAGTTATATTTGGGTCAAACTGACTGCAGGTTTCAAATCTCAAACTGTAGCCCATCTTTCCTGTAGAGCTCACTGGCTTTTGGGGCAAAAAGAGGCTAAAGAATGACCAGGGAGCTCAAATAAAAGACTGTATCCTTGAAGAAGTTTAAATTACTAAAACTACAAAGTGGATTAAATAGAAGCAGATAGAAAGAACAGGTTTAACCAGAGAGCGTTTGGTTTGGCTATATTTACTCCTATAAAAAAGAGTGGGGGCATTGACTAGCTGGGAGAGGCCAAAACAATCCAAGAGTGCCAAAAATTCGACTGCCAGAAGGGAGTGTTCAATATGAATAATAAAATCACCATTAAAATCCTTTTAAATTTAGGACACAATAGAGATAATGGATCAGCAAATTCAGTGAGTATGTATCAATATTGTTATCCTTCATCTCTGTCCTTATATGAACTCTTCTCTAATGGTCAATATTCCAGTGCTGCTGGCTGTCGTTGTTGAGAAATTGAACCAGTTTTGCTGTATGATTTTTTTTTTTTAAATGTAAAAGATTTTTTTAAATGTGTTGCAGTTCAAACCCATACCAATGGTCTAGCTGCAGTCAGACCATGTGGCCCACAGCAGAGATACAAGGATGCGGAAGTCTATTGTATCTACATAGCGTTGTTTTTGAAATATTTGCACATCCTAAAAAACAAGTGAAGAACTAATCAATGTTCAGCTCGATTTAAACAAAGGGGACCTGCAATGCTAACGCTAGTAATGTTAGGGACAAAAGAACATATGGGTTTGAGGGGTAGATTTAATTTGTGGAACAGTATTCCAGGCACAGTGGTTGGTATGAATCTTGTTTCGGTTCAGATGGCTGGGGTCTGGGCAGGAGAAAGCTGTGTGTTTGTGGATGCCATCCATCTCTTACTCTACCCATCCTTCCTGCTCCTTCTCATCCTGTTTTCCACATGATCGATTGTTTATCTGGAAGACTGTGGCTCTGTGAACCCAGTGTCCTTATAAGGGCAAAGTGTGTTTGTGCATTTAGGGGGAAAGACAGGGTAGCGGAGTTCAGATCCCATGCACTTTTATTTCAGTCCTCCTTCAACCCGAACAGTGTTTATACTTCAATAGTTTTCCTGGCCCATCTGCTAAAGCACTGACCACTTGTCCTTTATAAACTTTAAATGAGGTAAGACTATAGGACCGTTCCAGTGGAACACATTCTGGGAAGGTTTTAATTACCATTTGTAGTTTTTGATGCTTAAACCACATGTGATGGAGAAAGCAGTTCCAAGCTAGGTGTCATCTGCATACAAAAGAACTGTAACTTATCCTGACGGAATTGGAATTGGAATTGGAATTAAAAAGGGAATTGGAATTGCCCCCCCCCCCCGCCCTGATAAGTCATTGATGTATGAGGTCAAGTAAGCCCTGTTTGTCCAATTGGGCTGGAATGACCCATATTGAACTGTATACCAGGCAGAATCAACCTCAGATCATTAGCTGCTTTTTAAATGGTGTTGTACAGGATGCCTAAAACGTGTTAGTCTTGAAATAACAAGTTGATTGGACTGCTAATGCTCGGCACTCTGCTGGTTAAGGCTGTGGCACTACATTTTTACAGACGCCCGTTGCAATCTAATGATGACTTCACGTGGGTGGTGGAATCCAGCGATTTCATTTGATACAATTCAGTAATTAGAATTGAGAACAACAGACCCTTATTTCAGATGGGCCGCATGGCAAGAACAGAGCAGAAAATACAGAAGCAGGTTTTTATTGTGGAGCCAGGACAAGAATAAGTGGGTGTCCATCTTGCAGTCTCGGATTCCACGAACTCGAGTAGGGAGTTTTATTGTCGGATCAGAATTACTGCCCGCCTGTCTGTCTGAAGCACAGAACTATGCAGCATCTGTCTTTTTCAAAATGTGTTTATTTTTGATGATTGTCAACCATTGTGAACGATCTTCGCTTCTTTGGGTTCTCTTTAGCACAATTACTGACCAACACAGGAACTTTGTTTTTAAGCGCTGCTGCGCACATTTTATTTTACACAAAATAAAGATAAACAAAACCAAATCCTTTTCGGAACACTTACTAAACATTTATAAATTCCCTAAACTAACCAAACTGGACGGATACTCCTCTTACCAATTAAAAACACAAACACTTGTCTTTACACCGTCGACAAGGTTAAAACAAAAACACACATCTTTTTTTTGATTTAGCTTCTCCTTCGTCAGCCCTGACCGCAGAGTTCCCCCACCCATTTATACAGGGCTTTATTAAATTAACTTGGAGCCAGGTGCTTCAAATTGGAAAGGAGCCAGGTGACTCCCCTCTGCTCCTGGTAACTCCGGTAGTCCTGCAGTCCCCTCTTAGACTGCAACTTTTCTACTTTTTTCCCCCTCCTCCCCCTATTCTGCCACATCTATTGGTTAAATTAAACTGAAACTGGGAAATTTGGCATTGCCTGCAATACTAAAGCATGGGCAGACATCTGCTGTAGGCTGCAAAAAATTATTGGAATTTCTGGTTTTTTTTTGCATAATTTTTACATTAAAAATCAATTTAATATCTGTGTGCCAACCAACAAGCAAAACAGTACATCGCTGATACTACGTACAGTCCAATACACTGTACTCTATCCTGATGATCAGAAACAGGTGCACACTGACTTATTTCAATTTACCATGCTGAAAGAAAAATATCTACCATTATTTCTGTAAGCTTCTTGTACATTTTGAGATTTGTTTCCTGGATATGCAAACTGATCCCTCAATAGCAGCGATTCGAAATGGACTCAAGTATTCTTATGAATGGAGTCCCAGAGCAACCAAGGGGCAATTATTTATTTTTTTCAACTGACTAAATTCAACCTCTGAACGGTTGGCAGTGATGGTATACTATACAGTAATCCCCTTTTGAATCTCTGCAACAGCACCAGTCTCACTTAAAGACATTTGTTTCCATTGCCCAGTATTGCTGTGCTCAGAAGCGTTATTCTTGGCTACACAATTAACAGTAATTACAACAAGAAGTAAGGTGAAGATCTTTACTAGTAACTCGTGCTTATTACACGTTGGGTCAGGAATTTAAGATCTTTGACCCCTAGACCCCAGCTAAAGTACAATGTATTTTCCTGTTTTACTAGCAGTGTTTTACAAACCATCCCGCATGACCGAGACCTGCAGGAAGATGTCATTGAATGCTTCTTTGGATGACCAGAACCACCCCGTCACTAAATTGCAGAACCAAAATAAGAACATTAGCATCATTATATCTGTGGGGCACAGTTAAGTTAGCAGTTATAGTCCAGGTTCTAAGTTGTTTATATAGACTTTAAAATTTGGTTCACTTACAACAGCCTAGTTTAATGAACACCAAACTATTACTCAACGGAGACTTGAAGCTTTTGTTTCTTAAAAAAAAAAAAAAAAAAAAACTACTGGAGCCTACAACTCACTGTAAAGTACAGGACAGGAAAGAATGTTGCAGTATCTCATAGCAACAGGAGAGATTCCACCCACCCAGCTGACACATGTGTCAGCTAGACCGGAGCTGAGGATGTGTGTCCAGTTAAACCACGCAGTGTGCTAGCCACTAATCTTGCTCCTGCACACACACACCACTGGAAACTGACATCATTCTGAAATATAAAGTCTAAAAATAATTGATTACAACACTGCTCTAAAGAGGTATTTCAGATATACATCACAAACTATAATCAGATGTAATCTTACAAGTTGGCATTGCCAGAAACTGCTCAGTTTCGTCTGGCTGAAAGATTTATAGTCCACTTGTTTTCCAAGCAGGCGCTGTTTATACCCCTTGTATAAATATACAGTCTCCCCAGTCGAAAGCAGTTTAAAAAGGTCAAATGTATAAGAAATGAAGTCAAGTGGACCTTGAAGTCTAGTGCCTTCATCAATGTACTGATTGAGACTGTTTGTGCTGGTTTTATTGTATCACATTAGGAAGGGCTGGCCCCTGACCTTATATTAGGTGTGAATATATCACCCAGGACATAGACATACTGTAGAGGTAGACAGTAGATAAGGGTGTAGCGATACACGACTGTGGTGAAACAACACGTATCACAATATGCTGGTCTTGATACAACTGAATCACAATGCATGTGAAGGTCCTGATGGTCTGCTTGTATGACACTTAGTAAGATCAAATGGCTGGTTAACGGTTTGCCTGAAAACCAGGCACAATCTCAAAAACTCTTCAACTGTATTAACTAGAAATCCAAACCAAACCGCTGTTAGTATCATGAACGGCCAGTGGGATTAATTACACAGTACCCTGAGGCTGCTGGATCACCTTTTGCTATTCAAGAGCATTCCAGCCTGAAGACACCCTGGAGAAACTGTCATTTACTACAATTACACTCGTCAGCTGGAATCTGTTTTACACAGCTGACATCTTTTGACACCCTGTGAATACATAATAGAGCTTCTTGGAGGATCCAGTAAATGGCTGTCAACTGCACATCATTAGGTAGCTTGCAATCAGGTCTCTCTTAGTAAGTGGCTAGCTGCCAGTTATGCATATCCAGGTAAGTGGCTGCAATAAGACAGATCTATAGATCCTAGTCCACCAGTTGCCTTGATAATGAGGCCAGTCCTGATTTATTTTTGTTTTTTTGGAACTACCTTGTAGAGGTGTGATCCCAGAATGGTGGGGTGCTGATCCCACTCTAAATATGCTCTGGCCAAGTAGAGCCACAACTTCACTGAATCACTCTTTACCAGGATTGCCCCTATAAATAAGTGGTTGGTGCAATCTAGGAGGAATATACTGCTGTGCTGTAAAACCCTTTTAAAAATCCAGCTGCGTCTTGTTCTGGCAGGGTGTAGGCTGATGAAATCAACTCCTAGGGCATCAACACTAGTCTTTTAATAGATTAATATTTCAAAAGCTCAATTACAAAAAAGTACATATTTGTTTCTAAAATGTATCATTAAACTGAGCTCCCTCTCAAGTTGCTGCACATTTTAGCCCTGGCTATCAAGAGACAACACGTCTTCCTGTGGAAGGCCCAGCAGCTGAAACGTCAGGCTACTGTGTGCTTCATCTTCAGCAGGCAGTTCAAGTTTTCAGCCCAGGTTGAGAGTCACGACTGTATAGTGCATTTTCAGACGTTCCGAGCTGGAAAACGGAAATCAGGAAGGCCAAAACAGCATTTACTATAAACAAAGACTTCTTCAAATAAAAATTTCATAAGCACGTGTAGAACAAAAAAATCCAATAAAATAAAAAAAAAACTTAAGGAAATTCTATAAAAAAAACCTAAAAGAAGCAATTTTGGAAAAGCAATAGGCCTATTGTCTGATCTAAATTTCAGCTGTGTGTGACTATGCTCAGGGTTTCATATTGCTGTGGACACACAGTGAGAGATTGTTTTTTTTTCCTGATTTCCAAGACTGAAGGGGACAGTTAACTCCTTATTTCAGGGCTGACCGGTAATTTAATTGGCTCAAGTAATGCAACGTTCTCAAAGATTAAATAGAGACATTCTACATACACAGTATTTGGGAGTGAATTGACTTTTGTTGCATTCCAATAACAATTGTGACTGTAGTCAGAAAGAGATTTGGCAAGTACTGAGAATGCTATTCAAATCAAAGAGTGCACAAAAGTTCTTTTTTTTCCAATACTTGGTGAAAAGTGATCCATTCCAAATCGAAATGTAATCTAAAGAAGTCCCTCATTTTCAAGGAGCGCATTGTTCTGCCCTTCAGGCTCCTGGTGAATGAGAAGTAAAGCATTCCTAGGATGAGAGAGCGCAAAGCAGGGCTCAATACAGGAAGAGACATCGTCAAACACCTTAAACTTCTGAAGCATCAATCAGATCAACGCCACACAATTCCACATTTTGAGATCCAGTTTCTAGTTTCCAGGTTACCTAGTCATGTTGTTGATGCTGAATCACGTGGTTCCTTAAGACAAAACTTGACAGTTTTGAGTTTATTTATTGACTAGCACTGTAGGAACCAGACAAGCATAGACGGTCCAAATGGCCTCCTCTCGTTCGTAAATGATCTTACATTGTTACATGGGTTCCTTTCACTTTTAAAATGTTCTAAAGCAGTACCTTTTTATTAGGGCAATTGAATTAACCAATTAAACTAGACCGGTTTGGCTTTGGTTTCATTTCTAAGGCTTCTCTTTATCACCTTATCTTTCATTGGCCCCGCCCTGGTGTCTATTACAGTCATCGACCTGAGCTTTCTTTAAATTCACTTTGCATTTTTGATTCACCCCAAATCTGCCACAACAGCTGGCTTTAACAATGTATAAGACTTGAGTCAGAAAGCAGCCGAGAAGTTTGCAAAGTGAAAACATCAATATGTAATGCTTTGTTCCACTCCATTACCAGGCTATAATCCGGTATTCTGGTGTCTGAAATCATTACCCTACTATGATCAAAGCATCTGCACTGTGAGGCTGATTTCCTTAAAAATGAACAAGAACAGTTCTAAACTGGTACACTAAAAGTCATCATTTTATTACCCCATTCCTCACTAAGTGGCTGCAGATACAAAGTAAAAGTATTGATGTGCAAGCAATCTTTCAGAAAAGCACAGTTTAAATCCTTTGGGGTTCTAAACTGGTTCTATTCCTCACCAACATTCTTTAATTGCCAGCCTGAAACACTCTTAGAAGCAGAACAATGAAAACTCATTGGTGTCTGAGGCCCCCTTTAAACCAGAGGAATAATACCTTTCACCCTTCCAGTGAGCTGCAGACCCAGTGAACCTGAACAGGCCATTTGTGTAGTGAAGCACTGGTGATTTTACTCTGGCCAGCCAGCACGAGGACACACAATCTGTGCATGTTTATCATCCACTTCACACAGAGCTCACAGTGCTAGAGAGACTGGAGAATGGGGCATGTCAGTGATCAATAGGGTATAGCACCGAGAGCTGAGAAGGGAGTTTGTGCTTTTTATTCTTGAAAGCC